>NC_090661.1:45634921-46272957 GCF_013368605.1 Nyctibius grandis
ATGGTCACTACAACCAAGGCTGCCCTCAATCTTCACCGCTTCAACCAGACCCTCCTTGTTAGCGAGAACAAGATCCAGCAACGCTCCTCTCCTAGTTGGCTCACCCACCATTTGCATCAGAAAGTTATCATCAATGCACTGGAGGAAGCTCCTGGACTGAGGATGGCTGGCTGAGTAGGCCTTCCAGCAAATATCAGGGTAGTTGAAATCCCCCATGACAACCAGGCCCTGTAATTGAGAGACTGCTCTCAGTTGCCTGTAGAAGGCCTTATCACCCTCCCCATCCTGATCCGGTGGCCTGTAATAGACACCCACAACAGTATCACCCCTGCCAGCCTGCCCCTTAATTCGCACCCACAAACTCTCAACTCGCTCCTGATCCGCCCCTGGATAGAACTCAATACATTCTAGCTGCTCACTCACGTAAAGAGCAACTCCACCACCTCTCCTTAGTGGCCTGTCTTTCCTGAACAGGACATAGCCATCCATGACCACATTCCAGTCATGCAAGGTGTCCCACCAAGTCTCTGTAATTGCCACTAGATCATAACCCCCCGACTGAACACGGATTTCTAACTTTTTTTTTACTTTTAGATGCTATAGAGTTTGTGAGGGGCAGAATCAATGACGCTTTGGTGATCGAGAGGGATTTTTCCTCCTTTAGTAAACTGGGTGCGGACATGGATGTTGGAGTTGATATCAGAATTATTTAACTGTTTCTCTGCCATTCTTTCTAGTGTTTGCGTATCATTCATTATAGATCTACGATATTACCATTTCTGGGTGATCCAACTGTTCATGGCTACTGGCATGAAGACTCATGTCAGAAGTACTTCTGCAGCAATTTTTACAAAAGTTTTCATTTGCCAAGTGTTAGTTTTTTCAAGTAAATATGAACGTCTGTGGATAACTTTAAAAAGTCTCAGAGCAGAAACAATACCAGATAATAAGCTTATTTTAGGTTGCTCTTCACAAAATAACTCATCAAATAACATGGCAATTGTCCTTCAGATGTTTAACATAATTACATAAATCGAATCAGCATCATGTCTCTTTTTCTGGTTTGTCAAAAATATTTTTAGAGAATAATTTCAGTAAGTACTATTTAATATTCAATCCTTATATGCTAGGGAAAAAAAAAAGCTTTCAGAATTTCCATACCCACTCTTAAATCCTGCTTATTTGCACATACATGTTACTGTTTATTCTGTGAATGGCTTTCACAAAAGATTAAGAAAGATGTTTCTTCCAACAATACCTAATTAACTTTTTCAAATGCATAAAACTAACTCCTTTGTTCTCTGCTAGTTCCACTAACATAAGGGGGTGGTTTCAGTGTAATGACAGAGCTACTACTTCTAGACTGGAAGTTTCTTGAAAGTGTAAATGTGTCTGGATGACTCAAAAAGGGCAGGCAGGCAAAACCTTAGCACAGGTCAGAACTAATGAATTTACCAAAGCATTTATCTATTTGTGTTCTTCCTTTCACAGGATTTTCAGGTATTTCAGATTCCCTGTGCTCATGCCATGAGATGTAGCAAAAATTCCTTCTGTAGCTAATTTCTGTTTTTCATTAAGCTTGCTGCATTACCTGGCAACTTCTTAAATATTAGTGAGGATTTGGAGAAATTGGCTAGTGCACTAATTAGGTGGAAATTGGAGGCCTTATCAATTAATACTTCTGCCATAACCAGTGTTTGGGGCGTTACTAATTTAGAAGAGTCTCAGAGTCTCTTATCACAGAATCACAGAATGTTAGGGATTGGAAGGGACCTCGAAAGATCATCTAGTCCAATCCCCCCACTGGAGCAGGATTCCCTAGACCATATCACACAGGAACACGTCCAGGCGGGTTTTGAATGCCTCCAGAGAAGGAGACTCCACAACCTCTCTGGGCAGCCTGTTCCAGTGTTCGGTTACCCTCACCGTAAAGAAGTTTTTCCTCATATTTATGTGGAACCTCCTGTGTTCCAGCTTGCACCCATTGCCCCTTGTCCTGTCAATGGATGTCACTGAGAAGAGCCTGGCTCCATCCTCATGACACTTGCCCTTTACATATATATAAACATTAATGAGGTCACCCCTCAGTCTCCTCTTATATGCAGTCTTTCAATGAGAGAGTCACTGCCTTTGCAGAGAACAAAAAGAACCTTAGGGAAGTGCAGTTGTATGCACAATTCAATAAACATGTTATTTATGTACTGTACAAAATGAAATTTTGTGTTTGGAGGCTGAATGTGGTGTTCATCCATATCTTCCAAGTTTTAAGATGTTACAACTAGACACAAAGTTACAGGCTTTCTTTGAAATGTGTGTTTCCTCCCTTTAAAATTTCATTAAGATGTTATGGCATATTTTGTAGCTAAGGTCCTCTATAGCTGATCATTTGTTGATTGTAGTTGCTCTTCTGATACAAAGCTTGCATATATTATAGCTAGAGAGGGTCAAACATCAGAATAATTTATCAAAACTCTGCAAACGTTGAGAGGTTTTTTTCTGCCCCTCTTTTTCAGTCTAATAAACAAAGCAGTGATTGCAATCACATTCAAATACTATGTGCAAATTAAAGTCTGGCAGTGACCTGGAGAATCACTCTGCCTGGAAAAAAATGAGACAAGAAGGGAGAGAAAGCCTGCCTTTATACCATGCCTTGCTCTTAACTGAATCCAGAGGGTTGCTGGATGAAGCTCTGGGTCTCAGTGTCATTTTCTTTCCCTCTGTAAATACAGACTTGTCAAGTCTTGTGCAGTCTGTGTGAAATGCATGCGACATGCTCCTTGTCCCTTCTGCTACATCTCATGTGTTTTCCCCGCTGGTCCAGAGTGTCTCCTTGCAGTGCTCACACTGCCAGATGCACCTGCTTGGCACCTGGCTCCTTGCACCCTCTCTTGAGAGCCCCTCCAGAAGGCTCCTTCTCCAGTGAAAGCCTACAGTCACAGCCCCGTGGTAGTTACAGGAATAATATTAGGATAAATATTTAAAACAGGCTGTAAAGTTGTTTTACCAGAGACTGTATAAGTGCTTGTGAAAATGTGTGAGCTAATTTTCCTTAGAGTATCAACTTTGGGGATACTGATTTCTCTTTTCTGTATGCTTATAGAAAAGCATATAGGGAGCCTATTGCAACTACTGCCTGACTTTAGAAGCTGCTGTAATACAAACAGTAATAATAATATCTGTTTGCAATAAACTGTTTGATGAAAATATTTGTTCATAGTATATGTGGTAGGAGTAGTTACTATTTTGTTTCTATATGGAATTGCTCACTAGGTGTCCTCGCAGGATCAGAACTCGTTGAATTGCTTTTATAATCGGGTTTGGAAATGGTTATATTTGCCCAATCCTGAATGATTATGAGCTATAAAGAGAGATTAATGATGTATATCTGTCTCTGACTCAACTGAGAAATTAAGATAGACAGATGGAGATGGCCAACTTTATGTTGCTTTTTTCACTTCAGGTTTAAAACTGTTTTTGCTGGCTTTGTACAGAAACCATACAGGATACTGAGCTAATATAAATAATAAGTTAATATATAAGTAAAAGTCAATGTAATCATCTTTTGACAGGAGAAAAAGAAGTATGGAGTAATTAACAGTACAGAAACAAGGACTTAATCCACAATTTGAAAGCCTTACCGTTCCACAAACATACTTCAGGTAATTATGTAGAATGATGGTAGTCTCAAATGAAACTTGTTAGTTCTCTAGGAAAACGTTTTATGTTCCTCAGAGGTAAGTGTAACAGATTTACTTGATATTGAATGAATAATTGTTTTTATATATCTGTGTTTTCTGATTATTGATTATTTGCCATCAACATAACTAAAACAACTCCCACTAGAAGGCAGCCTGTCTTTTACTTGATTTTATGCCATTAGTTATCCTTCTTGGGAGGCTAGTAACTGTCTTTTCTAAGGTAGTTTGTTAACATAGATTTTCAATTATAACACCAAAACTGACCATGACGTCAATTAATTTAACCTCCTCTATAACATAGGCCATAGATGTTCAATAAAAAAAATAGAAGCATTCATGGGCAGTTACAACTGCACATGTAGAGCTGCTGCTTTTGGAAAGCGTGGAATGTACCTCAGGCAGATTTTTGGCTCCAGGATGTTGCAGCCAGCTAAAGACTAATTTGATCCTTGATACAGTTTCATGTTGAACAGGTCCTTTTCCCTGCACAGGACTTAGGAAAAGGGTTGCTATGGAGCTGCTAGACTGGCTCAGTACTATAGAAATTAACACATTTTTTCCATTTTATTTGCATTTTTAAAACAGGGACCTGAACTGTGCTTTGAATGACCACTTTTTATTGGGGATCATCTATCCGTAATAGAGTGAGGAATAATGCAGTAGAATTGCCTTTACTCATGTTCTTAATTATTTAAACTGATCACAGCTTTGGAGCATACCTGGGCTATCCCTTTATCTTCTCCTATTTAGCTCCCACTGCCTTAGGTAATATACAGATCACATCAAGGACGACGCTTGTTTTAATCATACTGAGCTCCACCTCTGCTCCCACTCCCCATCTCTCACCTGTTTAGACCAGGACTGCGGCTGCCTGTAATTCTGTTGGGACAGTGTCCAGCGTTGTGTAAGCAGACAAGTGGTCAGCATGGAGAAACAGGCACAATGAATATAATTATAGCAAATAACATTGAAATAGGAGAAACTGGTGCATATGAGTCTGTCAGTAAGGTAGAAGTCTTACTTTTTACATACAGTTTTTGTTTCCAAAAGCATAACCAGACATTAAGAAACAAACGATATCCAGTTGTAGCATTACATTATTTTGCATCTTCTCTCCATTTGCTCCTGCTGAAAAGTACCTTTCAGTTTGTGACCTTCACTATAGTCAGCAAGGTTGTTTAAACTTCAGGTGTCAGCAGTAAGTTGAAATGATACTTGAAAACCTGAAATAGCTCTTTAGGTAAGACATGGCATGAGGAATTAGTCTGAGATTTATTTGCAAAACTGTTACCGTGCTTATGCTTCTCTTTTATGATGCTGTAAAAGTCCACCATCCCAGCAGCCATGAAGCCTGGACAATCTTTGCTGGTTATGCACTGGACATGGCTAAGGGACCTCCTGAACAACCCAGGTGAGATCACAAAGCACACCATAGACAGCAGTGACATGAGAAAATGAGATTGTTTATGTGTTACCTCAACTATGTCATTTTGTATTGGGCATGCACCGGTACACTAGAATTGGGGTGTGGTGTGAGGGCAACACTACGGAGCCTAGGTCCTACAGACCACACTTTTTTTTTAAAAAAAATTTCTTTCCAAATAAGACTAGATGGAAATTGTAAATCTAATATATATTGTATCTGTTTGGTGTATTTTTTTCCACTTTGAAATACACTTAGTAGAAGATACGGTATTGCAAATATTTTAAACCACTCTAATGGCCACATTAATGCTGTGTCAAATGGAATGATCTTTCCTTGGGGCCTCAGTGTGAAGCTTGCCATAACACTGATGTTTTGGTACATTGTTTCATTTAGCCTTGTAATCTTTTTGTCATCATTGCTTTCATAATCATTATTAAGCCTTCAGTTTCTCAGCCAACACAACAGATCTTTTAGCATCTACTACATGATGTTCAGTGTGAAAGCTGAGACACTAAGATTAAAAAGTTACTTTTCAAGTGGAGGTGCTTAAACTTTAGACTTTTAAATGTGTATTTGAGGTGTCAAAACGCACTGACCATCAGACATGCAGAAGTATTAACACTGGTGAAACTGTGAAATTTAATGCACAAATATGGGCATCTGCATTCAAAAATGTTGGTCCATTTAATTTGTCCAAAGCTATTCATGAGATCTGTGGCTGAGCTAAGAAGTGAACTTGAATCTCTCACCTCCCATTCGTGTAGTTTATTTGCTGCAGCTGCCCCTTCCTGCATTGACGTTTTCTAAGCAGTTATTTCGGATTGACATCATTGCACCCTGTCCTGTATTTTCCTAATTAGTCACCATTTTTCCTCTGTAATAGTCTTCCACAGACATCCTGAACGTGTCTGTCATGTCACTGCAGTCCTGATATATGGGATACATGTTGGGCCACATGCTGGGAATGGGCTTTGGTGCTCTGCACACATCACAGACGAAGGAAAACTGGGGAGCTGGAGAGAAGCAAGAGGATAGCAGTGCCAGTGCTTAAGACTTGAAAGGACGGCTTTGTATTATTAATTTGTTTTTCCCAGTATATGAAGTATGTTCCAGTTCCATGGATTAAATTCACAGGAAGTTTATCACATCTTACAAATTACTAATAAAGGTAGTAATCTGAGCTTAATGCTGAATCAGCCAGCTTCATGTAAGTGGGTAAACCAGACCAGGGTTTCAAATGGGAACGTCTCTGGGATGAGGCACTATGGTACTGTGAAGGTCCCTGAGGGCTCATAAATATTCCTAAATTAGGATTAATTTGATTGGAGTTTTGTAGAGGATTTTAGAGAATCGTTTTGATTCTAGGTTGGGTTTTTTTTTGAGGATAATTTTTGAAAATATCAGCGATGCTGTTTTGTTTGTTTGCCTCCAAGAAGGCTATTTTCAGAAGATGGATGGCTAGAGTTGAGGGAATAATAACTATTTTGGCATAATGACCACAATAGAAAAAAAAAAAGGGAAAAAAATTATTTGACTTGGTCCAAAATTGATTTTTTTTTTTAAGAAACAAATTTAATTTCAGCATAATCCACGCAAATCCTTGCACTACTGATTCCTTTATTTGGGGGAAAATGTTAACCCTTCAAGTCACTTATATCTTTAGAAAATGACATCAATTTTTAAATGAACTTGGAAATCGTTGTATTTTTAAATAACTGAAACCCATGCATCTCCCATTCTACCTGGTCAGTCTAGAATAGAAATCCTTTCTTTCCCTTTTCATAAACTGCTTGCAGGAAGAAAATGAGATAGACACGGTGAACAAAAAATATTACCAAGCTCTTTCCACACTGGAATGGGGAATAAATAAAATGGTGACCTGGCAGTCAGAAGTACTTCTGGTAGGCCTTTCACATGTTGAAAAATCAGGTCAGCTTGCTCAGCTTTCTGTGAGGTTACTGCGACACTGGAAAGAAAGTACAAACAGAGCACACAACTGGTACTGGAAAGCCATAGGTATAGCATACCCACACTGCTTAACATGTAATCTGCTTAGGACATAGCATACTCTAGGCACAGATGTACTTAGAAATGGTCTGTGCTGGTACTTGCCATGAGAAGCAAAGTAACACCAAATGTCTCATCAGCCTGCTTGCATAATTTCTTTCCTTTCCAAAACACACTTGTATCTACTCTACCTAAGCTGTATATAGCTTTGCTCTAGTGACTTGTTGAAGGATTCAGAGTGTTTGTGTGTAAGTCTCAAGTGAGACCATCTTGGTTACAATAAAAACATTTTGTCTTTGCATTGCATTCTCCACGTAGAAGGAAGGTGGAATATCAGACAACGGCAGTACTTCTACCCATGAACTGATGTTTCTTCTTCTGAGGGGTACAGTTGCTGGGTTAAAGAACGTTTTAGAGCAAAGGCTCAAACCTCTAAAAAGACTAAAGAGAAATCATTTGCAGAGAGGAAAACTGGACAGAACATTGCTGTATACCATATCTACTCTTGCAAAAACTACACTGAAATCTTTTGATTGCAAAAAGTCGCAAGGTGTACCATCACTCTCCTGAAAAAACACAGGACATAGTAATCTATCTCATGCCATTGGAAGAAAGAGTGCCAATTCCAAATATGCAGTGTCTTGGGGTTTCCAAATAACAGATGACATAAGTGTTTGTTTGTGTTATCTGACTAGGTCAAATTCTGAAATGGTGAATAATTTTGAGAAAATTTTGGAGGAAACTCCATGAGCAGTGTAGGCAAATCAAAGATAAGATAATTTTTTAATATTTTCTGCAATATTTCTGTTCAAATGCTTAAATGATGTAGTTTCGGGAGCAGTAATGACATAAAATGCAATGCTGAAATCTGAAATGGACACTTAGCAAATTATCAATATTATTGTTACTGTGCTTGGGTACAGTGAACTGGTTTTCCTCTATTGCTCTTACTCTTAATCTATTACTGTTTTAGAGTACTTTTATTTCCTCTTACTCCTGCAGTGTTTCATGTAATGGTACCCCTTATTCCTCAGCCTGGCTGCAAACTAACCTACCTGTGAGAAAAGGAAAACAACCTCTCCGACACACTTCTGAACTGGCGCTTTATACTTTGCTGTAGGCTGAGTATTTTGCCTTCACTGGACCGGTTTTAATGTGTTTTGGTTTCCTAATGAGACTAAGGGACTTGGGTTTTTTGCAGGCTGAGACATAGCTACATGCTGTGATGCTGACAAATGTTTTTTAATTATGTAGGAGGAGGAAGGAAGTGTTTTCTTTTTCTCTTATTTTTTTTCTTTTCTTTTCTAAAAGTAGTAGTATTTGTTGTTTGCCTTCTTATGGATAAACTATTCCTTGTTCACTGTAAAATAGCTGTCCTTTGTAAAATACCTCTGTCCTCATGTGTTCTGCAAGGCTTTCTGAAGCTCAGATATCTTTTGATAAATATACTCTGTCAGGGCACAGTTCTCCTTGCCAGCATCCATGCTTTGATCTAAAGTTCAGTGTCAGTAGTTTAGTGCTTTAACCTACCGTGTACAAGAACCAGTGGTGTAGTAGATGGAGAAACTTTGATCACAGCAGTTCACCTACCTTCTTTTAAGGGGAATAACTACTTTTTGCACAGAAGAATATTTAATTTTATGCAAGAGGCATGATCCAAAACCTCCATCCACTTGTGATGCCATTAGTGATTTCAAGTGATTTTTTTATTTCTGAGTACTACAATTTTGCTAAAAATCAAATACAAAATCCTCTGAGAGTTTAGGTTACTTGGAAAGAATAAAAGAATCTAATTTTAGTTGGTGTAGTATGTTATTATTTCCCAATATAGATAGAATTGCAATAATCTCATTGAGGTGATGCTGTTTCTTGTTTCAGGAGAGATGCCCTACCTACATACATCACTGATTTCTCTGTACCAGTATAATTCCTATCATTGGAGTAAGGAGGAGTTTTAGTGGAAACATCTGTGTACATCTGAAGTACACTTCTGAGTAACATTCATGATCTTTTATTTTTCCAGTTCAATGAATTATGTAGTTGGGAACCCAGAAAAGTTTTGTTGAATGTTTGTTATGGAAGGGGTGTTTTCATGTGTGTTATTGGAGATTGTTTTGCTTCCGGGAAGAATTTTCAGTTAGGCGTTTCCTTGCCATGTTACAGTCAACAGAAATACATGTAATTTAATTTCTTTTGGTTTCATGTTTGCTGCTGACTTTGAAAATGAATCACTGAATTATCTCAGTAATAAGTATCCAAATTTGGAGTGTGCATGGCCAACTGGTGAGGAAAGGCAGGGTTTAACTGCTGCGCAACTGTGAGCATGGAGGGGAAGTGCCAGGATGGTAATAGCCACTTCTTGGACTGATTGAACATTTTATGAAATCAAGGACAACCTATTTGTTGATTTAGAGATGGAACTGACTCATATTTTGGTGGATTCAAGTTTCCTGTCACTAGGGCTTCCTGATTGGCTTAGTTTGTGTTTGTTTGGAGGTCAGACACTGAGGATATAACCTTAAAATAATACAAACAAACAGGAAGCAGATGAGGACAAGAAAGAGCAAGACTGTTATTTGGGAAGATCTGCCATGAGGCAAGGACAGGACCTAATTTCTGATATTTACTGTTTTTCTGTGACTTGAGAATCATCTGTGTAAATTCTATTTATAAATAAAAGGCAAATAATTTTTAATGGATAGCTGTTGATTGATCCCTCAAGTTGTTCCAGACAGGCCCCAAAGACATTAGAGTTTGTGGCTGGCAAAATGATAAACAATGATTGCTTAAAATTCTATTTAGAAATTAACTTTGTTCTGTACTTTGTCTAGCTCTAGTTATTGACTGTCTGGGCAATGTACTTCACATGTTCTGTAGCCCAATGAATCACAGCATGTTATTAAAAATCAGTGTTGGCTCTTACCATCTCCCATCTCCTAAATTGTTTTGTGGTATGTGGCAGGTATGATGCTTCTGAGAGGCTTAAGTAGTTTCTATGTTGCTGCTACACTGCATCCACCGTTGTTTTTTGATGTATTTTTCTACAGAAGATAAGGAAATATAGACCATGGCATCCCTGTGTGTTTCACACATGGCTCAGGCAAGGGAGAGGAGGAGAGGAACTTGCTGATGAAGGCACTGTTTTAGCTATTTCGTCATAGACTTTTCTTTCAGTATTCAGAGGAAAAACAGGAAAATTGCTCAGTAGTTAAGGCATGTGAAGTATGTAAAAGAAAATTCCAGGCATACAGATGAGCCAAATTTAAGAAAGGCATGGAAAACAGATATATGTACATATATATGGAAATATATATACACACATATATGTAAAATACATATATAAAATATATATGTATATAAAACAGATTTATATGTGCTTATATAGTAATACATTTATATTTATAAAGTATTTTCAATAAGGGGATAATGATAAATAGGATTAGCTCACATACTTTCAGTTTTTGAAAAATCTTATCTGGTCAAATATTTCTGAAAATTTTCCAAAAGGAGGAAACTGTGTGGGTCAAGACATTAGTATTAGATAGTGACATATTTGGAACTTTTCATCTGTGGCATCAGGAAATTAAGCTGTGAGCACAAAAGAGCAAAGTATTTTCACACAAGTAATTCTGTCCCTCTCCGGAAAGCTTTAATGCTGTGCCTAAGTCCCAGTGAAGTCCGTGAGATCTGTCTGATAATGATGATGCAGTTTCTGATTATATTATAGCACAGAATAAACACAGTGAAATTCAGCGTTGTGCTGTGGGAAGCCATGAGAGAGACATCTCTTGATATCTCTAGGGGAACCATTTGCTGGAACATGAATTTTGTCTTGATGTAGTTAGTTGTATTTTTTGCTTCTTTTTGTGTGCTTTTTTTTGCCTCCTTTTAAAATGGAAAAATTGAAAGTGACACATCAGTCAACTGGAAAAAAAAAGACATCTATGAGAGAACTGAATGTATAACTCTCATACAGGATTATTTTATATGCATTCAACCTTACAAGGTCAACCTAAGTAAGATTTGTGTTTTAAACCCTCTTATATATTTAATTTTATTAATGATTTCCCTATGAACACTTTTAAGGCTGTTTTTTGAAGTATGACAGTTCCACAGAGAGACACAACGCATCTCCATTTTTACGCAGGTAATCTTATTTCTATGATACTGTTCCTGTCCGTTACTTAGTGAGTTACTGTCATGTAGCAGGCAGACGGGTTAAGAAAATAATTTTATACTATAAAAGGCCTTAATCTGAATATTCAAGTGGAGTAAAGTTTCAAAAATTAGCCTTTCACTTCATTGTTGATGATGATGGCTCACTGATATCTTGGAGGGTTACTCCGAGATCAGACTCTCTACCTATTGGGATCTACAGGTAATGATGTAAAGCTGACAAAATGCAGTGAGAATCCTTTCCGTTGACTTGTGTGGATTTTTACTGAGTTCAGAATGAATCATAGAAGATAGTGACTTAAACTTTGTTCTGTAAATCGATGCCTTTTGGTGCAATCAAGTGTTGGAACTTTCCTTCTCTGAATGAGGTTTACAAGGGAAAATTACTTAAGAAGGAGAAATATATGACCAACATATTTCTGCCACTAGAAAATTCTAGTCAGTTTACTCACTAGAATATTGTATTTTCCACAATAAAACACAGAATATGCAATATCCTGCACATTACAATGATTATTATACTAATGCTGACTACCTTATTAACCTATAATCTTCCTTAAATAATTTGATTTTACACTTGGCTGGTTTGCCTCAGCAAATTAAGTAAATGTGCTAAGAATGAAGATGGGTAATAAACTGTTCTCCATGCACGAAACAAAAATTGATGTTCTGAGGTAAATTGTAATTATAGCACTCCCTTGTAAAAACATCCTTGGGGTTTGGTGAATTTGTGAAGGATTCAGAAAAACAGGTTAGAGGACCAGAAAATGTAGATGGTAACGGACCACAGGCTACTTCCTGGACTTCTATGCAAGCTGTGGTTGTGTAGAGCACCTTCCTTTTAAATTTATGGGAATTGTACAGATTGGGAAAAGGCAAAGAAAAAGAAGCAAAAAGAAGAAAAGAAAAGGAGACCAAGGGGATATGACTTCTTGAAAGTTTTTTGAAAATCAAGTTCTTGCAGAGGATTTTCTCAGGTACCTACCCATGCATTTTTGTATAAGAGGAGTATTGTTACAAAAGATGTGTTGATATGTCTGACAGGGTGCTAGATACTTTTTTTTTCCATTTTTATTTTTAATGACCAGTTTGCTTTTAAATGAAGTTCACAGCCCTGAGAATAGCCTGACATAAACACGTGGTCACATCCTGCACTTTCAATGCAGTCCATCAGAGGAAGTATAGCATGTCATGTATTGCTGTCTCTCTACAACAATCATTTAATCAAAAGCACAATAATACATCACCTCTGCATAGGCAAGGATCACAACCCAAGTCAGAGCGTTATTAGTGAGATGAATATTTTTTATGTCCCCATATTTGATTTATGGGATGAAGGTGAAATAGTGAGAAGTTGATGAATAGGATTTCAGACTATGGGACAGGAATGGAGGTGAGCTAACAGTGTCTATTCTGTCCATCAGCAGTCAACGTCCCCTTCACAGAAACACCACCTCAGTTGTCTCTTTTCTGAAAGAGTTTCTGTTTTGGATGTTCTCTTTTTTTTTTTTCCTGAGGAGGGGGAAAAACAAAAGAGACTAAGGCAATAGATGTCCTTTGCGACAGCAGCCTTCAGAAGGCTTTTTTGACAACAGCTTCACTGGCTGCATGCCAGGCAGCAGTGGGGTCTTGCAGTGCAGCTTCCTCTGCTGTTGGCAGGCAGAAGGTTTACATTTCTGTTGTGGTCACATTTTGACTAAAGCTGTGACTGACATGAATGAAGCAGCCCTTAGACAAGGAGCTTCTGGACTGAAGTATGCAGGTTACTGGTCCTGGTACCTGCCAAGTGCAAGTGATCAGGTAGCCTCAGAAGAGAACAACGTGCCCAGGAAAATCTGAGCACTGTGATGGAGGTAAAACAAGCCAGGTTAGGGCAGAGGTAACAGCTTGAAGGGCAGGCTACCATTTTTTGTGCATGGTTCTTCCTTATTTTGGGCAGCAAGGAAATTTCCTCGATTCCTCTGTGTGTCCATGACCTAAGTCAATTTAAAATTGGAACATTCCTCAAATATAGATGGACTTACAGGACTAGGTTATACCCAAGGCCAAGAAGGGGAGGAAATTGATCCTTAGGTACAGAAATGTAGCAGCTTATGTTTCCTTTCTGATATATTTGGTATCTTTGCAACAGAATGAGGACTTCAGTGTGACCTCTGATTTAGGCAATGCGTTTCAAAGACTCCAAGGTCCTGAAAAGATAGTTTTATGTATATCTGTTATTTTGCTAAAGGGTGGCTTATGTGAATTCATGGATATCTATTTTAAAATATAATCTATAGTAGACATATACCTGAATTTTTGTTATTGTATAGCAATGCTTTTGTCAGCAAGATTTAATGTATTAGTAAACAATAGGAGGCGCTATGAGCATTTTGGGGAGTGCTTCTTCTGTGAAACTGCTTTCTGTGTCATGTTATTTGGCTTAGTTTTCTATCCCTTTAGGAAACAAAACTATAAAATGATTTTCATAATGTGATTGTAATTATAATGTTATTTCTCTCATTGTTGAAACATGACATTTAGGAATCTTATTTTTTGATATGAGAGTAAGAAAACATGCTTTATTGCAAGGAATAGTTAAGACTGGGTATATCATGATCGAGTTAAAATTTATAACAGTTGAGAGGTTTTGGAATGCAACAGCTAAAACATAGAGTTCCCTGCAGAGAAGGATTTATGAAATGCTACAGGGGACAGGGAAGGATATATTACAATATGGCCTTTCCCACAGAAAGGGATCTCACAGAAATCTAACCTAAAATTGCATCGCCTTTATAGGCATCTAGAATGAAGCACACCTCATTTACCTGCAACGAGTGTCTGGATTCGGCTTTTCCCCAGAGAAAACACAGAGAAAACCTGAAAGAACTGTATATGCTTCATATATGAGTGGCTACTTTGGAATCTACTAAATTAAGCCAAGACTTTCAAGTGAAAATCCAATCCTCTGCTGTTTTTCAGTTGTTCTTTTTCTGAAAAAACTTGTAGATAGCTAATTCCTCTGCACCTATTTAACCAAATAGTTAGATTTATATGACCATTGCATTAGTTTTTCCTGGAGCAGCTGAGGAAGCAATGCTCTTTCTCACTGGGAGAGCAGAACTGGAAAACCACTGAAGTGCCAATATACTGCTAGGCTTTTAGGCCAACTTCATTTACATCTGAATTATTTTAAAAGAGCATTTGAGGGGAAAAAAACCCTTGTAAGTAGGATGCTGTAATGACCCTTTCCAGATGCATATAGTAGATTTCTCCTATGATTGCCAGAAATATTGCTACATTAAGACCTTCTCATTATTCCTGGTACTGTCTCCATGTTAGGAAACTCCTCACTGTGGTTTCAGCCCAATTTTGAGCCTTAGACTTAGGTCTCTTAAGCCTGTTGACCTGCTGCAGTTGTGTTCATAGTGCATACTGCACAGCATGTACTTAAGTGAAATGCTTGCTGATTTGAGTCTTTTTACCTCCTTGTTTCTGGGCTCTGGTGTCGTTTGAACACTTGTGACTGGCAGAGAGAAAGGGCTAGGAGCCGCTCAGTCTGCCCTTCTGCTGTAACTCGCCTCTGTCTTAAACCCATAGTAGAGGTGACCCAGTCTGCAGCACAAAGCTCACTTCAAAGGAGCCTTGAGGACTGCAGCAGGACAAGACTCTATCGTTAGGAGTAGCAGTTTGAACAGACGATCACCACTGGTTCCAGTGGTTATCCCATCATCTGGGACTGGTATTTGACTTACTGGATTTTAATGTGCTGCTTTCAGTCATCTTTAAGCAAGAAGAAGCAGCTGATCTTCAGGTACTTGTTCAGTGCTTCATTGTGTAACACTGCAAACCCACAACTTTGAAGACAGGAAGTAGACTGGGTAAAGATGATTACTTTTTCCAGGGCAGAGAGGGGGATATGTTGCTGTGAGCAACATTAGGAACATATATTGTACTTGCATTCACAAGTGTATCAGGGCAAACAAAAAAGGTTTTGCATAACCATCTGGTGTCAACCACTTTAGAAGTTTGAGATAAAGTCAGAAGGGACAAAAGAGGACACTAGAGAAGTCAAAATAGATCAAAGAAGGATTTCTTCTTGAAACATCAATGCTGACACACTGAAACAGGTGGGTGACCCAAAAGAGTATTATGATTTTCTTTTGCCACTTTGCATAATGTGCCTGCAAGCATAAATAAATATCTATGAATGTATGCATACCCATATGTGTACAGAGATACCACTGCTGCTGGAGAGCAAGGAACATGCTGTTTATGCTACTTGTAGCAGTGGTACCTGGGAGTAACCCAGGAGACTGTTACATGAAGGGTAATTTACAAGGTTCATTTACAAAAAGGTTTATGAGTGAGGTCGGTCCACAGTTGATGGATCTTCTGGTTAAAGTTGCTCTTGGGGACAAATAAATCAAAAGAAGAGAAAGAGAGAAAATTAAAAAAGGGAAAAGGAAAACTCTCCCCAGTGTCCAGCTGGGAATAGCAGGGACAGGGTCCCAGACAAGTACCCTCCTCTGGGGGCTCTCTCCAGTGCAGTGGGCTGTGGTGATGGTGAAGATTCTGATGAGTTATTGATGTCTTTCCCCTGATGCTATGTATATTTTTCATTAGGACCCACATGAACTCCCTCTGGGTTGTTCTAAATTATAATGTTATTACTGCTGATTGGAGTATGCTGATTAGGTGCCAGTATTGCACACTGATCGGTTGTTATGCTTCTGTGCGTGTAAATTTTTGGATAATATTTGTTAGAGGATTTAAATGACTATTAACTGCTTCCTTGTGCACTGTGCTTTGGATTTTTCTAATATTAAAAAAAATCTTAAAAAAGTGAATGAAAGAAGGGGAGCAAGGAAATGGGTGATTCTCATGCCAGTGGTGCCCATGGTACTTGAATATGAGAAGCTGCCGTAACAACAGTCAGGATTTGCAAGTGCAAGGCTGTGAGAGCAACAATAAGAGTACAATAGGAGGGGAATAATAAGGGAAAAATATTGCCACAGTGGCTTAGGTAGAAGGTTATACAGTCGTAAATAGTAAGCTCTTAGCAACACTAAGGCTAGGACACTAAAGTACCTAAGACACAGTGGAACAAGACAAATTTGGCTTTTATTGCATCTGCATCCTTGAAAGTAAACAGATGCACTTGGGAGGCAGGTATGGGGATTCTGAGGACATTTGTCAAGGGTCAGTTCAGCAGAGCATTTAAGTGCAGGAGTGTTTTTATCCATGTACTCAGCTGGTTTTGCAGTGCCCTGTGAGGATGTTCTGTGTACATGGGAGGAAAGACAGCTATCAGCGATAGCCAGTATGCCTGTTGGTTTCTATCATAAATCTGTTGGTGGTGTTTTCTTGTCATATTAGGCTTCTGCAAGCAGAAGTGCCTGGAAGGTCCGTCTCTTTAGTTGCTGTGTAGCAACAGATTTGCATACTGTAAAAAAGGCATGCATAGTTATAATCTGAGTAGATGAACCTTCATTATGCCTCTTTTACAGGTAGATTAGTCATAAGCAGCAAGGATGCTACAAGCATCCTTTTACCTGGAGATTGCAGGAACGTCCCAGAGGCACACCACATCACTATCGACAGAATAAGTGCGCTGCCTTTGCACTGTTTGGATGGCTAATATTCTTGTTGCTATGCAAACGCTCAGGCACTTGCATAGCATGTAATCGCCTGTAGCTTCAATACCAGCTTATCCTGGTCTCCATGTGGGACTGCAATAGAAATACAGAACAGGGAAGTGAAGGACACAAGCCATCAAGGCCTAGAGTGGGATAAGAGTGGGATAAAAAAAAAATTGTTAGCATGCCATCCACCGACATTTCCAGTTTTAGAACAGACTACTCTGACTCAGCAAAGTGTGGGGTTGACCAGTGTCTGTGACTGACTTAGCCATGCAGAAAGGTCCGGGGAATTCACAGTGACTCACCCCCAGTTTTAACAATTACAGATGTCGTTTTGCTTTGGGTAACTCCTCTGATACAGCTGACCTCAAGGCATTAAGGTGACTCTCAAGGGCATGTGAGAACTCGCTATCCTTTGTGAATTTTTTTAGAAAAATACTGCATTTTTTAATATTTAGACTCAGAGTTTTCCATAAGGTGAGGTGAGATGCTGAACATTCAGCTCCTTTTTTCCTGAGTGCTGAGAGAAATTATCTTGTGTAATCTCCACAGTGTCTCCACCAACACTGAACAATTTTTATAACAGCAAAACAAAATGTTTTTGCACTTCACTTATGGAAGCTTAGTAATAGCCAATATTGTGACTGTTCTGCCTTTCCCCTGCAGGAACTCTGTTTTATAGCAGTGCTCTGTGTCACAGCAAGTGCCGCTGGCTCTGTATGTAGAGATGAGGAGAATATCAGCTGTCTGCAGGGACATGGCAGCACACCAGCTGTACAGCTCTTCTTGCTCTCCTCATTTGCACACAAAGCTTCCAGCCTGCGAAATACAGAAGATGGGGGAAGATGATGGATCTGAACGTACTAGTACCTCTCTCCTGTAGTCTCTGAGGCCACTGAGAATGATTGCTTCTGTGAATAAGTGATTTTAGCTGGGCATTTCTATTTGTGTAATTTTCCTTGCGCTGGCATTGCTCTGATTTACAGTGGGGAACAGGTTGTATTTGTTCTTATTTGTGTAGCACTTAGTTCAGTAGGTGTTGGCCCATGACAGGGGCTCCTATCTGTTGTTAAGCTTGGAAGGTTTGGCTAGACTTTGGACGAATTGAGGATGAAGGGCTATGAAGAGCCATTCTGCCACCATGGAGACTCACTCTGAATGGCAGGATATACTAGCTGCTGTCCATGAGGTGCTGACATTGCTGTAGATACAGAGTAAAACTCAACCCTGGACTTACGTCAGATACTGATGTCTTAGGGAAAGCATTTTATGGAGGTAAAAAGGACATTAGCCTCTGTTTCTTGATATTTGCCCCAAATCAGCAGCAATTCACGTACTCCCTAGCTGCAGCACAGCACCATAGTTTCCCTTCAGCTCCTCCAGCATGTCCTGCCATGGGGACAAACCTCTGTCTTCAGGCTCAGGAAGATGAAGGGGACACTCCTGTGCAGCCCCTTCCCCTTGACTAAAATTGGGGTTATCTCTGCCTCTGCTTCCCAGGACTGGGAACAGCTAGAAAGACCTAGATCTAGGAAGAGCTAGAAACCACACAAATCCATAGAATAAACTCAGGTCTGAGGTTCCTCTTGAATGAGTAAGTCCTTGCAGGAGCGGTGTTGGAGGACCTGTGGGCTCAGATGACTCAGAGCTGGTTAGAGTCAGATGAAATCAGAGGTACACTTTCTTGGCTACCCCAGTGCAGAGACACCTGTGTCTTTCTCTGTTGGATGGCCCAGCCATTTCCCAAGCCCACAGTGTCAAAATTTCTCATCACTGCTTTTCCCTCTTTTGGAGTAGTGAAGGCTTCTGAGTATTTGGCTTTTTTAATGGTGACTGTATTAGAGCTAGACAGCAACAGCCCAGATTTAAGTTTAAATTTATTGGATCAGTCTAAAATGCAGAATAATATTTCTATTTTCATTTGGAAGTCTGAGGTGACTTTAGCGACGTGCTTTAGAAAGGCACACTGAGGTATTTAATTTAGCAAATAGGTATTTACAAGTACAAAAATTAAACAACCATCTTGTTTTTTTTATGAGTAGAAATTAAATATGCTAAGGGATTAAGTTTCTCATATTTTATGTTAATGCATAAGATGTTTGTTCCTAAGCTCAGTGTTCCCAGCCATAAAATGAACATTGGGTAGAAATTTCACAGAACAACCTAAGTGTGTAAAGAAGATAAGTTTATAATCCCAATACAAAATAATCAAAGCATTGCACCACCTGGAAAATGTTACTGAAAGGAAGCTGCATTTCATTTAGGTAGATCCACCATAACAGAAGTTTTCAAGACTGTGTGATATATTAGCATCCATCTGTTTAAAGAAAAGTTAATTGTCGTAAACCAACCAGCAAATTATGTAAAGCAACTGGTAATTAATCAGAGCATGTTTTAAAGTGAAAAACAATTGGAAATTATTCTAAGAACTCTTCTTCCAGGCACACAATAGAGCCAAGTTTTATTAAAGGCCAGAGAAAGAGATCAATTAATAACTACTTCTCAGTAGCTGTAAAACTGAGGTGAAAGGAAAAGGTTGCTATGCTTGTTAAAAGCATGCAGCTCCTTTTTAAACTTTTTAAAATAGTCATCTTATTTCCAACTTGACCTGAAGTAATATCTTTAAATAACTCATGAGATGCACATACACTACCACTAAAAATGCATACTTGGCCAGGGGTTGCAGGAAGGTATAATGATTAAAAAGTGTCTATAGATTAAAAAAAACCCTTATAATGCCTTAATACTTTACTAGTTTGTTTTAAAACTGTATTTAAAAGTCAGTTAATTAAGGAATCGGATAAAATACCAGAATATTAGTGACATAAAAAGGCTAGTCAGGTTTGTAATAGGGAATATTTCTTGCATAAAGTGCAGAGATATAGACAGGTGTCAAAAAGACTTAAAGGCATGCCATTCTGACTTTGTTTCTGCACAGTTCTTCTTGTGGAAAATAAATTCTGCATGAGATGTTAAGACAGGAATGAAGAGAAGACTCAAATCAGAGTTCTTTTTTCATAATTTCTAATGTTTCATCTGCTTGATCACCTGCAGAGAAAACTTTACACTACTTTTTGATGTGTCATTATCATAGACCTCAGGTTCCCAGCTACTAACTGTGTCTGTTTTATCTCTGCTGTCAGACTTGTTCACAATGTAAGCAATCTCTTTTGGATCTTCAAGGATATCTGGGAAGCCTTTTATTGTCTCTGCAGAGCTCAGTATTGGCTGTTGTGTTGCTTAGGGCTTATATGCTAGCAATAATACACTAACTAGTCAGGATAGGGATATCTAAATGTTGTAAACAACACAAGCAAATTCATTTCTGTGTGCATGTTCTCCATTTTCTATGAATACAATCTACTCCGAGCAAATGATAAAAGAGGCAGAGAAGGAAACAGTAAAGCAACTTTTTCCGTCTCTTTAGTTTTTCTCTTCTTCCTTTAAAGCAAATTTTGTTCATGTCTCAAAAGCCAAGTTTCTCAGGAACAGGTGTAAACCTATTACTCCACACACATCCATGCTGAGAAGTGTATGAAGTAGAACAGATGCATTAGCTATGAGAAATGCTCTATCCAGGTAAAAGTTTTGTTCATAAAACATTTCAGCTGTGAACGCTGCTGCTTAGCTAAGAACTTCAGAAAAGTGCTTCAGCATTCACTTAGCTCTTCAGTTTCTTTTCAGTTTTATTAGGCAGTTAAGTGGATTTGTTTCCAAACAGAAAACTTTTTGTGGAAGCCAAGAACCTGCAGTTGTGGAAAGCTTATGGGTTGTAAAAGGTTTTTCAGTGTGTTTGTTTCCTGAATGGAACACTACAGTTTGAGTGCCTATTTTTCGTGGCTCTTGGTGTATTTTCATAACTGCAGCAAAGGTTCATAATGGAATGCTTTTGAGACAAGTGGATAGAGAGGATGAGTCTTTCTCAGAATATGGGATCTCATTCCTCAAACAGTGCATGATCAGCTGCATGGCAGTCAGCCAGCTACCACCCTTGTGGCAAATAAATCTCTTTTTTGGCTTCTATTTTTTAACTCTGTAAAAGATTTGTTGGAAACAGTCTTAGATTCACTATAGGTGAACAGTTCTTTTTGGGAGATTACTTTTGTCTTTTTAATCTTTCAGTCTTGGAAGAACTTGAAAGGTGGAGTAGCAATAAAGGATCTCACCTCTCACACATCGCAGGACTGTGATATGAATTTGAAAATGCTGGAGCTTGGTTTTACTGAAGATTTTATAGAGTTGTCTGTACTTCATCAACCATAATGACTCTTGCTGATTTTGCAAGGAAATCTTTTCATTGCACAACACTGAAACTGTCGAAGCTGCACAGCAGCTCTTCATCAAAAGGGTGCAAAATTCTTGTTTACGGGCATAAGACCCCTGCAGGCTTAGACCAATATTTCTTGTAGCTCTTTATTCTGTCTTTGACAGAGACAGAATGTCCATGGCAAGGGCTTGCCCTTCTCAGGAGGAGCGCTCCTCTTGCAGGGTTTATCTGCTTATAACTGCAAACTGCGCTGAGAAGGACCACTGGCCATGCTGTCAACAGCAGTGTGAGTCTCTTTCTTTTTATTTGTCCTCTTCGCCAGCTCTGTGTTATATGTGCAAATGTTACATGTACACAAAGTTACAAGCTTTGGCTTATATGAAAATGCCAGTATAGATGTAGATGTTCCCCTGAGGTGTTTTTAAACATTAGTCTTTGTATGCTAAATTCCATTACCTAGTACAGGATCTGTAACTAAACCTATTGCTCTGCCGTAATATGATAGCTTTAGGATTGAAAGGGATCTCTTTCATTAATGAATCAAGTCCTCTGCTATTGTAGCTAAGTTATAAAATCACTTCCTAAACAGATCAAATTATTATTTATATATGTATTTGATAATATCTAGATCTAATGTTATATTTGTTCTCACAGCTCCTACAAATAGGCTCTTTTAGAGCAATGCTCATCAATCTTTATTTTTGAGACTGTGTTTATTCACAAACAATTTATACCTATGGGTGTTTGAGATGATGTTCCTTCAACTCAATAGCTGAATCTTTTCTGGTTTCCTCCTGTTAAAAAGCCTCTATGCTCTCTTGATTACCTTACATATCCATTTCTGTAGCTGTTCTTCTCTAGATTCATCTGTCTTGAACAGAAGTTGCTTATGTCATGGAAATACTTCATCTGATATATTCCAAAATTGCATTTCCTTTTTTTCACAACAGCATCTTATTGGTACTTATGAATATCCTATAACCAAGCAAAACACACAAGCTTGCTTTCCATCATTCCAAATCGATAAGCTGCAGGATTTCTTGCTGTTAAGTCCAAAACGCATGCTGTAAAACAAGACTGTAGTGTCCAGTCCTGTATGGTCCCATTAAAAAGTGCTCTTATCATCAGACATAAATAGCCCCCAGCAGGAAACAAGAAAGCAGGTCGTCCAATATAAAAGTAGCATCTCATGTTCCATGTTAATCTGGGTGTATCTGTTTGCAACACCAATATGTGGGTTATTACTCCATGTCAGAGGAGTTATTTGTAACTAGGGACAGTACAGGTGAGCAAGTGACATATAGATGAATATTATCGGAAGGCACCGGAAGGCTGCGCAGCCATTCAGAGAGACCTAGACAGGCTGGAGAGTTGGGCGGGGAGAAATTTAATGAAATATTACAAGGGCAAGTGTAGAGTCCTGCATCTGGGCAAGAACAACCCCATGTATGAGTACAAGTTGGGGACAGACCTGTTGGAGAGCAGCGCAGGGGAAAGGGACCCGGGGGTCCTAGTGGACAGCAGGATGACCATGAACCAGCAACGTGCCCTTGTGGCCAAGAAGGCCAATGGCATCCTGGGGTGTATTAGAAGGGGTGTGGTTAGTAGGTCAAGAGAGGTTCTCCTCCCCCTCTACTCTGCCCTGGTGAGGCCGCATCTGGAATATTGTGTCCAGTTCTGGGCCCCTCAGTTCAAGAAGGACAGGGAACTGCTAGAGAGAGTCCAGCGCAGAGCCACGAAGATGATTAAGGGAGTGGAACATCTCCCTTATGAGGAGAGGCTGAGGGAGCTGGGTCTCTTTAGCTTAGAGAAGAGGAGACTGAGGGGTGACCTCATTAATGTTTCTAAATATGTAAAGGGCAAGTGTCATGAGGATGGAGCCAGGCTCTTCTCAGTGACATCCATTGACAGGACAAGGGGCAATGGGTGCAAGCTGGAACACAGGAGGTTCCACATAAATATGAGGAAAAACTTCTTTACGGTGAGGGTAACTGAACACTGGAACAAGCTGCCCAGAGAGGTTGTGGAGTCTCCTTCTCTGGAGACATTCAAAACCCGCCTGGACGCATTCCTGTGTGATATGATCTAGGTAATCCTGCTCCGGCAGGGGGATTGGACTAGATGATCTTTCGAGGTCCCTTCCAATCCCTAACATTCTGTGATTCTGTGATTCTGTGATTATGCATAGTCAATTAGACAGCTTGAAGGTACAAATTGAAGTCCTGCTATCATACATAGCAACAGCAGTGTTCTGTAACTTCCATGACCTCTTTTGGTGTCATTTTCATAGCTCGCCCTGAAGGTTTCAGACATCTTTTGTAGCTTTAGAAAAAACAAGATTTCTGAACTGCTTAAATTACTTAACACATATTTTGCCGGTTCTTTAACTTGCAACTAGTATTGCTATGGCTTTCCATGGTGCTAAAAGGGGTCATCAGACACAATCAATGTTTATTTAATATATGTGGTATTTGTACAATAACAGTGACTTGAAGTCTACCCTTGCAATTTTAATGGTTCTTGCAATTTTAATGGTTCTTGCTATTCTGTGTTTAGAAGGGTCATACATAATGTTTTGCACTGTACTACAGGAACACTGAAGCAGAATTGTTTGCTGAAATCTGCTTCACACAGTCATGTCTAGGTCTGCAGAATAGTTTGGGGTGACAGGAAAAGGTTCTGCAAGGTTCCTCATCATCTGTTTCCCAGTCACTGCATCAATAAAGGACTCTGCCTTCAAGCTCTCCACTTTTTTTTCCTATGTCCCAGGAAATTCCAGGGTCGGCCAGGACAGAAGCAGCAGTGTTTGACTAGCTTGAGAGATGCCTGTGGGACTGGGCTGCCTGGTATTCACGTTTCAGAACTTGTCTCCTCTTACCAAAAGCTGCCCAAATACCGAGTGCACTTTGTGAATGAGTGCAACTTGGGGCTATATGTCTCCTGAAATATTATTACTGGGAACTGCTGGCTTCACTGTTGCTCACTTGCCTCTAAAAAGGAGTCGGTGGTACCAGAGAAGTGGCTAATTCCCTTTTCCCACCCTCTTTCCCTACTCAGGTTTTCAGAGGACCTTGAGGAAAAACTGCACCAGGCCTTCATGACTACAGAAAATGTTCTTCCTGCTCTATGGTGGAAAGCTTAGGGTGCCTTTGCCTCCTCCACCACCCAGCTCTGCCAGTAGATTCAGAGGAGAATGTCACAAGTGTGACACCCTCCCTTCGAAAGGTACATGGCAGCTGGCGTTTAGTCTTATGTAAAGTGTAGGAGAGTTCCCTTACTATAGCCTGACTCTGAAAAATAGTTTTGTTGATGATATTTGGCATTTCCTCTGTCTCAAAAAACTAGGTTAAAAAATACTGGTATTCTGGCATTTTGCCTGTGTGGTTGCTATACTGGTACAGAAGAGTGCCTCTTTTTAAAATACTCATAGTGACAAGGAAGTAACTGCAGCCCGTAATGAGTGACCTCTTCAGAATGGGGTCTGCTAGGTAGTGATGTATTTATGGCTGATCAAAGCTGCATGTGTTATCTGAATGGACCTGTTGTGCTTAGTGCTGGCACTATTCCTTGTCCTGCTTTGGAAGGAAGTCAGAGGCAGTAAGGTGGTCCAGAAAGTACTTAGACCAGCCTGAAGATGCTATTACTTCCATGTCAGAACACTGTGGATGTAGGAAGCTTTTTGCAAGGAGTTTAAAATTTCGTGACTGCTCCTTATCCAGATATTCTCATGAAATTACTTTCCCTTGCCTGTGGAGCTGAGGATGAACAGGAAACCTGAACATACTAGCAAATGTGCTAAGCCTTTGCTGACATATTGAATTCAAGCTGCTCTGAGAGTGGAGATGGAAGGAGCAATTCCTGGTCACAGAAGGGGTCTGCAAGTAAGATTACTGTACCCTACCTAATTTCTTTCTGATGGGTAGTCACTGATTCTCTTGCTATGCAGGAGCATAACATCTAAAAATTAGTAGACAAAACAGTCTACTTCAGTCATGTACCAGGTTTTGAAGTTCTTAACTAAGGAAAAAATTGGGCAGTTTGGAGATTAGACAGGCCAGTGGAAAAACTGAATGGCCCCCCGAGCAATTCTATTTCTCTGCGGTATGGGAACCTGGCTTTAACATAAGTACTCTCTCATTCTGACATTCACAGGAGTCTAGGCAAAATGCCACAGTAGGTAAAAGCATTTCTTTCTTATCTCATACCTTGGAAATAGGACAGAAAGCAGAAAACTGGGTAGAATTATTTGTAACTATATTTTAGCAGACATTTAAAAGTATGCCATTTATGAACAAATACGTATCTTTTAAAAAGCTTGGCTCTGATGACTTGTTCTTTCATAATTGGTTTGAAAGAAGTTTTGAAAAGCTACTGTGTGGAGTCCTGTACACTCACTGCCGTTGCATTTTAAAATGCCTCTGTCTGCGTGTTTATGAAACGTTAAGGTCTTACTAAATATCTTGCCAATTTTCTCTGTGAGACCTCAGTGCAGAGGCCCTTAGGCTGAGAATGTACATTTACAGGCAGGACACCTTCCATACTCTCTGAAGATACCGCTGGATTAGATAGTGTACTAATAATGTACTAGATTTTCAGTAACGGTGCGTGTTCCCCTGACTGAAATTGCTGATGTGCTCTGGCACTATTTGGAAATCTATGCCACAAGTTTGAGCTTTCTGCATTCCCAGATCCTAGCATGAACTGTGACTGCATGCATAGGCTTTGCTTTTGAAAAACAAACATGAACATCTTAAGTTTTCCCATACATTATTTCCCACTTTCCTTTATATATTTGAAGAAACCAGGTAGAAATGGGCTTTCTCAGTTTGCCATTTTAAATTTCTGAGTTGACTCCTGTGCTTTTCTAAATTTATTTTCAGCTTTTTACCCCAGTGTGCTTCTGGCAATTATGAAGCTGTCTTTTCTCGTTCATGTAAATTATTAAAACAATGCCCTTTCCTGCCACTGATACAGTGGACGTTCACCAGAGGTTTTCTCCCGATTACATGCCTCACTGGGCCCTTCTGATTTAAATATTCTCTCATTTTTCCTTTGTTGTAAGCTATCAATATTGCTACTCAGTGAAGTCAAGTTGTGTCAGGAATCATACTGTCTATTCCCACAAGATGCTTGTGCTTCTTGAAATACTGAAGTCTGAAAATCAATTTGTTTTGTAAAGGGGATAGCAGAAGGGGTTTGTGTGATTCCTCACCTCTGAACGGGATTCTGTGTGGATGTGCTCTGATTTTTATGTAGCTATAAAAGTAGTTACTCAGCAATACAACCTGAGATTTACCCTTCCTATTTTGTCAGTGTTTCTTGCTCACAATCATAGGGGAAGGTTTCATTTTACTGGACACTGTGCAAATAAAGCCCAGGCTCCACAAATGTCTACCTCCATGTCCTGCAGGCGAACAAGCAGTCAAGCAAGGGCTGAAAAAATGTCAGCCGTAAAACTCAATTGCTCAGTAGTAAATTGGCTAAATTGACCTCAATGTCAAACAGTCAAAAAGTTTAGGAAATATTTGGGCAGTCCACATGTCAACGGACGTTATTCATCTAGAATTAATAGCTGATCTGCTAAGAACTGAATAGCTATCTGCTCTTCTTAAGAAGCTTCTCTTTCTGGGGTGGCAGAGCACAGTGCATCACCTCTGACATCATTAAGGGCTGTGTCTGAAAAAGCTAGATTTCAGCTGGAAATTTATAACAAAAATAAAGATTAACATCCTGAAAAAAATTTCCTTCGTTCTTGAAGCCTTTTGAAACTCAACTAAAGTAAGTTCATAATGATTCTTGGGAATGTTAATTAGGTAGGCTGTTCTTTGTCACTTCTAAATTTTGAGTTTATTGCTGAACTGCTTTTGAAATGTACTGCATGGGGAGGGGTGGGGACCCGTTCCTACCGGTGGACTTCTGAGGCATTAAACTGCCTTCTGGAAGGGATCACTTGTAGCCTTTCTGAGAAGGATGGGGCCTTGCTATGTGATTGCTATAAACCACAAAGTGTAGCACAGTTTTACTTAAACACAGTCCTTCAGGGCACACAGTGAATTTTTCAGTATGTTGGTTGTTGCCACATTGCACAGGCTGTGTCTGGGCCCTCTGGATTATGTGGCACTAAAAAGAGAGTTCAACCTCAGACTTGCCTGCAGGATAGTGTGTAAGGGGTGACTCCAGGGTACCAGGGTCACCTCTTGGTGACTACTGTCCTAGACTGGCTTGTGTGGCATCTCGGAATTGCTGCTGTTGTCCTTGTCTCCAGGACTCTGTTATGTCTAAGTACGGAACGTACATTCTATGTGCTGATTTCATGTTGCTTGTCATATCACTTTCATGCCCCATCCTCTTCAGGACAACAAAAATGCTTTGACTTATTCTGATGTCAGGAGACTCAAAATCAAATTTGCAGCATCTTTTCTCTGGCACTGGAGAGAAAACTTCAGAAGTTTTCTTCACTTGGGGTTAAAGGTATAATTGAATTGTCCTACCCTGTAGGGCTGTTCTTTTTTTCTCTTTTCAACCGTGGAACAAAATTAAATGCTCACAAGCCCTTGACTAGTGAACTTTATTATGGAGATGGAAACCTGCCAGCACGAAGTCAGGGTTAGCCAATATTAGTTTGTCTGAAGTGTTAGAGTCACCTTCACAGTGGTTGGGATCTGTGTTTTGGGCACTAAGAGGAACGTGATACTTTCTTAAAAGAGGAGTGTGAAGGTTTAACCCAGAGACAGCCAATTATGCAGTTTGCTCAAAGATGAGCCAATCATTCATTTTAATGAAGAGAATTTCAACTTAGACGTAAGTATGTCCTTGACATTTTTCAGTAGCAGTGACATTATCTGAGCAGCTTGTTCTAAGAGAAACATCAGACATACACAAGTATGTCTGCCTCTACAGGGAAAAAACACTAAGCAACTTGACTTGCTTAGCAAAACCAGTAACAGTTTATTAGGTATTACCAGAATTCTGTCTTCCTCAGTTGTCTGAGTTCATGCAGAGTATCTAAGGCAAAGAAGTTGCAACAAATGAAAGCAAAGCTACAAGATTCAGAAAGCAGCTGTAAGAATTGATGCTAAAGTGATCACGAATGATGATTAGTAAGCATTGTTTCTTTACAAGTAATAGCCACAGTTCCTGCCCAAGATTTGCAGTATAAAGGACTTCTGAGAAAATAATCACACTGGGATTCTGTTCAGCAGTGTTACCTCTAGGAAGTCTCTGAAATTTGTGATGTCAAATGGCAAACATTTTTCTCCTTTTTTTTTTTGGGATCACTGCATAGGTCTGTCTACTTGTTTCAGCTATTTGGAAAATTCTTCCAGTGCACAGATGGTTCTAATTTTAATTATGGAAGAGGTATTTTTCTGTGAAACCCAAACCATTTATTCATTATAAACCAGAAATCTCAGCAAAGTTAGTTTCATTGTACCAGTTACTGTAATAATGCATAGTAAGAGACAGCTGTAAGAACATAGACCAGGTTTTCAGGTATATTTTGACATGTAACTCAGATTGAACACAAGAGGAATTAGATACCTAAAATATATCTTCATCCCTCTTGGCAAGTTATGTGAAAAAGTTAGGGGAGTAGAAAGGAAGATTCTCTAACTGCATTATATTGATAAGGATTAGAAAGAGTGCTCTCAAGGTTGTGCTGCTTGTTTTGAAGCTATCATCTTGAAGACTTAGGTGTATGGCATATCAGAATGGCTTTCCCAATAGGAAATTCAGCTTTCACAGAAATACAGTTTTCTTAGGAAATTGATTTTATAACCCTAAAATTTTTTTTGTTAGGAAAGAAAGAGAATGAGCCAGCTCTGGCAGTTGACACACTGGGATCTTTATTTATGAAATTCTTTGGTGTCATAAAGTTCTTTGGTGCCCTTTCATCTTGATATAAGAAAGAATTTTTTTACAGTGAGAACAATCATTCACTGAAACAACCTCCCCATGGACTTGGTAAAGTCCCCATTACTGGAGGTTTTCAAGCTGCAATTGGACAGGGTACTAGATAAACTCATCTAGGCTCCCTTTCCCACAAAATGTTGGACCAGGTGATCTTTCGATGTCCCTTCCAACCTGGGCTGTTCTATGATTCTATGACAAACAACAAACTTTTTTCATAAATTTGTATACCACTCCATCTTTAAAAGAGCTGTTTCTTACACCTGCTGCACCTATTGGAAGTAACATCTCACACCTTCCTCTGATTTACAGTTTTCATTTATTAGGGCAGTTTGTATTTGTTTGCTCTAGTTTCAATTCTGGTTTGCTTCTGCTAGCTCAATAGCTGTTCTCTCTCCCTGTTGTTTAAACCTTGAGATATTTACAGCATTTAATAACAATACCTCTCAGTCTTTTCTAGCTGTAATGTAGTCTTTTTACATTCCCTGATCATTCAGGGTGTTAAAATTTGCAACATTTTAGGTCAAACTGATTTCATGTGAATCAGGAACTTTTTTTTAAAAAATTCAAAATTCAAACTCAGTTTAAAGCACCTAGCTGAATTTGACTGGTATTTCATTTCCCTATGGAAGGGTTTTTTCAAATTCCCAATCTCTCCTCTAAGCAGTTCTCCCAGAAAAAAATATTGCTGTAATTCATTGCAGGTATCTTCAAACCAGATGGTTCACCACTGGAGGCACATGCCTCTGCATGTGTTGTGGAAAAAACTGCTCTGCCCAGGATGCACTGAAGGTGAGGAAAAGGAGGAGAAAATCATAAGAATCATAGAATAGTTTGGGTTGGAAGGGACCTTCAAAGGTCATCTAGTCCAACCTCTGTGCCATGGCAGGGACATCAACTAGATCAGGTTTCTCAGAGCCCCATCCAACCTGACCTTGAACGTTTCCAGGGACTGGGCATCTACAACTTCTCTGGGCAACCTGTTCCAGTGTTTCACCACCCTCATTGTAAAAAATGTCTTCCTTATATCTAGTCTGAATCTACCCTCTTTCAGTTTAAAACCATTACCCCTCGTCCTATTGCAATAGGCCTTACTAAAAAGTCTGTCCCCATCTTTCTTATAAGCCCCCTTTAAATAATGAAAGGCCACAATAAGGTCTCCCCAGAGCCTTCTCTTCTCCAGGCTGAACAACCCAACTCTCTCAGCCTTTTCTCATAGGAGAGGTGTTCCATCCCTCTGATAATTTTGTGGCTGTCCTCTGGACCCGCTCCAACAGGTCCATGTCTGTCTTGTACTGAGGACTTCAGAGCTGGATGCAGTACTCCAGGTGGGGTGTCACCAGCATGGACTAGAGGGGCAGAATCACCTCGCTTGACCTGCTGTCCACGCTTCTTTTGATGCAGCCCAGGATATGGTTGGCTTTCTGGGCTGTGAGTGCACATTGTCAGCTCATGTCCAGCTTTTCATCCACCAGTACCCCCAAGTCCTTCTCCTCAGGTCTGCTGTCAATCCCTTTATCCTCAGCCTATATTGATACTGGGGACTGCTCCAACCCAGGTGGATGACCTTGCACTTGGCCTGGTTGAATCTTATGAGGTTCACACAGGTCCACTTCTCAAGCTTGTCCAGGTCCCTCTGGATGGCATCTCATCCCTCAGGTGTATCAACCACACCACTCAGCTTGGTGTCATCTGCAGACTTGCCGAGGGTGCACTTGATCCCACTGTCTATGTCATTGATGAAGATATTAAACAGTACTGGTCCCAATACAGACCCCTGAGGGACACCACTTGTCACTAATCTCCATCTGAACATTGAACTGTTGACCACTACCCCCTGGATGCAACCATCTAGCCAACTCCTTGTCCATCTAACAGTCCATCTATCAAATCCATATCTCTCCAATTTAGAGAAAAGGATGTTGTCAAAGGTCTTACAGAAGTCCAGATAGATGACATCCATAGCTCTTCCCTTGTCCGCTGATGTAGTCACTCCATCATAAAAGGCCACTATGTTGGTCAGGCAAGACTTGCCCTTGGTGAAGCCATGCTGGCTGTCCCCAGTCATCTCCCTGTCCTTCATGTGCCTTAGTATCACTTCTGGGAGGATCTTTTCCATGACCTTCCCAGGCAGAGAGGTGAAACTGACAGGTTGGTTGTTCCCAGAGCCCTCCTTTCTACCCTTTTTAAAAATGGGTGCAATGTTTCCCTTTTCCCAGTCACTGTGGACTTCACCTGACTGCCATGACTTTTCAAATATCATGGAGAGTGGCTTGGAAACTACATCAGCCAATTCCCTCAGGACTCTGAGATGAATCTCATCAGGTCCCATAGACTTATACGTGTTAATAATAAATGGGGGTATTGGGTACCTTATGTACAAAATCCACAAGGGGAAAATCTCAGCTGGATGATGAATTTAATCACAGAGCATTTGGGTCAATGTAATCAGTTGGAATGAATCATTTCAGGTACAGATAAAATCGTGTTGACATCTCCCAACATTTTTTTGACTAAAATCCATCACATACAAACTTTAAATTTATCCTGATTTGGAAAGAAAATTGTTAATCTACATGTTAACCTTTCCTTTCTGATGGTTTTCCCATCCTGTCTCCTGCAGCTATTTCTGGGGTATCCATGCCATACAACTTCTCTTCATTGCTGTGAGCCAAGAAATAGAAATAGAATTGCACGTTCAGTGATGTATGATGTATATTTCATAATCTGGATATTTTGGTTTCCCATGACCTTTAACTAGGTAATAATTTTTGCCCTTGAAAACTATGAAATATGTTGATTTTGAATGTCTTTGACTTGGTTTGGTGAGAATGGAAAAAAATGCCATTACTTTTCACCTTCAGGTTCTAAGGTTGCTCCCAAGATTTAGACTAGTTGGACAGAGCTGTTTTGTTATTCCTGCATGGACAGTTTCTTGTACAGTGGAATCCATGGACTAGTTCTCCTGTGCAACTTATTATTTACCTTGATATTCACCTAGACTGACAGACAAAGTTTTCCTCTCTCCTCTTCCTCTGAAGACTCTGCAAGGCTTCATATGCTTCTTGTAAAGTTTTCCATAACAGAAGATATACCTACCACAGCATATTTTTTTGTGTTTGACCTATGTGATTCCTCTAATGATGTCTCTTGTGGTAAGCATGGAGTGAATGACCTTACAAAGCTAAGAGGCTACACTTCACTTGAGTATGTATCACAGGTCACCGAAACTTCACAGACTCGCCAGTTTACACATGTCCTGTGGCAAATGGCGCCATATGTATGAAGGTTATGACAGCATCACTGTTTCAGGAAGGGTATCAAATTTTTAACCAAGATAGGACACAAAAAGGAAGCCTACAAAGGGTGGAAGCAAGGACAGGTAACCTGGGAGGAATACAGGGAAATTGTCCGAGCAGCAAGGGATGAGGTTAGGAAAGCTAAAGCCCTGATAGAAATAAATCTGGCCAGGGACATCAAGGGCAACAAGAAAAGCTTCTATAGGTGCGTCAGTCATAAAAGGAAGACTAGGGAAAATGTGGGCCCTCTCCAGAAGGAAACAGGAGATCTGGTTACCTGGGATATGGAGAAGGCTGAGGTACTCAATGACTTTTTTGCCTCAGTCTTCACTGGCAAGTGCTCAAGCCACACTGCCCAAGTCACAGAAGGCAAAGGCAGGGACTGGGAGAATGAAGAACTGCCCACTGTAGGAGAAGGCCAGGTTCAAGACCGTCTAAGAAACCTGAAGGTGCACAAGTCCATGGGACCTCATGAGGTGCATCTGTGGGTCCTGAGGGAACTGATGGATGAAGTTGCTAAGCCGCTATCCATCATTTTTGAGAAGTTGTGGCAGTCTGGTGAAGTTCCCGCTGACTGGAAAAGGGGAAACATAACCGCCATTTTCAAGAAGAGAAGAAAGGAAGACCCAGGGAACTACAGGCCAGCCAGTCTCACCTCTGTGCTTGGCAAGATCATGGAACAGATCCTCCTGGAAACTACACTAAGGCACATGAAAAACAAGGAGGAGGTTGGTGTCAGCCAGCATGGCTTCACTAAGGGTAAATCTTGCTTGATAAATTTGGTGGCCTTCTACGATGGGGTTACAGCATTAATGGATAAGGGAAGAGTGACTGATGTCATCTACCTGGACTTGTGCAAAGTATTTGACACTGTCCTGCATGACATCCTTGTCTCTAAATTGGAGAGACATGGACTTGACAGATGGACCACTTGGTGGATAAGGAATTGGCTGGATGGTCACACTCAAAGAATTGCGGTCAATGGCTCAATGTTCAAGTGGAGATCTGTGACGAGTGGCTTTCCTTGGGGATCAGTATTAGGACTGGTGCTGTTTAATGTCTTTGTCGGTGACATGGACAGTGGGATTGAGTATGCCCTCAGCAAGTTTACCGATGACATCAAGCTGTGTGGTGCAGTTGACATGCTGGAGGGAAGGGATGCCATCCAGAGGGACGTTGACAGGCTTGAGAAGTGGCCCCGTGCAAACTGCATGAAGTTCAGCATGGCCAAGTGCAAGGTTCTGCATGTGGGTTGGGCCAATCCCAAGCACAAATACAGGCTGGGTGGAGAATGAATTGAGAGCAGCCCTGAGGAGAAGGACTTGGGGATGATGGTTGATGAGAAGCTCAACATGAGTCGGCAACATGTGCTTGCAGCCCAGAGGGTCAACCATATCCTGGGCTGCATCAAAAGAACCGTGGCCAGCAGGTCGAGGGAGGTGATTCTGCTCATCTGCTCCACTCTTGTGAGACCCCACCTGGAATACTGCATTCAGCTCTGGGGCCCCCAACTGAAGAAGGACACGGAGATGTTGGAGCGAGTCCAGAGTAGGGCCACGAAGATGATTAGAGGGCTGGAGCACCTTGCGTGGGAAGACAGGCTGAGAGAGTTGGGGCTGTTCAGCCTGGAGACGAGAAGGCTCCAGGAAGACCTTATAGAAGCCTTCCAGTACCTGAAGGGGGCCTACAGGAAAGCGGGAGAGGGGCTTTTTACAAGGACAAGTAGTGACGGGACGAGGGGGAATGGTTTTAAACTGAGAGAGGGCAGATTTAGATTAGATATTAGGAAGAAATTCTTTACTGTGAGAGTGCTGAGACACTGGAACAGGTTGCCCAGAGAAGCTGTGGATGCCCCTCCCTGGCAGTGTTCAAGGCCAGGTTGGATGGGGCTTTGAGCAACCTGATCTAGTGGAAAGGTGTCCCTGCCTGTGGCAGGGGGGTTGGAACTAGATGATCTTTAAGGTCCCTTCCAACCCAAACCATTCTATGATTCTATGATAGCTAAACATTGGCAGCCTCATCAGGGACATTTCTAAAGCTACAAAATCCTGTTTGCTGCTGATTTAACTTACCCCTTTCTCAAAGTGGGTGCAACTAGCTGTGGCACCAAGGGGAACACAGCCTCCCTTCCACCTTGCCAAGTGGCCCACTCTCTTGTAAGATGACTCAAAAGGAAAGCTTCCTATTTCCTTTTCAAATTTTCCTGTGGAATAGCAACCCTGGCCTGGTTCTTTTTAAAAGATAAGCAGAATTATTTTTTTGAAGCAAGTATGACAAGTTTGGTGGATTAGCACTGGGCTGGAAACCCCATTTCCAGCTTTCTTCCAGTACAAATGGGCTTCCAGAGCTACATGGCAGAAAGCCTAGAACCCCAGCCCCAACTAGTAAGATTTCCAAGGTTCCCTATTCTGCAGAAAATTTGCCTGGTTTGCACCAGAGAAGTCGGTGATAAAAGCCAGGGATAAATACTGATTCAAGCTTTCTGACTCTCCATTTTACAGTGAAGACCATCAGAAAATGTTAGTGTCATATTGAACAATCAAGTGCACATCTCACTGCACTGTGCTGTAGTTAACATGGCAGAAAATTCTAACGTAAATGAGTCGACTTGCCCAAGCCAAATGCCCACTTTTCCACCAAACTTTTCCCTCTACCTGGCTGATGTAATCCTACTCTTTGGACAGCCTTTATCTGAGCATCTCCCACTGGCTGATAGGCATCAAGCCTGAGATATATATACTGCAGCTTTAACTCCATTCTGGTAGTTTGTATATCTTTATAGGACACTTAGGTTGCTCTAGTTTGACAAATGGAAAAAGGAGGTAGGCAAAGGTAGCACAAATTAGAAAGACTAAGCAATTTCTCTGAAGAAACATGAAGTAGCATGTTTATGTTGCCTTCAAACGAACATAGTGGTATATTGTACAAATTGAAAATAATTTAGCTGCAAGTAGAAAACTGTGAGATATCTGTAAAATATCTTAGGTGTCATATTATTTCATTGCTTCAAAACAATCCATGAATAGTTTTTAAGCATTTGACCAATATTCAGAATAATTTATAGGAATATCGCAAGTGTGTAAAATTCTCAGTAAAACTCACTTCAAATAGTCACTACTTCTAAATCACTAATTGCACTTTATGTTTCATCACCTAAAGCACATTGTGTTGTTTTTCGCTTTAAATTCACAACTTGAGTTAGCTGATCTGCCTGTATAAGTGAATAATCATGCAAATCCATACTTGTGTGCATTTACCTTTTTTTTTTCCCTCAAAAAAAGTTCTTATGAAGAAAAACTTATTTATATGAAGATTCCCCTTAAGGGTGAACAATATTCGTCAGAAATACCTTCAGAAGATGTTTGATTTTTATTTGAATCAATGTTCCTAAAATCATTTTTTGTTATTTCCATGCAAATGTAAGTTTCAGTGTTGATTAACATGCAATACCTGAGCTTTAATGCTCTTTCTTTGCCAATTTGAATTTATTGGCCACTGAATTTTACACTGGGAATATCTTTTGCCTTTTAATTAGATCTTTAATATGGGGAACAGAACAATCTGGCAGAATTCACAATACAATCAGAATTAACAAAAGTAAACACAGACAACATTACACATCCTAGCTTCTGATGAAAAGGGATGATCAGAAATATGATTTGATGTGCATGACACACTACGCATCAGCAAACTATGTCTGCTGCTTGTGGTCTATACCATACATGTTTTCACTCACTTTACCTTCAGGTTTTTTTTCAGAAGGGCAAACTAGCAAACACCCTTTGATCATCTCGGAAGGGTTTGTAATAGCCACCCAATAATTTAAAATGTAGTTGTTTTCCTGGAATATCTTTCACAGATGTACTGCAAAACAGCCTTTTTCCATCTTTTGCTGTAAGAGACTTTTCAATGTCTTAAAAGACCAAGGTATGGTGTGCCACTAGCATCCATCACTGGAGTAGAACAGCATGGCACAGGCATCTGTGGGAAAGATATTATGAAGGCTTCAAGCATTTATCTGAGGCATCTAACAGAAGAATGTAATCACCACAGACACCATCTGTAGTCAACAGAGACAGAAGCGTTCCCAGCTGCTGAACCAGCTACTCTGCTATGTGTCCATTGTGCTGCATGTTTTGCTTCAGAGCAATCCAGTGCCTTAACTATTATGCTGGCTGTGAATTTCACTTTTATTAAAAAAGTAAATTTGCCTTGGAATCAGCTGGTGTCCTACAGAAACCTTGCAAGGGGTGCAGACAGTAGGCACTGAGAACAGAGACAGTTGCCAAGTGGAGAAGAATCACTGGATGAGTGTTTCAGATGGTACTGCTGGGGTTTGCTACTACTCTGATGGCCAAGCACTGCAGAAGATGTTATGAGAGTGAAATTTGCTCAGTGCTACACTTCCACAGCACAACTGCTGTTTCTTCTCATTAACATCAGAACATGAAAATAAAGCAGAGAGTCATGCACAAGTTGTAAAGAAGCCCATTGTGAAGACCTTCATGTTTTTACTGCTAATAATGAAGCATCGTTCTTCATACAAATGCCTCATCAACTCATTATCCTAGGCAAGGGGCAAGTTCATATAACTCGCAAATTATGTTAGTTCAATAATAGCTGTGGATGCTAGAATGGAAGCTCTTTAATCTTGCAGAGGGAAATGTCATGACAACAATCACTAATGCAGTCTTCACTGTATTAAGCCAAAAGCTCTGCTGGAAAACGAATATACTCCATATGCTGGCAGGCACACCCAGAGCCACAAGCAGCGATCTTTTTTTAAAGCAGGTTTTAAGGGTGACATTTCTGCAAAACTTTTTTTAAAACTCAAAATTTTGTTAAAGAGCTTCCAGCATATTTTGCAGATGAGGGCTTTTTTAAATACAAACTGGAGGCCTTTGGACCCAGATGCCACAAGTTCTGTTTCTGTGGCTAGTATTTTGTATTTTACAGGTTTATAATCCTGTACACGTTCATGTTTCTGGAGTTCTCATTACCAGAATGTGTGAACACAAAGAGTAATAATGAAGAAGAAAATCTGAAATGTTTTGGCTTTGATTTTACTCTCTCGGACCCAGTCACTTTCTCTTATCCTCAGTTACACCATTCTTTATTTTCCGTTTATAGTTGTGTCTATTTCTGTCAAAAATGGTTTTGGGAATTTATTTTGAGGATGCTGGGATATGCAGACAATTCCATAGTTTTCCAGCCAGCTTGAACTGGTCCATGGTTTCATCACAAACTTCCCTGTTAATGTGGCACACCTAGGACCCAGTTTTTATATCCCATCAACCCATGTTGCTCCTGATGGATAGAGCTCTGAAATTCTGTGTATGCACCTGGTTACAGGCAAATCCTGTTGGTTTTTGCAAGCTGCCGTCCGGTATGCACATATTTAAAGTTGATGCTTTTTTGGTGTAAAAGGGCCTAATTCCTGTGGTTAGTAGGAAACTGCATGGACTACGGTGCCTAGTTAAAAAGTTTCCTACTATTTGCTATCAAATTTAACACAACACTATATGATGCATGTTTATGTTCAGTTGAGACATGTTTTTCTAGACAGAGGCACCTGGCCAGAGAAGGACTCCAATGGTGGCATGCAAGAGCCAGAAACCTTACACTGCAGCTCTAGGTTTGTTGTTCCAGGCAGTCATGGGCAGTGCAAAGCAAACAATGTCCTTCTCTCCACACCCTCCAGTCAGGAGGTGTCTGTCTTTCCTGGAAAATAACAAAATCTTTTTGCTAACAGATGAAGCAAAACACCCTAGTAAGTAAATAGGAATTTGACACACTATACGAATATTTGATTTTTATGTCGAAACACAATGATCAAGAACTAATATTTTAACCTCTGGAGAATTCTATATGCTCAATCAGATACTAAATGGCATTGTTGGGAAGCTATTAATAAAAATCTAGGGTTTTTAATTAATTAATTAAATTAATTAATAAAAATCTCTTTACTCTGCTAGTAAAAGATTCAGAGATTTCTTATTTCCAGTGGAACGTATGACCCAAGTGGCTACATTTATCACTGCAGAGTTTTGGTCTTAATGCATAGGTTGATAGTGTGAGGACTGGAACCAGATTCAGCTACACAGCAGAAGATGCAGAGCTATGTGTCTGTATCTGTACCATGCCATCTACCTGCAGTAGTAATGAGGGAGAAAGGAATGGTAGATAATTTGTATTAGAAGAACGATGGACTTATTGGACAGTTTACAGAAGGTATTGTACTTAGAAAAGAAAGAAAATCTGTCTTAGAGTTAAGCAAGATATTATAATCTTGAATAACTTTTATGAGCTCTTTCAGCAGAACAAGCTGTGCTGAACTAAATTGAGGAGATATGGAGGCTGAATTGTCATGAGGCGGGCGTGAATGTGAGAGCTTGCAGTTTACAGAAGAGTTACTCAAGCACAAGTACTGCTTCATGTCCAGTGCTCTGTAGCACCTGGCGTATTTGTGCTCCTGCCTTGGAGCAGTTGTGGCCATGCCTCAGGTACATACTGCCTCGCTTCCCCAGGGGGGTGTGTGATTTTTTTAGAATCCACTAGTTCTCTGAAGACTGAGATTGCCACCTGGATCTCAGTGAGTAGTACTTCTAGGCAAACCCCTCTTACATGTGTAGGAACCAAGCCATGAAAAACCAAAAGCCTTCTTAATTCTCTTTCTTGAGGTGCTGACACCCAAGTAATACACTTGAAAGAAGGATTTAAGTGAAGTGACAAGCTGCTGGCCCTTGTCTAACCTATCACTTTTAAACACTACAAGTTAATCTCTTTGATTGGAAAGTTTTAGAATTCACTTCCTAGAGAGCTACCAATGGCAGTCAGTAAAAAGTAAAACCCACACAAATTGTCTCTCCTGAAAGCCTGATGTGAAGGAGGAGCATGCCCTGAAGTCTGCATGTGTGAGGCCACAGCAATAAAGAGTGAACAAGGTAAACATTCATGTTTTGTCTATCATTTCTTTCAGTAAGCTATTAATTCCCTTTTACTAAAAATTGAGTTTAGGTGTAAAAAACAAAAGCAGAATTTGTCTTAAAAATGCTATTGAAATTTGAGTGAAACTTCCACTCAACTGCAGCAAGAAAGGTGGTCTTATGACTCTAGGAATAGATTCTTTGTATGTCCCTATCAAATCTGATTCTTACAGTCTTGTTGAAATGAGAGTCTGGAGGAAAAATCATGACTGTACACCAGATGATTCTCAGTCTCTAGTGCAGACATTTCTAAGTACTAATAAATTAAGTTATGGAAGGCTAAAAGGTTGCCTGAATGATAGATAATACATGCTTCAAATATCCTGCATGCTTGTTTCATCACATGAAGCATATGCTATTGAGTTTTCAAATTAATATGTAGGTAAAAGAATAGTTTCTGTCTCCTTATTCTGTCTTTTCTTTCTACATTCCATTTTCAGCACAAATTAATTAGTTTCACCTTTTGTTAAGAGCTTTGAAAGGTATGAGTAGAGAGTTCAGTTCTTAATCTTTGGATATAAAGTGTTATGGGGATTGAGACCCTATTTCCAAATTGTTTAGAGTAAAACTTATAATAGGTTAGCAAGTTATTAGACTGTAATTTAATTAGATTAAACATTGTCCATTATTCTGAAGCCTGTATAATTTAATTTTTGTTGTCTGTATGAATCTTCGTCTGGGATCAAGTTTAAAATCCCCAGTACCTATGTCAAAGTCAAATATTTGGCATCCTCAGTAGAGGTACTCCTGAAGCCTTTATAGTGTTATGGTCACATCAAGTAAACTCTAAACTTTGAATGGAAATACGTGTAAAAGGAATTTGTAGTCCCTAAAATAGAGTATGTTTGCTAGAGACAAACTTTTTTGAGCAACGTGATTTTTAACATCTGGTGAAGTGTTGACTTTTTTCAGCCATGTAGGTGTTCTGCAGATACAAGATGTTTTACTTTTATGTTAGTAATTGTGTACCTGGAGCCACACATTTCCTTTATGTACACAAAACGAAAGTGCTTCCTCTTTCTATCTCAATCACCACTTATGTCCCTGAGTCATATTAAAAATACAAATGGAATCAATCATGCTGCTGATGAGAGGAAATGTAGTGGTGATAAATATATGTCCATTGACTTTCTGTTGCTCTTCTGGAGAGGAGACAAATCGAGTGACAACCTAAATGTGTCGTAACAATGCACTGAGAAAATAAGTGCAGCTGACACATCACCCACAACAAACATACTGTGCTCAATAGAATGGAGAGGATTTAAACACTTCCTACCATATTAGTTACGAGTTGTAGTAAGTTCTTTCCCAGGTAGGTGGGTTAAGCTTATGACATGGTCATATAGTACTTGCTGGATATAAATGTGTGTTGGAAAGTAATGCCAAGCACTCACACACCTACAAATCTGGCAGTGTAGACAGATTTGTGATTTACCTAATCAGAAATATCTAATTCCAGGGACAATCAACCTTTTTGGAAGATATTTTCACATTTTAAAGATATATGAGATACCTGCCTCTCCCTTTGAGCAGAGTGTATTACTTGTGGCGAAAAGGTAACAAATACCCGTCTTTGGCAGTCTTGCTGCTAACATATTGCCTTAAAGCAAAAGTGAATGTGAACTTAGCACTGCTTTCTGATGACATTGAAATGTGTCTTCATACATTCTTAGTCTCTCTTTAACCTACTTCACCTGATTTTAAAGCTACAAAGTCTATCTAAAATATAAGTGTATGCGTTTTCTTACCTACTTGCTAGGAACGATTCAGGTGATAAGTAACAAATGAGGAGACGACAATGCATTCAACAAATCTACAGATAATGCAGATGTGTAACAAGTAAGTGGGATTCACTTTATTTACATTTGACTTTATTTTTCATTAATTAAGACCTATAGTACACAAATGTTAGTTCTGTGTAGAGAGTAAGAAGGAACAGAAATTGAAAAAGCAAAGAGAAATATTCAACTGCCTTGATAATCACAGGTTAATGGTAAGGAAAACTCATTATACCAGGTTTCAGTTTTACCACAGATTCTTTTCCCCTTCTACCCTTACCACAGTCTTGGCACAACATGACCAGGCATAAGATCTGTTTCAAAGGATTTATGCATATGGTTTACTGAAAGATGGCACTTTGCTTAGTCAGCTCTACTTTAATTTCTTTGTCTGTCTGTACACTGGATACCAAAATATTTTACATACTAAGTGTCAAGTGAGATAGAAGGAAATAGGTAATGCTCTAGATCCTTATCTGGATTTGTGTCTTCAATGTTTCATTAAGTTCTCACCAGTCCTGTGATAATAGTATAGCCGAAAAATACGTGGTTGTTTTTGCTACACAAACAATGAACGTTAACTACACTAGACTGGAACATATAAAAGAGGCATAAAATGCAACAACACTTTCTCCATGCTGAATTCTTAATGCTGCCAAAAGTAGAAAACGAGAAGTGTCAGCATACCCATCCCATTTCCATTTTAAAAGTTATACTGTGCAATGATAGTCTTGATCAGTCTCTTGCAGAGACAAGACAGAGCACCAGCAAACAGGGTTTAGCAGATTTTTCTTATTACGATGCAGTACTATATACGCTGGCACCAAACTGTAACATCTAAAAGGGCAAGAAAAGTTCATAAAATGAATCTGCATTTTTTGATTTAAAGTTACAGGAAGGAGATGAGATCCTCAGTGTAAATGTAAACCAGTATTATTGTAGCGAGTCCAGTAAAACTGTTGTCGGTTGCAAAGTCAAAATCACCAGCTACATATGAAAGGGCATTTATGCATCTGGGTCCCATTAAAGCAAAAAAGATGCCCAAGTACCCTTAAAATCTGTTCTTTGGGCTTTTAAATGGAATTATCTCTGAAAAGGCAGTGCCTTTTCGAAGTACTTTTACTTCTATGAAGTGGATTCTGCATAAAGCAGTGGAAAAGCAAACTTTTTGAAAATTAAGATTGCAAACTGCAAATACATTAGCTTTTAGTGTTTCCTGTAATTTAGAGATTCTTAGGACAGAGTGACCTATTTTTTGGCTTTAAAGGAAAAAAAATTCCAACTCCTGTCAAGATTAAAGTAATTTTATTTTATTATCGTTTTCGTACAAATGCATTTAGCATCCTTTTTCATGATCTTGCCTACAGTCCTTGAAAGTCACAGGGAGAGGAGGAGATGATACAGACTTATACATCCGCACACATGCACATTGCCTATCAAACAAGCCTCCCTGTTGTGTGTGCTACTATAGTGCTGGTTTCTGTATTTGCCAGTTGTCAACGGTCTAAATGTACATGCTATGTTGAGAAGTGTGTACTATGTCAAGAAGTACTTTGATTCCTCTGTACTTTTGTTAAATTACTGTTTGTTTCTCAACCCTGCACAATAAAGGATGCAAGTAGTTCAGGGACTGATTTGCTTCCCAGCTCCCCTTCCTTTCCACCCCCACAAACAAGCCTTTGGATTTTTCAGCAATGTGTTTCGTTTGCATGAGAAACTGACATTTTAGAAGGTAATTGGAAAAAATTTATTTAAAAACAATACAACAAAGCAGACAGTCTGCACTCGTAAATCTCATTAGAGCTGCTCCAGGCTGTGCCATAATGGCCTGGGAATCACTGATAAACGGCTCTAACTCTGGTTGAGGAGCAACTAATGTAAAGACACATTTTATCTGGTTTTTACATAGGAAATATCAAAGAGGAGAATGCAGTTGCCTGCTTTTTAAATGCAGTTCTGTTAGTGAAAGTCAGTTGGGGCTGTCAAAGAAATAACTGCAAATTCTTTCCAGTTGCTAGCAATTATTACTACTTATTATTTCCCTTTCTCTTTTTGTAGCACCTTACATGATCTAAAGAACTCGGAACAGCTTTCAAAACCCATGAATGGAGCCTTAGTAGATAACAGTTTAGCAACACGGAATTGAAGTTAAGGGGCTTGCTGAGGATAACGTCACTAGTGGTAGATCTGAAAGTGAAACTGAGATCCTTGGATACCTGATCTTCTGTTTTAATCTGTCCTAAACTGAAGAGCTATTTTCAAGAATGTACATTATAGCTCCATTCAACATCATGCTGCTGTAATAAGGCAATCTTTAAATGCTCTCAGCTTAGTGGAAGGTTTTGCTGTGAGTTCATTATGATTCTCACATGGGGTAGGGTTCATTACATCTAGCTTTGGCCTTGTCAAAATTACACATCTAGTCTAAGCTGGTTGTCCAAGATTCCTTTCTAGTCAGTGAAGAGAAGCAGACATTTCCATGCAGTGGCTCACCTTAGTCTAAGATAAATGTCCATGCTAATGTACCGACTCACTCCATGGAGTTCCTATCTCTCCTGACTACCGTCCAGACTGTGGACTTGCAAACTGGAGTCCTGAGGTTAGGTGAGGGCATTCCTGTCCCAAACAAGAATTTGCCATAGACATCATTGTAGTTATTCCTAAAGCTCTGTACCCTCCACAGAGGCAGGTTGCTGTTCAGCACTTAGGAAGAAAGCTACTAGATTACAAACACAATTCAGATTTCTGCAGGAAAGAAACAACCTGAGCTATGTTTGACTGACTTACACTCAAAATTAATTTCATCATGTTAAGCATAAGAGGTGGCACCACAAAACTGAGTGCCTCTAAGAGAGAACTAAGGAAAGTTCCCAATGATTTATTCAGAGCAGTTTCTGTAGTGAGGAAAATGTTGTCATGTCCAGTTTTCATAAATCTGTCAACGACATCCCAGCTAGAAATGTCTTTCAGCTCTATGTAGCATGATTGTCTGCAATGATTATGATACATAAAGCCAATAGTGTCTTAGGCATCATGGTGGAACAATGTAAAATTTCTCAGAGGTTAGGTATGCAGCAGACAAAAGCTGTGTGAGTTTTTTGCTTGGAGAGGTTTTCAGAGTATAAGAAATTGTTCTGAAGATTTATGAGGACGTACATTTACCCATGGTATGTCAGCCTTCCCATCACAACACACCCTGTTATTTGTTCTTTTTTCCCCCATTATCTTTTCGAAAGGTGCATTCTCCATGTACTACTGTGGCCTTTCAAATTTATCCTTGCAAATTCAGGTTTATTATTTAAAATTAAGGGGGTTTTACCTTTGTTTAAAATTTAGCTTAGGAGGCTTAGAATCTAAGAAATTAATCTTAAGGTAAAATCTCTCAAGTGGGAGATCAGTATCATACTTTCTGTCTTGCTTGCAGCTTTGCACTTAAACTTGGATCTGCTGGACCCGTGATCCATACAGAAATGTACAGGTGTCTAATTTCCTTTGAAACCACTGGACATGAGACATTCTAATGTCTTTTAAAGTCTTGTCCTCTAATACTATGTAAAACTTACTGTCTGCTGTTTGCTGAAGGCAAGCCAACCTTTTCCCCTGTAATTTTCTGTGCCTTGGTATGCTGTTAATACAACTGCTTTCATCATTTGCCATGCAACGCTCCTAAGGCAGCGACCCCTTCACTACTTGTTAGTGCGCTGCAGAGAAGACATTTGATTACTGACCAAGGTCACATGTTCTTTCTAGTGAAAACTCTTGTTGCTTCCTAGACAGACAGAAGTAATAGTACCTGGTACTGGATCTTGCCAAAAGAGATCTGTAAAGCAGAAGGGTATCCAAGAGGGGGAGAATGAATAATGCTGCTACAAATCTAGGAAATCAGCATTTCTAGTTAAAATACCAGAGTGCTGGCAATTAGCCTGCATATTATATCCAGCTGGTTGGCAGCCATAGGAATCATCCCATTTCAAAACAAATCTGAAAACTTGGAAGTTTTCTTTTTAACTCACATCATTAAATCGTCTTATTTCTGAACAAAATGTTCACCCTCCAGATCCCCTGGTTTGAAATTACATGAGCTCAGGGTATTCCCATTTTAATTACAATTTTCACATAAGAACATTATGAGGTCTGAGAGTCTTGGTTTTGTTACCTATTCATGATTTCATTTTAATTACTACAAAAACACAGTGCTTCAGACCTATAAGGCAAAAACTTGTGTTTTGCTATGGAAACAAGTATCAGCTTCAATTTCCAGACTGTGATGGATATTCAAGACAGGGGGACAGTGTGATTTTAATTGCTGATGAGGCTATTTTGTGCTGGCCAGGGCAAGACTAAGCCTGTAAGCTGCCAAGAGAGACGTCTTTGTTTAAGAAAGATTTCAGTTGTCATGAGCATCACTGTGTGTCTCCCACAGAGCCCTTCAAGGTGATTACAGCTATCACAGCCTGAGCCCTGATTCGCCTTCCTCTCTCCTTCCACCTACTCTTCTGTCTCTTCCCCTCCTTTTGTTCACCAGCAACTGCTTGGAAGTTTTCTAAAGGTAAGGGGCTGGCTCCAGCTGCGTGGAGTGTTTTTAGATAACAAAGAAACTCCTCTGTTTCTAATTCAGTCTGATATGATTCATGCTGCTCTGTTTAGAAATTGTCAGAAGTGAGCACCAGCATTGAATTCTGTTCTGGAAGGCCTGTGTTTTACCTTATAATCCTACCTACGTATCCTTATCCTTTTTACCCAAGCATGTTATTTTGCTCTCTTGGGTTATTCCGAACCTGTGTACAAAAATGTGTGACTCAAATATTTGAAGATTTATTGTTTTAGCACCACCACTTACATGCTGAAGTTGTGATTCATGACTATTATCTTCTTGAGCATTGCCAGTTCATAATAGAAAAGCTGTTTTCTGGTGCATACTGTGTATAATTCAGTGTCATGCATTAAGAGTGTGCTGTTACGTACGCAGCATTTCTTTTGCACTTTATGATTGCCAGTTCAACGAAGATGCACATAAAGTGTTGCATATGTTTTCACTGTCATTTCTTTTGACACATCCATCCCTGAGAATAGCATTTTGCCTGAAAAAAGTAAGAAGTTGTCAAATGTCATGGGACAAACAAATCCCCAGATAATGCAGAACACTAATGTTTTGCAAAATAGCCTGTTCTGATTATTTATTTTTCAACTTTGTTGGGCAGCAAAATATAAAGCAAGGACTCAACATTTCCCTTCTGAATCTGGGCTTAATTGCCAGCATGGTGGCATACAAAGTTTTTAACAAAAATGTTCGAGACAATCCATTGGTTCATTGAATTTACCAAATATCACATACAGTTTTTCAGCTGAAGCCAGTGTTTTGTTCATAAGAAGTCACGGTCTTCATCAGCTGAGGCAACAGAGACTTGGAAAAACTTCATGCGCCTTTATGTTATGTCGACTAGTAAATGTTTTTAAATCATTAATTAGTTGTTGAAAGTAAACAATCTTTATCACAGAATGGTAGAACATTTCTCAGTTCCCTCTGTCTAACAGCATAATTATATTTGGTACAAAATTTGTCGCTATATTTATTAATTAAAATATCAAATTCCAACATTTAAAAAACAAATTATGACACAGTTTAAGAATTATAACTTTTAGTTTTAGTAACAAGTTATGTGCTTTCCAGAAAAGCTTTCATCTATCATTTAAGTAGTCCTTATTTTCCATTTTAATTGCTATTCAAGGTGATACTTCACAATATTCTAGAGCAGTGTGACACATCCATTTGAAATAAGCATGAGTTCATTGCATCATAGTGAGTCATATGTGATTGCTCATGTCCCTGCTTTTGCCTGCCTTCAGCTAATCTCTTCCCTCTCCTTTAGAGCTGTTTTTCAGAACACTGTGTCTTTCTTGGAATGTCCTCTTCTACTGGGTGTTGAAGGTTACACTTAGCAGTGTGACTGCACTACGTTTTGAGAAGCCCTGAGTACTACTGGAAGATGATGCCACTGTAAGGCCCCATTACTGTCACTTCCCACCTACACTCTCTCCAGCTCTGTATTGAAACTGGGATTGTTGATGAGCTTAGCCCAGACTCAGGTTCATAGCTAAGCTTCTCTCACTCCCTCTCTGCACCATGGAGGGATGTAGCATATGACCAGGGCAGGTGTAACTGTAACGTACAGGCAAGTCTTTGGAGGAAAGGAAAGTTAAGAGGCTGTGATTGCATGAGTGACAATACAGAAGCCCTTGCTCCAGAAGTAGGTAGGAGGTGCCCTAAACACTCAGGTTTGGAAGCTAAGGGAGTAAAAGGAGCAGCTCTTCCGCGCAATGCTGGTAACAAATAACTCCCCACTGGGAGATGAAACCCAAACAGTTCACATCGTCCTTCCTTGGATGTCCCTGCTCAGAAGTAAGGTAGGAGAAAAACAGTTTTCTCATTTCAAAAGAGTGTGAAGTTATGAGGTTTTCACCCTTTCACTGAAAGGAAGGAGTTGTGCATCCCTAATTGTCACATATAGGTAATTAGAGCCAGAGGGAACTGACCCTGGGGATTTGAAAACTTCACTGTACTTTTGATCTAATATATCTCCCCTTTTTTTATATAGAAAAAATACAATTCAAAATCAGATTCTGTCTTAAATGAAGAATAGAATCTTCATTCTGAAAATGTCCATATGGGTTGTTTTGACCGTATAAACACTTCTCCTCAAATTCTCTTAAATTGGAAGTTCCATTGATTTTTCTCTCACAATAAGTTTTAATCTTTATAAGCTGTGTTTTACAAAGTGTCTAGACATCTTTTTTTGTTTATTTGTTTGCCGCGTTACTCTAGATTTCTCTTCCTTGGAAATCCTCCATTACCAATCTCATTTTTCTTATCCTTTCTCTTTCTTGCCAGCTTTCTTCATCTTAGTCAATGGGTGTTCAGATTCTGAAAATGTCTGCAAATATTTTGAAACTGTGATGGTACCTTAGTGTGGCTTATTTTAAATTAAAAGGTTAATATATTTGCTTCAGAAATGCAGTTTCAGGTGAACAAAATAGTTATAATTATGTCTATTAATAGTTTTAATACTATTATTAACCTTAATAGTTATAATACTAAATAATATTAATAGTTATACTCCATCTCTATTGGAACAAATCTTTTTTTTACCAGTCTGAGCCTTTTCAGGTTGTCATTTAACAGAAGACTATAAGACTTAGACCACGTGTCCATATTGGCACAGGACAACATTCTGACTCATTTCCAACAAGGTTTCATATGCACTATAGTCACATATGAATATATTAATTATACTAGTCCCTTGAGTGTAGTTATCATATTAATTTACCTGCAGGGTTGAATTCGGAGCAAAATAAAAAATAATGAGGTCAGAGGAACGAAGAACCAAGCTATTTTTGCTGTGGGCTGTCAAATTGGTTTTCTTTCAGTATTTCTTAATAGATTTTTCCTCTAAAACATGTAGTTTTTATGATACAGTCATGTGTCAGTGTCTTCATTAGAAATCACGTGTTAGCAAAAGGATGAGGAACTTTTAAATTTTTTTCAGTAAAGCTAGATCAGTCAGAAAAAAACGGACAGGAGGAACTGAAATTGCTTTTAGGTTTCTTTTCCAAATCTACACTTGTACAAAAGGAACATTTGCTTTATAACAGTAGGGCAAGAGGTTCAAAGCAATATGTAGTGGAAATCATAGCAATATCGCATAAATCCACAGTGAGGACACAGTATAATGGACCAACAGCCTAATCTGAAGCCTGTTAAAGGCAATGAGGTCTTGCCATTGGCTTCAGTGAGCTTTGAATCAGGTCCACGTGAAAGGCATTTCTTTTGCCATCTCCTCATGACTTAAAATGTGACATTTTAATGTGGAATATAAGGTCACAAAAAAATCTCTAACTTTTACCCTCCATGCTTCTTCCATTCCTCTGTCCTAAGCCAACAGAAACAGAGAAGGCAGTTCTGTGGCTTCCACCATGTGTGTGCAGTGTGGATTCAGGGGCTGTACTGCAGCACTGGATATGGGTTCAGGTGCTGAGGTGCACAGCTGATCCTGGACACGTGCATCAAATGAATAGTTGATAAATGGGGAATTTACATAAGAGTTCAGTGGTGCAAGGCTGGAGTGATTTCATGAGGAACAAATGCAGCCGTCTGAACTGAAAACTGTACGAATAGAGAGTTGATCAGCATGGAGAAGAGGGGTCAGGATTATAGCAACATACACATTTAATTCAACGCAGAATTTTGTTAATAACCAGTAGCTTTCCATAGCCTTAGATCCCATACCTGCTTTATGGACTTTGACCTTTGACTACAGAAGGTGCAACTGGAGTTACTAAATTTGGAAAGGGGTCGTGATTTATGCAGGGAGAGAGTACAATGTTCAAGGATTGGCATAAACATGATCTATATATGTTGCCTCTCTGGGCACAGTGGGAGTTTAGAAATATCCAGTGATTTATTACAAAAAGAAGAACACTCAGAAGTGGGGGAAGGTATTTTTTCTTTTGAAATAAAGGTTGAGGTAGCTAATAACATGGCTTCAATTACCCAGCATTATATTACTGAACCTCTTGACCTTTTCTCCTTCATGTTCTAACCTTGCCTCCATCTCCAAATTAAGCAGGAGGGAGAGACTGTCTTTCATTGCAGAACAGAAATTAAGATGAAATGCAGATTAGCGTAAAGCTATTTCTCTTTGTCCCTTTCCTTTTCTTCCCCCCGTTTTAAACTGCAAGCAGTATCCAAATGTTTAAAATGTATTTATCTAAGTAAAGCCATCTGTATCAGAGTACTTAGCAGCTGAGCATGCGCTTACCTCATGCTGTACATTCATCAAACTTACCAGGTTACCAGCTACCCTTTCATAACACATACCTGTCTGATGGACCTCACCAAAAACATACGGAACTCAATGGAGGAAAAAAAGACTTCTCTGAGGGGCAGAGTCCTCTTTGCAAGCTTTTAAACTACTATGTCACCCTCTCAGTTAAAACCTGTTAAACACATATGTATTAAGATTGAGAACATGGAAACCTTTTTAACAACAGTGTGTGATTTTGTGGCAGAGGTAACTGAATGCTTTGCACGTACTTTTCCATACACTGAACTCACACTGCAGCATCCTTCCTATTGTCAGTGCCTTGTTGTATAACCCCAGCATCCTCTATTCTACCTGTTTTCCTCTATATTGGCTCTGCTACAACCTTTATCACCACAGTATTTGAGTACCATTCACCAGTGCATTAAGTGTCATAACTGCCATCTGTCATATGTTTGTCCTCTGGTCCTCTCTGTAGGGAGTGTAATGTGCTCAGTAAAGTGCCTTGTTTTGATAGGATTTTTGTTGTGACAGATTTTTACAAGTATGTAAAAATAGATGGAAATCTGCCTCGATCTTAGAGCAGAAGGTGAGGTTGTCAGTGATGTTCTAGGTTCCCAGTTCATGGGAAAGTTTACCCCACAGACTGGACCAGCCCCTGAGAAAACTGTTTTCCTGAGAGAGGAAACCCTGCACTTGTAGAAGGTACTGCTGGGCCTTTCCAAATCTCAGATATTTTAGATATCCTGGGCCCAGACCAAAAACCACTTCAAAGAAAAAATTCAAGACCTTGAATTTGATTTGAATGCTTTTGAAATCCTCCAGCACAGCTTTGCAGGGCTCCTGGTAGCTCTTGTTCCTGAAGAGACAGTTCTTAATCTTTGCTCTTTCTTCTGTCCCAAACTGGTGCTGCAGCCAAACTTGCCAATCTGTCAGGACACTTTTTAGTGCTGCCCCAACAGCAAAGGCATTGTTTTTGTCTGCAGGCTATCAGCCAGGCCTTTGTGGGGAAACATCATGTACTGTTTTCATTTCTTTTCAGAAGCCTCCAGCACTTTTAAAAACTTGTCTCAGGTCTTGCTCAAATTCCTGTTGGCCATCTTTGATTCCTGAAAATGCTTTCATTACTCATTTCATTTTGGTTTGAAAGGAGAACTTCAGACACTCTAGAAATACAAAAGAAACAGTTTAAAGAGGTAGGTAGATCTCCAATAAATTCCTGTTTGTGAAATTCAGAGTGCGTTTCGGTGTGTGTTATGGTTTGTTGTCTACTTACATGATATTTTTGTAGGTTTCTGTAGCATGGACAGATATGCAGACAGCTGAAATCCTGCATTTATCATCAAGAAATTTGGTGACCTGCAAAGACCAGCTAGTGCATGAACTTACACAAGTTAGTTGTCTAACAGTGGTTTTCCATGTTTTTGTTGCTAAACTAAGGCTTGTACCATTTCCTTCAGCAGCCTGACACTAAAGCACCTGGTATAACAAATAGCTTTAAAGTGGCGCAATTGATTTTAGTCCGAAGAAGTAATGGGTAAATGAATTAGGTAATAAAATAAAAGTATATGTCCAGAGGTGAGGTGAAGCGTGAAGATTAAAAACCTACAAGTTGCAAGGCTTACTGTAAGATTCATGATGCTAGATGGAAGAAAAGTGCAGTACATTCTGTTACTGTTTTCAAAAAAGCAGAAGAATCTTGAAGAATTAATACTGGGGCTTCTTGTTACACCTAGAAGTAGTTCTGACTCTCTGCTGAGTTATCACTGCTTACTTCTAGCCTTATCTCTGATCAGTTATACAGGTTTCTCTAAGGATGTGGTTCTTAAACCCATTTAGCAAAACCTGGCAATAAAACCAGGGTGATTTTGGCCCAAGTTTTTAATTAAACTGGTGAATCTTGGAATATAGATAAAGTCTCTATTGCAATTGGTGGTATGTGACTAGTCCCTGCCCAGAGGGGAGAGACTCAGCAGTGACTGGGTGTGTCCCAGGGCAGGGGAGGCCACAGCTGTTTGCAGCTCGTTGGGGAGGGCGCTGACTCCCTCCCAGTGCACAAGGCGAGGAAGGTGCCAAGGAGCTGTGAACCAGGGGTGTCACCAGCAGGTATTTCCCAGCTCAGTGAAAGAACAATGGTATCTACCCGGCGGAAGAAGACCAAAATGGATGTGGGAACCCAGACAGAGTTCCCACGGAAGGAGGCGATGGTGCAGGTCGCAGGCTGCAGGGAATGCTTCAGCATCTCTGTGGTGACAGGGGGCTGTGTGCGCTGTGAGCAAGTAGATGATCTGCTCAGCTGAGCGGCACAGCTGCAAAGCCAGGTTGAAAGGCTTCAAGCCGAAGTAGAAAGGCTTAGGAGCATTCGGGAGGCTGAAATGGAGATAGACTGGTGGAGCCAGGCTCTGCCTTCCCTGCAACAAAAATGGGAGCACCTGCCGGAGAGCTCCCAGGATCGAGGGACCCCTGTACTCTGCCCCGCTCAGGTGGAAAACAATAACCTAGAGGAGAACAATAACCTAGAGGAGAGGAGTGAGTGGAGGCAAGTCTATGGCCGTGGCAAAAGGCGAGTGCCCTCCTTGCCTACCTTGCCTCCACAGGTGCCTCTGAGCAATAGATATGAAGCCCTAGTGGAATACAGCCGGTCCAATGGGGATGTGGTGGAGAGGCAACCTATATTAGAGGTCCCACCACAGTCAGAAAAACCTGACAGGCGTATAGCTACCTCCTCCACAAGGAAGAAGAGAAGAGTTTTAGTGGTTGGAGACTCCTTCCTAAAGGGATCTGAGGGCCCAATATGCAGAGCTGACCCCCAACACAGGGAGGTCTGCAGCCTGCCTGGAGCCCAATCAGGGATATCACCAGGCAACTCCCCAACCTGGTGAAGGCCACAGACTACTACCCCCTGCTGATCTTCCAGACAGGTGGGGAAGAAGCTGCTTCCCGTAGTCTGAGGGGGATGAAGAAAGACTACAAGGCCCTAGGACGGCTGGTGAAAGAGTCTGGGGCACAAGTTGTTTTCTCCTCCCTCCTTCCATTTTCAGGTGATGATGTGGGGTGGAATGGTAGGATTCTCTCTATTAATGCCTGGCTACGAGACTGGTGCTACAGGCAGGGCTTTGGGTTCTTTGATAATGGCTGGTTTTATAAGACACCAGGCGTGACGGTAATACATGGGAAAGGTTTATGTCGTAGGGGCAAAAGGGTTCTGGGACAGGAATTAGCAGGGCTCATTCGGAGAGCTTTAAACTAGATTCGAAGGGGGATGGGGTAGTAGCTGGGCTTGCACCACTGGGGCAACGCTCTAGTGTTGAGGTAGACCAGGAGGCCTCCCATCCCCCTGGGGTGAAATCGGTGTGCTCAGCTCGCTCCCTGAAATGCCTGTACACCAACGCGCGCAGCGTGGGGAATAAACAGGAGGAGTTGGAAATCCGTGTTCGGTCGGGGGGCTATGATTTAGTGGCAGTTACAGAGACTTGGTGGGACACCTCGCATGACTGGAATGTGGTCATGGATGGCTATGTCTTGTTCAGGAAAGACAGGCCGCTAAGGAGAGGTGGTGGAGTTGCTCTTTATGTGAGTGAGCAGCTAGAATGTATTGAGTTCTGTCCAGGGGCGGATCAGGAGCGAGTTGAGAGTTTGTGGGTGCGAATTAAGGGGCAGGCTGGCAGGGGTGATACTGTTGTGGGTGTCTATTACAGGCCACCGGATCAGGATGAGGAGGGTGATGAGGCCTTCTACAGGCAGCTGAGAGCAGTCTCGCAATTACAGGGTCTGGTTGTCGTGGGGGATTTCAACTACCCTGATATTTGCTGGGAGGCCTCCTCAGCCAGCCATCCTCAGTCCAAGAGGTTCCTCCAGTGCATTGATGATAACTTTCTGATGCAAATGGTGGATGAGCCAACTAGGAGAGGAGCGTTGCTGGATCTTGTTCTCGCTAACAAGGAGGGTCTGGTTGAAGCGGTGAAGATTGAGGGCAGCCTTGGTTGTAGTGACCATGAGATGGTAGAGTTCAGGATCTCATGTGGCAGGAACAGAATAGCTAGCAGAATCACAACCCTGGACTTCAGGAGGGCCAACTTTGGCCTTTTCAAGCAATTGCTAGGGGAAATCCCATGAGACAGGGTACTAGAAGGTAAGGGGGCCCAAGATAGTTGGTTAGCATTCAAGGACTGCTTCTTCCGAGCTCAAGATCAGAGCATCCCAGCAGGTAGGAAGTCAAGAAAGGGTAGCAGGAGACCTGCATGGTTAAACAGGGAACTACTGGGCAAACTCAAGTGGAAGAAGAGGGTGTACGGATCATGGAAGGTGGGGCTGGCCACTTGGGAGGAATATAAGTCTGTTGTCAGAGGATGTAGGGAGGCAACTAGGAAAGCTAAGGCCTCCTTGGAATTAAACCTTGCAAGAGAGGTCAAGGACAACAGAAAGGGCTTCTTCAAATACATTGCAGGTAAAACCAACACTAGAGGCAATGTAGGCCCACTGATGAATGAGGTGGGGGCCCTGGAGACAGAGGATAAAAAGAAGGCGGAGTTACTGAATGCCTTCTTTGCCTCTGTCTATGCTGCTGGAGGCTGTCCTGAGGAGCCCCGGACCCCTGAGGCCTCAGAAGAAGTCAGGATAGAGGAGGAATCTGTCTTGGTAGATGAGGGCTGGGTCAGGGACCAATTAAGCAATCTGGACGTCCATAAATCCATGGGCCCTGATGGGATGCACCCGCGGGTGCTGAGGGAGCTGGCGGAAGTCATTGCTAGGCCACTCTCCATCATCTTTGCTAAGTCGTGGGCAACGGGAGAGGTGCCTGAGGACTGGAGGAAAGCGAATGTCACTCCAGTCTTCAAAAAGGGCAAGAAGGAGGACCCGGGTAACTATAGACCGGTCAGCCTCACCTCCATCCCTGGAAAGGTAATGGAACAACTTGTTCTTGATGCTGTCTCTAGGCACATCAAGGACAGGGGGATCATTAGGGGCACTCAGCATGGCTTCACCAAGGGAAAGTCATGCTTAACCAACTTGATAGCCTTTTATGAGGACGTAACCCGGTGGATAGATGATGGTAAAGCTGTGGATGTGGTTTATCTCGATTTCAGTAAAGCGTTTGACACAGTCTCCCACAGCATCCTCGCAGCTAAACTGAGGAAGTGTGGTCTGGATGATCGGGTAGTGAGGTGGATTGTGAACTGGCTGAAGGAAAGAAGCCAGAGAGTGGTGGTCAATGGGACAGAGTCCAGTTGGAGGTCTGTGTCTAGCGGAGTCCCTCAAGGGTCGGTACTGGGACCAGTACTATTCAATATATTCATTAATGACTTGGATGAGGGAATAGAGTGCACTGTCAGCAAGTTCGCTGATGACACAAAACTGGGAGGAGTGGCTGACACAGCGGAAGGCTGCGCAGCCATTCAGAGAGACCTGGACAGGCTGGAGAGTTGGGCGGGGAGAAATTTAATGAAATATTACAAGGGCAAGTGTAGAGTCCTGCATCTGGGCAAGAACAACCCCATGTATGAGTACAAGTTGGGGACAGACCTGTTGGAGAGCAGCGTAGGGGAAAGGGACCTGGGGGTCCTAGTGGACAACAGGATGACCATGAGCCAGCAGTGTGCCCTTGTGACCAAGAAGGCCAATGGCATCCTGGGGTGTATTAGAAGGAGTGTGGTTAGCAGGTCGAGAGAGGTTCTCCTCCCCCTCTACTCTGCCCTGGTGAGGCCGCATCTGGAATATTGTGTCCAGTTCTGGGCCCCTCAGTTCAAGAAGGACAGGGAACTGCTAGAGAGAGTCCAGCGCAGAGCCACGAAGATGATTAAGGGAGTGGAACATCTCCCTTATGAGGAGAGGCTGAGGGAGCTGGGTCTCTTTAGCTTAGAGAAGAGGAGACTGAGGGGTGACCTCATTAATGTTTCTAAATATGTAAAGGGCAAGTGTCATGAGGATGGAGCCAGGCTCTTCTCAGTGACATCCATTGACAGGACAAGGGGCAATGGGTGCAAGCTGGAACACAGGAGGTTCCACATAAATATGAGGAAGAACTTCTTTACGGTGAGGGTGACCGAACACTGGAACAGGCTGCCCAGAGAGGTTGTGGAGTCTCCTTCTCTGGAGACATTCAAAACCCGCCTGGACGCGTTCCTGTGTGATATGGTCTAGGCAATCCTGCTCTGGCAGGGGGATTGGACTAGATGATCTTTCGAGGTCCCTTCCAATCCCTAACATTCTGTGATTCTGTGATTTCTATATCCAAGCTGATACCTGCTTCACAGCAAGACCATTGCTAACTTTAATTGTTTTAGTCATTTACTCCCTTTATAAGCAAGGACAGTAAGACAGTAAAGTCATGTCAGAGCTGTAATGTACAGGACTATTACATTAAACTTTCGGGGTTTAAGCTCATCCTCACCTGTTTTACAGTTTAATTTTATAGTAGCTTCTGTGCTAATGTATTGCAAAGTGTAAAGGATTTTTTAAACAGTACTGTCCAATAAAATCTCCTTTTCAACTAAAGCAGAGTTTTCCAGACTCTAGTTGAGAGATCATATCTAGTCATTTTCTGAGGACCCAGTGTCTCATGGGTGCTAATAAGAAAAGTTGTAGCTCTATAAGCCTGTTTCTGTAAAGTGTCTTTGGTCCACAAGACATGGTCTGTCGCCTGCGGGAATCATACAGAGCAGAAACAGACTTAAAGTCTCTGCTCTGAGTGGAGGTTGACTGGGTGGCCTCCAGAGGTCCCTTGCAACCTAAATTATTCTATGTGTACTTATTGTATTATTATGTTCATTTAGAGGTATTTAGTTTCACAGTGGTCTGCAAGACATGACAACCATTGATTCAAATGTTTTGGAGCAGTGCTTTAGAACATTATCTGAATGCAGCCCTGTCTGATACTGCTATGAGTTTCCCACTCTGCTTCAATGAGGGTCTGGATCCATAAACACATGATTTCTCACAAATGTTCATTATTAGTATTTTCGTTACGCATTCATTCATGCCGGAAGGGAAAGGGTGTTGGGGAGCTGTGTGCTTAATATGAGTGATAAAGAAACCCTTATTGTGACTTGTCTTTGCAGTGTTATACCATTCTGTTGAAAGGCTGGAGCGATTTATGATGCATAAAGTGCAAAGTGATGGCTATTCTGGAGGGTAAGATATGTGATCTGGAAGTGCCAAGTTCAGCATAGTGCAGAATTAAAGAACTGCTTTTCTGGCAACTAGGTTTGGAATTCAGTGCCACAGACTCCACAGGAAAAGGATTAAGGGCAAGGGAACTGGTTAGGTTGTAAATTGAGTCAGTTGACTAGCGACCTGTAAGAGATGCTTTATCCAACTCATGGTATTGTCTCAACATCAGATACCTATTGAGTCACCTGCTGAGAAACAGAGGACAAATTCAGAGGGACTTCTCCAAAAAACATCCTTACTATAGGAAATAAACAGGAACAATGAGCTTCTTAGGATGTCTTAAATGGAAAAAGGTGTTGTCCATGGGCTAAATAAAAATAACTATAAAGAAAATTCATAAAGGAAGGAGGGACAACAAATGTCCTGTTTTCCAAATGCAAAAATATGGAAATGTAATGGTATTGTTGGATGTGATGATCAGTCAGGCAAATCTTGCTCTGCTGAAAATACACATCGGAACAAAAAAGATTACATGGAACAGCACAAATAATAAAGGTATGGAAGGTACAGAAGACAAGCAAAGAAGATAAAAGTTCAACTGATCCTTCTGGTTTTATGAACAACAGAGAGAGAACATCTTGGAGATGAGTGGTTGGACAGCTGACCAGTGGAAACAGAAGGTTTTCGATTTGTGGAGCACTGAACTTTGTCACAGTTTACCTGGAATTGGTGCCACTGTCCAGAACAGGCTGTACAGGGAGCTAATTTTCTCAGCTGGAGACCAGCTTGAATAAGTAGTAAGAGAAGTAGCAACATAAACCCAGGGTATAAAGACAGCAAAGGCAGTGACCGTTTAAACTCAGTGTGTCATAAACAGCGTGGTCTGATGTGGCAAGGAATGTGAAGGCAAAACATTTTTCACTAAATCATTTACCCATGCTACAAGACTGACTAATGAGCTAGGGGAACTGGTAATTCTCATTGATGAGAAGAAATTTGATTTAACTGGCATTACTGAAACCTGGTGGGAGGATCTGTATGATTAGAATGTTAAAATCTATATCTGTAACCTGTTTAGGAAATGATGAGAAAATTAAATTCTATGTTAATGATACCATTGATAACTCAGAACTACATCATCTTGAATGCATATGAATCAATGTGCTATTCTAAATACTGAGGAGGAAGTACAGGTGGGCTCTGTAATAAACTACAGATCTGCACCAGAGGTTTGGGTGAATGCTTTTTTGTGCACTTGCTTTGGTAATGTATGGAAGGAAAAACTGTACCCCAAAGGACCACAGTCTTGAAGGTGTAGACAGATGGCAACGGGCGCTGCTGCAAAATATCATTGAATTCTAAAAAGTGAAGGTGTCTACCCTCCTGTACTTTACTTTGCTTCAAGCTTCATTACAGCAAACAAAAATGAAGTTGTAACTGGACTGGAAAGTCTATGCTTTGTAGTAGACCTGATAGCATTCAGTATGGGCAAATGGAGGATAGAGCCATGCAGGATTATATGGTGCTTGAAATGGTCAAATTCAGGGAAAACTAGGAGTGAAACTGAATATAATTGATTAAGAAGAAAGAAAAAAGCTGTCAGAAAAAAACAGGATTTTTTAAGACCCGTTTACCAGAGGGAAAAAAAGTTCTAACTTCACAGTCGAGAAAAGGAACATTTAAAAGTATAAGTTTAGTTTTGGATCACTGAGAAACAAAACCAGCAGGAATATGCAACTGATATGTTGCAAATAGAAGGTGGGTCTAGAATAGACACTAGAAGTTAAAGCTGATAAAAATTCACAAGGGAACTCAAGACAACACAAACTCCCTTATACATGGCTGATTAAGACAACCAGTATAAGCTGATTTTAAAACAAAACAAATGCTAGTAGTGGTGCTGTTCTCTTAGTAGGTTGAGATGATGAAACTGTTAAGAGTGATCCAGAAAAAGCAGAATGCTCAGTAAACACTCCTGAGAGAACCAAGGACGTGTTCTTGTTTCTCAAGGACACAGGAGGGATAGGGAGAGTGTTATAATCAATGTCTACCAGAAGAGTAGTATGGCTAATAGATCTCATCTCATAGGAAATTCTTTAAGGAGATTGCAAATTGGGTAGATGAAGGTAACTGCAAAGCTGTAATAGTTGTTATTTTTGGGAGATGCTGGGCTTTCTCATTTAAAAAGGAGTTTTAAAACTATGCAATTAGTTAACTCAGTTAGCTAACTGGAAGATTTTAAAGTCTATGTTCTGGTAAGGAATCATCATTGAAAAAGGTTATCTGAACCAAAATCTGCAGGGCAGATCCATCATTTCAGCATTCAGGATCTCACTGTAGCAGAACCGTGTTTCTGGGAGCAGGTAATGCAGGCTGTACTCAGAGACTGCAAGTCTGTAACTGTAGAGGGGTTTTTGGAGCAGAATGGCCATGTAATGAGCCAGAAGTATGAGCGTAAGGAGTGAGGGCCTAGCTGCGTGACAAGATTCATGTAGCTAGTGTCAACAAGCCGACCTTGGAGAGATGAGGAAAAACAGTAGCTGAGCAAACAAGAATTGAGGGAGTAGCCAGTGGGAGCCGAACACGGAGGAGAAGAAACAAGAACTGATGGAGCCAATTAAGAAAAGACCAGTGGCAGAGCAGTGACCAATCAACACATCAAAGAAGAGTATGTTTAGTAATATTAACGAATAGCAATGCACATGCTTACAGCCAGGGAAAGTACAAAATGTATAAAAGGGACAGCTTATGCTTAATAAAGCGTCTTCACTTTGATTCACATTGGATTGTGTGAAGGCGTGTTCCTTCTCCTCAGATGGTGACCCCGATGAGACGCTGATCAACGGCAAGTTCGGGGAATAGCCCAGAAGGAGGTACACCGGCTGGAGTACGGCTCAGCGGGACTGAAGACCAGGGCGAGCCGGAGGACGACTTGCAAGAAAAAAATAGTACGTTGCAACGGGACACTTAGTGAGGTGAGCAGTCGGGGGAAAAAGGAGATGGGCCAAAACATTTGTAAAGAAGAAAGTGCCATAGTAAGGCTTCTCCTACATATCTTCTCTAAGAGAGGGGTAAAATACGATGAGCATTTGCTCCGGAGACTATTGATGTAAATAATTGGTGTAAATAATTGTAAATTATGGTGTAAAAAGAATAATTTGCCAGCTACAGCGCAGACTGCTTTCAAAGTTAGTACGTGGCAAAGCGCTGGAACTTCTCTGTTTGAGGCTGCCTCAAGGAGGGACAAGATCGCCACTGTGTCATTTGACGACGTGGAGATTAGTTATAGACTCACTGGAGCAATTGAAGGAGGGTAGAGAGGCAAAGGCGGCGGCTGAGGCGGCTACAGCTCCTTTCACAGTGACTTCGCCCTCCACACCGCCAGAGCTCCCCCCTCACCGCACCGCCAGAGCTCCCCCCTTCACCCTCCGCGCCGCCAGAGCCCCCCACCACTGCCCAGGGAACAGCAGCGGAACATTGATCCTTCTACTGTCCTGTTACCCGAATCTGAGACTGAGCCACCCTTAATAGACCTTTCTAAAGAGGTGGAAGCGGGACATAATTGCTGCAGAGCCCGAGGGTTGGGAAAGTCAGGCAGTAGCGTGGAGGAGTTATTCGCTCTGCAGCCAGTCCGGGTTACTGTGTCTGGCCCGGACCCGGCCAGGTTCTGGAGAAAATTAAGAGAGCACGCACTTGCGAACGGTGATTTCAGGGCCGCGTCTGCTATGGGTGGCGGGGTATTGGCTTGCTCGGTATATCGAGGGGACGGAAGCGGCCCACCCGAATGGGAGCCATTCAATTGGGGAGTGATTTGCCTTAGACAAACAAATACAAAACGGGGCTACTAAAGAAGCGTTGTTGTTACAGTTAGCGAAGGACAACGCAAATAAGGATTGCAGGAAAGTTACTGCAGGGATGGCAAATCATAACCCCACCTTAACCGAACTAATGGATGCTTGTGGGAAAGTAGGAACCACCACATTTCAGATGGAGCATTTAGCAAAAACTTTTGCAGCAGCAGTTAAGGTAGTTCATCGTTGTTATACATGCGGGCAAGAAGGTCACTTTAAGAAAAACTGCCTTAAGAAGTTGAAGCTGAGTGGGAGAGATAACTCTGTTTTGATGTGTCATTGCTGTGGGAAGCTAGGGCATCTTGTGAAGCTGTGCAGGTTTAAGTATAATGCTCAAGGTCAGCTGATAACAAGCAGCTGCAGAGTGGAGGGAAACTGGAGAAAGAACGCGGGGAGGAACCGTGTGCTGACACAAATGAATCTTCCCAACCAGTTCCAGGCCTAAGCAGTCAACTCACAGCCCAAACCGCAGGGAGCGCCGGACTGGATGTTACCACAGCAACCGCGATCACAACAGAGAATAGCAGAGTGCATAAGGTTCCACTGAATGCCGTGGGACCCACTGGAAACGGGTTAAGTGCACTATTCCTCGGACGTCCTAGTGTAACCTTGCAAGTCTATTTGTTTTACCAGGAGTTATTGATGCAGACTATATGTTTTGGTTATTGATCTGAAAGATTGTTTTTTCACTATCCCTTTACATGAAATTGACAAATGCTAATTTGCTTTTTCAATGCCTAGTAGGAACAACATGGTGCCTTGTCAACGATATCAGTGGATGGTATTACTGCAAGGCATGAAAAGCAATCCCACAATATGTCAACGGTATGCAACAGAAAAAGGTACATCGTGTGGATTTAGAGACACCAATAAGTTTATATGTAGCCATTGCCAACTGTCATCCCATGGGATTACTGGGCCAGTGGAAGGAGCGCTGGCAGGATCCGCTACACGTTATAGAGTGGCTGTTTTTATCCATTCAATAAAAAACAAAACAAAACAAAACAAAACAAAAATCGCTGGGTATGAATGCAATTATATACTACTGTAAGACAAGGACCCAAGGAGCTCTTTTTATCCTTTGTTGAGAGGCTACAAGAAGCAGTTGAAAAGCAAGTTTTTGATGTTGGTTTACGAGATACTTTAGTTACGCAATTAGCTAGGGATAATGCTAATGCTGATTGTCAAAAGATCATTGAAGCTTTACCTGGAAAACCAGATTTGAATGCTATGATAAAGGTTTGTGCAAAAGTGGGTACTGTGGAACATAAGACTCAGGAGATGCAATGTTTTGGATGTGGAAAGAAGGGACACACTAACGCGCAGAGGTACAGCAACTGATTACAGAAATAGAAAGCAGGCTACATTCCAAATTTATACATCGTATTGATTTGAATCAGAAAATACAAATTATCACTTTGTTTGATAGACAAATTCCGAATGTAATAATTGGTCAATGGAATTCAGAATAATCAGATTTGTTACATGTATTGGAATTGGTTGTTTCTACCTTTAAGAACAAAGAAAACTGTCCCCATGATTGCAGAGCTATTGGCACAGATTATCATCAAAGGATGGATGCGATGTCGGGAGCTTGTGGCCAGAGATCCTGCATCACTAACTGTTCCTATTGCAGCTCAATACTTTGAGTGGTGTATGGCTAATAGCTTTGCTTTACAAACAGCCATGGAGAATTTCTCGGGACAGGTTGTTTACCACTTGCCCTCCCATCCTGTTATAAAATTGAGTGCGGAACTTCCAATTGCCACAGGAGTGTGGTGCGCAGACACTCCTGTGGATGGAATTACCATTTTTACGGATGGATCTGGGAACACAGGCAAGGTGGGCCTTGTCTGGTATTCTGACGGCAAGTGGGAATCTATGGCAGTACAACAAAAGGGTTCACCTCAGGTGGTAGAATTACGAGCTGTATTAGAAGTATTTCAAAATTTCCTCCCTCCCTTTAATTTGGTTACTGATTCAGCATATGTGGCTGGCATTGTAAAGCAATTGGATAGATCTGTTATAGAGCATACACATAATCAGTGTGTTTTTGAATTGCTGCGAGCTCTGTGGCAAGAAATTCAAATCCGAACTGCATTGTTTTATGTTTTACATGTAAGAAGTCATACTAATTTGCCTGGGTTTATTGCAGAAGGCAATGCTCGAGTGGACTCTTTGGCTTCTGACCCCACAAATTCTACTACAATGACTGTACAGGTGCTGGACATTAAACAGCAGGCACGTATGTCACATGAGTTTTTTCATCAAGGACATTGGGCATTGCGACGAAAATTTCATTTGTCACACAGTGATGCTCGGAATATCGTGGCCATGTGTCCTGATTGTCAGCAACTGCCGCAACTTATGCAGATACAAGGAACCAGTCCTCGAGGACTGCAGGCCTTGGACATTTGGCAAACAGATGTAACTCACATTGCTGAATTTGGCAGGTTAAAATATGTTCATGTAACAATTGACACTTTTTCTTCTTTGATTATAGCTACAGCGCAAGCAGGCGAATCCAGCAAACACGTTCAACGACACAGGCGTTCTGCTATTGCGGCCCTGGGCATTCCACAGACAATTAAAACGGACAATGGCCCAGGCTATGTGGCACATGCCACACAGGACTTTTTCCAACTGTGGGGTATAACACATGTAACAGGCGTCCCACATTCACCAACGGGACAAGCTATTGTGGAGCGCATGAATCAAACTCTGAAACACCTTTTACAAAAACAAAAAGGGGGAGAGACAGGGCTATCTCCTCCTGACAGGTTGTATAAAGCACTTTATGTACTAAACCTTTTACGCTTGCCACAGGACTACTCTGTACCCCCAGTGGTAAAACATGGTGCAGGGTTAAAGGGAGGTATGGAGGCTTTTCAGAAAGAACAGGAACAAGCCAAAGTGATGGTAAAAAATGGGGTGACTGGTGTGTGGGAAGGTCCAATTAAATTAATAACGTTGGGTCGAGGGTATGCATGTGTCGTTACAGATACAGGAGCCAAATGGGTACCAGCTAAGTGGGTGAAGCCGTGGCTACAAAAACAACCTGAACTACAGGAGCCAACTCAGGATCTGCCTCGGAACACTGACCTCTCGAGAGATCCAGTGCCCTGACTGCGGGAAGTGTGAAAAAAGGTTTGCGTGGGAGGTATAGAAAAGGGAGCAAAAGGCGCAGTCATGATGAAGCAAGGGGTTGTTTTTTCTGTGTTAAGCCTGCTTTGGATCCTGGACCTGACAAAAGGTCATCAACCGATAGTCCTTCCGCTGACACCGTGGAAGGGGAGTCACAACGTTTGGGTGACTCTGATGCGGAGCTTGAACCCGACACAGTTTTCTGCCTCCTTAGGTCAGCCTGAACAACCCTTTCATACATGTCTAGTGGGGGTCCCCTTAAAGGGATCTGAAAGCAAAAATTACCAAAGGGTCTATTCCTAATTTGTGGGGATAGGACTTGGCCAAAGTTGCCCATTAAGAAACTGGGAGGTCTGTGTACCATAGGTAAATTAAGTTTACTAATGCCTATGTGAAAAGTCATACTAACCATACTAACCTACATAAGGCCAGGTAAAAAAGAAGTGTCACTAACATAGGGATAGAATGTAACAATGCTGACCAAGGGTTAACACAATTGTGAAATTTAGCTTGCTAGGTTGCAAAAAGAGCTACCCAAACTTCTAGAATTTTAGGAACATTAGCCAATGATGTAGATAGTATCCGACATGCTACCTTACAAAATAGAGCTGCTATAGACTTTTTATTATTAGTGCACAGTCATGGATGTCAGGATTTTGATGGGATGTGTTGCATGGATCTGAATGATCACTCCAAGTCAATTCATAAGCAGATCAAAGAGCTCATGGATACCACGCAGAAAATACGGGAACAGCATGGGTTCCTGGATGGCTGGTCGGATTGATTAAAATGCTATTGATGGGATTGTTCGTGATTTGTATTATCATGCTTGTATTACCGTGTTTATTCTCCTGCTTGCAAAGGGCCCTGCAGCGGATGATAAACACGGCCTTTCTGGCTCAAGAAAAGAAAGGGGGAATTGTAGAGGGGTTTTTGGAGCAGAATGGCCATGTAATGAGCCAGAAGTATGAGAGTATGGAGTGAGGGCCTAGCTGCGTGACAAGATTCATGTAGCTAGTGTCAACAAGCCGACCTTGGAGAGATGAGGAAAAACAGTAGCTGAGCAAACAAGAATTGAGGGAGTAGCCAGTGGGAGCCGAACACGGAGGAGAAGAAACAAGAACTGATGGAGCCAATTAAGAAAAGACCAGTGGCAGAGCAGTGACCAATCAACACATCAAAGAAGAGTATGTTTAGTAATATTAACGAATAGCAATGTACATGCTTACAGCCAGGGAAAGTACAAAATGTATAAAAGGGACAGCTTATGCTTAATAAAGCGTCTTCACTTTGATTCACATTGGATTGTGTGGAGGTGTGTTCCTTCTCCTCATGCAACCTGCAAAGCCATGGAAGAAATGGCCAGGAGCCAAGACAGGCAACAGAGGCTAGCACAATCCTTTGATATATAAGCAGAATTAAGACTACAGGATCAGTTGTTTTTTCCTGGTCTTCAGAGAACTTTGTGAAATTCAGAACAATCATTTCAGAGTCTTGTAAAAGCCTTATGTTGGACAATGTTTGCTCCAACCTTTAACACTGGGCTTGAGGGAACAGTCAAAGGTGTCATGGCTGTGGCTGATGCAGCCTCAGCAGCAACAAGCATGTTTCAGAGTAGAGCAGTGGTTGTTTAATGCTTGGAGGCAGAAAGTCACACACTGCACCAGGAGTGAAAGATGTGGGAGAGGTGGCAAGGACAGGATGATTCTGCTGATGCAGTGACAACAGATGGCAGTGTTTGTTAATGACAGTTGTGATAATTTATTCTCCAGTGCTCTATGCCCTACATTAATATTAAGGAATATTAACACCTGAGAAACATTGGCATCTGTGTTTGTGAAATTCTAGATAAACAACCTATAGCTCATCAAGCTGATTTGCCAATGTGAATGTCTGCATTAGTCTTTTAACCAGGGTCCTTTAAGACATACCATGCTTGAGGTGTTTATGTGTCAGCTGTGAGATGCTGTAAATTGCATGACTTACAGAAACATAACAAAGACCTTGAATAATTCTGTTTAACTTTGGTCACTTAACTGAGATGTCTCTGTTAGGAAACTTACTTCCCTAAGTTGATGGATAGAAAAGTCCCTTCAGCGAGTGATTCAGATCTGAGATGGGATCTCTGAAGGTCAAGTAACAACAGCTCCGAATGCAGCAGCTCACCTTATACTCTCAAGTTGTCATGAACTCAAACCTTTCAAAGATATCATGTTACAAATTTTCTCAAGCCATAGTTTTTTTGCCTTGTATTTCTCGTTCATACTAAGTAGACAGATGCTTCAAGTTAGACATATCCAGCAGAGAGTTTCACCTGCAGAGAAGCAAATATTTTTGCCCCTTCTCAGAAAACATTAACAGCACTATAGACTATAGATAGAACTGAGAAACACTCTATATGACTAGGTATTTGTTTTCTGCTGGTTTCTAGGACAATAGTCCAGAAAGTGCATCAGAAATTGAGGGAAACTGAGCCCAGCACTCCATGGGACCCAGCAGAGGGACATGTCCTTTTGGTTCTCTACTCGCCAATGTAAAGTGACTGAGCTTGGCATTCATTATGAAGGAGCAATCTGCTTGGACCCTGGCTGGCTTACTGAGGGGAGACTGAAGCCTTCATGAGATGGGCAGTGGAGAGTCTACTCTTTCAGCAGTGCCCAGTCTCAGTGGATTCCTCCCCTAGGTATGCTCATAGTTGTGCACTGGACATGTAAGAAGGAGGTATTTGCAGAGGCCAGCAAAATGTTTTCTTCCTCTTCCCATGCTTTTGTTGCTCTGTGCCCCGCTCAGCAAGAGTAACTCAAGTTTATGAGATTAAACTTGCTTAAAAAGACAATTTTATTAGCTTCTCTAATGTAGAGACTTCAGCATTTTGATAAGCCGTGTGAGCCTTATTCTGTGACATGAACAAATATCCCCAAAGGCACAAGATGTATTCTCCTGAGAATTAAACCAAAGCAGATTTCATAAAAGGGAAAAAGGCTTTTTCTTCTTTTTCTTCCTTTCCTCCCAAAGATACTTATCACTAGATATTTAAAATCCCTGTCATGGGACAGACCCTGCATTATTAGATGTAGTTGCTGATGAACACCTCCTACACTATACAGAGCAATACAGCACACCTAAAATCAGGATCTGGTCCAATGTTCTGTAGCTAATGTGTAAAAGATAAAGCAAAAGAATATGAAATCCCCTTGACACTGTATCTGGTGGATTCACCAGGCAGCTTGTTTCAGTGCTCAAAGGACAGTTTTGGAAGTGATTTTGTTCTACTTTTTTTTTTTTTCTTTTTTTTTCCTCTCCTCTTGCTGTTACCAGCTTGTTAAAGTATTGCTGGGCTAAAAGAGAAAGCTCAGGATACATGTTAGCAGAGGGGAAGGGGATAATAACTTGACAGGTTTTTTTAAAGGCAGAATGCTTTTATTTTCAGCAGAACATGACGCTCCAATTTAAACAATTCTCCTGTCTGTCTTCCTTTTTATTATGGTATCATGGCCAGAGTTTAAAGGGGGTACATTTTAATGCTTATAGCAAGATAAAGACTGTGGAATAATGAACCGGTAAATCTCCTGGCTCCCATTGGAGGTCAATAGCAACCCAGGGTGTTTAACCTCTTCCAGGATCAGGCCCTGTATGAATCACATCAGTTTTTCTGTAACAGTGTGAATTCCTTCTCTCAGACCTGAACAAATGACTTTCTGCTTTTTAGTCACAGAACGATCAATGTGACAGGAATAGATTAACGTCAGCAGTAGGACTGGTTGGATTTTTGCATATTGTCACCCAATGCAGTTGGGCTAAGCAAATTAAAGAACCATTATTTCTGCAGGCAACCTCTTTGCTTTCTGCAAGTGCTGACAAAGCTACACGGTTTCAGTGCTGCTGGCACCTTGGTCCTAAGCTTGAAAACAAACCGAGGGTTAAAGGGCTGCTAAAGCAAAACTGTTGTTATCTAGTGGAGCTGGTTAAAATATTTCCATCTGAATGATTTTCCATCAGAAAATGGTGACTGAGTGGAATCCAAGTGTTCCCCAGCCTGGTTTTAGTGATGCTTGTGTGCTCCTGGAGAGCACAAGGACACTGCCAGGCTCCCTGATGGCTGTCTCTCAACTCTGACTCCCCAGGGAGACACACAGACTGTTTCAGAGCCAGGGAGGCTGTCACCCGAGGGTGCTGAAAGCAAGGCAGGATTTGAGAAATTCCATACTATTTTTTACGAAATATGAGTCTTTGAATATGTCTATACCATTCAAAATGCTGCCAAGTGCTAGAACTGTTATGCCTCCGTAGTCCTTTAGGTACTATACAAAACGATGGCATCATCTGCAGTCAGTCGATTTGTGTTCAGTTCAAAGCTGATCTTTGCAGAAAGAAGTGAGAACATATTGCTCTTTCTTTTATAAACACATCACTTTTTTCTTTCTTGGGTATGCTTTTCTCTGAGAGCAGAGTAAGTTTAATGCTAGAGGGTAGCAAGGGTAGGAGTTACTCATTTGGTTCACTAAACTGGCATAACTAATGTTAGTTTTTTTCCTTCAGTATTTCAGTGCTAATAATAGCATCCCATACTGTACTTTTACTCATTGACTGTAACAAGACTTTTGAGGGAGATAAAGCACAAATGAAAACAGAAAGAACGTATGTACTATATCTCTATCTGATCAGAAATATGCCATTGGCATGAGGTGAATTGCAGGTGTGCGCAGAAAATTGTACATTGTCACTTCAGTTCAACTCCAGTGCCTGCTCATTGGCTTCTCTGGAGATACATCCAGGATAACATTCTCTTCATTGTTTTTATTCATTGTAAATTAGCCATTTAGACTTTATCTATAATGCTGAGAAGCTAAATTATAATGCCGAGAAGCCAATTTATAATGCCGAGGAACCAATTTATAATGCTGAGAAGCCATAAAGCACTGAGGATGTTCTGACACTCTAATGACTTATAGATACTCTTCTTTCATCTGCAGTTCCCTGAAATCTGTTTAGCTGGTTGAGAGTGTGTGGTTTGGGAGAGATGAATCCTCAAGATTTCTAAATTCTGTTTTAAGGGTGAGGCGGAGACAAAAATATTACTGTGTGTTTAAGAATTCATTGTTAGAAGAACCAGCTATTTGGTTTGAGACATTGGGTTCAGCCTTGCTCCAAAGAACATAATGCTTTCTTGTTTTCCTACAGAGCTCGAAAGCGTACCTTGAATGCTCTGTGGAATATATAATTTTTCTTCAATTTTGCACTTTCCTGAAACCGCAGACTTCAAAGCACACTGACCTGCTCGGGTTTCACTATTTACTGTTTCATTACTTTACATGTGGATTTCCCTCCCCTGATCATGAAATGAGGACTCTTTCTATTCTTAGCTTCACAGGAGCTTCAACCATTTAAAAGAAACTGATTCCCCTCTTCATGGATGCAAATGAAAGAGAAGAGGAAATATCAGTGTTCGCGAGAGGGCACGGAGACACCGCACGCAGACCAATATGATCGTTAAGCAGATCTCGTTTATTTACGTATCTGAGGGTACATTTATACTATTCTGTTTTTGTACACACTCTGTGTACATGTCATTTCTATTATGATTGGTTAGTATGCTTTGTTCACACGCCTCTATATTAGTTCTGATTGGCTTATGCTAAAAAGCTATATCTTGCAGGTGCAGCATTCTTTCTTATTTTTCAACTTCCCCATATCTTATTTTTCTCATAGCCAAAGTCCTTGTTCTTTATTATGATTGGCTAGTTCATTACCACCCCATTACCACCCCCTGGACATGCCTGGACATAGCTCGTTCAGTACCTCGTTCCCACCATTGTCCCGTGGGAACCCCACAAGGAAAGAGCAACATTGGGAAAGATGGTAAGAGTATCCTGAAAGAACAAGAGAAATATGAAGGAAAAGCAAACGTGGTAAGGGTAGTTGTGTCAGGTATCTGCCTCCACCTCACCCATGCGTCATTCCAGGAGTGAAGGGTTACTGTATAAGGGAGACAGAATCTACCCCAGAGAGAATAATCCCTGAAGCAAGATGATGCCTGTTACGCTTTGAAGTATGTGAAGATTATGGAGGTCTGTTGCATCAGATTCTGTTCTATTCTATAAACAATCCTATTCTACTCTATAAACGATTCTATTCTATGACTCTATGATCAAATCCACACAGACCCTGAACATCTGAAACTCCCTTTTCTCATCAGGTGTTTGGTCTTTCTCACAATACTGGAATGTATTTAAAATGTACCTAATCCTGAAAATACTGAAATTCTTTGGACATGGCTGACTAGTTTTCTAGGATAAAAAATCACTGTTGGAATCCAGCTCCTCCCTTTGGTGGTGTTCTCATTGTAAAAGAGGGAAGTGTTGCCATCTTTTAAATTTTTCTGTTGTGAAACTGATTGCAAGAGGCTTCTAAAATACTATTTTTAACATAGGTAATTCTGGGTTACTGTATGTGTTTTACTTTAACAGGTACAAATATAGGAAGATGAATAATCCACTGAACTGAAAGGACTGGATAATGTGAGAGGCGGCACTAGTGCATAGTAAGAGAACTTCTGTACCTAAGAGTTCAAAATCTAAGATGTGATGGCAGGTGAATGGAAATATCACTGTGCTCACATGCCCTGTCTCACAGCACATCTGTTACAGAGGAAAGAGATTAATCCAAACTGAGTATGAAAACAGTTCCTCAGTTACAGGACTAATCTTTATTTTCCTGTGGTATACTTCCTATCTCAGTGTAACACATTGCACATATTACCATGATGACTTTCTAATAATTAGTCTGAACATTAGAAAGGTTTTGTTGTCCCGACTGATTATCAGAAGTTAAATCTTTCATGTAACATCCTGTGCTATTGGACACGTTATGTCCAAACACAAATTTGAGCAGCTCTATCTTTACAACTGAGTCTTGTACTTGCCATATTTTAGCAAATTTTACTGATTTATTGGAGACAGTAAAGAAATATGGAAGCTATTAACAGCAGTCCTCATCAATAACCCGACCACACAGCATACAGAAAAGATATTACAGAAATGGCATCTTTAAGACAGTGCTCAAACTGCTAGCACATGAGTTTAACTGATCGGGAGGATGTGAGCTGAGATTTCATTTGCAGTTATTTCACCTCCGTGATTGTAGTGGGGCCAGTCCAAGAACTAATGGAGATACATCTGTCTTTATTAAAGACAGTGGAATAAAATAAAATTATATTCATGAATAAGATAAAAGCAATCAGCATAAATATGCTTATTAAAATTAGAAATAAGACTCTCAGTGAAAAGTTCTTGATGCCCAGCTTGATTTGTTTTCTGTATTTTCTTGTGGTGTTTTTGCAGAGCAGCTAGTGTGGGCTGACAAGCACTAAAAGGTAGAGCACATTGCTTTTTAATGGTGGGAAGGGCATGAGGCTGGGTCAATGCACACAGTCCTTTGCTGGGCAACTTGAGTGATCCTTATTATCATATGCAGAAAAGCATACATGTTTTTATCAGTATTTATCTGACTGTTCCAGAGAAGTCAGATAAGCCCTTTCCAAACCTTTTTCCTGGAGGTGTCTGCCAAAATGCCACGTGATCACCAACATGTGCAAAATTGAAAGGGATCAAGTCTGAGCAAATGATGAGGGAAGACATCCTTTCCCTCCAGAATTCTCCTGAATTAGTGTGTCCTACTCTAGCTCTTCTCTAGGGAAAACTCCTCCTGAAGCAAGAGGAACTTTTTGCTTAGACAAACTACCCAAAGACGACCCTAAATCCAGGGGGAGAAAATTTAAGTGTGCTTAAACTGCAGCTGTTTCAAGTCTGTTTCTGGCTCACATTGTTTGTCCTGTTCTCCCCTCCTGCCTCCCAGCCACACTAGGCATTTGGAATGCCTATCCAATAGCCTATCCAGCCACAGTGCCTACAGCCACTTCTGGGTAACTGTCTGGAAAGCAATGTTAATTTTTTTCTGTTCAAGACAAATTGGCAATCTAAAGGCCTCTTTGAAAGCAGAAACAGTGTTAGGCAAGGTTTGTATGTTTCCACATGGGCATTTTTCAAAATTGATACTGGGCAGCATGTGTCATTAATAATGATTTATTCCTTACTCTGTTACTCAGGCTGCAATTAGAGTCTGTGCGTAGTGTTTCCAGGATAGACAAGAATAAAAGCTGTGCTGCCCAGACCTTCTAAATGAGTGTGTGTCAGTCCTGAGACAGGAGGAGGCTGCAGATGTGCTAAGTAGATCATTCCTCCATACTCTACAGTAGGTTACAAATCAGACCGTCCAAGTGCATCTGGCACATGGGATCCTAGAGTAGGACAGAGACCATGATGCTGTGCTGTAAATGAGTAAGATATGGAACTAGCTTCAGGGATGTCACAAGGCTGAAACCAATTGCAAGAGTCTAAATTACAATGTTCAGACTCAACTGACCTCAGATCATAGAATCATAGAATCCTTTTGGTTGAAAAGGACCTTTAAGATCAAGTCCAACCATCAACCTAGCACCACCAAGTTCACCACTAAACTGTGTCCCTAAGCATCACATCTACACATCTTTTAAATACCTCCAGGTATGGTGAATGCATCACTTCCCTGGGCAGCCTGTTCCCAGGCTTGTAGGAGCTACCAAACTGAGCAGGATGTTGCCCAGCCTGCCCAATAGAGAGTGTTGCAGAGATGAGCACAGAAGTAATTAGATGACTCTGCATTAAATGGAAACACCTTCTTCACCTGAAGCTCAGCTGTTCCCCAGAAACTGAGGAAGGCTGGCAACGTTGTACTCATCAGAGCTCAGTGCTGATAGGACTAATGTAGGATGTAGAATATCGATTCAAGGACTTCCTCTCTATGTTATAGGCTTGATCTCCTGTCAGCCATCAATGAAAGAAATGCTGTAACCCATGACAAATGTGTAGCAGGTAATTCTCGATCAAGTTGTTGAATTGTCATCAGATATTACGTAAACTGTTCAGTCATTCAGTATTCACTGACCTGTAGAGAGAGTGGACACGGCCTCATAAATTAGGAAGGGCACATCTGTCTGGTAAGAGAGGACTTGAGTTCCTGTTCCTCTTCCAGTTAGCATGAAACTATTTCACAGAAGACAAAACAGCTCCAACAAAAAATCCCAATAGTTGGGTTACAAATGGCTTTGGTTGCCAATCTTGTGTATCAGCAAGTGGGGCCTGACTCTGGATGCCCACTGTGCTAGCTCAGGTTTCTCAGCACAGGCTGCTGGTTGGACTGCCATGCTGGATGCTGCTGAAGTATGTAGGTGTGCTCTGATTGTGACTATCAGAGCATGCCTACCAGTTTGGGAACAACATAAAGGCAGAAAAGTGTCTGCCTCTGACACTTGAACTCCTGGTAAACAGCCTTTTAATACATTATTTTGTACTCCTTAGAGCTAACTTTAACCTTATTCCTATTGCTTTAATCTTCAAGAATCTTCTTGTAATATAATCCTGCTGACTCCCATGTGGATTTTACATCCCTCACTGAATATTCAGGAAACTTCAACTCAGTGTTTTGTGCCAGTGTCTTTATAGGAAATGTTAGAGACTCAGTGCCTCCACCTACTCCTAAGGAACATCAAAAGGAACTCTTTTTTAACCAGTGTGCTCTGTTTGTGAAGGCTCTCATTATCTTCCAGTTAGCTCTTGACCTGCTTTACAGTCTTTGCGCTAATCCTTCCCCAACCAAGTTTTGCTAATGATTTTCTTTTTAAATGAATAACTGGCTTCATTTTAGGTTACTACATTTCCCCAATCCAGAAGATCATCAGTGTTATCAAAAAAAGCTAAAGGTACTCAGGTTTCCTAGTACCCCTATGAACTGCTTTTCCATGATTGATGAGCTGAGATGGTGGCATAAAGATTATTTATAACAACTCTAAATCCGTTTACTGGTCAATGTTCTCCATAGTTATGCCGTTAAATATATACTTTCTATTAGCTTTATTGACCTCAGACTTAATATTACACATTTGTTTTCATTAAATTACATTTTCCATTTCCATGCCAAATGATATAGGAGATCCAAATCTGGCCACAATATGCCCTAATAGTGGGTGCACCTTCAAACTATTATTGCTGAATTTGATATATGTTTTAGATAGCTGCATGAAAACAGTTAAACATTTTTCAAATAAGACAGGTTCTCAAAACGACCTCAAATTAACTGTAGTTAATAACAATAAAAAACTCCCTCACCTTTCCAGCTCAGTGAGTTAGTCACTGTTATTTTACAAGTGCATTTTAAATGGTATTTTAAACCTCATGCAATTCTATCATTCTTATTATTAAAGCTGAGCCTTTTTTCTTTTCAGTGAAAACTAAGCTCATGGCAAAATTTATGCTTTGATGTTTGGTTACCCTAAAACTGTGATCCCAAGTGGCATTTCCTAAGTAAGTTGGAATATATTTTCTAGGCTAGAAGTACAAAAATGATGGAGAAGTTCTTGTCTTCCTTTTGTCCAGCAGAAAACGGAATTCATGTTCCAGTGCAAGATCTAAATCTTGCCCACACTTCCTCTCCAGGAGACAACAGCTAAACCACAAGTATTCTGGTGTTAATATAGCAGGAAATAGACAATTTCTGTCTCTTGTTTGAGCTGTTTTATTTAGCAAACACAATTAAACATTCTCTAGAGTACTTGGGTGTTTTATCTCCTTGCTGAGTGGCTGATCTTGCAGGCTACCACCATTCTTTTGATCTGCATCAGAGACAAAGTCAGTATTTTGTACAAATCAGAAAAAAGTAGCAGCTGAGACTGATTGGGTGCTACCTCTTTCTGCCCAGTTGCTTGGTGGTTAAGACATTCATTTAGGCAGTAAGAGTTGTATGTAAATGTCCTCAGCCTGTGACCAACTCAAAATTCCTTCTCTCTGGTTAAGCTTACTCAGCCTCAAATGATTGCTAACTGCAAAATACAGTGTTTCCTTCAACATTTTTGTGAATGCTATGCACAATTTCATTTGCTTATTTTTCCCTGTGCATACACCTGAAATGATTCTTATACAAAAGTGTCAATGAAACAAAATAGTTTTGGTTGTTTTCCTCAAAAAAAGGAAAATGTGGTTTGGAATGAAGCTTTTCAGTATTTTTAATTCATTTGCTGAATGGAAAAATCAGTTATGAGCACAGTGATAATTACTTTTTGGTGCAGTTCTGTACAGCGGTGATGCTCATACCATTTACCATGGGACTAGTAGAACAATTCCCATCCCTTTACAGGTTAGATACGTTTTCCTTTTGCAGAATATAATTGAATTTCCAGATCTAGATACCACAGTAGGGTGAAGACAAAGCCTGATTACTAAGGAACAAATCCAAGCCCTTTCACTGTCTTCATGAATTTAAGGAGGCTTTCAGAAAAGGGACCCATTCCCATGGCGAGTTCTCTAGTTCTGTTGGATCCTCTCACTGCCATGTCTAAAGGCCAGGTGGAAGTGGGACATGGAAAAGCAGAGCGAAAATTACAGCAGAGATGTTGTTTTACCCATTCTGTGGCTTCCTCAGAGAAATGGAGAATGTAAGGCCATGCTGGAGTAAAGGTGCTGTCAGTTGAATACTGCTGTGTCTGAGTCCTTGAAGTTAATCAGCAGGTTGGCACTGAGTAGTTAGAATGTTTGTTTTCCATGAATAAATGATTGTTTTGCAATATCCTACACTTTGAATTTATTTAACCAAGGACAAAACTGTAACTGTTCCACATGATCATCAGAGGTTTGGGATTTTATCAAACGTAATTTTGTACTGTAATATAGATATCAGAAAAAAACAGAAATAGTTTTAGAAGCACGATGCTCTCCACTTTGAAAGCCAACTGTAACATCAACAGAATAGGTTAGAAAACAGGGAAAAGAATTAGTGAAGCTGGTCATAATTTCAGAGGAATAAATCACCATTCATCATGAATAAGGGTGGGACAGTCTGGCAGTAAGTGAGTCTTTCTAATTCTGTAATACTTCAGAGACTATTTTGGGGGACCTATAAAAAACAAAATACCTAGACTGCAATAAGCCTTTCACTAGCTGAGTTCTTACATATGTAAGTTTAAACCTGAACTTTTCTGTTTGTAAAGTTTGTCTACTGGCATACTGTACTACAGGTAGAGGCAGTAACATTTTCAAAAGGTAAGCAGGCATTGCCCAATTTATTTTCAGCAAGGGAGTGGAACAACCTCTTTGGCTACCCTTACCTGCCTGCTCTCTAAATCAGTAAACAGGATTTTTAAATGTGTTATAATAATGTTGCTCTTTGAATGCCACACAGCCTAGTGAACCTACATTGTCGGGCAGGAGTCAAAAAGGGTTCAAGACAAACTTTTTATCACCAATGAGCAAGGAAGTTCCTTAAAATCTAAGCCAGGCTCTCTGAGGCTTTTTTTCATTCATGTGTCTTCCTGCTATAGTCAAGGGTCCTGCAAGGCATGGGTAGAGCTTTCTCTTTGGCTCCTACAGGAAAGCTTTTCTCAGGAAAGTGTAAAGCAGAAAAGGGTGCAGCAGATTTGCTGCCAACTCCTGCTGCCAACTCCTGCTCAGTGAGTCCTTACCTCCCCTCTCTTTTGGGGTTCTTTTTCCTCCCCTTCTCATATGCAGCCTGGGTTGGAGGGGAGCTGCACCTGTCATGGACCTCTACTCTCCACCTTCTCATGCTACTTAGGTCTCAGGGAAGGGGATGAAAAGGAAGAGGGGTGTAACAGAGGTATAAAGGGGGACATAGAGGGGGACAGCCAAACCTAATATGAAGGTACATTGACCAGACTAATATACCAAGGTTAGAGTAGGATGAGTAGCTAGTTGGCAGACACACACGTAAAATTGTGGCACTCTTCCTTGTGCATGATCCATATACTCCCTTCCATGTTTTTAGGTCTCTTCAAGGCTAGGGGAGGATGTTCAGAAACCAGAGTCCACCCGTATCTCCACATGTAGCTCACAGTGTGCAGTTCTACCACTCGTCTTCTTCAGCTGTAAATCTGGTTCACATAGTTCCGTCCCCTCTCCTTCCCTCCTGTCAGCTGGAACATTTTTTGTTCTCTTTGCCCATGCTGCTCTTCACTACTCCGTTATTTGCATCAATACAGCTGTAAACTTGGGCAGGGAGATGATCCAAGATAAAAAAGATAACACTCACTGTTGTCTGAGCAAGAAATGGGAATGCACCCTTCATGCTGGATAAGGCCTGTGACAATGTAGCCCAAAGGCTATATTTTTTTTAATATTTATTAAAGTTTTCTTCCCCTTTCCCTGTAATTGTTTCATGAGTCTGCTGTAATCCTTCCAAGACTGTTTAAAGTCACTAACAAGTAGTCCTCAGTTAACCAAAAAACATCTTTTTAAATTTTTTTTTTGTCTTGGCCTGTCATTGCATCAAGTGACTGACAGGCAACATGTAAATGATATAGATGGTTCTAAAACAGAATGACTGATCACACTCAAACATTTTAAAGAGGTAGATAGTAAGGGGAGATGGAGATCATTAGTTTATCAGTTCTGAATTTAATAAGGAAGTAGTTTGCTTCTACCCATACTGCCATTTCACAAAGCTGAGCCAAAGACAAAGGTTACCAGGCAAGCCTGTAAGTAAATATGTCAAAAACCAGAAAGCAACGTTTTTGGAACATCATGAATTTTCAGTTCAAGGAGCATAAGCTTCTCTAAGTACTATGAGCAGCAAACCTCAGCACATATTCCAGAGTCTTTTGAAATAATTGGCTGAAGTTGGATGTTGCTGCTCAAAGTAATGACTGTAACCTAGGCAAAAAAAATGTTTTTATTTTAATTACAGTCCACAGTATTTCCAAGATTCCTATTTGTTACTACTGGTTACACTCAGATGGGCATCTGTAATGTGTTTGCACATTCTACGGTCTCCAGTATTAACATTTTATTTCATTATTCATCTTTGGAATATATACACCCTAGCTTTGGTTTCATACATTTTGGTGGTATGCTTTGAGTAAATACTTCTAGTATTACAATGCAAATAAGTTATAAATCAAAATCTTTCACAGTTTACAAAGGGAAATCCTGCTCAAAAATCTTGATGGTACAGTACCTCCCAATGCAGGTACAACTTGGCAGTTCCCATCCTATGATTTACTATGTGCATATATTTAACCTGATAAGCACAAATTGTTCCATTGAGACTACTCTTCTGTTTGAAAATGTTTGCAGTGCAAGTACTTATATTGAGGTTAATGTATAATGCAAAGGAAAAATGAATATCTTGTGGCTAAGCCACTGAACTAGGAGACAGGTTTTCTCCCGCTTTTCGATTAGGGTACAGAGGTAATTTATGCCAGTGATATTTTTGAACATTCATCAAGGCTATGCCACTGATGCAGTAATTCTTGTCCGTGCAGGGCACCTGCTAAATAAGATTATTCTGTTGAGGTAGAGCTTTGCACTCTTTATATACTTTGCATCTGGTGCAGATAATGCCCCAAAGTGCAGCACAGAACCCTAGTTTCTCAGTAGAGCTGACCTTGGTAGGGTATTGTGAAGCATATTAAATTAATATTGTTGAAGTCCTCCACGAGCCTTGGAAGAAAAACACAGTACTCTGAATTATGATCATACTGATAATTTCTCTCTGCACCTATTTGCTTAGCACCTTAGCTCTTGGCCGTAGTTTAAGCTGGTGTAAAAATACTCTCTGATGTAAGTGTTTGCAATCTAAATAAAAGCCAATTTCACTATTCAACAGAATTTATTCAACTGAGTATAATGATGCATTTCATCCTTACTATTACCTCTCTGACACAATTCTTTTCTTCCAGAACTTGGCTGCCGTTTGAAGAGATGGGCAGTTAGCTTGGTGTAATCCTCAATGGTGTAAAATTTTTTGCTATGCTCTTTGATGCTAATGAAACTGCAGTCAAGCCACTCAGCATAGCCTGAAAGACCATTTGAAGTCTATATCTTCTTCATTAGCTATGACTTCTTTTGCTTTTTTTACCACTGGGCAGGTTAAAGGCCGCTGAGCACATCTGGGCAGATTGCTGATGTGCAGAAAACAGCATGGAGCCAGAGCTTGGGGCAGTTGTTAGAGAAAGCTTTATTTCTCAGCACTCCTGAAGCTGCTCTTCGAGACAAATATGGACTTAAATCCCAGAATGGACTATAGGAACATACAGTCTGAACTGATATCATGTATAGTAATGCATTTCACTACCAACCACTTTCTCGAACCCTCATTCTGTTCCTCCCTGCATCCTCTAAGACTTTTAAGTCTCTCTTTTATTGTGCTCACCTGACTAATTCTGCATAATTCTGGTATCAGTCACATCAATGCTTTCTTTCCTTTCTAGTCAAATAGAATTCATATTATCTAACTATGGACATCTGCAATGAAGACATGTACTTCTGGGCTAATCCTCTATAGTCACTGGAAGGAGAGAGTGAGCTGTTTAGTTGCTGCAGCTTTCTTTTAGCATCACATTTAGTCTGAATCTGAGTCACAGGGATTTGCATGCCTTCTGGACTTGAACAAAATCGGAAATGTTCCACTATTCCCAGGTCAGAGTGTGAGGAAAACCACATTATCTGGAGTCTAGGAAATGTGCAATAAAATACTAAGATGTTTTGCCATATAAATAGCACACTGTTCATAATATGATTGCAGAGTAGATTGCATGGCTGCCAGACTTTTAAGAGAATAAATGGAGGCTGAAGAGTGTCAAATTTTGCTTGGCTTGAATGAATGCGCTCCATCTCCAATTACCGGTACTGTATACCTAATTGATTCCTCATAAACTTCAAGTAAAAGCCACACAATTCTGTAAAAACTATATTGGACTCTCTGTACTTTGTACTCTGAGAGATCATTATGGTTGAAAAAAACCACCATGGTTAAAAAACTTAAGGAAAGTCTCATCTTTTTCCATCCAAAATGCTTACGAGTTACATGGAAAATTATCTCGCATACATAGAGAACAAAAGACAACTAGCAAATGGGATTAAGATCCAGTCTTTAAAGTTCGTTCTCAGGCAAGATGCAGTTACAAGAAATGGTGCAATTTCAAATGTGTGTTTCAAAGCACAGATCTGTAAAAACAGAAAGCTGCCAGGCAATCACATCTCTTTAGTCACAACAAGGATAAAGAATGGTATATTGCTTCTCATAAAGAACTCAGTTATTTGGATGGGTTAAATGGCTCAGAGTAATTGTGCATATTTAGTATTGCATGCTGGAACAGTATAGTATGCCTTCTCAATCAGTTTTTCACACATAGTGGGTCAAACTGGTGTAACAGCTGAGCTTCCTGCTGTGGATGGGTTTGCTGAGGTATAATATAGGAGACTGGTGCTGCTCAGCACCAGCAGCCAACCTGGGTAAGGTGTTATCGCCAAAGGTGCTTCACAAAGCTGATGTGCCACTCAGCCTTTTAAAGACAATGTTAGCGACTGGAGGATTATATTCCAAGCATGCTGAATTATTGCACTGAATACAGCTAAAATTCACCTAGATTGGTTCACCTGTAGCCAAAGGCAGGGGAAAAATCAAACCATGCTATGTGTGTATTTTTCACTTTAAGGCAGAAATTATGTGTGCATTCTGTATCTAGAAAACTGCACAAGATGAAAAACCATGTAGTTAGATGGCTCCATCATGGATTTTACATTTGTAACAGTCCTTCAAAAGAGGTTTTAAATATTCCCAGCAGGATATATGTTTTAATACATAATATTTGGCATCGCTGCATGCTCTGTGCTAATTCCAGTAGGTCTGAACTGTAAATAAGATAGAAATATAAATAATTTGCTGAGCCCTACTTCCTGGATTCTGTGTGGATAATGCTCTGTATATAAGACAGTGGCATTCTTTCTTTTACACCTGCAATGAAGGGGTTTTTTTTTAATGTATTAAAATACATAATAAAGCAACGGGCCTGCAATTCAGGAACGCTTATCAGTGTTCAGTTGTTCTGTTCATATTATGATTAAACAACCTAAAGACAGATGCAATCTGTGCCATTTGATTATTTTGCAGTTTAGTGGAGTCTAAGTATGGCCATCACAAACAATAGATCTTACTGGTTTCTCTTAATTTTGCGTAATTGTGAAGTAGCTTGCACATTTTAATTAAAAGAATGTGGTAAATTTTCAACTGTAATTCTGGTTTTAATGTTATACTAGTTGTTTTCTTTTACACTGTGCATTAATAACCACTTTGTGATTAACTTGCAACAAGACGTGGAGCAGGATATACAGATCCAGGACAATAAAGAAATTAAAATTATGTAAACTGCAGAATCAAAATTTCTGCTATCTGCAGTTACAGAGTTATGTTCCTTTGATATGAGACCTTCTAGCTATGTCACATATTTATGTACCAAAGTCTCCTAGCAAAGCTATCAGAGGTGATGTGAGGTCATTATACAATATTGTTCTCAAGATGGACACTTGGAGTGGTGTACAGGACTCCATCAGTTGTCAGTGTGGTAATATGCTGGAAACAATCAAATTCTTCTGAAGTCAGAGGTACTGTCAGTGCTAATTAGCAGAGGTGTGAAATAATGATGTCTTTTTAATCAAGAGGTCTCACTAGGAGCCAAGCTTATGCACATATTTTATGGTCTTTATATTGTGTCTAATTGGGACACCTCTGAGGCTACTCGCTGGATAGCTGGGACAGTTGGAATTGGATCTGGTGGCTGATTAACTCTCAGTTAGTGGTAATTATGAGAGGAAGGCCCAAGTGTTCAAATAAGCACTGCACCACACTGTGCTGTGATACACTTCACTGTACATCTCCCACTGTGCTCTTGCAACACTCTCAATGTCCCTCAGTCAAGATTGTTGAACTGAAAGTCGGGGTAGTTTCACTTCTCTGACTGCAGCTGCCAAGACTCACGATTTTTCGAGTGAAATGGTAAAGGGTGAAAATCCTTCTCCTTCTACATATCATATCGCTTCAGAAACATATTTCCTGTGTGTAAAGTCTTTATTTTTGTCCTCAAAGTCCTAATCAACGCTGTGGTAAATGTTGATCGTAGGGTTTTTGCTGTCTGCAAGAAACTTTACTGCTCTGGGCTGGCAGCTGGCAATGGGAGATGGCAGCAAATACGAACAGCTAACATAAAAGTGTGAGTGTGTTTGTGAAATTAGAAATCCATCAACTATGTCTGGGCAAAGCAGCAGGTGTAGAAAGGGAAGCTGTAAAAGCGAAGTGCAGCAGACATATTTCAGACTAAGTTGGAAGGTGAACTGGAACATAAAAATGGGCCTAGGGGTAGTAACTGGTGGAGAATATCAGAGCTGGTGAAGCGATCTAGGGCAGGTTTTTTGAAAGAGTGGGGCTTTTCCATCAGAAGAGAGTGAAATAGGGAAGGACTTGAGGCATCAATGAAAGAGGTGTTAGTGGGAAGTTGGGACTACTCTTGGGAGACCTAGAAGTCAGATTTGAGAGAGGTGAAGTGCTTTTGGGAAATCTGAAGAGCTCTGGGTGAGCTGGGAGGCACTTGGGAGATCTGCAGCTTTGGAGTAGCTTGGTAAGAAGGTAAGAGACTCCAGAGAGAAAAGAGTGGGAAAAGGGAGACTCAAACAGCTGGAGTTAGGAGTCACACAGGTATCTGGAGAATCACCATGGGACATCCACCCAGCAATGCATTTGTGAGTGAAATCCCTCTCATACAGAGCTGAGACACTCTATGTCCCTTTACTGTTTTAATTTAATATGGTCCTGAATTAGCGTGGACATGTGGTAGAGAGAAAGAAGGGTAAGCAAGACAGAAGAAGGAGGATATAACTGCACCATGCTAACAACAAAATAGTCACTTAAACCATTATATTTAACTAGAAACTACCTAAAATCATTTGGAGCACCAGAGTGTGAGCAGTCAAACAATGCAGGGAAAACAACAAGGAATGTGACTAGAGGCAATGTAGGCCCACTGATGAATGAGGTGGGGGCCCTGGAGACAGAGGATAAAAAGAAGGTGGAGTTACTGAATGCCTTCTTTACCTCTGTCTGTACTGATGGAGGCTGTCCTGAGGAGCCCTGGACCCCTGAGGCCTCAGAAGAAGTCAGGATAGAGAAGGAGTCTGTCTTGGTTGACGAGGGCTGGGTCAGGGACCAATTAAGCAATATGGACGTCCATAAATCCATGGGCCCTGTTGGGATGCACCCGCGGGTGCTGAGGGAGCTGGCAGAAGTCATTGCTAGGCCACTCTTCATCATCTTTGCTAAGTCGTGGGCAATGGGAGAGGTGCCTGAGGACTGGAGGAAAGCGAATGTCACTCCAGTCTTCAAAAAGGACAAGAAGGAGGACCCAGGTAACTAGAGACCGATCCGCCTCACCTCCATCCCCGGAAAGGTAATGGAACAACTTGTCCTTTCTGCTGTCTCTAGGCACATCAAGGATAGGGGGATCATTGGGGCAGTCAACATGGCTTCACCAAGGGGAAGTCATGCTTAACCAACCTGATAGCCTTTTATGAGGGCATAACCCGGTGGATAGATGATGGTAAAGCTGTGGATGTGGTCTATCTCGATTTCAGTAAAGCGTTTGACACGGTCTCCCACAGCATCCTCGCAGCTAAACTGAGGAAGTGTGGTCTGGATGATCAGATGCTGAGGTGGATTGTGAACCGGCTGAAGGAAAGAAGCCAGAGAGTGGTGGTCAATGGGACAGAGTCCAGTTGGAGGTCTGTGTCTAGCGGAGTCCCTCAAGGGTCGGTACTGGGACCAGTACTATTCAATATATTCATTAATGACTTGGATGAGGGAATAGAGTGCACTGTCAGCAAGTTCGCTGATGACACAAAACTGGGAGGAGTGGCTGACACAGCGGAAGGCTGCGCAGCCATTCAGAGAGACCTGGACAGGCTGGAGAGTTGGGCGGGGAGAAATTTAATGAAATATTACAAGGGCAAGTGTAGAGTCCTGCATCTGGACAAGAGCAACCCCATGTACCAGTATAAGTTGGGGACAGACCTGTTGGAGAGCAGCATAGGGGAAAGGGACCTGGGGGTCCTAGTGGACAGCAGGATGACCATGAGCCAGCAGTGTGCCCTTGTGGCCAAGAAGGCCAATGGCATCCTGGGGTGTATTAGAAGAAGTGTGGTTAGCAGGTCAAGAGAGGTTCTCCACCCCCTCTACTCTGCCCTGGTGAGGCCGCATCTGGAATATTGTGTCCAGTTCTGGGCCCCTCAGTTCAAGAAGGACAGGGAACTGCTAGAGAGAGTCCAGCGCAGAGCCACGAAGATGATTAAGGGAGTGGAACATCTCCCTTATGAGGAGAGGCTGAGGGAGCTGGGTCTCTTTAGCTTAGAGAAGAGGAGACTGAGGGGTGACCTCATTAATGTTTCTAAATATGTAAAGGGCAAGTGTCATGAGGATGGAGCCAGGCTCTTCTCAGTGACATCCATTGACAGGACAAGGGGCAATGGGTGCAAGCTGGAACACAGGAGGTTCCACATAAATATGAGGAAAAACTTCTTTACGATGAGGGTAACCGAACACTGGAACAGGCTGCCCAGAGAGGTTGTGGAGTCTCCTTCTCTGGAGACATTCAAAACCTGCCTGGACGCATTCCTGTGTGATATGATCTAGGTAATACTGCTCCGGCAGGGGGATTGGACTAGATGATCTTTCGAGGTCCCTTCCAATCCCTAACATTCTGTGATTCTGTGAGTGACTGAACGTCCCTTAACTACTTCCATGGCAAAAGGACTCATACACAGCTCAGTGGCATGTCTAGTAGGAACACAAAATGGTAGACAAAATATGAGTGCCAAAACAGCAGAAGGCAAGATGAACCTCTTTGATCAGCAGAAGAAGGAATTGTTCAATGCACTTAACTCAAAATAGAAATTTCTGCTGGAACCTGACAGTAAGAAGTCCTGGTACAGCACTGCATTGCTGTCTTCATGAAAAGCAACGAGAATGGTAACATTCTACCTAGCAAGAAGTGGTAAGAAGCAGATTGCCTGTGGGGTAAGCCTTTATAATTGTGTTATGTACAGAGTTAATATGAGAAATGTCAATGAATTTTCTTCAGAGGTACCTGCTTATAGCCAACATGTTAAATCTGTTTTTCATTTATGTACTTCTACCTTTACACTATATGTGTGTCTCAGTTCCTCAAAGCTTTGTTTTATGGAAATGTCAGTCCTCCATTTTAAGACTAAAGCTGGGGTTTTTTTGTGGTTTATTTTGTTTGCTTCTCAAGCTTTCTCTGAGTTCTGTATCTCTTGATACTATTTAGATATTAAAATCCCAAAGAACTGTGTAATCCCTGACTCTGGAAAGCAGTGATGTTGTCATTTATTTTAAATTCTCCTGTAAATCAGATTTTCCTATGTCATGTACTTGCCCAAGATCCCTACACTTTCTTAAATTTTGAAATATTTTATATTGGAATCAAATTTCATCTGTTTCTGTATATCTCTTTGTTCTTACCATAGTGTAGGGTGTTGCATAGGGAGTATTTCTACACACAGACTTTCTAAAGGATGTGCTCTCAACTGACCTCCAGTTGTCTTATAATAGAGTGATGCTAACTGCCGAGTTGTTGGTTTAATAGAGAGGGCAGGCTGAAACACCAGCCCTCACTTTGGTATTACAGAAATGGACTAAGTGTAAAACCAGTACAAATGAGCAGGAACGCAAGAACAGGTTAAACACTTTGTGCAGGTTCCTTTTTTTTTTCCTGAAAGACTTCTCTGTTGAAAAGCTATTCTGCTTGTCCCCCAATCTGTTGTTTAATCTCATTCTATGTTGTTTTATGTTCTGTAGTCTGTTTAATAGACAAGTGAGCAACAGATGATGCAGAAAACCAGAGCAGCAAATACATGCCCTCTAAGTTTCTGAGGGTTTATCAAGGTGTCACAGACATCAATGGTAGCCCTAAATGAGAAGGACAATGGAGCGCTGAGGTTGGGAAAGGTAAAAAGGAAAGTGGAACCAAACTTTTGTTTAATTCTTTAATCTGTTATTCAGCCAGAACTGTTTGTAGTTAAAATAGAACAACAGAAAACTCAGTTACCGGAACTGGCTAAATAAACCCAACTCAGCAAGCACTCTGTCTTGGGTTTAATATCAAAGGATGAGATGTTCACTCATGGTGTTCACATCTCCATTGTTCTACAAGATAGCTCCTGAGGACTGCCCTGGGAAAAACATTCCAATCAGAAGTTCCCTGCAGCCATGCTGTAGACCCTTACAACCTCTCCAGAGAGCAGGTCCATCCTATTGTACCCAGCAGGCAAAGCTCCTCTACCACTCCTCCCCACCTCTGACTAGTCCAAACTGTGACACCACCTCACTACCCTGTACCAAAGATCCTATTGAATGCTCAGTGTTGTATGGCAGTTATTTTCAAAACAAAGCAGTGGGGGCTGGATCCAGATGTCTTAGGCTTTCAGAACTTCCCTGCAAATTGTCTCTGCCTGAACATCCCTGCCTGTACACAAGGGACAATGAGCATCTATTCCCAAAGCACAAAGCTACTACTCAAAGGACTTTCCCTCAATCACTCCACAAGGCTCAACAGCACAATGGCATGTTGTCCTTCTTCACCTGTACCATGCTGTTTTCCACAGGCTTCTGCAAAAGAGAGCCAACATGCTCAAGCCAGGCATCAAGGCAGGAGACAAGACAGCATTGCTATCCCCTCTCCTCTCCTCGCAGCCAGGCAGATTTACCTTGGCTGTGTACTCTGTTTTTAAATAGGCCCCACTTCAGCCCATTGTTGGTCTGCAAACAAATGCTTGTTGAGGTAAAAATAATAAAGGTACTTTTTATTGTGTCATATGTCTCCCTTTCTTCCTGGATCCTGTTTGTGATCAAACTAGGCACTAAACAGAAACCTGTTTTGAATCTTTTGCCAGTATTTTAGCCTGTGTCTGTAGCATGGAGCAGTATAGCTTAGCCAGATTTTCATACCAATTTAGACAACTTAGATTCTGTGCTGATGCCACTGACTTGCCTTTGGATACAAAACAAGTTCAGGCACCCTAAGCTACACAGAGCTGTGAGGAGCAGACCCACCTTTGTTTACTGAAGACCCCTTCTTGGAGGGAATGGCTTCCTTTAAAAGCATTTTTTAAAGTTTCATTTTGAAAGTATAACCTATTGTCTTTATGTACTTAATGTTTATTACTTCTAGGCAGAATTTTAGAAAGCCTTCTTCTTTGTACTGTATTTATTTAGTAATTGCTATGAGATTAGTACCTCTAAAGGAAAAATCAATAACACTTCACCATAGACAGGTAGAGACGATATAATGCCTAACAGTCTTTTCACACTACAATAAATTGTCTCTGAAATGCACCTTTACCTCTGATAAAATACCTTCCAGCCTTTTTAATAACCACATTTTCTGCACTGGATGTATTGTAGCTAACATTTTAGGATCAATTTAATAGACGAAAAAATAACAACAATCATTTTCCCATGTCAAAGCATTTTGAAAAATGTGAACAACTACAGAGCAAGTGCTGTTTTATGTCTAACCAAAACCAATTTTTAAAAAATTCTATTGTGCTGACATTTAGAATGCACTAGAAATAGAACTGTGGGGAAAAAAAAAACACACAACAAAACAACACTTCTGTAATGCAAGCCAGATCAAAGAGACATTGCATTGCAATCTTGTGATTAGGACAGATTGGCCTTAGGGTTTGCTGAGGTATATGAACCATTTGGGAAAGTTATACTTTATTCTGAGCATCCTAAACTTGTTTAAAGAAATTCTGGGCTGAAATTAGTATTTCACACCAAAAAACCCCCAGTGATTGTTTGGATTCATGAAGCAGGCAAAAGCAGAAAAAAAATTACTCTCTAGGAACAATAAGTTGCCTTCTGGTTTTCCAGAAGTTTGCCTGTATCAAATGGATAAATTAATTATATGAAAATCTCTGCAAAACAAAATAACACTTAGTACAACGACCCCCTACAGAGTCTCTAATGATGACTTGCACAACTGAATGGGATCTTTATTTCACTTGCACTGTCCTTTCATTACCATCTTTCTTTGCTTTCAGAACTATGCCGTCTGAAAATTTGTCAGGTTTCTGACAAGGTGGCCGTTAGAATTTTATTTCCAGCGCCATATTCACTTCCTGCTATGCCTAGTGGCATAGCAATAGGACAGTGCTGTGCGTCATTGCTTGGATCTCAGAGCCAGTCACCCATGCAGTCTCTGCAGCTGTGCAGAGCCCCATCGCTCAACAGCATTCACTTCCATAATCTGATTGTACTTGCAAATTTGGATGCAGCACAAACTTCTTCACTTATTGTACTTGGAATTGTACATATCAATTATCTGAAGGGCCTTATTGCTTGAATTGCCATCATCTTGAAGTCTAAGACACGGCCAGATTTTCATGAGGGAGATGAAAAGCACACATCTGATATAAAAGCAACCCACTGCTAAATTGCACATCTCTACTTCAACACACAGGATCAGCAGAGCTGTTGGAAGACAAAAGCAGACAGAAGTTTGAGGGCTGAGCACTTTATTTTCACTGCCTTTAGTCTCAAAAATAGTATAATAAGGGAAAGATTCAATCACCCCATTTTCTCTTTGCAATTCCTTGTATGTATTTTTCTTCTAGGTAATTTTTCTTTCTGTGAATAATTAGAAAGATGGCTAGTTTTAGTCTGTGAAAATGCAGCATTTTTCTTTGCACTGAGAGACTCATGCCAGACTATGAAGAGCCAGAAAGACCTTTGTCTGTGAGGTATGGGAAAAAAAGGAAGAAGTCTGAGTGCTGTTCTTTCCTGCAAGCTCTTTCTTTGACTCCTATTTGCCATTCTGTGCAATCTCAGATCCTGACTAGCACCCTCATCCCAACCCTCCCTCAAGATCTATGCGTGTCTTCCCTGTATAAAAAAAGACAAACAGTAAATTATTATTCCTTACAAAATACAAATATTCATGATGAGGCTGAGCTTCTAGCTTAGCACCAACTCTGGAACTCATATTCTTAAAAGGTGGTCTGTGCTTAAATGTAAGATCCTGAGTTAGCCTCAGCTCTAGTAATTATTGACCTAACCTAAAGCTATTAAGTCAATGGGAACTTTTTAATGGGTTTCAAAGGACTTTGGGTCAGGATTTTTGTGCATATTAAATCCAGTGATGCATTAAGTCACCTCTTACATTTTGCTTTGGCCACTGACATTTGAAAAGGTCAGTCTGAAAGAACCTTTGAACTGATGATTAAGAGGAAGCAGAGGTAAAATAATAAATTATTATCTCACAACAAGCTCACTGTATGCTTTAACATATTCAAAGTAAGATATTTACATTCCCCAAGGATGGCAAATGGAGACACCAAATACCTCTTAAGACTTACATTATGCCTCTATGAATGTTTCCAGAGTGTGATTGTTGTTGCTGAGTTTTCTAAGTACAACAACACCTTGAAATGAATACCTTTTAACCTCAGTGATTGTTGGAAAAGAATGGTTCAATCCTTCAGATGGTACTTTTCTCTGACATGTTTGAGGAGTCAGCACAGCTAAGAAAATAAGAAAACAAAATAGCTCAGTTAGGACACTCGGTATTCATTGCTTCACGAGAACAGCAAGCAAAGACAGAGCAGCTCTCAATATCTGTGATAAGATTCTCTAACATTTACAATACACTCATGCAGTTGCTGTTCAGTCAAGACCTCCCATTTCAAGTTTCATCACTTAGTACATTTACATACCATTTTTAATTCCATAAACACCAGAACACGCTGATTTTTTGTTGTGATACTGGGACATGCAGTTACTGTGTCCTGAGCTAGATGGCATGTAAAAGGATGCATAAGTGGGTGAACAAAAAAAAAGGTTTGTCTTAGAAAAGACAATAACAAGAGAAATGATGAGATTCAGCCCCTGGGAGAATGGAAAACCTCCCTCCAGTGTTTATACTGAATAAAACTGGCTTTCTTATAAAAAGAAGCAAACAAAAGGTGATGGACTACGCATTTACAAATGTCACTGTCCAAGACAAACCAGATAAAACAATACTCACATTTTAGTTAATGTTACTACACAAAGGAGAGTGAAATGGCAAGTCTCTACAGTTAGTTTGCATTCATTAGCTACTCCAACTCCATCCATAACCAGAGTGATTTTGCTGTTAGGGAGAACACTTACTTAGTCTCATCTTCAGCCTCAGGGCTGATGGATGCCTGGAAGAGAAATGCTAACGAAGACATGAAAGTGGACTTAAAATTTTGGGGTAGCCATTAAAACCAGATTTAATTATCTTTTAACTTTCTGTAACTTAGTTGCCGATATTGTTGTAGAAAGGGTGACCTTCTACAGTGGTAAAATGAACTGGATGCATTCCTACAGGTAAGCTCTGTCTGCTAATAAGCATGGCCTTTAGGTCAGACTGAAGATTGCTGTGTTGCTGTGGGAACAGTGGATTATCACTGATGGCTCTGGGAGGAGCGATTACCTAGAATACGTAATAGGGCTGTAAAGAGCTGAGATGTATATTTTCCATGGAGCTGCAAGAACCAGTTCACGGCCTGATGATGCCAAATGATGCATCTGTGGGAGGAATTCTTTGTCAGATGTAATCCAGTGATTCTTGACAAGTGGAAAGAAGGTTGTGATACAAAGCATGTTCTGAAACACTCTATCAATTACACTCCAAAAAAATAGCTGTGGTGAGGCAGAAATTATTTTGGGCAGACTTTTGGATAGTTAACATGATACAGAGCCAGAGGCTGTCCTTGACTATGGAAAACAATGGGCAATGTGTATGCTGGATTGTAATTCCAGCAGATGCTGCCATTTACAAGCTAAAATCAAAGAGAGGAGAGTTAATTGTGCCTTCACTCAGCAAGACCAGACTGCTTTTTTTTTCAAAAGAAGTGGCAAACTTCCCCCAGCATTTTATGGCCAATTATTCACTCCAGGTGACAGACCTGGATCACAGAATCATAGAATGGTTTGGGTTGAAAGGGACCTTAAAGATCATCTAGTTCCAACCACCCTGCCATGGACAGGGACATCTTCCACTAGACCAGGTTGCTCAAAGCCCCATCCAACCTGGCCTTAAACACTGCCAGGGAGGGGGCATCCACAACTCTGGGCAACCTGTTCCAGTGTCTCACCACCCTTACAGTAAAGAATTTCTTCCTAATAGCTAATCTAAATCTACCCTTTTTCAGTTTAAAACCGTTACCCCTCGTCCCATCACTACATGCCCTTGTAAAAAGCCCCTCTCCCACTTTCCTGTAGGCCCCCTTCAGGTACTGGAAGGCTGCTATAAGGTCTCCCCAGAGCCTCTTCTCCAGGCTGAATAACCCCAACTCTCTCACCTGTCTTCAGAGGAGATGTGCTCCAGCCCTCAATTCCTAAACAGGAAGAATGTCAATTCTTAAAACAAAGAAAAAGAAAACCTGTATGCTGTGGACAAGGCAGACCCAAGAGCCAAAACCTAGGACGCAAAAACTGATGATACAGACTTGGACAGATCAGGTTATATCTAAATAATGGAGATGAACTTAGAATCTATCATCTCATAATGTCATGAAAACTGAACTGAAAGAGAAAAAGAGATCCCTGAAGGTTTGTTTGCTGCTTAATCCAAAAATAAGTTCCTATCTGAGAAGGCTGTAAAGTTCTTGCCACAGGGAAGAAACGGGAAATCAAAGTATAGAAGATGGATCATACTGCCATCAAATGAAATTTGAAATCTTAAGCAACTACATGATGGAAATAAATGTTTAAAATAATCAAAGACAAAAACATGCAAAGAGGGGGTAAAAGTTGGGGAATCTCAGAATATAAACAAATACTCAGAGCTGACCAAAAATGAAAAAAGCCAAAACAGATGCAAGAAAACTGGTAATTAACAATTGCACCTGTGAATGAATTGTACATATGTCTGGGTACAGCACTGCAGAACTATTCATCTGTTCCAGAGATCATTCTCTGCAGTTCTCTTTCATGTGAGCCCTGTTCATCCCCCACGTATGACCAGACACAGGTTGCACCTGATAAAGGAGGTTTCTCTCTAAGGAGGTGCTGCGTCTTATGCTCCTAAGCCTTGAATTGGTCCTTGTAGATCTCTGGAAAATGTGCTTCTCAACTACTGAGTACCCCATTAGCTATTTTGACTAATAGTTCTTGGACTATCTGTGTCCACCATAACTGATGGTCCCTGGCATATCTCTTCTGAAGTTAGTGCAGTCAGACGAGATATTTAATTGGAAAAAAAAAAGGTGTCTTTTTGGATCTCCACTGGTTTATGGCTAAGAGATGTGACCTTATTCACTGACCTATACGTTATAAGAATTAAAGTCAGAAGTATAAATTCTGAGAGTGTAAAAATGCTTTTTTGTACAGCTGATCCACGCAAAGTTGTCTTCTCGCGAGCATTTTTATTATGTAAACTGATTCACTTGTCATCAAAGTAAAAGCTAAGTTTCAGCATTTACCTGTTAACCAGTAGAAATTAGAAAGTAATTAGAAAGGCTAATTCAAGAAAAAAACATCTGACTTGCTACTTTATTTGCTCTCATAACTACTGCAATTCAGCAGGTCTATCAAGTATATATATAGTCTGTTTTGCAACATTAGGTGGGATGTAATTCATGACAAGTGTTTTGTTCCTTCACCAGCTAAAAATCATAGATAAAACTTCAGCTTCAGTAAGCGCAGGATAGATCACAGACAGTTTATGGGGGTGCTCAAAAACACACACTGAGGCTCTGTCCTGTCAGATGATCACCTCTCCTGCAAGCAACATGACATCCACCTCAGCTAAGTAACCGGATGCTTGTATGTGTCACATCACACGGACAGATGCCTACCAGGTGACATGCAGTTGTGCTTTCCTGAGATACAGATGTATCAATGATAGCCATATGACTAGGGAACAAATGAATATCTGGTCAGATGAGATGTCTTCCACTGCTGGAAGACATCTGTATTTTGACGTAAGACAGGAAAGCCCCTGGTCAAGGGAGAGAGTGTGCATATACCATCCCTATATTTACACTATTGCTCCTATTTCATATAAGCAGTGAGTAAGACTATATTCTTTGAGAGCCTAAACCAGTGAAAATCCTCCCACTCCCAACTGCAGCTCACATCTAATCTCACTTCACAAACCAGTTCAGATTGGTGAGGGTTGAGTTGGATCCGTGAAGTTTAATAGCAGAGAACCTTGCTTTCGACATACATTCCTGATGTTAGAAGTAGTCAGGCAAATGTAGTTCATTTGTTCCCACCGAAGCTAACAGCTGCACAGCAGGACCTGGAAGCACAATCGGGACCATTACCTCTTGTTCTGGTGAATGCGAAAGCAATTCTCTAGCTTAAATTGTATCAATTCCTCTGTCTCAGAGCCAGCATTGTTACCAACATATCCACCTGTACGGTTGGGCACAGCACCTAGTTATGGAGTGTTGTGGCTACTTTAACTCAGTCATGTAGTTCTTCAGCACACAGAAACAGTGCATAGGTGATTTTACCATTTCTGTTTGCATAAATTTGTGGGCATTTCTAATGGGTTTATGCTCCAGCTGTTCTGGAAACTAAGTCACACAAGGCCAAGTGAGTTGTCAGGACATCAGGCTATATTTGGTCACACAGCATACACGGGGATCAGGCAAGCTTGTGTTTTAAAAAGCTTGGCACAGAGTCCAGTAAAACATCTAAACAGTTATCATGTACTTGTTGTTTAATTCCCCTGAGTGGGAGTTTCAGCATGTACAAAGAGTCAATTAAAAAAAAAAAAAAAAAAAGCCAATATAATGATGATGCTGAAGTTAACATTCTAGTTCAAGAAGACAGCTCAATGTTTTGAGGTTTGTCACAGAGCCATTGTGAGGGGCCATGGAGTTGTGCTTGCATGTTCTGCATGCAGCCTTCAAACACCAAGGGAGTGGTGATGTATTTTCTCTAGCAAGAGAATACAGAAAAATTTTAACTTAATCCTTTCTGGTTTTGTCCTTCAGATAGGAATGGTAAAGTAGACAGTATTCTGAAGCTGCAAGAAGCAGTGAGTCCATGCTGTATGTAAGAAAGTAGTGTCACAAAGGTAAATGTGAAATCTTGTGCAGGAGGAAGGCAATATTTATTTACAGGGTCTCTAAGTAAGCTGATTGTACCAACTTGCATGCATTCTGTCTCAGTTTTCATTCACTCTCAGTCTCACATCCACATACCCACAAGTATCAGGACATGTGTGCCCAAGTGGTCTGGTCAGGAACACCTGTATGCTGCACAGGGGACATGAGTTACTGAGTCCCCGTTACATCGCTGATGTTTTTTTGACTGGCAATGGTGAAATACTTTAGGGACAGATCTTTTACACTCTTTAGGAGTTCTTATGGGACAGTCTTTTGCTTCAAAATCTTGCTTACTTCAGTCTCTATAAATTGCAAGAAAAGTCATGTCTCATTATCTGCTCTTCCTTGTCTGTTGGAAATCTGTGTCTGTTTTCCTGGTGGACTAATAAGATAAGCATATGTGATTGGCTGCAACCTGGTTGCGGTCATCCAGTTCACAAGTCATCTGTGCTGTGGTCTTATCAGTGTACGGGCCTTCAGATCTTGGCAGACACAACAAATGCCTCAATTTTGCTTCTGGGAAAGGTTTTCTGGGAGCAGTGTCCTGGAAGCAGTGTCCTTCATTATCAGTATACGTAATTCTCTTAACCCTTGTTCTGCTTTTTCTTCTGGTGCTCTCATGGACACATTTGTATTCATAGTTAATTTACACCATTCTTTTATTTCTGCTACAAAACTACAAGCTGATCTTACTTTTTTTTTTCCAATTTTTTTGTTCAGGATTTTTACATTTTCATCTCTAGTTCATTACAATATTTGTAAACGGTGGGTTTCTTCTCCTTTTCTACTTGCTTGCAAAACACATTACAAAAAATATTTGTTTTCCACCAGTTCTCACCCAAATGCCAGTACTAATGTGTATTCCCCTCTGCCGTGACTCAGTCATGATACTGAGAAACAGGCAAAACTCCTTTATGTCTGAAAAATCATGCTAGCATGCCAATAGAGACATTGCCTCCATCTGAACTGTAATCAGCAACTTTGAACAAGCATTGGTGCCAGATGATCAGATGTCAATTTAGCACTTGAACTAGATATGTCAGAAAGTTGAAACAAATCAATAAAACTATTTAGAAGAGATGATTGGCACTGTGAGATTTTTGATAGCTGGCTTCATTCCCCTCTTCTCCCCTGCCCCAGACTGACTGATTAGATTGAAGCTGTATGAATTAAAAAAAGAAACAACAAAACAGGTACTGAAAATTAAGAAAAAATAAAGAAAAAAATATTTATAAATACTCTATCTCTAGCTATATGTTAATAGATACTGTCATATAGTCACAAGGTCATTGCACTTTTTCATCCAAAGTGTCTATTCGGATAAGATAAGCTATCGAAGTATCTTAGAGTGAAATTCAGTATCACACTTTAGACCTGCTTGGTGATGAAGCTCCATAGTCAATATGCTAGGCAAAGAGCAAAATTCAAGGACACATTTGCAAATAGTAATACTGGAAAACTGTCCATGAAATAGTTCTCTTTGAATCAGTACTTCTAAGAACAGCCTGATTTTCCAGCTGAGTTCGTCCTGGCTTTACTCTACCTGTACACAGCTCTGCACTGAGTTTGCAAGAGAAACTCGCTCTTGGCAGCTCAGCGTTTTCCATAGCTCAGAGAGGAAGGAGCAGCTGAGAACCATCTATACGGCACCTCTTGTCCCTCTCCATGGGGGAGGTACCTTAGCAACAACATACACACCAAAAAGATGCAAGGTTGAGCGAAGGCCAGACCAGAATGCATGGTGTTCTGTTCAACCTGGAGCCACTTCAGCAACTTCAGCCCTACTGAAGTCTCCAGATAGCCCACGGTCATGGAAGCAGTGAGTCATCTGAGTGTTTACGTGCCAGTGCAGGAGGGCCTACATACCAGACCTTCACTCTAGCTTAGCAAGGGTGAAAACAACAGCAAAGACAAGGTTAGTGCAGGCTTCAGCACAGATTTGCACAAGCAATATATTCTTAGACTGCACCACCTCCTCCACCATTTCTCTCTGTTTTTAATGTTGATCTGATGTAGCTGAAGACTGAAATCCTTGTCTACCCATGCAGCTGATCTAGGGCATGTTTATTAGATGGAACTTTGATTTATATGTATTCAAATGGGGGTTGAAAAAAAAACATGCAAGAGCAGGTGAAGGCCATGTTTTAAGAATCAAAGAAAATATTAATTGTAGGTACACTATGTAGCAACAGTGCCGTCTAATTTTTTTCTTCAAAGAAAGCCCTTCATTCCCTTTGCCTTTAGAAAACACATAATAAAGCCATATGATCACCAACACGCTGTAGATTCAACAACTCAAACCCAAAGTCGCACTGGTCGTACCTAAAAAGGTGCTTGAAATTCAAACAGTAGCACCATATTGAATGGAACAAAGCCAAAGTTTCATGGCAGTCCAGAAATATATAACACAAAGTGGTATTTAGATACATAAGTTTATAAGTTCTTGTCTCTTCTGAAATCAAATCTGAGGAGAGCAAGACTGGGATCTCAACACCAGTGTAACAGATGCACTTGAAAGGATTTGTTTCAGCATGAGTGAGATCAGGCTTTGGGTCAAAAACCTTGGAATATTTTTTTTTTTAATCTAAGCATTGAAATGCCATATTTTATGACTATTTACATGTGCAAAGAGACGTCTGAGCTCAAAGCAGACAGATGTATGTTTAATTGTTCAGCCTGCCTGCACAAATAACAGTTTCCAGATATGACAAGCTTGCGTGTAGGAAATGATATTTCATAAATTTTATTCAGTCTCATGAAGTCTGGTTTTTAAAAAGGGTCTCGTTCAGATTACCTCCTGCTTCCTTAGAAATCGTTCTGTTAGCAGAATAAATTCCAGCCTCTCTGTTGAACAGAGAAACTCTTGATATCAAGCTGCCAAAAATGAATTCTGAAATTCTTGCCCCAGTAAAATCAGTGATGTTTTCCCCACTGACTTCCATCCTGAGAGAGTTTAATTTTTCACCTTGTTCTAATCATAATATCTGAAGCAATGCCTAGAGAAGCACTGAGTTCTCCGGGAAGAATTTATACCATGCCACTCTCAACTGTGTTGTTAAGAATCAGCTCAATTATTGCTTGTTTCAAATGGCTGATTAAAGTATTCTTACCTGAAGGGGACACTGATGATTGTGGTCTGCAGAGAAGTGGGATATTTTTCCCCAGGCAACAAGTTTTGCACTGTATTTTTTAAAAAGACCAGTATGTACAGCACTACACTATGACATGCATCGCTTTGCACGAGGCACTAAAGAAGATAAAATGCCTTTTTTCTTTATGTTTGTTTTTCCAATTTCCACCTTTTAACAATTCATTCCTATTGATAGCAAAACTGTCATTTAGAAAGGAACTCTAACAGAGTAATCATAATACGCTACTGGATTTCAGATATCTGATACCATTAAAAATATACTCACAGAGCTTATTTTCTGAAGAATTTATGGCTAGATCCACACAAGATCTTAGTAGTGATATTACATCAGCTTTTATATGCTGCCTAGTACAATCTACACCCTTATGGGCAATGAGGCTCCCTGTACAATGCACCAAACTACCTGAAGAAGAGGATCAGCAAAATCCAGAATCATGTCGGCATGACAGCTAATAGGAAATACTGAGGGGACAAATAAGCTTATCTCCTCACAGCGTTTTCAGTGATGTAAGTTCCTTAGGCAGTGAAAAGGAACTCTTTCTGGCATTAAACAGCTATGTTAATTGAAGTTTTTACCTCTTCCAGTTACTTATTATTTCTGACAAGGTGTACATTACTGTCCCTATAGATCTGCCAGGGGAACAAATTACATACTCATCTCCTTTGAGAAATCAGCCAGGTTCATTTAGATCACCTTCACTGACTGTTCACGATCATATTCCTGACTTTTCTTGAAGCAAATTTGGGAGTCCTCGCACAGCTACTTCCACTGGCAGAGTTGTGAAGACAAGTTTATCCCCTAGAGAGGGAATACTGGGGTGCACCTATCTCCATTAGCAGAGCTATTGTCAAAGGAGCTGTTGAGTCATTCATCAAATATTCTGTTCATTCCGTAAATTGTCTATTGCTTCTGGCCCTATCCTGCCTCAGAATTTGTAGCATCACACTCCCATTTAGATGTGGGTTTGGGATTAGCATAGGCAGACACGGCATGGCTCTTTGTACCTGCTGTGTAGAAGTGGCCTTAAACATAAGAGGTGATGGATTGCCTGAAGATTGAGAGAGTCATCAAATCAGGATTTTAGCATTCTCTTCTGATAAACCTTCATAACTGGATTTGTCCCAAAAAGGATGGTTAGACAACATGTAGACTGCTGAGTTAATGGGCAAGTCCTTGGTGACTGTTAAGCTTTTTTGCGTGTGGTTTGAGAGCAAGAAGTCATAGGTATCTTAATTTTTCCTGCATGTTTTTAAAATAGTGGACAATCTTAATGGTATTATTTTGTGATGCATGTTGCAATCAAAGTGAATTCTTTCACAAAAAATTCTCTATTAAGAATTTAAGGAAGATATGTTGTAACATTTTATTGACATACAGTGCAAGTTGCAGTTCATAAACAAAAAAAAGAAGGGTCCTTGTGTAGGGTGGAATGAAATGCTTTTTATCTCTCAGGCTGCTATTTCAGGTTTCTATTTTCTTCAGAAGCAGGAGCAAGATTAAAGAAACTTTTCTTCATTTTGCAAAACAAAAGAGCAAAGCTCTCTTGCACCATTTATCTTTTTAACTTCATAAATGTTGTGAGTAAATGTTATTTATAAATTTATATTGTGACAATGTCATATTTTTTTATCATGATTGTAATTTTTCTAAGACTGTTTTTCAGTCATGACTAATTTTAGATTTGGCTGACTCATTTTGTCTTGCAATTAAATAAGATGTATGTATGTTTTGATCTTTAAAGATGAATGATGGATATTATGCCAAGAAATAATTGAATTATTTTGCATGTATTATGTTTTTGCAATTCAGACATGTTTAGCTAAATAGACTTAGTCTTGTTCTCTAATTGACTTATTTTTATTTAGTTTTTAGTGATTCTGCTATCACCTTGACAGCGTGAGATCTCCCTTTTCAGGAGGCTAAGCACTGATATAAATACAATATATTGTGGTTCTTACGAGAAAAATCAACTATTGAACTGAGAAATACGTAGCGGACCAAGTCTTGCTTTGTATCCTATCAAATACCTAGTCCTTGTGTTCCGAGAGACAGAGGGCTCCCAGCATGGTTTTCTGCTTTGGCATTTGGGCTTGCTCAATCAGCAATGTTAATCCTGCTCTCTGTTTTGTGACAGGAACCCTGCAGAGGAGTTGCCCTAGCCCCAAAAGCAGTGCCAACTCCTACATTCCTCAGTGCCTTAACAGATCAACTCTAATGCTCCAAGCCCATGGGTGCTTACATTGTTTCCTTCTGGGACATATCTTTGAGGAACTAAATAAGACAAAATCCTGAATTTGAAATTCCAGTGAAAGCAATTTCTTACTGGTCAATGACTCAAAACACAAATTTCAATCAAAAAACTCTGGTTCTTGATTCCTTGTCTCAGTTCCTTTTTGGTCTTGAGTGTTCTTATCAAGGTCAACATCATCTGGATTTTAGGTTCCCTTTTCTTGACCTCGTTCCTCCATCCAACTGCCTTTTGTGTAAATCCTTGAGTACCTGCAGCCAGCTCCCTTAAATTTCAGCTGACTCTGGCAATCTAAAGATTCTCTTCCACCTCAGAAAAAGTTCCCACTCATTTCTGACGCTATCCTATTTTGTTCTTTTAGAAGCAAGAATTAGCAGCATCATCCTTTGCTCTCAATATTGTATTGTGAAGTTATTTGCAACTCAGATGACTTTCAGTTTTACTGCTCCGTCACTTTACTCTTCATCCTCAATTATTTTTAAACTCCTTGACAATTGAATCTGAGAGACACCCTTCAGAGCAACTTGTGCGAACTAAAAAAATCAGTCATGGGAACCTCCAATATGCACAAATGTGTAGAATTTATACAGTGTTTGTCCTATGGCCTTGTTTTATATCAATGCTGCTTCTACATGATGATCATCTATTAGTCTTACCATACTCTCCCTCGGCACCTTCCTTGGATCTGTTTGAAAAAAGGACTTGTTAATATCTATGTCTTTATCAAGTTTTCACCAAATCATTTTAGAAAGCTGTGTTTTGTTTTATACTTAATTACCTAGAGATTATACTATTTTCTGTTCTTGTTTATCCATGATTTTGAGGGGTGTCTTTATGGTAATGTTTTCCCTTTGCCTTCTGGTTAATAATGCCAGCAGTTTTCACATAACTGATTTGATACGTTGTATGTGTTTGCTCCGAACTTCTTACATGGTGTCTTTACACTTTCCGTCTGATAACTGAAGTTTTTGTCCTTTCATCTATCTAATTTTCCATTAGCAACAGTCCTCAGTTTATGTAGTTCCCTTTTTTGAAGTTAAGCATTACCGTAATAGATTTTTTTGGCATTTTTGTTTCTGCAGAAATGTTTAATCTAAGCCAGTTAGGTCACTCTTACAGAGAGGTTTTTGGATAATGACATTTGAACTGTGTTCTCTGCACTGCTCACAGCTAAGGCAAGGGCAACTTTTCTTCTTTTGGATTACTCGACTAATGTTCATTACTAGTCACTAAAGTCATTAATGTTGCTTACAAATTTAACCTTGCCATCACATCATAACACACTTATTTACCCATATTTACCTGATATACATGAGGAGGGGAGTATAACTGAAGTCTCCCATTGTTAGTGTCTCCTCCTCTCCCAGCTGATAGAACTTGAAATCAGACTTTTGAGAGGCTGAAACTGTATCTGTCTTTCACAGTCCCAGATCTCTGCAACAGGCTGAAATAAGCAACCAGTCTAAGCCATCTCCAGAAAGTTTTCAAAAGTGCTACACCTTCATTTTGGAGGTTATTTCTAACATTGTTAATCACTTCTCACTACTGCTGCTTAAAGCTTCAACCCAGCATCTGCCAATGCACTTAGAGTCAGGTCAGCAGCTACGGTAACTTGGCATGGCTGTATCAGACTCCAGAAGAAGAAAACTTCCCTGTGTTGTATGAAAATTGCAACAGTGTTGAGACTGAGAAACTCCATTCATTAGTCCACTTTTGAAATAGGCCCTGATATGAACTAGATAATGTGTCTACAATTATAAAGTGATTGACTGAGAGGTGGTGAATGATAATTACAACTCAGAAGAAAGGCAATTTTAAAATGCCATCTCTTAAGAATATTCACCTGATTTTAGTGCACAGTCTAAGAATATGCTGGGAGTTAAAGTCAGGACGGAAAGGTGTCAAAGACTTTCCAACAAATCAAAGCAAATCAGCTTCTCCCTCAAGTAAACAGAATTTGGGAAGGAAATAGAGTAATATACTACCTTGCGTTAATAGCCTTTGGCAAGTAGGCATGCAAGAATGGTTTAATGATGTATTGACTCATTTTAAGATAGTTTCCCCACAGAAGGCATGAGCAGTAAGAACACAAAATAGCAATAAGACACTGAGGTCAAATGCATTCCAAAAATTGAAACATAATCATTACCTTCATTTTTCCACTTACCAAAACTGACAGGATCTGTGGTCATTGTAACTTAGCACAGACAGATAAAAAAAGAAACTAGGCATTCAGTTCTTTCGTCAAGATGAAAGAGATTGTCAAGCTACAAAAGCACATGAATGTCAAGCATATTCCAATAGCTATTCATTCTACCTATATTGGCTGTAGTGTAATTACCAAACTAAAAGTGGGCCAGCAGCAATTTGTAGTTCCTGTCAAGTACGTTTGGACAAACGTGTTTAGTATGAGGTTCAGAAAGTTTAAGTTTCAACTACGAGAAATAAAGCAAGCAAGCTGTGTGCAACAATTTGGAATGAAAAATTACTGTCCTCAAGATAGTGTGCTGGATTCATCAAAAGTGGCCAATCTGCACATCTTAAAAGTAATAATCCGTACAAGGCAAATTGGGTCATAAATTGATATGAACTGAGGATGGCAAAAAATTAATATTAATACATTCATTTCAAAGGAAATTAGGAAAAGATTGGAAGGAGCATGTACAACCCACTCCCACCCCCAATTTTTAAATCCTTAAATGCTGTTTTGATGCAGTGAAGGTTAGGCTCTAACAGAGACCGATGCTGTAAGGAACACGCAGCAATAAGGATGCACAGCAGGGCTCTGCTTGGATGCTAAGCCATGGAATGTCTGTAGACCAACCCAAGCAGGCAGACTGTCTTGTCCTGCTATAAGCACTACAGAACCAATAGGTGAAAGCAAGATCACCAAATAAGAATTATCCTGCTGCATTTTGACTTCAGCCTTCCCCTTCGCCAGGAGGCCTCTCTCTATTAATGTTATTTTGTTTGTAGGAATGGTCATAATCACCCTGTAGGGAGGACACCTTCTACTTATGGTTATAACTGTATCAATTCATGCATCATTGAGACTTGTCTGAAATGCCTTCCCTGTTACTGCATTAGAAACCCGGAAGAACAAGTTACAGAGCTTAACTCTTCTATCTTTTGCTTCAGTTTCTGCCTGGCCACCTGTGAATAAAGCACTCACTGGACTACATGCTTAACTAACCCTTCCACCTTTCCTCTTCCTCGCCATTTAGCTCCACCTTTTCCAGGCTGCAGGGAATGTGTACAAATCTGGGTCATGGAAAGATGAATATCTAGCCGCCCATTAATGGCTAAACCACCAAGGCTGTTTTAGGCATGAGCATATTTCCAGTCTATCTGTAATGTTACAGAACGGTTTTCATTTAAAGACAAAGTTGACAAATCAATGACATGGTCTCAAGGGCTTTTTAAAATACTATTACTATTTGAAAGTTATTACTTCATGCTGCCAAGTGGACACCACCACTATTACTATAAAATGGAGTAAATAAATAAATGGAGCCAATAAACTAAGGAAATGCTTAGTTCATAAACTTTGCATTTAGAGAACCAGTTTTGATTTGGCTGTGCGCAAATTCTGGGGGTTGAAAGTCTTCTGTTTATTATTGCTGTTTACTACTAATGTATAATAAATATATAATGCAGACTGGAAGATGACATTAATTTCATATACATTCAAAATAATATACCTGTAATGTTTCATCCTGTCCACTGTAGCAAAGAATGGAATCTCCCTGGATCACCGATCAACTTTTCAGTCTCTGAAAATCATCAGCTAATGTATGGCATACTCGTATGGGGGAAAAGAGTCCAGAATGCCTGCGGTGATCATGGGTACAGTATGTTATGTGGCTGTTTTTCATCAGTGATAATGGCTTCTGAGATGTGAAGAAGAAACTGGTTGAAAATCAAGGCATTTTCTCACAAGTGTGTGTGCACACACACGTGCGTGCGCACACACGCACACACACACTGCTTTTTTATCTTTTCTGGCTTGCAATAGATTTTGTGGTGATCCAACTTTCCAAGGAAGTACTTCTAAGGGAGTTGCACTTTTTTGTTCTTTCTCTTTCATTACTGAAGTCAGCAGTTTTTTAAAAGCCACACTGTCAAAAAGATGGTAGAGAGAAGGTCTGGCATAATTAAATGGCTTATAATAAGTTTTTCCATTCTTGTTTCACTTGATAATGCTGCTTTTGAGAACTATTCGGTGTAACAGAGAGAGAAAAAAACAGCCTGCAGAAAAAATAGACCAGACTCATTCTCTTTCTTCACAGATGACCAGAATGATTAACCACTTTGAAGTCATGTAAGTGAAAAATATAAAACTTGCTTAAATATGCTTATCGGTTTTGATTAGCTAATGGCTTCTTTCTTAGGAAATGGCCCTTCTGGGACTGGCATTTCTTGTATTTCCCATTTGTTTCTTCTTGGCATCCAGGGAACCTTTACTCTCCAATTCCAGTGAAATTTACTCTGTCTAGACTTAGTTGTTGGTTTTAACTGTCCTATGCAGAAAATAGTGGCATTGCTAAGGGTTAGGATTTCTGGATTTTATTATTAGATCCGTAACTTGCTTACATTGTACCTTTGTTGTTCAAATGTTATGTGCTTTTACTCGCCCACCCACTGAAGAGAGGAGTTCATCATAATCCTGTAACTGATGATGTGAGATCAAGTCTATAAAGCTCTTTTCACATTTTACATGTGCATCTAGCGTATCTTCAAGGACATTGTTAGTTGTGTTGACTAGAAGGGGGGAATATGAAGAACTGAAACGACCTCATGTGGGATCCTTCCAGTTCTCTGATGTTCTGGTAAACTCAGACAGCAGCAATAGCCTGCATGCCCATCTGTCTCAAACGTCCAGAAGAAAATAATCCTTGTTTTTGAATGCAGACTTTATCAAGCTCGTATCACTATCTTCATACAAGACCACTGCAAGTGATTTCAGTAAGTTCTAACTGTGGAGATAACTGCATCCTTTGAAGACAGTTAGCCCAGCAAAAGTATCAAAGGCTCAATCAAGACTCTGTCATGGAATCAAAAGACAGGCTGGTCCATGGGCTTTCCCCTGTTTAATCCAAGATCTGCCTCTTCCTGTGAGCTGGTCCAAAAGAAGCTCTTGAAGAATGGGCCATAGTACTTCTTACTAAGAACAAGCCCATTAATGAAAGAACCTTGAGCAAAGGAGAAGGGGAAAATATACTTACTGCGGCCAGAACCTCTGGTTTGCTAGTTGTGTTAACTCTAGCAAATACTGGTGAACAGAACCATAACAAGGCATTCTGATGCACACCTACAACCACCTCTTTCTGCCCACCACCACCATTATCTGCTTCTCTCCCTGCAACTGCAGCCCTCACCTCACTGGGAAGCTGCTGAAGCTGGCAAAGCTCAGAGATATTAACCACATTGTACATCTCCTTCAGAAAGACACTGGCCCATCCTTCTCTGCCTGTGCTGCATCACTGCAGGTAGACTTGGGCTAACTATTCCCAGTGAAATCACTAAGAGCTTTGCTGCAGTAAAACCTTAAATATATTTGATAATCCTATCCTATAGTAATGGATTTGTTGATAATAAGAGTAAACATACATCACGCCAGTGCTATAAGTTTGAGGGTAACAGAACACTAGTTAAATACAGTACTTGAAAGAGGCAGCATTTTCTCTGATCAGAAGAAGGTAAAAATCACATTATTTTGAATTTGCTGATGAAAGTGTAGAAAATACCAGTGAAAAGTCTTGACAATTTTCCCTGTTATTTTGTACTTACACATTTGGAAACCAAATAGAATCTAGGATCTCCCGGTGCCCCACACCCATGGGAGCTTACATTTTAGTGTCTGATGTGCTAGAACTGCCAGTAAAGAGTCAGCGAGGACAAGTTGTTTTTTCAAGATACACTTGTTTTAAATACCCTTACTTTTGTTCTGAGATGAATAGGTTTGTGAGTACTGTAAAGAAGGTGAAAACTACTCCAATTATCTAAAGAACTTTGGTGAAAGGTCTTACTGGCTTCAGACACTGTGAGGTCTCTAAGAGTATTTCATAGTTATCTAGAGAAGCAAAAAAAGAAAGAAGAACTCTAAATTGTCTTACGTACTATGAAGAAATAGATCTGATTTTGAAGAGTATTTCAGACTCATATTTGTGGCAATATGTAGGCATGGATGAGATAGCACTTACAGTCTACAACCCCATTTTCAGGGGCTTCAAAACATCATAAAAATTACTTTTTGGAAGATGCTGGGATAGTTTGTGCTTTTTCTTGCTTTGAAGGGTTTCTTGACAGATTTTCTTAAGGTTCTTTGAACTGTTCTTAGCTAACTCAGATGGCAACATTAAAACTATGATTTTCTGTGATTGAGATTGCCTAGATGTTTCTTTGAACTCAAAACCAAGCAAATTGTTTGTGATTAAAAGTTCTATGCCAATGACATTGAAAACATGGCCTGAAAATAAAACTTTTTTTTAAAGTAAAAGTAGCAGACTCCATTTGACTGGCCAAACCCCAGCATGGAAAAAAAAGAAAAATTTGAGGATGTATGTATACTACTCGGTTCCATTGGGCCAGTTCATGTGGATTTTCCACTTTTGCCCTCTTTTCAGGACTGCCCATAATAAACAGAAGCCTCAGGTACAGGTTGCCCGAGGCCTGGGCGAAGATGGACCTGCTAACTGTGGTGAAACAAAACCTTGGAAGAAAATACACTCCACAAGCCAGTAACACAGGCTCAGAAAAATGGCATTGCAAGAATGGCACCATTGCTTTTTGTTTTTCTTCACCTTAGGGACAGAGTGAGTGCTCAGCTTATATCCAGGAACATGCAGCAATAAGTGACAAAGACCCTCATGAGGTTCTTGTTAGTTCTGCTAGTGTGTCCAAGAACCTCCCTGAGGTCTTTGAACAACAAATTACAGAGTAACATCTCTCTTTCTTCTTTATAAATAGGTAGAAGGGTGAGAAACTAAATGGATGTAGTGCTAGTACTAAGTCTGTCCCATACTTATGTGAATGATGGGCAAAGGACACACAGTATGAACAGATTAAAGAGGTGGGAGAGAATTTAAGTTTTCTTCAGTGCTGCCACTGGAACTGAGGTGATCAGCTTTCTGGAGGCTGAATACGGACGGTATAGGGGCCAGCTGTTGCCTGGACTCTGTGGGAAAGTTGAGGCAACTGGCCCCCAACCACGCAGAGCCTCACAGCATCCCTGCCCTTGCAGAGAGTTGAGGAAATACAGAGAGAAGACTGCCTTGTAGCAAAGCTAGGTTTGGCTGGCAAAGCAAATTAGGACAACAGTGCACAGCCTCTGAATTTTTCAACTTGAGAAACTGAATTAACTCATAAGCTAAAATATTTGTTTGGTGACCTCATTCTGCTCTCCAGGGTACCATATTGCAATAGAGGTGACCTATTAGCTCAATGGAACACTAGAAAAGGCATGGATGGAATCACAAGAAAATGCTCTTTTAACACAGATATTTCCTCATTAATGACAAGAACAGAAAAAACAACAAAGGTCTTAGCTGCCAAAATGGAAAGAGAAAGGTACAAGCTTTTTCAGGCTGAACTTAAACTCCTGGACTGTTTCCCTTTCTGTAGCCTTCAGCTGCCAACATGAAAGCTTGTACAGGCAATAACAAGGAATGCTAGCAAATGGACCCTGTGTAGGTCGACTGATTTCAGTTAAAGTGTTTTGGATAAGCAATCTTAAACTTCTATCAAACCAGTAAGCAGGAAATCTTGAGTTAAATAAGCAATTTTAATCTTGTTTTGCAGATATACCTCTCTCTTATATTCCTAGGAAATCCTGGAGTTCTTTTTTTGATTGGAATAACCACTAATAACTGTCAGCTGGAGATTAAATACAATTAAATTTGCACCAAGTTAGGAATTTCCTCATGCTAATCACCAGACATACATACTTCTCCCTGTATCCAAGTGACTGCACACACTTTCTGAGAATTATGAGTTTCAGAAAAGTCTTTTCCTTGCCCTCCTGTCTGCCAATGAAATTCCAGATGGGACTACTCACGAGAAGTTACATCTTCATCACTGACACCTACATCACCTGCTCCCAAACTACACAGCTACAGTGGCAGTGTTAACTCTCTTGTCCTCACCATTTTTACACTAGTGAAGAGTGAGTTGCAGCAATAGCTTCCTGAAAACTGTGTGCGTACCCCAGTTTTAAGGGTTGCCACGTTCTTAGGTATCGAGCTCTTTACTGTTTACCAGCTATCTTGGAATTTCCCTGAACGAGACACAAATCAAAGTGAAGTTTTTATTTTTGTAAGCTCAAGGAGGACAACCGCTACAGCAGGTTTAGAAAAAAGTGCACTAAAATAATAAAAAAATCACAGCCCTTGAGTAGCTTTTACCTACATTTTTATGAGGTCCAATATATTTCTCTTTCTATGCATTGTCATTTTTCATTCATCATTCACTTAATTTTTTTAATCAGAGCTTTTGTGGCCTCCTGTAGGTAGAATTTGGTTTTCAATTTAAAAAGCACAGAAACATCTTTTAAGGAGTTTCAGGCTTTTAATTAGATGACACTGAAATACGTTGTGTATATAAGAAAATCATCCATTAAATACATGTTTATTTAAAACTATTACACAAAGGGATATTAATTGCAATTTGTGAATTGATGGATTATACCTGGTCACAGGTGGAATTTTCAATAGTACCTAGCAGCGCCTTCACATAGAGTCGTACATAATCTGAGTACAATCAGTTATGTTTCCACAAAATATTTGGTTTTCTGCTGTATTTATTTTTAGTCACTTTGCCCTGCATTTGAGAGCTGTGAGGCTGTGGCCCTACTGAGGCATTCCAGCACTTGTGAATCTTCAAAAGGAGCAACCCTTGTGGAAATTCTTGATGATAAAAAAAAGGTCAGTTGTAAAACTTTCATTGTGACCATTTGAAAGAGAAATTGGCACGTGAAACTCAGAAGAAAGTCACTAATAGGACAGATGCAATAAGCAAAAACAGGAGCTGAAATGAATGCGTGGAATTGGGTCTCTATTTGATTTAATAAAATATCAACGTCAGAGCCCTGAGAGCACCAGTAGACCTTAATGATGTTGACCAGCCTCACCTGGGACTTCCACCCCCTGCCCATGGGCCTTGGAGCCCCATATCAGCTCAGGTCTGAGCTCCCCAGTCCCTGTCCGAGTTATGCTGTAGGGGTGTCTGTCCCCAGTTCCGTCTTGCACATGGACTCCTTGAACCCATATCGCAGCCATGTCTCCAGTCCTGTCTGCAGATCTGTCTCCTGCTGCTCCTGAAGGGACTCTCTGGATGGGGCTGTGGATGCACACTGTTTCCAGCACCCGTCTCTGCCCACCATGCTCAGGTACTTCAGGACCGTGCCCTGGTCAGTGAGGGCACCGCCTGGCTGGGATCACCCTCAGCTCCAGGCTCACTCTCCCTGAGGAGCTGCCTGTCCTTGCTGCTCCCTGGCAATCCAAGACAGGACAAAATTTTTCTCTTGCTTTCATAAATTGCTATGTGATCTGTAAATAATACTCAGAAAAGGACAAAAAGCCGAGTGTAAGCACATTAAGAATGCCCAATACTCAAGGGCAAGGCAATCCACCTGCTACTGAGACTTGGAGCCTGCTTGATTGTACTGTCCCTGGCAAAAGAGAGGCAGATGAAAGAGAGAATCAGGATAATCCTCTCAAGTGCTAAGAGACCTTGATCGTGTAACACAAGTGTCCCAAACAGCAGAAAATGTTCTTTATTCTTGGTTAATGTTTAAAGGCTTCGAAGTGCAATATTGCTATGTTTGTGATTGAAAAGGACAAATTCTGCTCACAAACATACCTCAAGATTTTCTCTCTTATTTCCTACTTAACACATTTTTTTCTCAAAATACTGACAAAGCTATCGATTTGGGAGACAATGACAGTAGCTGAAAACTGTTTGATTGACTCTAGGAGCTCAAGTCCTTTAGCATAATGCAAAAACTTTACCTTGCCTTATGTGGGTTGTAATACTCGTGTGTTTGACACTTTAACATCACTGGAAAAACACACTCCTGGTAGTGTAATGGTGGGAGGACTTCAGCCTGTACAGCTGTTTTGAAATGCCTAATTTCAATTTCCAGGAAATCCTGACACTAGCAAAAGTATAGCTTATTTGGGAACCAAATGCATCATTTTTAAAAAATTTGTCACAGGCACAAATTTCTGGAAGTGCTCTGGTTTGGAAAAGTCAAGTAATTTCTTAGTTGGGGTATTTCTCTAAGAGAACAGAAATAGCTATACTGATTCTTAGATGCTCTTGGCCAGGAAGTTGCTTTAGATTTCCTGTGATGTTCTTCATTCCTGGGAGCAGCCCTGGTTCTCATCCTCTACAGAGGAACTAGGACTCTCAGATTTGCTGTGGTGTCTCATGAGCAAGGAAGTTCAGAAACTCCCTGGAATCAGCCTGCATTTCCGCAATGATCTAAGGAAGTAAACATGATTTGTAAAGCAGCATTTCCTAAAAAAAAAACAGCCAACAACCATTGAATGGCACCTCTGCCCCCCCTCCACTGGCACTGCTTTTTCATCAGTGCTGGCATGATACTGCTGGTGTTTACAGCTGCCCCTGCAAAGGGCTGTAAGAGCTGGCCTCTGAAATGTGCTCCCCAGAAACTACATAAACACCTGAATCAGTACTACTTTGTTGATTCCCTTCACGGTTAATGAGGAGGACAGCATAGGCTCTTTTACCAATTCACCCTCTCCTCAGATTTTAAATTCTCTCTCCCAGAGCTCTTGGTGGAAATAAGCAATTTGTAAGAAACAATCAAAGATTCATCAAGAGACTGACTTGGAACCTGACTGTCCCTAGGTTAGTATCCTAGCCAACCCATAAAATGTCAATCTTCTCTTTTTTTTCTCAGCTGGAGTAGGTCATCATTTATACAAATTTGGATAGTTTCAGCAGGAGATACTCTGGTCTCAGTCCCAGTGGGACTGGGACTGAATTGGAACATAAAGTTTGGAAGGTTTGAAAGAGGTCTGTTGCTTTCCAGTGGCATATTTTAATCCCTATGAAACAAGACGTTCTGGGGAAGATCCCAGTTTCTTATGAAAAGGGGCTTCTCTCCTTCCCAGAAAGGACTCAAGTAGGTGGTGCTTCAGCAGCAACAGGCATATCCTACAGGCTTGGGGTTGATGTGTACCTACCTTCCAGAGACACAACTTGCCATATCGCTCCTGAGCATCCCTGGCTCGCAACCTCAGTGTTTCATCCTCAGCTTCTGCAAATCCTTTTCTTTCATTGCACGTGTTTCACTCTCTGTAGTTCAAGGTACTTGGGCACCTATCCTGAATCCCACTAAGCACCAGGACAGCAGCTCTACTGGTGTCAAGCATCTCACTGTGTCATCCTGAGAAACTGAGGTTTCTTGCAGAGCAGTCTAGGGCCAGACATACAAAGGAACATAGAAAATCCCTGGAGGAGTCAGGTTACTCAATACCTTCTTGAATCTGGGAGAGTAGTAACTAAATCATTAGACTGCCTTCCCCCTCAGGTACACTATGTAAGTGGATAATGTGCAATAGGTAGTTGTAGATTAATGAAGTTCATCTGGAACACCAAAAAGAGGATTTTTCCCTTGGGTATTGTGATTAGGCTTCGTATACTTTCAATATAGTCAATCCATAGCACTTTACTCTCCTAGCAGTCACAAAGTCTCATATTGGCAATACTGAGCTCTGGTAGCTAATTAGGCAAGCAGTAGAAAAATACGTACATCTGTACAACTCCTTTTCCCAGAAAAAATCTTTCTCATCTCATTCCATTTGGTTGTCCTTTTATAGAAGTCTTATTACTATTATTTGCACTTTCCACACAAATACAGTGAATGCTTTCTTCACAGTAAGGTGCTGCTGCTGCCCTTTACACTACTTCCTGATATTTGAGAAACAGTTTGTTATTCATATATTAAAATAACAGCACAGTTGTGAGATTTAACACCACTGGGTGATATTTCAAGCTTCAGAACATTTTATGTTTCTTTAGTGGTTTAATTTTCAAGCTGATTTGATTCATTTTTGCTCCTTTATTCCCATAGCAACCATAGCCAGAAATGCCTTTTACCATTTGAGCAGGCTAAAAGGCTTCAGCCTTTTTCCTAAGATGCAAGACTACATACCGGGATTGATGGTGACATCTTTGTCACAGGAGGCGGTGATGCCTGCTAGGACCAAGCTTGCAGGCTGCCTGGAAGCTGTCGCTGATTCAAAATGCAGTGGTCTGCCAGAACAGAGAGATGAAAAACATTATACTAATCCCTAGATTGTACATTGGCCACCCATTGGAGCCTGGTTTTAATTCAATGCACTGGTCCTTATCTCTAAAGCCTTAAGATTTGGCTGACTCTGAGAACATCTATTTTCTGCCTGCTAGCATGAAGGCTGCAGCTGATGAGTTTTTTAGACTTTTCAGCTCTAGACTGAAAGATGAAGCGGGCAGGGGCACAATGCACCAGTTACTTCTTCCCATTTCCTGAGGCCATCTTCTTTTCCCTTTCAGACTGCAATATACTAATTCAGATTTCCAAGTTACAGAATATGGCTGGCAAAATTCTCTTACACATGCAGTTAGGACAGGTTTTTTTCATTACTTTCCTATTAAAGAAAGCCCCATGTTGTCACTGGTGAACATATTCTCAGCTCTTTTTATCTAGAGGTCTGCTAGATGTGATGCTAAGAAGTGTTTTTAAAATGTCTCTAATAATAAAGAAGCAGAGATGGAAAAGAAATATTTTCCTGTGCTTTAATTGGAGACTCAATAAAGCCTAGTGTTGACATGTGTCTGATATATTTATTCCATCCAGCAGCATTTTTAGTTCATCAAAAAGTTACCAACTGGCCACAAGATTTGTTTGGTCAATGCACACAATATGCTTTGAATACCTTACAAATACCATACCTTTCTTCTGTAAGCAATGATAGATACTAATGGAGTTGTGTCATTTCCAGATTTCAGCCTCAGTCCTGCAATTAATATAAACGTGGTTAATTACAGGTCATACCTGTAATCATAGTGAAAACAGTGGACTTTTAGTAAAATAAATCATATGTGCTTAAATGGTTGCAACAGCAAAGCCTTAAAGATCAAGAAGCTGTTCATTACATCTATTTCTTCAGGTTTTTGTCTTCAGGTGTTTTCAGCTCCTCTTTGTATGCATAAATCTTTATTTAGCATGGTTTGTTGCACACAAATACAAAATATAAACAGCAGCAACTAAAGAAGCCGAGAGCCTATAAAAAGACTGATAAGGAAATGCAGAGGGATAGAACCTCACATTTGTGTTGAACCCCTATCTGCCTTACAAGTTGAAACGTGTTAATATGCAGAAGAGAGAAGGCTTTGTGTCAGAAATAAAGCAAACTGCCCCCCTCACAGATTCTTTTCTATAGATTGTGCTGAAATTAATTGAGATTACAGCAGTGATTAACCATTCCATTCCAAGCTCCTTTAAAACTGCGTGAACAATATGAGATGAAACTTGCCCTATCTGCAATAGCAGATTCCCACATGGATGTCTTCTTAGAAGATGGTAATTCATATTAGTCTAGGCTCAAGATAGAGGAAGTCCACTTCTTGTGCAAGGATTTTCTCTATATGCCTTTTTTTTTAAAGCAGGTTGGTCTCTCTGAGGAAACTCAGCCTTATCAGCACATATTAGATTTTTATCTCATCATGTTGAGATAATGTCTGTGTCCTTGCCCGGAGATCTCAGGAGGTCTAGGTAGGGGAACGGCTGAGTTGTGGAACCCTGCCAGCCTTGGCACTGAGCTGGGTGCTGGACCAAAGAGATGGGGCAGTTCTGTACGTTTGCATGAAAAAGGTTCCATGTGTCTGTGAAATTTTCATACCGATTTGGATGGTAGCTACAGATTTTTCGTTCCCCTAGACAGCTGCAGAGCAACTGTGGGAACTCAATTTACAAGTCTGGTCTTGGTGGTATCTTTTTCTGCTTCTAGATTCAGTTTCAGCATCTGAGCCTTTTCTTCTGTCAAGTCATTAAATTCATGCAACCAAAACCCTGTTCAGTTAGTTCCTAGCCTTGAAGAAGTCTAAAATTTAGGGATAAGTGAGTTTTATTATTAAATGTCCCCACTCTATCTCATGAAGCTGAGCACACTCACTCTGTGCTCCCTTTAACTGGTGACATCTGGTGCTAGTCAGGTTTAATTGTAACTGCTTTGGAAAGCTGCAAGCTTTTTATTTCATTTAGCTTGAATTAATGTCCCCTTACAAGCACTCAGAACAGGCCTTTTCCCTCTAAGTATGTTGGCCACAGAGCCATTGTTGTGACTCATTATTAAGAGTCCTTTTTCTGCTTAGCAAAACTGAGACAAAGGAATGCCTCGTCGAGTTTTTACTGTTCTGCTGCCTTGCATTTATAAAGCTCATATGAATGGGCTATGTGCAAAAGTCCTTCCTGTAGAACGTCACCCAATGAACAGCTAGTGCACAGAACCATTGTTTTATTAATACAATCCTTTGCTTTAAACTTTTTTCATCTAAAAGCTTTTTTAAATTTCTAGTAATATTTCTGAGTATAATTGCAATTAATTTACAGTAATTAGAGAAATCATGGCTCTGAGACTTGTATTCCTATACATATTTAGCCCACCAATATTTAAATGTATAAACATCAAAATATCTTTAAAAATCCAGTCCTCATTCTCTGATTTCTCCAGCTTCTTGAGGAAGTTGTAATGCTTTTTTCCCCTCTGTCATTTTGGACTGTAAATTGTTCAGGCTGAGAATTCTGTTTTATTATGTCTCTATGCAGGATAACAGGACACTGTTTTTTTCAGGCTTACTGGGTGTTAGTATAGTCATTACTAAAATATTTGAGGGAAGACCACAAACATAAACTGTGACTGATGGCTGCTCACTTTCCTCCATCCAGATCATGTGTTGCAGTGGAAGGTGAAAGAGGAGGAAGAAATGTAGGTACTTCTCTCACCCACTTTCTTCCCTCCCTTTTCATCTCTATTATGATGGAAACGCAGCATAGTAAGGGACAGATGATGGTACTGGAGAAGACACAGTAAGATCTTTTTATAGATTCATAAAGATTACACCTCACAGGGATCATCCAGTCAGACCTCTTGTTAAGCAAATAAGTTCTCTATATTCAAATCACAAAGCATAATTGTACTGAAGTCTTTCTTTTCCCGGAAGATTTAATTGTTGCATGCTATGGGCAGAGAATAGGAGACCTCCAAGCACTGCCAGTACTTGAGTTAACAATAGTTTTGTAGCAGGGAGGTATTCAGGTGATCACAGCAGGGGAACAACAGCATATAATACAGAGAAAAATGAGAACTTTTCCTTTTTCCTGCCACTTCTGTGAAAATACTATGTCAATTCATCCGGTATGGCCAGTACACATAAACAAGGCTTGTAATCTCAGGTCCTGGGAGAGCTGGGCTGTTCTACTCCATGCTCTATGTTTGCATACAGATGGCCTAATGTTTTACATAGACATGGGGAAAAAAAAACTTAGAATGCATGTAGACTGTCATGGGGGAAAAAACATAATCTCTGATCTTTGCCTAGAGGGACTTGGTGAGAGTTAAGCTTTTCAGGGCATTATAAAAATACATTTAAGTCCTTACTTCACTGACAAGTCATAAAGGCCACTTGAATGATCATGCGTGTTTAACTACCCTAACTGCCCTCACATTGATACTGAATATTAGAACATAGTCACTCTTTATGAACAGTGAAGCATGCTCTCCTTTATAATTATTATTTATAATTAAGGATTTGGTGAAACAGTTATAAGGGCATGCTGACAGCAGTTGACTTGGTAGCAACCCTGAAATTGGCCATAATTGCTGTAATAAATCAATTTTACCAGGATTATTGCTACTGTAAAACTAATAGTCTGTAAGAGTAGTATGTGATTAAAGATCAGATCTTAGCAACTAGGAATTCAGAATGTAAAACTAAATTCCTAATGTAGAATGTAAAACTAATAGAGCTGCTTATAAAAAATGAGGTTAAAACTCTCCCAAAGTGTCAATGATCTAGGAACAAACGAAGATGAATAAAAGGAAAGCTTGATCAAATTTTGAGGCTGACAAGAAAACACAAAACAGCCCACATACTACCACACAAAGCTGGCAACCTGAATGCCCAAAGCAGTCTCAGTGTCATTAAGATCCCTGCCCTTGCAGTGCTGCAGGAGTTGTGTTTTCACATCATGAATAGAAGAACAAGGGAGACTTCTGGAATGATACCCCAATGAAACAATAAGCCTCGCATTTTCAGCTGGTCTAACTGAAACACTTCGTTAAAACAAATGTCAGGAACAATCAGTGCAGTAGTCAAACTGCAGCTTCAAATTTCTCTTTGTTCCAAACAAGCCTTTTCAGCACTGTATCTGTAGTTAGCGCCAGGACAGTCATGGCTTCTGCGTGCTAAAATATCTGTAGAACTTTTGGCCATTTTGGTCATGAGAGGATCCACATTACTCTTGTCTTCAAGGAATCAGTCTCAAAAAAAGAAGGATGGTTGTTCTCAGGCCAGCTTGGTCATGTTCCTTGCTTATATCCTGACTCTAAATGCAGAAAATATACATGACTAATTTATCTTTTGGACTATACTATTTTTCACATTGTCCAAGCAACACTGGATGCTGAGGGCTTTCCTGTAGTGTGGAGATTTCTGAATGTGTCAGGAGGATGAGTGATGAACCAAAGTGTCAGCTTCCATGACAACTTACACTACATGTTTCACAGACCTGTTTTTCTCCCGTCCCTTATATACAGGGCACATTTCAATGCATTATCAGCTTATAAAGCACAGGAGGAAAGCCTTTTGGGGTGTATTTCTTGGTCTCTAAAAACCAGTAAATCTTCCTGCATCTATGTACATGCCCAGAAAATCTAGAAGTTCACCAAGGTAGGAGTTAAAAATGTTAAGTAAAGTAAAAAGTTTAAAAGTTTTTAAAAAGTTAAAAAGTTAAAAATACCATTTCCTATATCTATCTTTAAATACTTTGAAGATACTGACACATTGGTTTGTAGTGTCTGTGGTTTATTCATCTTAAATAGACCAACTAGATCATAGTAAAGATGAAATTCTTTTGAGTAAGCCTTTCAGACAAGTACAATGGGAAAATATTAACATGGTTTTGTACGTACGTGTGAATGTAAACCACACTTAGGAGGATTATTTACTGCTTTTCTTATGAGAAAGAAAATAAATTCATGCAGACTATAAAATCATAAGAGTAAAATTGATGCTAAAATTAGGGACCAAACGTATAAGAAATATGCATAGAGCAAAAATTACGGTGAAGTAAGAACTCACTACTACAGTGTTCAGCTGATTCATAACCAACTTCGTTAAACTGCAAGGTAGAAAGGAGAAAGAAGGTCAATGGCTATTACTGCAAAATCCATTTCCCTTTTACTTTATTCATAACTTTTTGAAGAACGACTCTTCATATCCTTAGCTGTTACTACAGCACACATCCTTCTAGCTCACCAGCCCCTGTTTCTAGCTGTTTCTAAAATGCTGCCACTGAGAGCTTACCATCCAGTCCAGCTCAAAATAAGGTCCACAAATAACAAGACTGCAGCACTAAAACCACACAAGTGCAAAGAATGTGTTGGAGTTCTAATTAAAAACTTAACAGAATCTGCAGATGAAATCCTCTTTTCATTCTTGAGACAGGATAGCAAGAAATGTTCTTGCAGCTACCTCCACCTTGTTTTCTTGAAGGACTGGCAATGCATAGAAAGGATGGAAAGCTCGCAGCTCACTGGGAAGCTCGTGGGAGTTATATTCACTGAGTCTCTGCAGAAAGAAATAGCACTGCTTTACAATAAGCTTTGATTAACCAGACCTGGAACAAAGTGGACTGCGTATTTTACTAACTCTTCAGCACTGTAATCTTAGCAGATTAGACAAAAATTAGGACCAAACTGGGGAGCTCAGGTAGGCCTGCCAAGTTACAGATGCTGATGAGAATTTTATCCACTAGAATGTCAAGTACTGACTTGCCTCTGGTGTCAATCACTATTCGGTAGGAGTCTGACTTATTAATCAATACATATCTCACATTGATGATACTGAAGACAGTTGTTTCTCCAGAGATCTGTATGCCTTAAAATAATGATGCTGCATCTTTAAGACTGGTGTTCTATTCCTAAAAATAGAATCCAAATTACACAGGTTTCAGCAAAAATTTTTGTCACATTGGGTGTTAGCAGCTTATGAGAAATTAAAAGATGAGACAGGTTTCTGTAACAGTGTCCTGAATCTATTTTATATCTATTTTGTGGAAGTGTTTTTATTTTAAGATAAGACAAAAGCTTTAAAATGATCACATCATATAAATGTTAGCAGTCTCCAAAATTGTGTTGTTTATTTTTCTCTCCATATCACAAAATGAGTCTGATAATGCTTTGACTGAAGTCAGTAGAATAGCTCCCATTCAATTACACCCTAAACCTGCAATGGGATTTGCTAATGAGTATAATGTCAAAGCCAGTGCAAGTGATGAGCAAAGGGTTTTTATGATGTGCAGTCAATAATGAACATTTTCCTTTAGTTTTTCTGAAAGGCCTAGTTTCAGAATCAGGGGAATATTCAATGCCAAATACCTATTTCAAAAGGACCAATTCTGCAACAATACTCAAGCTAAATATTCAAAATCTGTTTCAGACCAGCTTCTGTGACATTACGTGATACCCAAGGTGCATGAAGATGGCAGCATCAGAGCTGATATGAGTAAGAGGCATCAATGACAGAAGGAAACAGATAAAGAGCAATCAAAAGGAAAAACAGCGCAAAGCAATGCCTTCAGAAAATCCTCCCCTCCCTGTTCTTCTGTAGTTAGTATTAAACAAAATCTTCACCAGCTGATCAATTCAAATTCCTAAGTCTGAAAATGATTTTGCCTATTCCACAGCATGATAATGGTCATGAGATGAATTTTGCATCTTTAATCCACCGTGACTACGAGGAGAAAAATCTCAGAATTTTTCTGTCCTTCAGGCCACCAGGATCCTGCCCGCTGTTACCCGAAACCTTTTCAGACATGAATGTCGAGATACAAATGGGAAGGAACTGCACGCACAGTTGTGTTTTTCACCACTGTTAATGGTATAGTCTAGTTAATTATCTCCACACATTTTCCCCATATTTTCAGATAGCTGTTCAGTTTATGGAAGCTAGAACAGCTGTAATGTACCATACAACACCTATATTCTTTCTAATCTAATTAGAAAACCCCATCTTTATAGTCATGGTTTTCTTATCTGATAATCATGTGCTAGCACAATGTGATGTGTTTACTTCCATCACTACAGGGAATGCAGAGTTATTTGTTCATCCTCCACAGTCTCCCTCAAATACAATACTGGCTTCACTTAATTCAGTGGAAATCTTACCACAGCTGGACCAACATATCATACACCCTATCCTGAGTACTTCAAAATAATTAACATCTTTTAGTCATTCTAGGTTTTATAAAAGAAAAAAGCAATCAAATCTAGATTTATTCGCCTCCTCTTGCATGGGAGTCCTTGTGGGAATCCTGAAAAAACACAAAACAAAACAGTGAGTGTGATCTGGATATGACCCGTATATCTGTTTGCATTTTAAAAACCAGAGCTGGCCAAGTTCTTATCTCCTATGTAGCTCTGCTGGTGTCTGAGCTCTAGGGAAAAATTTAAGAATCTTGGCCATGCCTACAGAACACAGAGAGAAAGACGTCTGCTCTCACAGTCCAGCCCTTTGGTTTCTGCTAGAGCTCAGGGACTGGCAGCAGGGTTAGCTAGCACCTGTGAACAGGAACTGCTGGCCACTAAAAAGCAGCTTGACACACCAGGCATGCCCACAGCCTAGGCACCTAACTCAGTGGGAATTAGGTGCCTAAGCAACCCCAAGGCTCAGTGCTCAGACACTGCAGTAATGGTTGCCATTATCCATGCAGAGAGCGAAATATTAGATTATGCAGACTATTCCTAAGGCTGCTAACACACTGCACAGTTCTTAATTTTCTCAGTTATTCATGTGTTTGATCTCAGAAGCAGCAGTAACAAAGGCATTTAGGGGAAATGAGGGCATAGCATCCTACGGACAAGCAGGTTTCACAGGATGAGAAGCATGTTAAACATACGGTTTGACCTATTAACCCATTAGGTCCAACAGTACAAACCCCACAAACTGCTGGGCATGAAAAAGGGAATAATGCAAAATACTGAGGAAGAGATGCACAGGGTGTTAGCAAAACAGGAAAACACGTAAAAATGAAAGAACCTAAATCTGGATGGTGGTGTAAAAATTTTGTTTCTCAGCACACACTATTTGAAAGATTGAGGGAAACAGAGAAGATCTCCCATCCCTTCAGTAGATGCTAACAAACTTCCTGCTCAAAGTAGTGTTCTGTACGTGTAAAAAACAGGGATCGCCCTTTAATATCCATTCATCGTGGTGAGAGAAGCGGTGCATAAAATACCATAACGAAGCTCTCAGGGTGTGTCTAAACCAGTGGTTCAATTTGGATTACTTTTCAAGTGTATCTCCTAATATTACTATTTAGTCCTCTGATTCGCATTGTGGAGTGGTGTCTGAGTGCAGAAACTGAATATGTGCTCCAGGAGCACACCTCGTGTACTGCCACCACAAACAGGCACTAAATCCATGGATCAGATTTGTGTTAGCCCAAAATTTAAAATAACCTGTAATGTGACATCCAGACCTCAGCACTAACTCTTTCACTCTACATATCTACTGTTATTGGTCTGCACCCCTTGCTAATGTGAACTTGGCCTCAGATATCACTTTTTGCAAGTGTTAGCAAATGCTGGTGAAGAGAAAGAGGCTATTAAAGTGGTTCGGGTTTCAGCCAACAAGGGCAGATGAGAGAAAGGGGAGAGAGAAAAAAGAGGGAGGGAGAAAATGGCAGAGGCAGGAGGAGTCCTACCAGCATGGCTCACAAAGAGACTGTCAGAGTGATGCTCTGAAGCTCTCAGAAAAGCTGGGGAAACAAGAGTGGAAAGATGCAGGCTTTCTCCCACTACCAAAAGATAAGATCTGAAAGGAGCCAAAAAGTACGTCAGTAATTATTAATATAGGAAGGTGAACATGGATGCTGCCTGTAACATTTATATTCTTTGCACGCACTCTTGTTAATCCAAGAGCTCAAGTCTGAACATCTTCTAACCAAATGCATGTACTTAAAATTCTCCTTTCCTGTATTTCATTCTTATATTATTACACTCAGCATGCATTCTGAGATGATGGAATGACAAGGTACATTATTGACTGTGACACAGAGATGAAATGACCATTTACTACCCCTGCCTGCTTCATGACCTTCACCTAGTCATCTTCTCCTTCAGATAGTTTTGAATATTGCAAAATGGCTTTCCTGTTTGAAAACTACAGCAACTGAATAAATAAGATGGTAGATCATAGATAGCACGAAGGAAGCGAACAACAATTTGTATTTCTAGTGTCAAAAGAAGGTGACATGCATAGGTGAGAAATTAAAAACAAGTAGTCTGGGTTTTAAATAGGGGTGAAAATAAAATTACAGATAGAGATGGACACTTAGCTTGGGCAAATTGCCTGTGGAAATGACTAACAGTACTTTCACTCAAGATATGCAGATGAGTTTTCAGCCTACATGAAGATTCCCTTTGACCACTGTTCACACTATAAAGCAGTGATGTGAATGTCTGTGTTACATACCATGATATACTTCATTGTTTCGCACCCCACAGACCCCAGGTGGTCTTTCAGTACAGGAAGAATCAATGAAGCTGTTGAATTATTGCAGAGTTTAGTCCTGGAGCATCTGCATGGGGCCAGGTTTCAACTCAGAAGAGAGGCATCACCTGAAATATTGTTATTGTTGCTGTTATTTGGAACTTCCTGTTTGTGTTAGAAGGTGGAATTTTTCCTAAAATACTGAGCATAGGTGACTATTGCAATAAATCTATTTACTTAGCTGTAATTTTTTACGCTGCAACTGCTCTATTAAAAAAAAACAACACCACAAACAAAAACTGACCTTTGGCTTTTTTCTGGTCATTTAGAAAATTAAACAAAAATCCTTCAATTTAATAAAACATGCAAGATAAAACTGAAAAAAATCTTTGATTGCGTCAGACTGGAAGGGATTGCCTTCTGTTTTACTGCATGATATACCATCAGGGACTACATCAAACATCTTAATTGCAGTGGGATTTGGAAGGGGAGACTTTCTGTTGCATCATGGTATTTTCTCAAACGTACTTTCTAGCACTTACTTTGCTCAATACAGTACATACATAATAGCATGTTACATATATGTTGACACAATTTCCTCAATTTTTGTAAGATGCATATCTTCCAGAATCCCTTAATAAGAACCATTTCATAACTAAATAGAAGCACTACAGAAGAAATTTTATTCAAGTGAGATTGAATGCTAAAGGAAGATAAATTATTAAATACAAAATTCAGCACCACACTCGACATAGCTTTCTGGTGTAAGGGATCAATGAAAAGTTTCTGTAATATAAAAATAGTCTTTTTTCATCAAATACACATTTAATCATATTCAGAGGCTGATGATCTTTGATGTTTTACTAAACTTTTGTGTCTTAGGCTACTCTAGAAAAACGTGGACATTTTAAAAACATTAAATGCTGCATCTATGCATCCTAAAGGAGCATAAACTGAAGTTCTCCATTAAAAAATTCTCAGTGTAAACTTATCTTCAAAGTAGAATAAAAATCATAAGGAAATTTAAGAACTATGCGCCTGTACACAGTAAGATATCACATTATGAGTTTTGCTGGAGTGGGAATTTTAGGTTTGCCCTTTGGTTTGAAGTCAGTGGCAATATTTACAAATCTTGTGTCAGCAGGTCTTCCTCAGTGATTGGAAAATTCTATTTATACAGCTTTAGAGCATGTGAGGTAATTTTTCCTCAGTATTTTCCCTATATAAACATGACAGCACACCATGTTTTATGAAACATATTTGGATATGATGACAATTATGTATTCATCATTGATTTTCCAGTATTTCACACCATAAGTGGTTATCAGTGTGTTACATTAAGATCATAACAGCATCTTTGTATATCCTTTTTGCAGTAGCACTGGTGTCTACTCAAAGTACAGGACACCAGAATACCAAAGATAACAGATAAAAAAAGAAAAATCTGTAATATTTTCTGTGACAGTGACATATACAAAGTAGCATGCCCCAAATGCTGCACTGTCTTCAGAGATGTACAAGCACCATACATAACCAAAGCTAACTCCAGGATTACGCTTTTCTTCAGTCAGTCTTGTGCAGGTGGACTTGAACTTCAGATAACACAAACTAGACCTGTGCTGTCACTGTATGACTGTACTGCTACTTCAGTTGTTAGTAGCCATATTCCCTTTAATTGTGTATTATCATTTCCATGATAAAAACAGCTTCCCATTGCTCCCGAGTAAAAAGAAACAATTACACGCCAGATTATGATGAGAAATCAATTTTTAACAAGATTTACTGTGAATTAAATGATTGTTTGCTGTATAAATATGTTTCAGAAGGCTGAGAAGTTATCCATCAGGAAGATCTGTATCGTTTATTCATATGACCTTTAAATGAAAACTCACACACTGAGAACTCTTTCCACAAGCTAGATGAAATAAGTAATAAAATTTAACTGGGTATCGTACAACAGCTATGGTTATCCTATAAATTTACTTTGCTCTCTGCAATCCTAGCAATACTTCCTGATTTTTTTAAAGTTATTTGCATGCAAACAGCACCTCCCCTTCTCCCCAGCCCACCCCATTCATAATTGATCGCCCCCTCGTTTTGCTTATACATTTAGTGCAATATTTATTGTCTGATTGTATCCAGGCCTGCCAAAATAAATACTTAGCACTGGCAAACAGTGTCCAACCAGCATACATTTAAATGTAACAATTTCTGTAAGGGGCTGGTGAAGACTAGTAGCTGAGCCATTTTCAAAACTAGGCTGGACGAAGCACCAGAGAACAGTGTCTGCTGTAGGGAAGAACTTCGCTACAAGACAAGGAGCAGAAGACCTAACATCTCTTTCCTCAACAGACACAATCCAACACAAAGTTATAAATGTCACAGATGCTTTTATTTAAATCAGTCGTGAAATAGTTCAAGAAGCTACATTCATCAAATTATTGGGAAAGTTCACTTCCACAGACATTTTTCAAGCCCCAAAATTTTCAATGTATTTGCATGTTCTTTGAATGAGCATTTCCATCTCTGCTTGAATGATGAAAAATTCCCATTCTTCTTGAAACTTATGTGAATACAGCTATTTAAAGATTAAGCAATTCTTCAAAGCAGAGAATTTATAGTGAGTCACTTGTACCACATGAAACAATTCCAAGACCCCAAAGATTACACAGCAGGGAATCAGTAAAATTATAGCAACACATAGAAAGAAGCAAGAACAAGGAGAGTATTAAAAATTGTACAGAGTTGTCCACAGAATTAAAACTGTGGCTATACAACCCAGTTGGCATGGGGATTGTAACATGAATTTGTGAATAAATTGCAAGCTTGTCCCATCAAAAGGGGTTTCTGACATTTCTTTTTGACAATGACAATTTTAACAGGCTTTCATTTACCTTCATTTCATTATTATCTCTTACAGTGAAAAGATAATAGGTAAAAGCAACTCTATTCTACAGGTGAAATAAGAGAAGTGTGCAAAATTTTCTTCAGGGGCAATGGATGAAGCCTCTCTTGGTTTCAACAGAATTTTGCCCATTTACCCATAAGTAATTTGAGACATTTTATGCTGCAGAGCTACACAAAGTAAAGGAAAATGCTGTAAACACCACCACGATTTTTCACCATGTGAGAAGTCTTTTGAGATTATCTTTGTGTCAAGCCTAACTGAATTTTTTCCAATTTTTTTGTTTAAATACAGTGATACCTATCAAGCATCTTGAAGTGCCGCAGTTTCATAGGGGCTAAATGTAAATGTAATAAATGAAATTCTCTCAAATCCCTGTGGAAGCTCCATGACCATTTCTCTGAAGAATATGCTGTTTCCCTGTAAGACAAATCTTCATCCTCAGAGCTGCACAGGATGGTTTTGACCAAGAGCAAGACAGCTGACAGGTACAAATTGCAAACCAACAGCTATTTTATTGTTTCATAAAGTGCTTTAGGCTAGCTAGGCTCCTAAATGTTACCCAAAAAATGCAACTGGATCCTAATTTTCTCCTCAAGGTGTACATCTAAAATTATACAAGTCTTGCCAAGGAGACATAATTACAGGTGAAATCAGTTCTGACACCAGTGTTGTAATCTGAATTCTGGGTATTTTCAGATGCCAGAGACCTCTATAGGTATCAAATCACAACTCCATGCTTCTTTCCATTTGAGGAAACACACTGGGGTCCCATCTGTTCAGTTACGCTGCAATAATGACTAGCAACTGAGTTGTAAATATTCCGCCCCAGGGTGGAATATGTACCACTGTGAAACCTCAGAGGCAAGGCTCAGTTAACATAATGATCCATGTTCAGCGAAGTCAATAGAAATACGGCAATTTTCACTAGATTAAGACGTTCCCTCTTGGAAGATACCCCTACTTCCAAGTAAGAAATAAAGCATGCCATTTTCCTGCTATGAGTATTTGTTTGGTTTATGTCCTTCAAAGTGGTGAGACTAGTTGCCTTACTTTTTTAAAACATCAGGTTTTTCTACCGGAATATGGATTATAGCATAGAAAAAGGTAATATTTGGGGACCATGATTTCTCAGATATTATTTATCCAACTAAAACAACAAACTCCCTCATTCTTTTCAAATATTCAAGTTAATTAAGCAGTAACAAGGTTTTATGTACAACAATCTACCCTGCTCCAAGCAGGTTTTAACTAGGCATGATGAAAATCTGCTACATACAGTTTGTCCTTGGCTATGTTTACAGCCAAAACACACTCAGGAGCATTTCACAGAATGACAGAATGGTTGGGGTTGGAAGGGACCTCTGGAGATCATCTAGTCCAACTCCCTGCCAAAACAGGTTCACCTAGAGCATGTGGAACAGGGTTGCATCCAGGCGGGTTTTGAATATCTCCAGAGAAGGAGACTCCACAACCTCCCTGGGCAGCCTGTTCCAGTGCTCTGCCACCCTCAAAGTAAAGAAGTTCCTCCTCATATTCAGATGGAACTTCCCATGTTTCAGCTTGTGCCCATTGCCCCTTGTCCTGTCACTGGGCACCACGGAGAAGAGTCTGGCCCCATCCTCTTGACATCCGCCCCTAAGGTATTTGTAAGTGTTGATAAGATCCCCTTTCACAGAATCACAGAATCAATCAGGTTGGAAGAGACGTCTGGGATCATCGAGTCCAACCATTGCCATGACACCACCATATCAACTAGATCATGACACTAAGTGCCATGTTGTCTTTTCTTAAACACATCCAGAGATGGTGACTCCACCACCTCCCTGGGCAGCCTGTTCCAATGTCTAATGACCCTTTCTGAGAAGAAATGCTTCCTAATGTCCAACCTGAACCTCCCCTGGCGAAGCTTGAGGCTATGTCCTCTTGTCCTATCGCTAGTTGCCTGGGAGAAGAGGCCGATTTCCACTCTGCTACAACCTCCCTTCAGGTAGTTGTAGACTGCAATAAGGTCACCTCTGAGACTCCTCTTCTCCAAGCTAAACAACCCCAGCTCCCTCAGCCATTCCTCGTAGGTCAGACCCTCCAGACCCTTCACCAGCTTGGTCGCCCTCCTCTGCACTCGCTCCAACACCTCAACATCTTTCTTGAAGTGCGGGGCCCAGAACTGGACACAGTATTCAAGGTGCGGCCTCACCAGTGCTGAGTACAGAGGGACGATCTCTTCCCTAGACTGGTTTGCTACACTATTCCTAATAGAAGCCAGGATGCCATTGGCCTTCTTGACCACCTAGACACACTGCTGGTTCATGTTTAGCCGGCTGTCGATCAGCACCCCCAAGTCTCTTTCTGCCGGGCCGCTTTCTAACCACTCTTCCCCCAGCCTGTAGCACTGCATGGGGTTGTTGTGGCCGAAGTGTAAGACCCGGCACTTGTTCTTGTTGAACCTCATGCCGTTGGTCTTGGCCCATCTATCTAACCTGTCCAGATCCCTATGTAGGGCCTTCCTATCCTCCAGCAGATCGACACTCCCACTCTCAGTCTTCTCTTCTCCAAGCTGAACAGACCCAGCTGTCTCAGCCTCTCCTCATAAGAGAGGTGCTCCAGTCCTTTGATCATCTTTGTAGCCCTTCGCTGTACTCTCTCCAGTAATTCCTTATCTTTCTTGAACTGAAGGGCCCAGAACTGAACACAGTACTCCAGATGTGGCCTCACCAGGGCCGTGTAGAGGGGCAGGATAACTTCCCTTGACCTGTTGGCCACACTCTTCCTAATGTACCCCAGGATACCATTGGCCTTCCTGGCCACAAGGGCACATTGCTGGCTCATGGTGAACTTGTTGTCCACCAGAACACCCAGGTCCTTCTCTGCAGAGCTTCTCTCCAGTAGATCAGCCCCCAACCTGTACCAGTCCATGGGGTTATTCCTCCCAAGGTGCAGGACTCTACACTTGCCCTTGTTGAACTTCATGAGGTTCCTCTCTGCCCAGCTCTCCAGCCTGTCCAGGTCTCGCTGAATGGCAGCACAGCCTTCTGGTGTATCGGCCACCCCTCCCAGTTTTGTGTCATCAACAAATTTGCTGAGTATACACTCTGTTCCTTCATCCAGGTCATTGATGAATAAGTTAAACAGGACCGGGCCCAGTACTGACCCCCGGGGAACACCACTAGCCACAGGCCTCCAACTAGACTGAGCACTGCTGATCACAACTCTCTGGGCTCTGCCGTTCAGCCAGTTCTCGATCCACCTCACTGTGCACTCATCTAAGCCACACTTCTTGAGCTTTCCTATGAGGATGTTATGGGAGACAGTGTCAAAAGCCTTGCTGAAGTCAAGGTAGATAACATCCACTGCTCTCCCCTCATCAACCCAGCCAGTCATGTCATCATAGAAGGCTATCAGATTGGTCAAGCATGATTTCCCCTTGGTGAATCCATGTTGACTACTCCTGATGACCTTCTCCACATGCTTAGAGATGGCATCCAGAATAAGCTGCTCTATCACCTTTCCAGGGATGGAGGTGAGGCTGACCGGTCTGTAGTTGCCTGGGTCCTCCTTCTTACCCTTTTTAAAGACTGGAGTGACATTGGCCTTCCTCCAGTCCTCAGGAACCTCTCCTGTTCTCCATGACCTTTCAAAGATGATAGAGAGTGGCTGGGCAATAACATCTGCCAGTTCCCTCAACACTCGTGGGTGCATCCCATCGGGCCCATAGACTTGTAGGTGTCCAGTTTGTCTAAATGATCTCTAATTTGATCCTCCTCAACCAAGGGAAAGTCTTCCTTTCTCCAGACTTTCTCTTGTACCTCCAGGGTCTGGGATTCTTGAGGGCTGGCCTTAGTAGTAAAGACTGTGGCAAAGAAGGAATTCAGTAACTCCACCTTCTCTGCATCCTCCGTCACCATGGCACCCTCCTCATTCAGCAGCGGGCCCACGTTTTCCCTAGTCTTCCTTTTGCTGCTGATGTACTTGAAGAAGCCCTTCTTGTTGTCCTTGATGTCCCTTGCCCGATTTAATTCCAAGCGGGACTTGGCCTTCCTTCTTGCCTCCCTGCGCACTCTGACAACCTTCCTGTATTCCTCCCAAGTAACCTGTCCCTTTTTCCACATTCCCCCAAGTCCCTTTCCCCTATGCTGCTCTCCAATAGGTCTGTCCCCAACTTATACTGGTACATGGGGTTGTTCTTGCCCAGATGCAGGACTCTACACTTGCCCTTGTTATATTTCATTAAATTTCTCCCCGCCCAACTCTCCAGCCTGTCTAGGTCTCTCTGAATGGCAGCACAGCCTTCTGGTGTGTCAGCCACTCCTCCCAGTTTTGTGTCATCAGCGAACTTGCTGACAGTGCACTCTATTCCCTCATCCAAGTCATTAATGAATATATTGAATAGTACTGGTCCCAGTACCGACCCTTGAGGGACTCCACTAGATACAGGCCTCCAACTGGACTCTGTCCCATTGACCACCACTCTCTGGCTTCTTTCCTTCAGCCAGTTCACAATCCACCTCACTACCCGATCATCCAGACCACACTTCCTCAGTTTAGCTGCGAGGATGCTGTGGGAGACTGTGTCAAATGCTTTACTGAAATCGAGATAGACCACATCCACTGCTTTACCATCATCTATCCACTGGGTTACACCCTCATAAAAGGCTATCAGGTTGGTTAAGCATGACTTCCCCTTGGTGAAGCCATGTTGACTGCCCCTAATGATCCCCCTATCCTTGATGTGCCTAGAGACAGCACTAAGGACCAGTTGTTCCATTACCTTTCCAGGGATGGAGGTGAGGCTGACTGGTCTCTAGTTACCCGGGTCCTCCTTCTTGTCCTTTTTGAAGACTGGAGTGACATTCGCTTTCCTCCAGTCCTCAGGCACCTCTCCCGTTGCCCACGACTTAGCAAAGATGATGAAGAGTGGCCTAGCAATGACTTCTGCCAGCTCCCTCAGCACCCGCGGGTGCATCCCATCAGGGCCCATGGATTTATGGATGTCCATATTGCTTAATTGGTCCCTGACCCAGCCCTCATCAACCAAGACAACTCCTCCTCTATCCTGACTTCCTCTGGGGCCTCAGGGGTCCAGGGCTCCTCAGAACAGCCTCCATCAGTACAGACAGAGGCAAAGAAGGCATTCAGTAACTCCGCCTTCTTTTTATCCTCTGTCTCCAGGGCCCCTACCTCATTCATCAGTGGGCCTACATTGCCTCTAGTGTTGGTTTTACCTGCAATGTATTTGAAGAAGCCCTTTCTGTTGTCCTTGACCTGCTGCTGCACCTACTGCTGATGACACTTGTCACCAAGTAACTTTTCGAAGGGAGGCAAGGATTGAAAACCAAGGTTCCAGCCACTGATACATCAATACCAACCTGGTTAATTACAAGCCAATAGAATTCCTCAGATTTGGAAAAGTGTGTCTGAGATCCTAATCTGGCACTATGTCTTATCTCGTTCGCAGGGGCAGCAACCTTGCTCTTGAGAACCTGGGAAGTGTGCTGTCAGCACGTGTGTTCAGCCCCCAGCTTTCCTGAGAAAATGAATGGCACAGAGCAGTTTGTTGTATGACTCTGCCAGATAATTGATTTCAGTAATGGTACCGTGTGTCAGTTATTAACTACTACAGTAGAAAACATGAAGTGGGAAGAATTGCAATGTAACACAGCTTTTGTCAACCATCTGATTTTAATATTTTCAGCAGCTAAGTCTGAAATAAATGCATCTGGATCAAGAGTCAAAGAATCATTTATGTGTTCACTGAGCAACAGCTTGATTCTTTCTCTAATGAATGCGGTTTAAAACATCTGTTTTTACAGAATAGATGTTAATTTCTCAATTAATTGTAAAGTTCAAATGACAAAATTTTCCTTTTAGGAGAAAATGCTTTCTAACATACCATTATAATGAATCACTTCCATCTGTCTATTTGTACTGCATTTTCAACCATAACTAAAATTGATGTAAAGTTTAGGCACTCCAATAAAAGTAAAATGATAACCAGAATCATGACATCTAAGATACAATAGCTGTATTAAAAGGGAAGCATTTTAAAATATGCTGACATTCTAATGAAAAGTTAAAATCTCTGCTTACTCACAGCACATCCAGTGATATCAGTCATAAAGCAAGAACAGAATTTACATCTGAGTGGTTCAAGTGGCCCAAAAATTTTTATCTTAATCAAAAGGTCATGAAAAATGTATGACTTCCAAAAACATGCAATTGAAATGGGTACTGAATGATTTTTAACAACAGATTACAAATCAACTGATTACCAAAACTATATAATATTTTGCTATTTTGTAGAAATAAATGGTTGTAAAAGAGCATTCACTCATTAATTTCTCAGCAAGGTTTATGAAACATTCATTTTAAATTGTGCGTGGGGTGTCTACAGTTTGAATAGGAGATACTCTACTGAATTAGTCAGTGAGACCCCATTGAAATGACTCAGCCTACCAAAACGCTTTTGAATTTGCTGAAGGTTCATGGTGTATACAAATCAGAGCAGTTTCACAGGCTACCACATCACTGCTGTGCTGAAAAGTTGAAAGATACTGATGAAAACTATTCATATATTTTCCTGAGCTTTGAATATTTAATAAATTACCATAGGCTTCCTTTTAAGTGTCTTGACTGTTTCATTTTTCTTGCCACAATACTCAAGACACAGTGACACTAGTGAAATGCATCTTGACTGACAGAAAATGTACAATCTGCCTTGTGAGCCATTTGTGGGCTTTTTTTAGCTGGGAGATTAAGTCAGCCTTACCCCACCATCAGGAGAAATGTTTGTCAGAAGGCTGTTTCTAATTGCCACCATCTTTCTTGCCCCTAATAGTTCCAATGGAGTTGACTGGGCTAGCAAGCAACTGTGGGAAGAAACTTAAGGATCGAGCTCCCAATATCAAAGCGGGAAGTGCTTCACCAGCTGGAGCTCTGGGTTTTGCTTCACATAAGTCCAACCCTAAGATGTGCTTGGAACGGACCTTACCCTGACACCCCAGCCATGTCCTGAAGGAGAATGTGAACGGGGGAGAAAAAGTGGCGAAGTCTTCTCCTCACCCTTTGGCAGCCCCTCTTCAGACTCAGCTCCCTTGGAGCTCTTGGCTTTGTCTCTTTTTTAACCCTAATCCAAGAGTTAGATTCTCCTGGCCTTAAACATAAGCCTAGGCATGGGACAAACTGTACCCTGAGACACCTAGCATTGTCCCAGAGGAACAAAGAAGTGTTCAGGCATGAGCTTTTTGCACAGCCTCCCCCACAATTGGTCCTCCCCCTTGCATCCTCACTGCCCCTGGAGCTATGGGCTTCATGTCTCTCCTAATTCTAACTCTAGGCATAGGCTAAGCCTTAGCCCTAGACTTCCCAGCACGGCCCAGAAGTAAGAATTTTTGGGAGATAATTCTTCTTCCACCCTTCCAGAGCAGGCAGGTGTTGCTACAAAAATGGGGTATTGGAAAGTATCTACATGTGTCTTAGGCGAACCTGCAGACGACGTTGAGAAGGTCAAGCTGCCCTTCCCCATTTTGTGACAGATGGATTATAAACACAAGCTAGGACCTCTGGCCTACTCTTTACAGGCAAAGTCCTTCGGTAAAAGAATGAACCATAACAAAAAATGTCTAAGCATGTTCCCAAATTACAGTCGGTTTATATCAGAATTTCTGCTTTAAACGATATTTTGATTGTCAGAACTATACCTTTTTGTCACGGTTTAAAGCTGGGCTGGCGATTAAACCTGCAGCAGACGCTCTCTGTTAACCCTCCCCCCCCCCACCCGAAGGGAAAGGGAAAGGGAAAAGGGAGAGAGACTTACGGGTTGGAAAGTTAAAACAGTTTTAATAAACCTATAATAATGAAAAAGAGTATAATAATAATATTGGAATAATCAAATATATACAAATATATATACAAAACCAAGATCGAGCTCCCCCGATGTCGGCAACGTCACCACCGGCACTGCAGGGCAGGCTCCGGGAAGGCCCAGGCTGGGCCTAGCGACGGTCGAGAGCTGGATTCAGGGATGCAGATCAGAATCGGGGGCAGCAGGAAAACAGTCGGAGTCCTCCTTGGACACCAGCCATAGCAGAAAAAGCAAGAGCGAGCAAGAGGGGCGAGACCCTCGTGATCCCCCCGCTTTATACCGAGAATGACGTGTATGGGATGGAATACCCTCGTTGGTCAATTTTGGGTCACCTGCCCTGTCTGCTCCCCCCTGCAGCTGCGACCCCCCCTTCAGCTTTTCACTTGTAAGCAGTGAGGAATCCAGCGGTGACCTTGGTTTCTCTAAGAAAAAAGTACAGCAAGAGCCTTACTGCACAACATCCCTACCGGTGCCTCAGCGATAACTACAAACTTCGAGCGTTATCAGTCCTGGAAGCAGACACTGTCTGCAAAAACATGCAGTTAGTTTCAGAAAGTGCAGTTATTTAGAGGAGACTTAGCTGAAAGTAAAAATCACTGAAAGGAAAATCGGCCTGGTTTAGGCCAAACCAGGACATTCCACCCCTTATTCCATACCATTCACGTCATACTCAGATCACCACTAACTTTTCATTTTAAAATATATACAGATAACATTAGTTTATGATTCATCTCTATACAGAAAAAAAAAAAGTTCATCAAGTTCATTTAGTTCAGGGTTGTGGGTTTCCATCTGGCTAGGAGTCTCCCAGGGTAGGAGAGATGGTATGAGCTTTGTGACAGTTTGTGCCCACGGGTTGCAGGTTAAAGATGTCAGTCTCGAGGAGGTTACTGGACGCCACTTGCAGCTAGCTCTGGTCTCGTCACCACTGTCTTAACCTGAAAAACACTTATGAACACTGTTAGTATTATGCAGCAATTAACATCATGCAGTTCAGAATTAAGTATTCTCACCCAAGATCAGATCACCTTCAGGGACACATCGGACTCCACCATCCTGCAGCATCACCCACCAAGTACATCCAGGTCCTTGAGCAAAAGCAATCCCATGAATGGGTTTACCTTTGCCCGTAGCAGGAAGAACCCAGACAGTTTTTCCCAACAGATTCCTTTCATGCACCACAGGGACTTTATCCCCTTCTACTGTATGTAAAAGGTCTGACTGAGCAGGGCCAGCTCGGTTGATAGATCCCCTGGTGTTAACTAGCCAGGTAGCTTGTGCCAAATGCTTATCCCAGTTTTTAAAGGTTCCACCCCCCATTGCTTTCAGGGTAGTTTTTAACAGCCCATTGTATCGTTCAATTTTCCCAGATGCTGGTGCATGATAGGGGATATGATATACCCATTCGATGCCATGCTCTTTGGCCCAGTTATCTATGAGACTGTTTTTGAAATGAGTCCCATTGTCCGACTCAATTCTCTCTGGTGTGCCATGTCGCCACAAGATTTGCTTTTCAAGGCCCAGAATAGCGTTCCGGGCAGTGGCATGGGGCACAGAGTATGTTTCCAGCCATCCGGTGGTTGCCTCCACCATGGTAAGCACATAGCGTTTACCCTGGCGGGTTTGAGGGAGTGTGATGTAGTCAATTTGCCAGGCCTCCCCATATTTATATTTCAACCACCGTCCCCCATACCACAAAGGTTTTAACCGTTTGGCTTGCTTAATTGCGGCGCATGTTTCACAATCATGGATAACCTGTGCAATAGAGTCCATGGTTAAATCCACCCCTCGGTCACGAGCCCATCTGTATGTTGCATCTCTCCCTTGATGACCTGAAGTGTCATGAGCCCACCGAGCTAAAAATAGTTCACCTTTATGTTCCCAGTCCAAATCTATTTGGAACACTTTAGCAGCCTGATCTGCTTGTTGGTTGTTTCGATGTTCCTCAGTTGCCCGACTTTTAGGTACGTGAGCATCTACATGACGTACCTTCACGACTAGTTTCTCTAGCCGAGTAGCAATATCTTGCCACAGTTCAACAGCCCAAATAGGTTTACCTTTACGCTGCCAGTTGCTTCGCTTCCACTGCTTTAACCACCCCCACAAGGCATTTGCTACCATCCATGAGTCAGTATAAAGATACAGCCTTGGCCACCTTTCTCGTTCAGCAATGTCTAGAGCCAGCTGGATGGCTTTTACCTCTGCAAATTGACTTGATTCACCTTGTCCTTCTGTGGCTTCTGTGACTCGTCGTATAGGACTCCATACAGCAGCTTTCCACTTCTGATGCTTTCCTACAAGATGGCAGGATCCATCGGTGAACAGGGCATACTGCTTCTCATCCTCTGGTAGTTCATTATATGGTGGGGCTTCTTCAGCACGTGTCACCTCCTTTTCTGGTGGCATTCCGAAGTCTTTGCCTTCTGGCCAGTCCATGATCACTTCTAAGATTCCTGGGCGATTAGGGTTTCCTATTCGAGCCCTCTGTGTAATTAATGCAATCCATTTACTCCATGTAGCATCAGTTGCATGATGAGTAGTAGGAACCTTACCCTTGAACATCCAGCCTAGTACTGGTAATCGGGGTGCCAGGAGAAGTTGTGCTTCAGTACCAATTACCTCTGAAGCAGCTCTAACTCCTTCATATGCTGCCAGTATCTCTTTTTCAGTTGGGGTGTAATTGGCCTCGGAACCCTTGTATCCTCGACTCCAAAATCCTAGGGGTCGACCTGGAGTCTCCCCTGGTACTTTCTGCCAGAGGCTCCAGGTAGGACCATTGTCCCCAGCTGAGGTGTAGAGCACATTTTTAACATCTTGTCCCGTACGGACTGGTCCAAGGGCTACTGCATGCACAATCTCTTGTTTAATCTGTTCAAAGGCCTGTCGTTGTTCAGGACCCCACTGAAAATCATTCTTCTTTCTGGTCACTTGATAAAGAGGGCGTACAATCTGGCTGTAATCTGGAATATGCATTCTCCAGAAACCCACAACGCCTAAGAAGGCTTGTGTTTCCTTTTTGTTAGTAGGTGGGGACATAGCTGTTATTTTGTTGATCACCTCTATCGGGATCTGGCGACGCCCATCTTGCCATTTAATCCCTAAAAACTGGATCTCCCGGGCAGGTCCCTTGACCTTGCCTCTTTTTATGGCAAAACCAGCTTTCAGAAGAATTTGGATTATTTTCTCCCCTTTGTCAAAAACTTCTGCTGCTGTATCACCCCATACAATGATGTCATCAATGTATTGCAAATGTTCTGGAGCTCCACCCTTTTCTAGTGCAGTCTGGATCAGTCCATGGCAAATAGTAGGACTGTGTTTCCACCCCTGGGGCAGTCGATTCCAGGTGTACTGGATACCTCTCCAGGTAAAAGCAAACTGTGGCCTGCACTTTGGTGCCAAAGGAATAGAGAAAAATGCATTAGCAATGTCTATGGTGGCATACCACTTGGCTGCCTTTGACTCCAGTTCGTATTGAAGTTCTAGCATGTCTGGCACAGCAGCACTCAGTGGTGGCGTAACTTCATTTAGGCCACGATAGTCCACAGTTAATCTCCATTCTCCATCAGACTTTCGCACTGGCCATATAGGACTATTAAAGGGTGAGCGAGTCTTACTAATCACTCCTTGATTTTCTAATTGTCTAATCAGTTTATGAATGGGGATCAGGGAGTCTCGATTGGTGCGATATTGTCGTCGGTGCACCGTGGTAGTAGCAATTGGCACCTGTTGTTCTTCAACCTTCAGCAACCCCACAACAGAAGGATCCTCTGAGAGGCCAGGCAAGGTAGACAGCTGTTTAATGTCCTCAGTCTCTACAGCTGCTATACCAAAGGCCCATCTATACCCTTTTGGGTCCTTAAAATACCCTCTCTTGAGGTAGTCTATGCCAAGGATGCACGGAGCATCTGGGCCAGTCACAATGGGGTGCTTTTTCCATTCATTTTTAGTTAGGCTCACTTCGGCTTCCAATACAGATAACTCTTGAGATCCTCCTGTTACTCCTGAAATACTGATAGATTCTGCCCCTTTATGATCCGATGGCATTAGGGTGCACTGTGCACCAGTGTCTACCAAGGCTCGATACCTTTGTGGTTTTGATGTGCCAGGCCATCGAATCCACACAGTCCAATAAACTCGGTTGTCCCTTTCCTCCACCCGGCTGGAGGCAGGGCCCCCCTAATCAAGAAATGGATTTGTGCTGCTCACAGGGACTGGACCTTCATTTCTCCTATTCACACTTTGGAAAAAGGAATTTGAGGCCCATCTACCCTGACTGGGGTCCTGCTCACTGGTAACTGGAGCAGCCATCCTCCTAGAAAAATTCTCTCTGGTATTTCTTTTAGCTTGCAACTCACGTACTCGTGCCTGTAGGGTACTGGTAGGTTGTCCATGCCATCTGTTCATGTCTTCCCCATAACCACGCAGGGCAAACCACAGGATACCTCGTGATGTGTTCCGTTTCCTTCGAGCTGGTCCTGTAGGAGGGTGTTTTCTCTTAACAGCTGCAACGCGGGCCTGTGTAGGTAGAGAGTCAAGTTTATTCTCGATCCTGGACAGTTTGTCTGACAGTTGTTTAAATGAGTCCTTGTTTTCCTTAGTCAGTTTTTCCACAGCTGAGATGCGTGCCTGCAGTGGGGAAGAAATACTATCTTCATACTGTCGCATACAGTTAGCCATTTCATCCACACTAGGTCGTGCCATAGCATCTTCTCCCCAGACTAATATTGACAATGTATGGGTGTATGTCGGTGGAGCATTCTTCACAACCTTCCGGAACATGGATCGGTTGCATTCCACTTCATCAGGATCTACAGGATCTACAATTTCCCGTGGGTGTCTATAAATGATCTCTTGCACAGCTAGTTGTCTAAGGTAGTTAATACCTTTTTCTATAGTGGTCCATTTGCTCAGGTGGCTCATAACATCATCTTTATAGGGATACCTGCTCTTTACAGCTGACAGGAGTCGCCTCCAGAGACTGACAGTGTTTGACTTTCTTGCAAGCGCCTTATCAATACCACCATCTCTGGACAGGGATCCCAACTGTCTGGCTTCTCTACCGTCTAATTGCATGCTATCTGCCCCATTATCCCAGCATCGGAGCAGCCAGGTAATAATTGGCTCACCATCATAACGGCTGAAATCTTTCCTTATATTTCTCAGGTCCTTCAGGGATAAGGAGTGGTAGGTTATCTCTACATCCGAGTCCTCCTCCTGTGATAGTTCTGCTTTAGAACGACCTTTCTTCTGTGATGGGTCTGCTTTAAAATGACGATCAAGGGAACCCCCATCTGTGTCAGGCCCTGACTCTGCCTGAGAAGGGCCCTCACCTGGGTCCTGTGATGGCTCTGCCTTAGAAGGCTCTGAGTCATCATCCTCCTCTTCACGAGCTGATTTCTTTCTGTATTTCTTCCTGGTTACAGGAGCAATTGGTACAGATTCGTTAGATGCTGGACTCTGAGTAGATGCAGTGGCTGTCGTGGGAGTGCTGAGACTCGTTAGAGTCTGAGTAGCTGCAGTGGCCATCTTGGGGGGTGTAGCAGCTGTGGTACAGGCTGCCGAGGTTTCAGTGGATTTAGTGGCTGTAGCAGCAGCACACGCTGTAGGATCTGAGGTGGCTGCACAACATCTACAACTGTCCCTGCACCGATATTTAATCTTATCCCACATCAGAAACACATTCAGGACAACCGAAAATAAAAACATGCCACCTAGACAGCACCATCCGAATTTCACAAAATCTAGAGGAATCAGCTTGGCAGAAAAGGAGAAGGTACTATTTCCCGAAGTAAAATTGGAAGTGTAATCATTAACATAATCAGCTAAAGGACGCCTGGAGCGTGCAGATGAAGTCGCTGCTACTGATTCGCGATTAAAACTGCCCATCATTGTGTTATAGAGATAAGAGATCGGAATAGTAACTGCCCAGTTTATCACAGCATAAATCAGTATCAAACCCCATACCAAAACAATACATTTCGACCAGCGCCCACTGCTAAACCGCATGTAAACATTCATAAGAAGCAAACAATAACACAGTGCCCACGGCAGGTAAGGCATCATTGCAATACTCAACTGTGAAAGAAACTCCATAAAAAGACGAGATAACACAGTACTCAAAAATGACATCAGCATCTTCCCTATCTGTTTTAATTTCCAACCCCTCGTAAATCTCAAAGGAAGAAATCTGATACTCTCTCAGCTGAGCTCTCCAGGTCTCCTCCCGCCGGAGCCGGGATTCGACTTATCAGAGGAACCTGTTGGAGCTTCTCTCGTGCCCCACGTTGGGCGCCAATAAATCTGTCACGGTTTAAAGCTGGGCTGGCGATTAAACCTGCAGCAGACGCTCTCTGTTAACCCTCCCCCCCCCCACCCGAAGGGAAAGGGAAAGGGAAAAGGGAGAGAGACTTACGGGTTGGAAAGTTAAAACAGTTTTAATAAACCTATAATAATGAAAAAGAGTATAATAATAATATTGGAATAATCAAATATATACAAATATATATACAAAACCAAGATCGAGCTCCCCCGATGTCGGCAACGTCACCACCGGCACTGCAGGGCAGGCTCCGGGAAGGCCCAGGCTGGGCCTAGCGACGGTCGAGAGCTGGATTCAGGGATGCAGATCAGAATCGGGGGCAGCAGGAAAACAGTCGGAGTCCTCCTTGGACACCAGCCATAGCAGAAAAAGCAAGAGCGAGCAAGAGGGGCGAGACCCTCGTGATCCCCCCGCTTTATACCGAGAATGACGTGTATGGGATGGAATACCCTCGTTGGTCAATTTTGGGTCACCTGCCCTGTCTGCTCCCCCCTGCAGCTGCGACCCCCCCTTCAGCTTTTCACTTGTAAGCAGTGAGGAATCCAGCGGTGACCTTGGTTTCTCTAAGAAAAAAGTACAGCAAGAGCCTTACTGCACAACATCCCTACCGGTGCCTCAGCGATAACTACAAACTTCGAGCGTTATCAGTCCTGGAAGCAGACACTGTCTGCAAAAACATGCAGTTAGTTTCAGAAAGTGCAGTTATTTAGAGGAGACTTAGCTGAAAGTAAAAATCACTGAAAGGAAAATCGGCCTGGTTTAGGCCAAACCAGGACACTTTTGCTTCACAAAGTTGAAATGAGACAATGCTCGTATTTATAATGGTATTATATCATTATTGGGATAATAAAATGCATTCTTTCTAATCAACATTGCTACTTTATCAAGTAGTTGAGGTTAGAAATAAATGCTTTTGAATCATGAGCCACAGGCAACTGAGTGTTGGTAAAGATACAGTAGCTAGAATTTCTCAGTAAATTAATACATATAAACTGTGTTAGAGCAATTGGCTTAAGTGACTAGGCAGGCATTCAAACAATTCCTTTTTGGAAAATGGTATCATTCTCTAATGTGAATGTAATTTTCCATACCCAAAGGAAACTTCAATGAATGGAGATGCAGAAATCCTCAAGCTTTCCAAGTAGGACATATAGCACATGGTACCTCACTGTAATTATGCCTATGATGGCATTTTGTTTTTTCTGGGCACGCACATCAAGCAGGTATGTGTGTGATGCCTAATGAGATTAGTACCATTGCAGGAGTTACAATTTACAGGTAATTTATTTCAAATCACCTCAGTAAGAAAGAACACTATGCCCACGTCTATTTCAACAGGAGATGCTTTTGGGTGCAGGGCATAGCCAAATGCTAGCATTGCAAAGTAATTAATTAAAATGGGCCAAAGCATGAACAAAATGTCTAAAACGCCTCCACAAGCGACTGTGTGTTTATATCTATGCAAATGCAATGGAGGGCAATGCAGACAAGAACTGAAACTTTGTGGTGATGACACTACTATTAATAGTTTCAAAAGCAATCCTTTTTGCTCCCTTGTTTGTAAAGAGCAATCTAGAAGCATTCACATTTCTAGTCATACTGTTGTGAAATGCCAATTTGTAACAATATGGAAGAAGGAAACTCCTCAATTAATGCTCCATAAGTAAATTCCCCTTAAAACAAATGCTCATGTAAACAAAAATTGGATTATATTTGAACTATAGGTTTTCAAACGGACTAAAGTGCTGCAATCAACCAGATATTCTTGTTGATGGGTTTGCAGCTATTGACTTATGCTCCTTCTCATATCAGTGACTGAAAGCTGATTCATAATGTCCCAAAATATAAATTTTAAAGAAAATACTTCTCCAGCTGAATTTACATAATTGTAGAGATTCAAGCAGTGTCAGATAGCACACTGCAAATAAAGATTTTGCATGTTGTAGTTAAATATAAATTTTTTTTTTTCCACTGTGTACTGGAAGCTCTGATGTTAACACATCAGAATATAAAAGCTCTAAAACCTCAAATGTAAGGATGAATTTTCTGAGAAAAATTTGTATGACATCCTGTCTCCGTTTAGCCCACTCACAGGGCTAAACAATAACCAGTTGTTCTATCACCCAATGTCCTCTCCCAGCCAAGAAAGGGAATTTGGAAAAGGAGAAAGACTCATGGGCTGAAATTTAAACAGATTTAATAAAATAAGAAAACGAATATTGATACTAATACAAAAGACACAAAATTATACTTAGCTCATAGAGTGGTGGCAAGTCCCTCCAGGGATAGCAATCATTAAAAAGAGAGGAGAAAAAGGGATGGAAGAACAGAGCATAGCAAAGAACCCCCCATCCCCACCAAGCTTTCCCATTTGTAGTGAACGTGACATTAATGTATAGAATACACCTGTGGGCCTGCCTGGGTCAGCTGCCCTGGCTTTCACTGCTGATGGCCTTGATCACCGTACCACAGCTGGCCACAAACTGAAACAAAATGTTAACAGAAAATTGATTATATAAATTTTATCCCTGCAAAACCAGGACACATCCCCAAGTGCTCTAACATCTACCTAAAACACTTATATACAGCAATAGTCTTAAGAATGGTAAGATTATTTGCAAAGGCTGCTCAATAAATGCATTCCTATACAAGAACATAAATACAGAAAGTCCAAAAAAACCCCATCCAAATAGAACTTACATGTAATTACTAAAAACTGAATAGGGTTATTTTTATATATCATTAAATTTATGTGTAGGGTTGTATATATACATATATATGTATTCACAATCTACTTTTTAGTCACAGAAGAAAAGGAAAGAGGGTGCTTTGCATGCTTAAGGGTCATGCAAAAGTGTTCATGCGCCAAATGTAATACCTTTGACAAGGTGTCAAAGTCACATTGGAGTGTCTAGGTGTATATTCTTTGGAGGTGATGACTAACATGGGGAAAATCATACAGTCAGAGGGGTTACATGTACATGTTGGAATAGTTGGTGGTGGTGATAAGGGGTATAGGGATATATATGGTGCTAGAGAGAATAAATTCCTGATGATGAATTGACGGCAAAGTTGTGTGTATCTGCATGTTAAAGTGGTGGGTAGCGATAATATGTATAATTGTGATGGTGGGCAGACAGTGACAACAAGATGTGTGAACTGTAGGAGGTGATGGGTATGCATGGTAAAATGAGTAGGTTGTTAAGGATGCATGTGTGATGCTGAGTGTAGTGGTGCTGTTAGGGAGCGTATAGCAGCATATGCACTGTGGTGATATTTAAGTGGTGTAGACCTGCAGTTCTTGACAAAAGTAGTTGGTGCTCACAGGTGACAGTTTACGTGAAGAGGCAGGTCGGTGTCAATACAGGTGTGATATGCTCACACATACGAGTGGCTACAGATAGCAGAACAAGCAATTACTGAGTACTTTGTATGTATGTCCGTGCTGAGGGAGTGTTGACGCAGTGAGCAAGTGTGAGGGTGTATGTATTAGTGAGTAACCATGTCTGGTTAATAGAGAATGGGCAGGTGGTGGTGGTATATGGAAATTGTTAAGTGGTTATAAGTATGTAAGGACAGACTGTATGTATGGAGCAATAACATATAGGGAGATGAGAGACACATTGCCCAGAAGGAGAGTTGCAGGTGAAGGTCAACATTTATTAAAAAAAAAAAAACAAACATAAAAAAGTATGTTTGCCAGGGTATAGAGATGCAGTATTAGGACTAACTGCTGGTGTTCATGTGTGTTTGGAACTGGTGATGCGGATGAGGCATGTAAGGCAGCAGTGTCTGTCTAGAGACGACAGTATGAGTAGCTATCGGTGTATATGACTATGTTTGTCTAGGATCAGGGTGTGTGTACAAAATAGCACAGTATGGGTCTGTGGACAAGCAGTTTGTGGGTGTACAAGTGTAGCATGGGATAAGTCATTCAGGTAGTGATGGTACATATATATAGAAGTAGTATGTGAATGGAGATGGTGTCACTGTATAGTGCTGAGGAGGGTTTATAACCTCACCCTGTGTCGACACAACCATATCAGGGATAGGCATATGTTTCAAGTACAATATTAAGAGAGGGGGCTGTAGCACTGGTGATGCAGCATGTGATGGTTGAGCTTGAAGTGATCCTGTGAGTGGAAGCAGTATGTGAGGGGACAGAAGGGTGGACAGATAGTGTGTTTGCATACCAGCATGGCTCGGATGGTCTTGGCACCACCATGGTGTAAATAGTGATGGTGAACTGTAGCGTGCAAACTGGTGCCTGCAGTGTTGGATGTGTGGTGGACAAAGGCAGAGCATGCGCTGGGGTGTGAGAATGAGATGGGGCAGGGCATGTTTAAGGACACAGTGTGTGGAGAGGGGCAGGGCTGTAAAGTGTTGGGTACTGCTAGTGCGTGATGTGTGGTGGTGGCGGTGGAACAGGCCAAGGTGGGGGACATGGAGCTGCGTAGTGGTAGGGGACATGGGCACTGCTGTTTTCAGGCAGTGCTGTGCACTTCGAGTTGAAGGTTAAGTGGTCAATGCCATGCCTGGTGCCAGAGCCATGGAGTGGGCAATGCTAATGGTGTGGTGACAGGAGAGGGTTACAGCAGCTGTGTAGGCATGCCTGCCCGGGTAACGCTGCCCACCCACCCATGCCCCAGGCTTGTTTCCTAAGGACAAAGAATGGTCCCTTTGCCTGGGGTGCCCTGGCCTGGACTTGGGTGCCACTGAGAGGGAGCAGCACAGAACGGAGAGGGAGGAGAGGATGCTGCCTGGGCGGGGACCAGTGCGGGGCAGGAGGGCAGTGCAGGGTGGGGAAAACAATAGTGGATGGGGAGCGCAGTGTGGGCTGGGGGAGCATTGCGAGGTGGCGAGGCAGGGGGACGGTGGAAGGCTGCACGCCGGCAGCCCCGGCTCTGCCCGAGCTGCGAGCAGCCGGAGGGCGGGATGGGAGGCGGGCAGGGGGCTGGGGGTGGGCGGGACACCCACTTACGTCTCCTCCTGCAATTTTTTTTTTTTTCTCTCTTTCCCTCCTCCTTTTCGTCGCTGGTGACGCGCCGCCGCCTATTAATCATTCACCAGCCGCGGAGCAGCAATTACCGCCACTCGGAGCGAGCGGCGCCGGCAGCCGCCCCCGTCCCCCTGGCCCGCGCTCCGGGGCAGCCGCGCCGGGAGCCGCGCCGGTATGCCGAGCCCGGCCAGCCGCGGGCGCCTGCTGCTCTGAGCCGGGGGCGGGGAGGTCCAGGCAGAGGATGCTCCCCAATGGCACCTGCACCAGGCTTCCGGGCGGTGCAGGCAGCGGCAGCGGCGGCAGCGGAGCCGGCAGCGCCTCGGCGGAGGCGGCGGGCATGGACTCGGGCGGCAGGAACTCCTCTGGAGCCCCGAACAGCACCCTGAGTGAGTCTCAAGGCAGCGCCATCCTCATCTCTTTCATCTACTCCGTGGTATGCCTGGTGGGGCTGTGCGGCAACTCCATGGTCATCTACGTGATCCTACGCTATGCCAAGATGAAGACGGCCACCAACATCTACATCCTCAACTTGGCCATCGCGGATGAGCTGCTGATGCTCAGCGTCCCCTTTCTGGTCACCTCCACCCTGCTGCACCACTGGCCCTTTGGCTCACTGCTCTGCCGCCTGGTGCTCAGCGTGGATGCCATCAACATGTTCACCAGCATCTACTGCCTGACTGTGCTCAGTGTGGACCGCTACATTGCTGTGGTGCACCCCATCAAGGCAGCTAGGTACCGCAGGCCCACTGTGGCTAAGATGGTCAATCTGGGTGTCTGGGTGCTTTCCATCCTCATCATCCTGCCCATCATCATCTTCTCCAACACAGCAGCCAACAGTGACGGAACGGTAGCTTGCAACATGCTCATGCCAGAGCCCACCCAGAGGTGGCTGGTGGTCTTTGTGGTCTATACCTTTCTGATGGGCTTCTTGCTGCCTGTGGTGGCTATCTGCCTCTGCTACATCCTCATCATTGCCAAGATGCGCATGGTGGCCTTGAAGGCTGGCTGGCAGCAACGCAAACGCTCAGAGCGCAAGATCACCCTCATGGTCATGATGGTAGTGATGGTCTTTGTCATCTGCTGGATGCCCTTCTACATTGTGCAGCTGGTCAATGTCTTCGTAGAACAGGATGATGCCACCATCAGCCAGCTCTCCGTCATCTTGGGCTACGCCAACAGCTGTGCCAACCCCATCCTCTATGGCTTTCTCTCAGACAACTTCAAGCGGTCCTTCCAGCGGCTGCTCTGCCTCAGTTGGATGGACAATGCTGTAGAGGAACCCATAGACTACTATGCCACTGCCCTCAAGAGCAGGGCATACAGCGTGGAGGACTTTCCCCCAGACAACCTGGAGTCAGGGAGCATGTACAGGAATGGCACTTGCACCTCCAGGATTACCACCCTCTGAGGAAGCATTCCTGCCCCCTCGCTCCCCTACTACCCCCCAGCAGGAGGGTGAGCGAGGCCAGGGCTGTGGCATGGGGAGGCTGGGAGGGAGGGGGGTTCGGTCCTGCCCACCAAGAGCAATGTTTGGCACAAGAAGGAGCGACGAAAACCCCACGTCCTCGCTCTGCTGCCCCATTCCCCCCCCCCCCCCATCTGCCTCCCTTGAGAGTGGGTGCATTTGCTGATGCTTTGACACCCACTTAGCAAATTGCCCCACTCATGGGTCAATTTAGGGTCTGGCAGCCAGGCTCTGCCACCCCTCTTTGTGTCTGAGGAGTGGCTGTATGGGTCCCGCGGCGACTCTCCCCTCACCTTTTGTACAGGTTGCCCTCCCCCTCCCTTGGTGGGACCCCCCAGGCCACTGAGTCGAGCCTGCCTCTGTCAAGCCCCAGCATTCAGGCTCAGACTCCCCCCGACTGAAAGCGACCCTGCTCAGCATCTGTCAGTACGCACCTCCCTTTCAGAGAGTTAGAAATGCTGGGAAAAGTCCCCCCCCCAACACATGCCTTGCCCTCCCCCAGGAAGGATCAAGTAGCCTCTTCCTGCCCCCCCCCCAGGAATAAAAAAGAAAGCGGGGAGCAAAAAGGCCCTGAGAAAAGCAGCACAGTCATGGAGCCATCTTTTGCTTTGCAGACAGCTTCCACCTCACTGGGGCTCTGGCTCTCTGTGCCACGCTCAGGAGAAGCGGGGCAAAAAAGGTCTTCGAAAAAAAAAATCTGATTATTGCTGTGCTTCAGAGCTGCGCAGCAGGTTGCTGATAACGGCAGATAAACAGTCCCGTGACTCACAGGGAGCAGAGCAGGAGCCGGGAGTCAGGGGGAGCACTGAGCTGGGAAATGTTTGAATGTATCCATACATACACTAAAGTGTGCTAATGATAAAGTTTAAAGGGAGCGCTAGACTGCGAAGCTATTGTCTTGCGCCTGCTCCATCAGCTGTGAAACAGCGATGAAGGGAGCTGAGACGGTTTTGAACGACCTGGGTGGCTGCAAAGTCACTTTAGCCTACATGGAAAAAGAGGGATTCGTTGCAAAATCTCCATCAGGCTCTGAAATAAATACTTGACAAAAAAAGGTAGCTGTCTGATAATAGCTATTGCCCTAGCTCCAGTTTCTTCTGTTGCACTAAAAAAAAAAAAAAAAAAAAAGGGTTTCATATGTTGCCAATGTAATATACTGGCCCAGAGCTTCTTAATTTTTAATTTCTGAGAATTCTTGGTTTTAGTGTGTGCCAGATGTCTTTTTGATTTTTATTTGATTCTTGTCACTGTATTGTGAACGTGTTTCTCTGAAGCAATTTATACTGTGTACTTACGTCTGCGGTGGCTACTTGCAAGGTTGCATTTAAAATGGGTGATGCTCAAGAAGGCTCCTTTTCAGATAAAAAGGTTGTCACTTTTTCTGACTCTTTCATCTACACTGCCTCCCCCACAAAAATTCCCTCTCTTGAATTTTCTCTCTTCTTCTCTTATGACAGAACAATTTTCGTATAGATGAAAGCAGCTTTCTTGTTTGATAAATGACAGATGATTAAACAAAACCTTCTATCCCTGCTCCCTCTTATCCCAGATGCAAGAATCAGTATGAAATAAGCAGGTATGTTTTTTGCTTTCTACCACCTATGTTAACAGTGTCACACAGTGGCTGGTGTCCCAGTAGCTGTGACAAATCACCTCTCTAGCACAATACGGTGGTTGTATTAATTATAACTACTGGCAATCTGAAGCAAGAAATTGGGGAAAGTCTCTAGTAGCAGCATACCCGTAGCATTGTACTGGTAGCTACGGTGCTTAAGTACAGCATTAGGTGTAAGGTTGACCATTAAGGCATCTAGCATTTGCAGTGGTGGGCTTATTACAGGTTTTGTTAAATTATACCCTTTAACTTTTCTCAGCAGCAAAAAGCGGGATACTACTTTGTACATTTCTTCCGCCAAAAATTAGGTACTGTTAAATGAATGTATAAATTTAGTATTTCAAAGTTGTCTGATTCAAAGCCCATCGAAATGAGAGAAAAAGTCCCAATTCACTTCAATGGACTGTGAGTCAGCTCCTTTTAGTTTAAAAATTGCTAATGTGGAAGCTGTTACATCCTTATTAAAATATTTTGTGAAAAGCTTTAACATTTGTACAGTTTCTTTTCTTTTACTTCCCAGTGGACCTCATTTAAAGAAAACATGCAAATATTAATTTGCGTAATGTTTTACATGCACATACGGGGAAAAAAAAGGATGAAGGGATGAAGGGATTATTTAACTTTTCACAGAAACCAAACATCTGTCCAAACAGTAAAAATGCCCCACGATACCACGCGATGCTATTTGTAGAGCTTTACTTAAAATCTCACTCACAATCTCTTTAAAATGGTATAAATCTCATAAGATTATGTGGTCTTTCTCAACCAGGCATATTGTTATGTATGGTCAGATTAAACACAGAGTCAGTCTAATTTCTACTGTTGGATTTGTTTAACATCAGACACGACGAAGTAGAAGTTAAAAAGCAGTGATTCATACCTGATACTCAGCTTTGATGAAAAATTGAACCTGGTTTTGTTTGTTTTGTTTTGTTTTTACTTTGTCTTTAAACAAAGCTGTGATGGATGCCTGCACACCTACCAGCATATGCACTTCAATTTCGGTTCTCCCAGGCGGATCGCAGAGGGGTGGTGTTCATACCCGACGGAGCAGCCGGGTGCTGCCGCAGGGGCTGTTGGTGCCTCAGTAGCTGGCAGGCTGACCTGCAGATGGGTGCATTAATTCACTCCCCACCAGCAGCGCCCATATGCATTACTGCCTAAAACACACTCTGTAGTTTCAGCTACAAACAAAATCTGTTTATCCTAAACTAACAGTTCTTCCTGCTATTTTTTTTCACCCTGAGTTTAGTTTTACTTTGGCAGTGGGGGAGGTGATCAACAGCTATAAATCATCCTCGATTTGCTTTAGAAGAAAAAGTTCATTTTGCATTATTATTCTAAATAGTAGAACGTAACTACCAGGAAAAAAAAAAAAAAAAAATCACAGAATCACAGAATGTTAGGGATTGGAAGGGACCTCGAAAGGTCATCTAGTCCAATCCCCCTGCCGGAGCAGGATTACCTAGATCGTATCACACAGGAACGCATCCAGGCAGGTTTTGAATGTCTCCAGAGAAGGAGACTTCACTACCTCTCTGGGCAGCCTGTTCCAGTGTTCAGTCACCCTCACTGTAAAGAAGCTTTTCGTCATATTTATGTGGAACCTCCTGTGTTCCAGCTTGCACCCGTTGCCCCTTGTCCTGTCAAGGGACGTCACTGAGAAGAGCCTGGCTCCATCCTTGTGACACTTGCCCTTGACATATTTATAAACATTAATGAGGTCACCCCTCAGTCTCCTCTTCTCCAAGCTAAAGAGACCCAGCTCCCCCAGCCTCTCCTCACAAGGGAGATGTTCCACTCCCTTAATCATCTTCATGGCTCTGCGCTGGACTCTCTCTAGCAAGTTGTCCTTGTGAAATAATGTGTACCAGAAAACAAACAGAACTCTCTTTAATGTGTTCCAAATTGCAAATAAGAGTCTCCAGATTTCATATGGAAACAATTTGAACTAATGCTTAATTCACTGAAAAAAGAAGAGTACAGTGACGTATTTCTTGGTGACATTTTGCCTCTTCATACAGCTACAATATAATTCATCTACAAATGGGTAAACTGTAATTTACAAGCAGTAGTATGTTGCTGTATTTTACCCATGAGTTTAATATTTTCAAAATACTCCCTACACTTTGTCATGGAAATTGGCCCTGTGCCACTGAAATCCATGCAACTTTTGTTCTTTGCTTAGCCTAAAACCTATACTCAAAAGTGTGATAGCTCTGAATAATATCTAGACAATGGACTGGAGCCATGGTACACACAGAGAGAGAACGGTCTTCACATGGCACATACATCAGGTACCTCTGCAGCATTTTCCCACGCAAAGGAGGGTATGCAGGAAACTACTCTCCTTTCTCACCAGGCTTCCCAGCACAGTAGCAAAGACAACACATCCCATAACCCTGGGGCTGCTAAGTGCAGTTAGTGGGCTTGAGCCAGACTGGTCACAGAGGCCCTTTAGATCTGGGCTGTGGATGAAAAAGGTGATGGCCACATGGAGATCCTCTGCCTCTTGAGACAGTCCTTACAGCAGAGAACATCACACAGGGTATGGTTTCTTTGCATGCAACACTTAACCCATCTGATTTCTTCACAGAAAAGGAGAATCAGATTTCTGAATGTGACGTAAGCATTTCTGAAATGCCAGGTTTCCAGTGAATCAGAATAAAACAAAAGGCTTTCTGGTTGTTTTTGAAAAACTAAAAGTCTGCATTTCAAATGTATGTGGCGGACTCTATTAACATTGTGACCATACACTGTATTTTAACCAGTTTTCAAAAATCAGCATCCTAATTTTAAATATTAAACTAAATCTTACCAAAATAAAATGACCCACTGACAAATATTATGTAAGATTGTACTTTTCTCTGTCATGTTTCCAGAACAGCAGTGTAAATTAGTGTCCTAAAATCCTGCCAAAAATATCCAAGAAAAATAATTTTAAAAACCCAACAAACCCAGAAGAAATTAGCCACAAAAGAAACATCAGTACGATGGTTCTAGACTGTGTGACTTCAGCCCCTAGAAGCCTTACCTGACTCCAGGTCTCTAGAGACAAGAATGTGAATTATGACTCTCTAGAGGAGCATAAACTATTTCTACTGCATTGTGTATTCAGCACTTCCATCCTCTTCAACACAGAGCCCTGTTAGACCAATAACTGCAGGCTAAGCCACAGGAAGAAAGGGTAATTTACTAATTAGATTTCTCTTTGAGAATAATGCTTTTAGACATATTTTGTAGACAGAAACAGCCAAGAAGAACAGGTGAACCAGAGAGTATTTCAAAGTACGTCACTAGACAGCTACAAACCAAGCACAGTTTTGACAATGAAGATGCTTTTCAATAAAAGCTAACTATGCCCACCCCCTTCCACCCTTCTTTCCCCAAAAGCCTGAAATCTGGGTTTGGCAGAGTAGTAAGCAGCCATGAAGCAGAGGCAGCAAGATGGTTTATCCTACTTGAGATACACAGGTTTTCATTTCCAGTCTGGATGGAATACATTTGTCATTATATGCTTATCAAGCCTATGATGGGTAGAGTCACCTTGAAAGCAATACAAATGTACAGAAGACCCATTCTGCTCTCCCTTTTCCCAAAAAAAGTCTTTTCTGTACAGGTTCTTATGCTGTGTAATATGACTTAGGGTCACTCTGGGGGTTTTTGAGCTTCCTAACTAGAAAGGCTCAGACAAAAGTGCCCAAATGCATAGCATATGGGAGTTGTAGGACAGATAAGAATTACCAGATTTATGACTTGGGACCTGCTGATCACTGTGACGATCACGGTAATGGGATTGTATTGGCTCCGCTTACATTGTCGGTGACAGTGCTGTTTTCAGTGTACGCATGGGCCCTACCCATCGTAAAACTCTGTAAGACAGCCCAGAGGGAAGCTTCTGCGAGGGTGCTGTAACGCACTGCACTTCCTAATGCTGAACAACGCTGAGTAACGTCGGTGCTGGTGCCAACAGACTGATAAAAGCCACAAGTTCAACTGATCCACGCAGGACTTGCAGGTACTCAAATTTACAACAGCAAGCTCAAGTGATCGCTGGTCAGCTGGAATAGCTCAAAACGTGGCAAAGCTTCACAAAACAAGTGTGCGTGAGTGTATACACACACACACAAAACGTGCATGCATGCATATATGCTTCCTTCTTGTGAAATATATAAACATCCTATTTGGTCCATTATCCAACATGTAAATGTATGAATTAGAATGTATATTGGTTATAAAGGAATTCATTAGTAAAATCCAGATTCCAGTTGCTGGACAGTTAGGTAGCACCATTTTACTATTTAGGCAATAGGAAGTCTGGTTTGCTTTTGTGCTGCTCTGATGTGAAGAAATTGCAGCGTTAATTCTACTAAGGAGGTGATTCCATGGCTTGAGAGATGGGAGCTGGTAGGAGAAGGAGAACAGAGAGAAAAAAAATGTGACTAGTGTTTGATTTAGAACTGGAGCGGCTATATTTGGAGACATCGCTTTGATGTTCAGAAAGTTTGTAACTTGTTAGCACTCCCTGAGAGCTGCAATTGCCCAGCACTTCAGGAAATCACTCCCCAAGCCTACTACACGGACCAACCACACCCTTCCCCAGCTAAGATGAACACCTCCATCTGAGGTCTAAACCAGACAACTAAGGGAGGCTATGATTATGGGCTTTTCATTATTTAATTGGGATAGACAGGTTACAATACATTGTAAATGTATACAAGATGTGCATTATCTATCAGAGTAGCAGCTAAAGGCTGGGGATCTTGTTCCTCTCTGGTTTCTGTTAAAAACAGACATAGATAGGACTTGCCCCCTTATCCAGTCAATGAGAGACAAGTCATGGATGAAAGAAAAATATGAAAAGCACTGCTTTATTGAGCAGAAAATCAATACCAGTATTAGTGAGTTTATTTTCCTAACATTGCAGCAGAATTATTTTGTATATCATTTAGTCACAGAAAGAGAAAAGACACTTTTAGAAGCTAAACTGATTGTACAATATTGTAAAGAAGATTTTTTTAAAGGAGTTTCATATGTCTTCATGAAAACTAGAACAACTTCTATATTAAAACATGCTTATTCTCTTGTGTCTTGTATTTTCTATACCCTTTTGTATTATTTCCATAAACCCAAGTGTCTTCACAAGAAAAGTTGTTTATTTACCCACTGAAGACTCTTGGCTACTATCAGTAACTGATTTCAGTGATGTTTTGAACAGCTACACCAGCTAAAGATCTAGTCTACAGTTCATGCCTTAGATTTATACAAATCACACAAATCAATTGCAAGATCAAATGAATGAAAGAAAATTCAATGAAAGAAACACAGAGAATGTGTTTTTTTGATGGCACAGTATATACTTTGATTTTTATGCTGGTAGCTGTTAGCTGATCACAGAATGAGTCCAGAAGAAATTGAATCTGCTACTTGTACTAATACAAGATTGTACAAAACCCTCATCAGTTAACTGGGAAGAAAAGTTATGGGAACAGCTCTCTCAGATGCTTGGATGCGAAGTTGTTACAGGTGCAGAGGACAGGTGGGGTTTTAATTGCCACTGTTGTTGTTTCTGTTATTTATGGTGGGAAAGAAGGTGGAAGAGTTGCAGGGCTTTACGAAGTGTCATAGAAGACCATGCAAAACATTCAAGATATATTCACATCAGGGCAAAAAACTGGATATTTGGGGAGAATGGATATGAAATAAGGCAAAACTGGTGGATATCTGACACTGAACAGCCTCAGAAAGAATGAATCTGAAACAAGAAATATCAAGGGTGGGATGCCCAGGAAAAGGCCATTTTGTTAAGAAAAGAGGAAAAAAAAAATAAGAGTCCAGTACAGGCATTATAAAGCAGGACTTGGCTCTTTCACACAATTAATTTAGATTGCTTAGAGCACAGCAAATACATAAACTTCCAACTCAGCAAGAAAGATGAAGTTTTGCTTTTTATGTCAGCTGCTATTTTCAAAGTGGGCTGTTCTTTTTGAAGGTTAAAAAGCATCCAGGTATTTTTTCTAAGAACCAAATGATAATTTAAGTATTTTATAGAATGATTAGGAACTCAGGAAAACAATGCAGAAAACAGATAATAGATTTTTTTAAATGTTAATTTATTTCAGATTTTTCAGATGTTCTGAATGTCATGGATTATTTTCTTTCCTTTTATCATTAATATAGAAAAAGGTCATGAAATTTTTACTCAACACAAAGAACTCCATATCAACAAGACAGAAAAGGAATACAGCAGCATTTTCTCTGCTTTTTCACCATCATAAAGTAAGATTTACAGAATTTCTTACTTTAAAAGCACCTTCAGTGCTATGACTGGGAAAATTACTTCCCATAAGAGAAATACATACTCTTAAGAACAAAAGGTAACATTCAGGTATTCCTGTCCACAGACCTTGAAACCCTGAACTTAGTTTAGCATGAAAGCATACAGCTACATTCCCAAGATATCTTATCTGATCTACAGAGACTTGCAGGTTTCAGTGTACTCATTCAAGAACATTTCATTAGAACTAAGATTTAATTGAAAATAAGCAAAAGAATAAGATCCCTAAGCATGCAAGAAAATCTCCTGATACATTCATATTTGTGGAAAAATATGTCAGTCATATTTGCACTGAATCTAGAGTCCGCAGAAGGACTTCTCCTGACCAGACAGAATTTTGCTCAAAAAAACCTATTCCCACAATCTCGGATTTTACTAGGAAAGCATTTTCTCTGTAAATGTACACCAATACATGAATACTTAAAGTTTTAACACAAAAGAAGAATATGCATTTAAACCTATGTTCTTGTCTTTTACTGCAGCAAAGTTGACTCTATATGACAAGCCAGTAGGATGTTCTTTTGAGAGATCTAAACTGGATTTAGGGAATTGCAACAGATGTTAACAGCATTAGTGTGCTCAATTTATCTGAAAGTAATGAAACCTTCCTCATTAGTATCTGTCTGATGAGTAAGAGGTAAGTAAAAGAGGACTTGTGATGTAGAAGTTTTGTGTATCTAATAATATAATGTCACTAAGTATATGGGAGAACAGACCATAATGCACATTGCATATCAATAGGTTCATGCTCATGTTGTATATTATCTTCACATCCCTTTAAGCTTCAGAATCTAGAAGAAAATGAAAACCAACTTTGTTTTACTTAGGAAGACTAATGCATGTGTTCTTATGATTACTTACTCTCTTAGGATATCAGAATTGCTTCAAATGGACTAGAATCTGCTTCATCATCTCAGTGGTTAGGTATAATTGAAAGAGAATCAATTTACTTTAAGTGCCACCACTAACACTGCAGAATTAGAAGGGTTATTGCCATGAAATCTAGGAGGGTTGTGTTCTGAGGAAAAGCTACATGCATGACATACACACAATTCATTACTTGCTTGGAGAGGGAAGAATTTAAACACAAACAACAAAACTTTTTTTTTTTTTGTGGACTGCTATCATGACAGATTAACTAGTAACTAAATTTCCAGACATGTTTACTAATTAATTCTTGCCACAATTAGTAAGATGACCCACAACAGAAGAAACAGATCCTGATTTTGTCTTAAGGATGGACATTATTTGGCTGAACACTGACTACAACATACCTAAAATGAACAACTTTGAGTAAAAAAGCTAAAAACATTCACTATGCTAATGTTTAATTTCAAAGCAGGGAGCTACGTATAAATTAAAAAGGATGCTTGTCTCCTTTTAGCCCACACCCAGGGCTAAACAATAACCAGCTGTTCTATCACCCAATCTCCCCTCCCAAGCCAAGAAAGGGAACTAGGAAAAGGAGAGTGACTTGTGGGCTGAAATTTAAACAGATTTAATAAAATAAGAAAACCAATATCAATACTAATACAAATGACACAAAGTTATACTCAGCCCATAGAGTGGTGGCAAGTTCCTCCAGGGATAGTAACCATTGAAGAGAGAGCAGAGCAAAGAGCCCCCTATCCCCAGCAGCTTTCCCATTTATAGTGAATGTGTCGTTAATGTTACAGAATACACCTGTGGGCCAGCCTGGGTCAGCTGCACTGGTTTTAACTGCTGATGGCATTGATCATCATACCACAGCTGGCCACAAACTGAAACAAAATGTAACAGAAAATTGATTCTATAATTTTATCCCCACAAAACCAGGACAATGCTAAAAAGAAATTAAAAGGAACAGTTAAAAGGGTAAAGCAGGTGGCACTGGGACTATTTAATGATATTAGGACATCAGATTAGACACACATTACCTATCAAAAGAAGACATTAGAAGACCACTTTCCCCTCAAAAAATCTAAAAGGTTAAACATTACACAACAGAAAAGGACATAATTTAAAGTTGAAATCAAGCACAAATAAAGAAAACAAAAGAAAGGGTGAACTTTAGCAAATAGATAGCAAAATTTTAAAGCAAGCAAAAAAAATGTAGAGGAACATCTGCCTAAAGACATAGCAACTACCAATGTAAAATCCAGCAGAGCAGGAAACCAACCAGTGTACTTATTGCTGATGAATGATGATTGTATTTAAGAGTGTTTCTGGAAGAAAGCGCCATAGGGATAAAGCCATGAAATCTTTTTGCCTTTATTCATTATGGACTATCTTTTTTTTTTTTGGAAGAGGGGCAATGGATAAGTCTGTAGAAGTTCATCAGAATGAAGAGTTTGTAGGAGTTTTGGAGTTAAATCAGACAGTGGACAGTACAAAACTATTAGCAGAGGCCTGTGTACCTCTAAGAATTCAGAAGGACTTCCCTAATGAGAGAGCTGTACTATTAACTGTGGTGAAACCTGCTAGAAACCCACAAGGCTCTGTCCTGGGGCTTGTCCTGCTCAAATTTCTCATAAATTATCTAGAAAAAACCTGAGGAATAATTCTTTGAAAACATCGGCACAGTTTTCTGCAGTGCTCAAAACAAACAAATGGTTATATGTTAGTAACTTTTTAAAACCAGAAGATACTGTTAAGCCATCGTAGAAGACTACCCTGTACTTGCATCTCCAACAGTTTCTAAATTTGGATTTCACAAGGAATCTAACAGTATAAGAAAAGGTGCAAAAAAGAATAACAAAACAATCAAGACCTATAGAATTGTTTCTAAAAAGAAGAACTAAATAGACTCCTCAGCTTGGGATAGAGATGAGTGAAGGAGTGTCAGGCAAAGGTATGCAAAATCAAGAAGATGAACTCGTCTACTTTTTTATGTCACATGTAAATAAATTGTGGAACTAATTGATACAGGATGTTTGAATGCCAAAAGTAATAAATCGAATCCAAACTCTGTTAGACAAATTGATGGAAGTCTATCAAGCATGACATGAACTCAGTCTCAAACCCAAAGTCTTGCAACCTTAGAGTACCTAAGAGAAGCATCACTCACAGATGTCAGATTTCCTATTCTATTTCCTAAAGCATTTGCTATTGTCACAGAGAGATTACTGACTTAGATGACTTTTAATCTCACTCAGACTATCTGTTTTTATGCTGCTATGTTATGTTCCAGGGAACAGTGTAAACCTTTCTTATCAGTCCATAACACAAGACCTGCTGGTTACATTCCAAAAACAAAACCGTGCTTTTCTGACATACTACAGCCTGTGTGCTGTTCCTGGATTAATGACTGAAAATGTTTATTTTTTTCCGCAAACTACCACATTTTGAGTAACAAACATCTGAAAAAATATGCAGCAGGAGGATGGCAAGGATGGACACATCCTGGTAAAGATGGATACTTGCCTGTCTTTCTTCTCTCTCCCTCCTCAGCTCATCCTCTCCCTGGACCTGCAGGATTCTCGCTCTTTATGTTATCCATGGAATACCTAATAGTAGTTGTTTCCCCCATCTTTCTGCCTCAGCCTTGCAATGCGAAAGGACTGGCAGGTGGCAGGAGGGAAAGGACGTAATAAATGTGGGACCACCACCACATCTCTGCCTTCCCCACCTCCACTGCTGCCTTCAGGTACCTCACCTACAGCAAAGCAGTCCTTCAAGTCTGCAATATGGAGAAGGAAGAGACTTACCTGCAAACAGATGACTTCCTGTCCACTTTCCAGTCTCCCAATGCCAGGGCACTACAAGTCCAAAGGAGAAAGACAAGGCTGCATATCGGGGGAAGAAGGAAAGACATGAAGTTTAACCTATTTTGAAGCCCTGGGAGCGTGGTTACTGCTGCTGCCTTGCTGTGTCTGCCTTTCAAGTCAGTTGTATATCATTAGTGACATGTATGAATTGCCACTCTACAGCCTTGATAAGTGTCCACATCCTGAAGGAACAGAAAATATTATTTCTAGAAGGAACTAAGTTGCATGTACCAGTGATTAAGCTCCATGCAATAAATGAGGAAAGATAATGAGGGCTGAAAACATGAAAAAAATTAAGTGATAGGATATTACGTTTCCTGGGGGAAGCACAGAATCCATTCATTTTTTAATCTTCTTTAAGCTATATACTACCCTTAAAAAAAGAGAAAGGTTCTTTGAAATATTTGAATTTTGCCTATGTCCACTTTTCGATTTCACTGTAATCCCATAACACACCTAATGAAGCCCTCAGCAGTATAAATCATTATTAAAAATTTGGGGAAAGTCAAAATTTTCTTTCTGATTGTTTGATGAATACAAACCATTAAAAATTCATCACATGTTCATGAATAAAATGTACAGCTGACAAATGATGTGCCTACCAATCAAAATATCTTTGGGGGAATTAAGGAAATCTAAAACTTAGATTTAATAATTGGCAACAGGGGACACTTTTTGGACCACTGTGGTAGATGAGAGGTTTGGACATTCCTACTCTTTGCAGAAATCACCATTTTCAAATGTGGACTCACAGATTCTTATGTCCACCATTTCATTACCATTACATTATTACATCCAGTCCTCTAGTCAAGAGCCAGGGTCTACAACACTACGCTTTACCCCAGAGAATTTACAATTTTTAAAAAAACACCTAATATGAACCACTAGAATTGAAAGTATTAAATAATATGGGATGAAATAATGTTTTTCCTGTATTGGAAAAACAGTTGCAATATAATATGCTTATATAATATGTTTAGTCAAAGGACATGTATATAACATGAGGGAAAAGGCCACTATTTGTCTCCATCTCTGCTGTGTTTTGGAAAATATTTACATTTGATTGTGTGTTTTACATATGGTGTTACATAAGAATTAAAAGAATGTTGCATCCAATTTCATAACCAGCCACTTTTATTATATCAATCCTTGTTATGATTATCTGTACTCATTATGACCTTACTTATTGTCCTCCTATGGATGTAAACAGCCAACCGTGCACTGAATCTGCCTTGCAGACCACTGAATCATGGTTATGATATGAGCCAATAGTCCATGTTGCAAGTCAGTTATCTGTTGGTTTCCTATTTAAGAAAGACAATTTAAATTGAGAGTGGAAAGCAGAAATTATTTATACTTTCTTCTAAACCATCAATTTCTTGGTCTGAACCATTAGAGGAGGAGACACTCATGCATTTCAAACCTGCTGAGGTTCCAATCAAATCCAAATGCTATTGGCTTTGTATTCTACTGACTGCAAAAAGAAGGTAAAGAAACCCAAATAAACAGAACAAGAATCTCTAACGTGTAAAAACAATAGAAGCTGTGGTAAAATTATGACCATCTAGCCATGCCTTGAAGAGACACAGGGTACTGTGGGCTTGCTTCTAGAAAAGTGACTTGCACAGCTTGAGACTTAGGTTAGCTGATTTTTCTGATCTAATTTTAGATGTCTGTTTTACAGGCATTTAAACAAGAGTAGCCTCCCTAGGCTTTCTTTACAGTTGATGTGTAGAAATGGCACTTTTAGGATGCAGTTCATTGCCATTTTCATCATCTAGTCTAACATGCGAGAAATTGCAAGTACATACTTCTGCCCATAGGCTGTAAGGGAGTCCAGGAGAGTAGACGAGTCTAGATGAGCTCTTAGAGATGTCTACACCTAGTGAGACAGATCCCATCCTTAGATGCAAAATAGTCTGGTTTCAGCTGAGTCAAATTATAAACCAGGGAAAACATAACAGAATCCTTGTGTAGTCCTTTAGACAAATGTCTAATGCTTAATCCTGAATCTCGAGTGTGAGAAAAAGAACTCTGAAATCAAAATGTGATTTCACAGGAAGCCCAGGCAAAGAGAGAAACAAGAATAAGATGAGACAGGTGAATGGCTTGCAAGGGCCTGAATCTGTACATTTTAACCAAATAGTCTGAGTCAAATCCTGAGAGACACCGGAAGAAGTAGCCAGTTACAGGCACTTAACTCAGCACTTAGCTGTGTGCTTGGTAAGACTCCTAAAACACAGAATGAGAGTATTTCTAGAGCTTGGAAAAAAATACCTGGAGAGCTGTACAGTCCCATTAAGAGTTCAGCCATCTGATATGTGGGAAAGAGGAACACATAGAAATAACAACTTACAGAGGCTCTCATTCATCTTAGTTGCTATTTGCTTATACAGAATCTTGTAGAAGGATGGAGCTCCACTTACACTGCCCCCTAAAAGAAATTACTTACAGTGATGGTAACAGCAGTGGTATTAAGACAAAACGTATGAATGACTAAGTCATTTTCCAGATCTGTGCACATCTGAAAGTAGAATCAATCCTCCTACCGAAGTTGGAAAGTGCTTGCCTTCTGAAATACATATGTCAGATAAACAGATTAGAAAAGCATGGAAATTATGAGACAGCTTTGCAATGAGTAGCATTCTCACCCAGCTGGATTTCATTCCTGTCATGATACAATGGAATTTATAGCTACAAACAGCCTGATGGCTCACAAATATCTGGGAACCCCTTAACAAAAGCAAAAGACTGTTTCCCAGACAGCAACAGCCTATCAACATTAAGCAGAGAGAGAGGGAAAAAGGAAAAACCCATGCTATGTCACACTTTATCCTTAGCAGACGTTTACACCAGATTAATCTTCAAGTATGTGCTTGCAAGAAAAATAGGTAATAATACACATTATTGTTTGAAACTGAGTTCTCCAAACTCAACAGGAAAGTGACAAAATAAAAGCAGTAGTCAGAAGGTCAGCTCTAAGAAAAAACACAGAAAAAGCACCTTTGAAAAGACATTTTAGAGCTTAAAGTTCCTTTAAGGGAAGAAAATATTTCCCTACCCTCCTCACACCCCAAAAGGCTTGGATGAGATCCAGTTAGTTGTGTCTTACTGCACTCAGAAAACCTCAAATCAATATTTAGCATTAACACTTTAATGGAAAACCAACACCATAATAATAGGTAGTGCGCATCAGTGCTCTGAACTGCAAAGAAAGCAAGTTCTGCGGCCAGGAGGAAAGCTGCTCTACAGGAATCCCCAAGGGAAATCACAGAGGATGCGTATACCTCGTTTAGAAAGGGGCACAATGGGTGATTTCTTATTTCCTTACTCTCAAGGGACTCCATGGAAAACAATACATCTGACTAAAAAGAATGGGATTTGCATGATGTATTCGGACCCACATTAGCTCTTCTCACAGTGCGAAGTTTGTCAGCACCTTGTCTGACAGTGAGGGAGCCACATACTGCATGCAGAAACCAAGTTTTGTACCGACGCACCTTAGGAGAAAAACAGTAACTGAAAAATTTGTTGATCTCCTACAATAAAAATGAATATTGTATGAGGTAACAAACAGAGCAGTGATTTAAGTTTTAAATCATCCTTTATTCTTTTCATCAGCTGAAGTATAAAACTGACTCCCCATTAACCTCCCATTTCCTCAACAATTTAATGACCTTCTAAGTATAGAAATGCTGTTCATGTATAAGAATGTCAGTCTGAAAGAGTATGGGTCACAGTTTCCTCCAAAATTATGGCAGTTCACCTCTCCAAACGTTCCAGCAATTAGAAAGAAAATGAGAGCCTCCAAGTACCACTCAGACAAGGAGTGACTTCGAAATTACAAGACACAAGTGCTCAAAGTGGTCCCCTTTACACTTGCTCCAAGGAAGGCACCCGAAGAACGGTTTCTGAGAAGATAAAAACCCACAACTGTTGCAGCTGCAGATAGCAATCGTTCTGTCAGCCAGGCTGCTATATTTATATTTTACTTATGCCAGCACCTAAATAACTGTTTTTCAGACCGACAAAAACTCTTGACTGTCCAAAGCCTTCAAACCCCTGAAAAGGGGGTCGCTGCGTGCCCCCATGTCTGACAATCTGCAAGTTCTGCTCAGCCACGTCCCACGGCGCCTCTTCCTCGGCTCCCCGCGGCAGCCGGGCTGGGGGCAGGAGAGACGGGGGGAGCCGAGTGCTGCCCGGGGGTGGGAGCTGCCGCTCGGGGCAGCCCCGAGGGACGGGCCCCCGCCGGCCCGGGGCTAGTCGTCGCCCGCTGCCCCGCACGGCTCCGCGGAGCCCATCTCCGCCTTGCTGCCGGCGTCCGGCGGCTCCTTGTCCCCGCGACCCTCGGATTTCTTGTTGAAGCACAGCTTGAAAACCCCCAGGACGGTCATAACCAGGATGACCAGAACCACCACCGCGACCGTCACCAGGATGAAAACATAGTTGGAGGAGGAGGGCGACGAAGCGGCTGTCTTCTCCCCGCCGGCGGTGGCGGCGGGCGGCCCCGCGGAGCCCCGGGGTGCCGGGGCGGAGGGGCTGTGCTCCTCCACCCCTGCACCCCGGGGCTCCGCGGGGTCGCCCGCGATCGTGGGGGCCGCCCCCGTGGCCGCGCAGGGCGTCCCGGGCCGCCCGCCCGGGGTGCAGGAACAGGCGAAGCCGCCGGCGGCATCGCGGCACCCGGCGGCCTCGGCGCACCGCCCGCTGCCGGGGCTCCGGTAGCCGCAGGGGCAGAGGGCCTCCTCCGCCCCCTTCCAGGTGAAGCCGCCCCGCTCGGGCTGGCAGGTGAGCCGCACCTCCCCGCCGGGACACCCCACGGTGAGCACGGTGCCCGGCGGGCTGAAGCCGGGGCCGGCGCTGCGCTCCTCGAAGGGGAGGCGGTAGCCGAGGTCGAGGGCGCCCGCGGGGCTGAGGTCGGGGCAGGCGCCTTCGTACTGGTACTTGCAGACGTAGCCCTGGCTTTCCCGCTGGCAGGGCCGCTCCTTCCAGCCCCAGGTGGGGCCGCTGCCGGGGGCAGCCGCCGCCGCCAGGTGCAGCCCGGCGCAGCGGGCGGTGAGGCAGGACCGCAGGGGCTCCTTCACCCACCGCCCGAGCGCCACCGGCACCTCCCGCGGGGCCACCCCGCCGCCGGCGCCGTCCCAGGAGAAGCCGCGCAGCGGCTGCCCCGCGTCGGTGCAGGTGGAGGCGTTCCTCTTCAGCCCGACCCAGAACAGCGACGGAGCGGGCCCCGCCGCCGCCTCCGCCAGCAGCCCCAGCAGCAGCCGCAGCTCCGGCTCGCCGCTGACCCAGGCCAGGCCGCCCCGCCGGCGGCCGCAGGCGCTGCGGGCCTCGGCGTAGGAGTCGTCGGCGAGGTGGGCGCTGAAGCAGGCGCCGGCGGCCTGGCAGCGCACGGCGGCCCGCGGCGGCGGGGGCCGGCCCAGGGCGCAGGCCGCGGCCAGCAGCAGGCACCAGGGCCCGGCCCGCCTCATCCTGGCGGCGCGGCGGGCCGAGGGGCTCGGGCTGCCCCGGCGGCTGTGGCAGCGCTCGACCCTGGCTTAGGCTGGCCCCAGCCGCCCGCCCCGTCCCACCCCAGCGCCGTCCCCGCGCCCACGGCCCTCCCCCGGGTCTGCCGGAGGAAGCGTATCGGGAGCCGGGGTTGACCTCGGCATCCTCCGTTTGTTGGCGGGCGGGGGACAAGCAGCTCCCTGCGCAGCCAGGAAGCGTCTGCCCTGCCCGGTGGGCGGGTGTCCAGCCTCGGCGGAGGACGGGGGTGGAAAATCCCGGTGCCCGCTCCACTCTCGGAGGGTCAGAGGGCGGTGAGGCCCGGAGCCGCAGCAGCAGGGCCCATGTCAGGCCTGTGTCTGGCAGGTGCCCGGGCCCATCTCGCCAGCCTGTCGCGCAGTGCTGCCAGGAGAAGAGCAGGGCAGCTTCAGTGACCTCTTCCTTGAAAGGTTTCCTGGTTAGGTGAAGCTGTGCAACCAGCCCCTTAGCTGCCAGTACTCCAGCCAGTGTAACACTCAGGAAAACCAACTCGGCTCACTAGTTTCAGGCAAATAGGTTGTTCTTAAGTGAGTTTAACTGATCCACTGCTGCTGTTCCTCCATAGGCAGTCTATGTCTTGCCTCTCTTACTCTGACGTCTATCTGCTGTTATCTCATGTGTGTTCAGATACAGCAAGTATCTGAGCCTCTTCCCCAGGCATTTTATGTGGCACAAAACCACATGCATATGTATTTAATTTCATTTTCCAGCTTTCACTTTGAAAGAAGCCCTGTCGATGTTTTCAGTTTCATGAGTGTGATATAATACAAATTCCTGCATTTGGATACTTAGAAACAGCGCGGAAAAAAAGCAGAAAATAATTTATTCAGAATTTAAAAAAACGTAATGTTCATCAGTAGCTGCAGTCTGTAGAGGTGAGTTCTACAGTCTTGGATCGAGGCTCCAGGTGGACTCAGTCCTGCCCAAGTACCCGCACTGCTCCAGTACACCAGTAGGCTCTGCATCTGCTCAGCCCTTTCTGAAGAATTAATTTCTCTTTGGAGGGAATAAATGTGGATGACAAGTCCCATTCAGCCAGCTTGTGACAGACCTGCACGGATCTTATTGACTCTAGGCCTACACTAAGATATAACTCGTTTTCTCTGGACACCCCAAAGAAGAATTAGAAAGACAAGTGTACAGACACAGTGTGTGATGAAGCTCTGAAGCACAGCCTGTTTTCATAATGGATTCTAAATATTGGGTAAATTTTCTAAGTTTTCCAGGAGGAAACTGTCTTGGTGGACAAAGCGTTTGAAAGACTGTTTCCTAGGAAAGCCCAGCAGCTGCTGTTGTTGCCAGTGCATTGCCAGAGCTGCAGTAAACCATACTGAAGAAAAATCAGAAGCTTAGAGTTACATTTCTTCACTTGCCCTAGACCCTGTATCCTGGGCAGCAGAGAATGCAGGAAGCACACAGGGGTCTCTATTCACGAAATTCCTCTTTATTATTAACAGAAGAAGGGTGGGAGTAAAGGGGAAAAAAATACCGTCTGTGTAAGTTCTATAGAAAGTACATCCCCGATACCTAGTGGATCTCCTACGTAGGGTGTGCTTTAGAGTTAGAGACAATGTGAAAGCCATGCCTGGTTTTGTTCGCCTTCTCCCTGAATACTTGATGACAAGAGACTGCAGCTTGATGAAAGCTGTTTTTAACCTTCATTTTCTGACAATATTTTGAATAGCCTTGGCATTCTTATTTCCTAGCTCAGCACAGAAGTTGCAATAAACTGAAAAATAAGATACTAAAAAAGAGTAAATTCTGGTTTCCCTTATTGTCCAGTTCGGTGAATTATCAATAATTAACTTTTTTTCCCCCAAATAAAGTAGACTTTCAAGCACTGTTTATGGCTTTTCAAGTATTCCAGTACTTAGAAGGTGGCTACCGAGAGGATGGAGGTTCTCTCTTCACAAGGAGTCACATGGAGAAGACAAGGGGCAAGGGTACAAGCTGCACCAGGGGTGGTTTTATCTCCATATAAGAAGTTTTTTACACTAAGAACAATCATTCACTGGAACAACCTCCTCAGCGGTGTGATAGAGTCCCCATCACTGGAGGTTTTCAAGATGCAATTGGACAGAGTGCTGGGTAATCTCATCCAGGCTCCCTTTCCCACAAAAGATTGGACCAGGTGATCTTTCAAGGTCCCTTCCAACCTGGACTGTTGTATGATTCTATGATAAGTAGAATGATTTAAATACTTATTTCAGATCGATATGAAAATACAAGAATTCATATCAGCCTCTCCCCAAAATAAGCATCTGTTCGTTACTTCATTTTTGTTTGAGGAAACATCTTGCTAAATGCTTGTGCAGCCCCACTGGACATCACATATACAGAAATTCTGTTCATCACAATTGTGAGAGTTAACAAAGCAACATTTTGAAATACATGAAATAGAAGGAGTTGATTAGGGATAAACTGAATTCACACATTCATATCTGGTTTTAGGCAGATCTTTACATTCAGTTGGTATTTTGTTTCTTGGTATTCAGCAAAAATGAAACTACATCAAACATTGCCTATATTCTTACAATTTTTATATTTCAAGAGCTATTAAACTGCTTTGGTAAAAATAATTAGGTTAAATTTGCTACATGCGACAGGGAATGTAATTAATTTTGGGTGCCAGTACACTTAATTTTATGGCAAATAGGTTTTCATAACAAAACAAGAACCTGTTGGTTTAATTCTAGATGAAATGAGAATTTTGGTTAATCAAGATGTAGAGATGATGTAGCCACCAAAGTCAAAATCGATGGTGTTGTAGCAGCTATGTTTTCAGAGCTCTGCTGCCTATTGGAATTGTCACTCTGGCGTTCGTTCTTCTCCACAGTATGTCAGGATGGAGGCACCAAACCACGTGCCTGTGCGGGTGAGCATGGGGAGATCCTCACTGTCTGCCTGCGATCTGAGCTGGGAAGGTGCAGTTCAGTTTGCATCAGGTAGCTTTATCATCTAGCATTCAGATCTTCGGTCCTTTGCTGGATCTAGCCTTAAATGTACCTAAACTAAATGAACCATTCCTTTAGCCCCTTGATATTTCTTGATGATATGCAAAAGCTATGCTTCTACAAATACCTGTCAGCTTAGTATCTTGAGCCATTTTCCCCAAATGTGGTTGATAGGTTTGGGAGAGAAGAGAGGTTGCTACAGCTTAACTACTGCCATCTTGCTCGGGAATGCTGGCAAGGCTTTGCCTAATATGCCCCTGCAATCATACAGCTTCAGTTTGTTTTCTTTTTCAAAATTTAGTTCATTTATTACAGCTGAATAGAAACTAACCTTTACAAATAGAAGGAATAATATAGAAGCCCCAAAATTTCCATTTCGTGCTTCAAACCTAAGGCTCTGTCCCTGGGGAGGAGAATGCAGCTCAGTCTGTGAAAACATTTACTCCCTTGCATCTCTTCTCAGCTGTCAGCAAGGGCATGATTTGAGCCACCTGGGGTGGCCTCTCCGCCAGGTAATTGACAGGTACTACCGGCTCATTTCACACAGGCCATGACTTTAATTTCCTAGGCTATATTTGAAACGGCAATTTAGAAACAACAGGTTAGCCACCAGTGCAGTGTCATTGGAGGAACTCCTACAGCACAGAAAAATGAGAACACTGCATGCCGAAGCCAAAGGCTTGCGCCGTCGGGAAATAGAGACAGTAGCTCTATGTCTACTTGATCTGCCTGTATGCCTGCTCTTTTCTCCTATGGCTGCCCCTGATAGTCCTGCAAAATATTTGAAAAATAACAGGTTTCCTAGATCTCCAGAAAACAGCTCTGCCTCTGGTTTTGACTGTTCTTCTAGTTCTTACTTTTAAGTAAGTAAGAAAACAGTTTCATTAGGTGTCTTCATGTGGCTTTTCCTGAAGACATCCTTTCTTGAAAGAGAGGATTAGCTACTCACACACAAATGCTGGTACCAGTCAAGGTGTGAGGCAACTAAACTTCTACATATAGAGAAGACTTTATTACATGAATGTGAATGTTATATGACTGATCGATCTATAAGTCCTAATGTAGCTGTTTTGCTCAGTAGTAAAAGCCTTATTTAGCTGTATGTCCTGGTTTGGCCCAAACCAGGCCAATTAGTCTTAGAGAAATCAAGGTCACTGCTAAATTCCTCATTGCTTATGAGTGAAGAGCCGAAGGGGGGTCACACCTGCAGGGAGGAGCAGACAGGGCAGGTGACCCAAGATTGACCAACGAGGTATTCCATCCCATACATGTCATTCTCACTTTCCTATTTATCACTAACCCACTGCCTCCTGGAGGTGGGGCCCAGGAGGGAGGGGTCCTCCCGTCTCCCACTGATTGGTACCAGCTTTGCCAATTCTCCAGTTAAAAGCCTGCAGGTGTGATGGCAGGGGAGCTACTGCATTTTCCCCTCTGCCCGTGCTGGGGGGAGCAACTCTGCCTGAGGAATTCTAAGCTCTCGATCTTGGTTTTGTATATATTTGATTATTTCTATTATTATTATTATACTCTTTTTCATTATTATAGTTTATTAAAACTGTTTTAACTTTCCAACCCATAAGTCCCTCTCCCTTTTCCCTTTCCCTTAGGGTGGGGCGGGGGGGGAGAGGGTTAACAGAGAGCATCTGCCACTGGGTTAATAGCCAGCCCAGCTTTAAACCGTGACAGATTTATTGGTGCCCAACGTGGGGCATGAGAGAAGCTCCAACAGGTTGCTCTGATAAGTTGAATCCTGGCTCTGGTGGGAGGAGACCTGGAGAGCTCAGCTGAGAGAGTATCAGATTTCTTCCTTTGAGATTTACGAGGGGTTGGAAAGTTAAAACAGATAGTGAAGATGGTGATGTCATTTTTGAATGCTGTGTTATCTCATCTTTTTATGGAGTTTCTTTCACAGTTGAGTATTGCAATGATGCCTTACCTGCCGTGGGCACTGTGTTATTGCTTGCTTCTTATGAATGTTTACATGCAGTTTAGCAGTGGTTGCTGGTCGAAATGTATTGTTTTGGTATGGGGTTTGATACTGATTTATGCTGTGATAAACTGGGCAGTTAATATTCCGGTCTCTTATCTCTATGACACAATGATGGGTAGCTTTAATCGTGAATCAGTAGCAGCGACTTCATTTGCACGCTCCAGGCGTCCTTTAGCTGATTCTGTTAACGATTACACTTCCAGTTTTACTTTGGGAAATAGTACCTTCTCCTTTTCTGCCAAGCTGATTCCACTAGATTTTGCGAAATTAGGATGGTGCTGTCTAGGTGGCATGTTTTTATTTTCGGTTGTCCTGAATGTGTTTCTGATGTGGGATAAGATCAAATATCGGTGCAGGGACAGTTGTAGGTGTTACACAGCCACCTCAGATCCTACAGCGTGTGCTGCTGCTACAGCCACTAAATCCACTGAAACCTTGGCAGCCTGCACCACAGCTGCTACACCCCCCAAGATGGCCACTGTAGCTACTCAGACTCTAACGAGTCTCAGCACTCCCACGACAGCCACTGCATTTACTCAGACCCCAGCATCTACTGAATCTGTACCAATTGCTCCTGTAACCAGGAAGAAATACCAAAAGAAATCAGCTCGTGAAGTGAAGGATGATGACTCAGAGCCTTCTAAGGCAGAGCCATCATATGACCCAGGTGAGGGCCCTTCTCAGGTAGAGTTAGGGCCTGACACAGAGGGGGGTTTCCTCGATTGTCCTTTTAAAGCAGACCCATCACAGAAGAAAGTTCCTTCTAAAGCAGAACTATCACAAGAGGAGGACTCGGACGTAGAGATAACCTACCACTCCTTATCCCTGAAGGACCTGAGAAATATAAGGAAAGACTTCAGCCGTTATGATGGTGAACCAATTATTACCTGGTTGCTCCGATGCTGGGATAATGGGGCAGACAGCATGCAATTAGATGGCAGAGAAGCCAGACAGTTGGGATCCCTGTCCAGAGATGGTGGTATTGATAAGGCGCTCGCAAGAAAGTCAAACACGATCAGTCTCTGGAGGCGACTCTTGTCAGCTGTAAAGAGCAGGTATCCCTATAAAGATGATGTTATCAGCCACCTAAGCAAATGGACCACTATAGAAAAAGGTATTAATTACCTTAGAGAACTAGCTGTGCAAGAGATTATTTATAGACACCCACGGGAAGTTGTAGACCCTGATGAAGTGGAATGCAACCGATCCATGTTCCGGAAGGTCGTGAAGAATGCTCCACCGACGTATACCCATACATTGTCAATATTAGTCTGGGGAGAAGATGATATGGCACGTTCTACTGTGGGTAAAATGGCTAACTGCATGCGACAGTATGAAGACAGTATTTCTTCCCCACTGCAGGCACGCATCTCAGCTGTGGAAAAACTGACTAAGGAAAACAAGGACTCATTTAAACAACTGTCAGACAAACTGTCCAGGATCGAGAATAAACTTGACTCTCTACCTACACAGGCGCGCGTTGCAGCTGTTAGGAGAAAACGCTCTCCTACAGGGCCAGCTCAAAGGAAACGGAACACATCACGAGGTATCCTGTGGTTTGCCCTGCGTGGTTATGGGGAGGACATGAGCAGATGGCATGGACAACCTACCAGTACCCTACAGGCACGAGTACGTGAGTTGCAAGCTAAAAGAAATACCAGAGAGAATTTTTCTAGGAGGATGGCTGCTCCAGTTACCAGTGAGCAGGACCCCAGTCAGGGTAGATGGGCCTCAAATCACTTTTTCCCAAGTGTGATTAAGAGAAATGAAGGTCCAGTCCCTGTGAGCAGCACAAATCCATTTCTTAATTAGGGGGGCCCTGCCTCCAGCCAGGTGGAGGAGAGGGACAACCGAGTTTATTGGACTGTGTGGATTCGATGGCCTGGCACATCGAAACAACCAACAAGCGGATCAGGCTGCTAAAGTGTTCCAAATAGATTTGGACTGGGAACATAAAGATGAACTATTTTTAGCTCGGTGGGCTCATGACACTTCAGGTCATCAAGGGAGAGATGCAACATACAGATGGGCTCGTGATCGAGGGGTGGACTTAACCATGGACTCTATTGCACAGGTTATCCATGATTGTGAAACATGCGCCGCAATTAAGCAAGCCAAACGGTTAAAACCTTTGTGGTATGGGGGGCGGTGGTTGAAATATAAATATGGGGAGGCCTGGCAAATTGACTACATCACACTCCCTCAGACCCGCCAGGGTAAACGCTATGTGCTTACCATGGTGGAGGCGACCACCGGATGGTTGGAAACATACTCTGTGCCCCATGCCACTGCCCGGAACACTATTCTGGGCCTCGAAAAGCAAATCTTGTGGCGACACGGCACGCCAGAGAGAATTGAGTCGGACAATGGGACTCATTTCAAAAACAGTCTCATAGACAACTGGGCCAAAGAGCATGGCATCGAATGGGTATATCACATCCCCTATCATGCACCAGCCTCTGGGAAAATTGAACGGTATAATGGGCTCTTTAAAAACTACCCTGAAAGCAATGGGGGGTGGAACCTTTAAAAACTGGGATAAACATCTGGCACAAGCTACCTGGTTAGTTAACACCAGGGGATCTATCAATCGAGCTGGCCCTGCTCAGTCAGACCTTCTACATACAGTAGAAGGAGATAAAGTCCCTGTGGTGCATGAAAGGAATCTATTGGGAAAAACTGTCTGGATTCTTCCTGCAATGGGCAAAGGTAAACCCATTCATGGGATTGCTTTTGCTCAAGGACCTGGATGTACTTGGTGGGTGATGTTGCAAGATGGTGGAGTCCGATGTGTCCCTGAAGGTGATCTGATTCTGGGTGAGACTACTTAATTCTGAACTGTATGTTGTTGCTGCATAAGTGTCTTTCAGGTTAAGACAGTGGTGATGAGACCGGAGCTAGCTTCATCAAGTGGCGTCCAGTAACCTCCTCGAGTCTGACATCTTTAACCTGCAACCCGTGGGCACGAACCATGACAAAAGAGAGACTGCTAGCCAGAGAGACTGCTGAGAGACTGCTAGCCAGATGGAAACCCACAATCCTGAACTTAATGAACTTTTTGTATAGAGATGAATCATAAACTAGTGATATGTGTATATATATTTGAAAATGAAAAGGTAGTGGTGATCTGAGTATGACGTGAATGGTATGGAATAAGGGGTGGAATGTCCTGGTTTGGCCCAAACCAGGCCAATTAGTCTTAGAGAAATCAAGGTCACTGCTAAATTCCTCATTGCTTATGAGTGAAGAGCCGAAGGGGGGTCACACCTGCAGGGAGGAGCAGACAGGGCAGGTGACCCAAGATTGACCAACGAGGTATTCCATCCCATACACGTCATTCTCACTTTCCTATTTATCACTAACCCACTGCCTCCTGGAGGTGGGGCCCAGGAGGGAGGGGCCCTCCTGTCTCCCACTGATTGGTACCAGCTTTGCCAATTCTCCAGTTAAAAGCCTGCAGGTGTGATGGCAGGGGAGCTACTGCATTTTCCCCTCTGCCCGTGCTGGGGGGAGCAACTCTGCCTGAGGAATTCTAAGCTCTCGATCTTGGTTTTGTATATATTTGTATATATTTGATTATTTCTATTATTATTATACTCTTTTTCATTATTATAGTTTATTAAAACTGTTTTAACTTTCCAACCCATAAGTCCCTCTCCCTTTTCCCTTTCCCTTAGGGTGGGGGGGGGAGAGGGTTAACAGAGAGCATCTGCCACAGGTTTAATAGCCAGCCCAGCTTTAAACCGTGACACTGTAGTCATTCCTTAGTCTTCTGCCTGTAAGATCTGAGCCTTTGAAAAAACAGTGGCTTTCTTTAATTGTAATTTTATTAAGAGCCATTAGTTTTTATGTTTCATTATGTAACTGTGTCTGTTTTATAATATGTTCATTTTGACTAAGGAGTAATGAGAGAAGGGCTGAATTAATAAAACTACTTTTCTCTTTTAGGGTGTATTCTTTTTTGCATTTTTATGAGGTAAATTAAAACTATTCTTTTTGTGACTAACCAGGAAATATGTCAACCATATACAAGCACATACTTTGCAACTGCTGAGGCTTAAGGGGGTGCATTTTCATTAGAAGTAGTCTTGTAGAGAGATACACTATCCTGTTCTTACTAAGAGCTATATTTTGCTTTGCAGAGGTGGATGGATGGTGCAATAAAAGAGATCTGCCTGGCTGTGAAGGGGGCAAGTGAAATGATCGTATAACACTGCGATGTGTAGGGCTCGAGTAAGGTCACTAAACTGGCTGGTGACTCTTCTCATCCCCAAAGGGGATACAGGAAAATGTCTGGAAGTGGATCTGTCTACCCATTCTGCCACAAACCTGGAAACAATGTCTAACGGCAGAAGCAGCTACAGCGTCTCTTTTCTGCTAGCGTAAAGGAGGGCTGCTGAAGTGCACCGCCCTTTATCACCTGTCCTGTGCAGATGGAGAAACCTATTGCAGTCTGTCGCATTATACATATTTCTTTGGTGTTGGAAACTTTGGAGAGGGAGCGAGAAAAGAAGAACAATAGTCTGGCAGCACTGCCCATTTGCATGGCTCCAGCCTTTTAGCTTGCTGCAACCTTGTGGAGTCTACACCAGTTGGTAGTGGAGAGGCTGTATTGTCCCTATGAGCTCTTTCCTTCCCCCTTGTCCCAGCCAATATCTCTACTGGATCCAGACATCCTTCTGCTGAATTTATCGTGAGTAAAGTCAAAACATATCCCCTATCTTTCAGTGCTCTGCTAAGATATAGGTAATAAAATAAATAAACCAATGGAAACAGGTATTTTGAACAAGTGAGAATCACTGTTGTTTGACAGCAAGCCTCAAAAATTACAGTTTAAATCCTCCTTTCCTCACTCAGTTCTTCATGAAATTGGTATCTGTATTTAAGAAGTGGTTTATCAAATAATAAGGCAGCCCTACATTTCACACATAAGTTGTGTTTAAGCAAAGAAAAGTATTTTCTCACTAAAGGGTTATATTCTTCTTTAAGAAAATACCTCAGTTAAAAATCAGACCCTCTTGAAGTCGATGAGAACTGTCTTATTTCAACAGCGTGCCAAGATTTCTCATTAATTACCCTGCATTCAGGCAAACAACTTGCAACAGGGAGTAAAAATGCCAGGTGGAGTCTGGCATGCTTTTGTTACTTTTCCAGGAAACAGGATAGGTAATGAAAATAACAATATCTATCTTATTGTAACAACTAGCACGATCAGAAGAATTTAATTATTAATCTCCTGAAAGGACTGCATAGATAACAAGGTTCACTTGCACAGTTTGGAAAAGAACCCAGCAGGGGTCATGCAAGTTCCTGTCTACCGTAATAACACTTTCCAATGACATTATCACGTAGCTATGGGATGTTTTTAAAAATAAGGAATAATATTTAACTGCTACTGTGAACACAGTGGTATATCTGTTACATTTATGACATGGACATAGAATATAACTAATCCTGACCTGCTGAAGGGACATTTAATACATGGACTGCATTGGCAAAAACAAACAAATAAAAAGATGTGACTGTAGCATTACCCAATATGCATATGTTCCCCTTAAAGCCTGTTCAGTTTAGATGTTCCTGTTTCCATTACTAATTATGCAAGAAAATAATGTATTCTGTTAACGCTTCTATTCATCTTTAATAAGTTATTAAGAAAGTTTCCAATCCTGTAATTAGGTAGGGGAAATGAACTCCAGAACTCTCAAATTAAACACTTTAAATCTTTTCCAGAAATACTGTAGTCTATAAATATTTTTTTTTCTCACTCTAGCCCACTGTCCTTCCTTCTGTTGACTGGACAATTCATACTCTCTCCATCCCAGCCTCCAAATTCTTCACATCTCCTGTATTACGTAGCACTGTCTGGTTGCCTCATTTGAGCTTCATGTTGAGTATACGTTGGCGTGAGGGGTTCCACAAGAACTGGAGGTTGAGAATGGCCATATGGTCTAGTTTGCAGTTAACAATGTCAAAAATAATAAAAGCACTGAAATGCATCATGGTATTATCAGCCTTCCCTGCATCATCATCTTTTTTCTCTGTACCTTAAATGACAAACACCCAGCAGTGGTCTGAGCTTTTACTGGTTTGATGTATTTTATTGGTCCATATGAAGTGTCCACGTGCTGCAGAATCTGAGCTTTCAGTTGTGTTTGTGTGTGTGTGTGCCTGTATTTAGATGTTTTTATGTATATCTGTAGAAAAGAAAAGGGAAAGGAAAGGAAAGGAAAGGAAAGCTGAGAGTACAGCACAGGGTTAAGCTGAGGGAATGGAGAGCTGCAGCACAGAGTGAAATGAATAAGCAGGAAAAGAGGGAGTAAACACAAAAGAAGATAATAGGGAAGAAATCAAAAGAAAAGACAGAAGTAAGGTCATTCACCAGCGCCAAAGTACCGGAGTGGCAAAGGGAGCCGAGGGGCCGTGTCCCTGCTGCCACTGCCCAGTGCAGCACATGTGCTGGTGTGTGCAGTGGTGCTGGTGATTGCAGGCATGTTTGCACAGCTGGGCAGCCCCCACAGCAGCATGGAGCAAAGGACAATGCCGGCTAAAATAAAAGGCTGTTACCACATAAAGACGGCAGGCGGTTCTTCAAACATATTCCTTTAGGCAGCTGCGGGAGACCCACTGCATACAGAGGGGCGTTTGAGCCTTTGTGGCTCAAAGGCCATCCTTAAAAAGCATTATTGTCAGAACGAGTTTGACAATTTCTTTATGCCACTTCCTTTCTGGTCCACAGGGATGCTATCAGCAGCCTGTGTAAACCATAGGTTTCGGAGGTCTGGGAAAATGTTGAGCACAGTTCTGATGTCCTCCCATCCTAGGAAAAAAAACAAGCAAAAGAGAAGACTGAGAGATTAATTCAGATTTACCTATATCCTATTATAGGTTTCTAATATTTTATCAGGTTTTGACCTAGATAAAAACATTTTGTGAAATCAATGACTTTTCATTTAAAGTGAGAAAATCCCACGTTTTTATTAACTTCCCATAGAACTGTAATTATACAACAAACTTCTGCGACTGGCAGACTTTTTGGGATGAGGCAAAGTTTCCTAGGGAAATAAAGTAAAATAGAAGGAAATCTAGTGGTAAAGAGGTGATTTCACTTCCTGGCCTTTTGCCAGACTGACCATTTCAGAGAGAGTCTTGAAGTATTTGCTTGAAAATGGGCAAGGGATACAGACTAGTGAGAATAGATTCAAGAGAGAGCAGCTGTGAGATGGAGAGGCAGCAGATGCTTGTCTACACAAGCAGTTAATTCAAAATGAAAAAAAATAAAAGGAAGGAAGAATATTCTGAGCCTAATGAAATAATTGTTGCCATGGAGGTTATGGGAGGTAAACATACCTTTTATAGAAATATTTATTGCCATTCTTTTTGTGAGACTGGACAGACTAAAAAGGTTTTAGTTCATTTTACTGATGCATTTTCCTCCCTTTCCCTTTTTAAATAATCCCTTTCATGAAGCATTTCCTTCTCAAGAAAGTCTAATGCTTTAAATGTTCCTCATTGTTTGCTTGCAAGAGATAGAAGCAGAGACTTTAGATTATTTGTGTACTATAGAAGAGGGAGAAGATTTTAGAGGATCTTACTGTATGGCACATGGCTTTTTTCCTCTCCTTCCTTACCTTTATCATGGTAAAAAGGCCAACAGTGTTGTTCTTTGCACTTGTATGTTAAATGTGTGTTCAACAGTACTTACTCTTGCTATTCCAAATGGCTACTATAAAATGGTACCTAGGATCCTGAAATTTTACATGACATAAAAAACACAAGGAAGTTATCTTTATGATCTGGAAGAAGTACATTTTGAAAGCAGATAGGCTCAAGAAACAAAATTAGTGTCTGCCTGTGGACTTCCCACACTCCAAGATGTGGGATATTCAGAATTTAGGTGTTAGTCTGTGTCAAATTAAAACAGGAAAATTAAAATCATATTTTAACTTTATTTTCCAGAAATGACTTATGGGCTAAGTAGTAAATATCTTCCCTGCATTTCTTTCATGCAAAGGTTAAAATCAAATGAAATAAACATCTTTGTTATGACCTATGAGACTGTGGTTTTTCAAAGCCTTAAAAATTAAGGTCTGTCAATGCTAAAGGCATCAAAGACCAACTGTTCCCATGAAGAATAAAACAAGCTTCTCCTTAGCAAATACATTTCAGAACACACAGTCACACATTCCATGCATTAGCAATTATGCATCCACAAGGTAGAATTGATCTACATTTTCATCCACACGCAGGTTTTGTTATTATGATTACTGTTTTTTTATTTTTATATTGTGGTTGTGTGTCAGGCCCTGGTTTCCTTGTCTTATTATTTCCATTAGATTATATCATATAATATCAGCAAAGATACAGTCCTTGTACTGCCAATATAAACAACTCAGGGTTGTAGACAACATATAAACATCATGTGTCTCCTGTAGAGCTGTGCAGACTGACTCCCATCTGAGCCTGTAGCTAATCTGTTCTGAGGTGGATGTGTGTATGTAAAAGGCAAAGTGCACGCATGCAAATTGCATACGCATATGCAGCGGGTATGCATATGCCCATTCTGCCCATATCTGAACATTTGTGATTAGTCATCCTCTGATATTCTGGGAACCCTTGAGAAAGATATGCGATCTATTCATATGATAAAATAAAGCCCCAACGATTGTTTAGCTGAAGACAAAAACAATTAATATCCATATAATCATATTTAGAATAAACCGCGAATAATAGGATGTGTAAACAAAAAGCAGCCACGCTTCCTGGCGTCATTCAGAGTGATGCCAGCCAGAGGCTGCCCTTGAAGATTGTCAGTGCACAGAGACTGTCCGTGAAGGGAGGGACCGTCATCACTGCTCCACTGTTTCAGGTTTCAGCCACCATACACTTTGTCTACTTTTACCTGGTACAAAAACACAGTCGCAGTAGTTTGTTCCTTGGTTCTCATCAGGTAGATACAGTATAAGGTGAGGGAGAGGCTAGAATCTCCAGGAGTTTATTTAGGTACTGATGAGCTCTACAGACAGGCCAAGTTCTCTGGGAGCCTGGTTCATTTTCCATAGCATTTTCTCCGGTAAGGCAAGCACTAGCAGTGTGTGCTGCTTGCTGTTGCTTTAGCTGCCCCTTGCTCAGGACAGTAGCCTGCAATCCAGCTGCACCACTTGGCGCTTGGGTTCAAAGGGCCTTGGTTTCATATTAGCTGAATAGAAAAGGTCAATAAGAGGTGAGAGACAACAGAATGTTAATAAATAATAAAGGAATGAGAGCTGCAAGTGTTTGACCCATCCCTGCTGATGTGATATTGATCTGAACTAGAAGAGAAATGACAAACCCTTCCCCACCCAGAGGTCTAGAAATGCTTCTGATGTGTGTCAGTAAAAGATAAGAATCAGACCAAGAATATATTAGCAGATGCTACAGGGAATAAAGCATAAACAACCCAAGAACAATAGTTACTGTGTGTCAGCTACAAATAAGATACGCTTATTTGGCAGAGCATGTTCTGCTTATGCCCGTTTCTTCAGGGCAGTCTGGGCATGCCAGAAACTTCTCCTGGGAGGAGAGGTCAGGTACAAGGAGACTGCATAAGGGTAAGGTGGCAGGTTCATGGGACTGCAGCTGTGCCCCCCACGTGGAGGGGTGGAAGGAAGGTTTGAAGGCAGTGGATTTGCTCTACACAGACTTTCCACCCCATGTATATTCTGACTGTCCTTCATATTTTACCCTGAGAGCACCCAACTGAGATCTGCAGAGGACTTCAGGCATCGTGCTACCATTTCCAATTAAAGAATGGATCTTCAAAGCCTCTGCTATGCTGTGATTTAACCCTCTAGAGGCAGCTCCCCTAAACATCCATTTTCCTTCCTGTAAAGTACTTTACATTTTTCCCATTAGACACGTGTGTACAGCTTGACTGTACACTTGACAAGTGAAGAATTGTCCCTTCTGTATTATTCTTATTCTTTGATCTCTGATTAATCAAATCAGCTAAACACAGCTACTGCATAAAGTCTAGTACAAAATGCAGTCACATAGTAAAAGGACAGATAAGGGAAATCCTGTAGCCTGAAGGTTAAGGCATTTTTCCTGATGAAGCAGAGTTACTTCTGCTGCAGTGATTATTTCTGTATTTTATATCCACCGAAAAAAAATTGTCAGGAGAGACTGATGTGGAAACCCATCTAAGATTGCCTGGTCTTCTCCTGAAGCATGAGGTTTTGCTTCACATCCCTGCTCCACAGTCTGACAGAGGAAGGATTTGAACCTATATCTCTGACGTTCAAGTAAGCATATTAATCACTGAGCTGTCTTTTTTTTTCCTCTTTTTTCTTATTTAGAGAAACTGGCTACATACCAGTTTTCTGATGTATTGGAAGTCAACCAGTGGGGATTTGGACTAAAGAAACCTCTTTTGCTCCTTCTTGCCTGACAGAAAGGGCTTCAGTATGTCTCCATCTTCAAACAAGCTAGGAACACACAGCATTTGACAGAGATTGGTCCTTTGAAGTCGATACTAAATTGAGGCCTGTCTACAATATTCAGATTGCATTACAAAGGAAAGAGCTCTTGCAGAAATATCTAGAGAAACAGTGCTTTTGCTGAAATGTTCTCTATTAGTCTCCTGCCACATCGGGATCAGGATGGCAATGTTTGCTGCTGTAAAACCAATGAGAATCATCCACTTTTAAATGTATTGGTTTTAGTCTTACTCGTGCTTTATGCCAGTGTGTGAAAAAGGGATTTTTATTCTTTAGCATTTAAATATTAAAAAAAAAAAAGGGAAAAAAATTCCTTCCTTCGGTAATTCCCAAAGACTTTCTATTTCAGTGTAATAAAACTTAGGGGAATGAATATACTTAATATTTGCTAAAATCTCAACATTATGTTTATTAAAACTTGTTTTTATAAAATAAACTTTATTTTATAAAACTATGTTTATTAAAGATACTGAAGTAATTGTGACTTTAAGCCACTGCTCACAGTGGATAACATTTCCAGGGGAAACAGGAAAGGGGCTTGGTTGGTGTTTTTCATTTAGGCAGACTCCTTTGATGGGAGATAGGCAAGGGAGACAGACAGATGAGATAAAGCTTCCAACTGAATCCCCCTGCTAGACTGGCCGTTTTAGTTGCTACAAAGAGAATTAATCCTGTCCTTCTGACACTCTAAAGATTAGTTTACCAGTTTAATTATAATTGGTCATGCAACATTTTTTCTTTTTGTTTTTTTTATGTGAGGGGAATATCCCATAAGCACAAGAAAAGTCTGTAAGAACCACTGGATTTTCAGTTTCTCTCAGGAAAATAAGTTAAACAGGATTAAGGAATCTTATAATAATTTAAATTACTTCCTTTCTAGGTCAAGCAAATGTTACATGAGACATCCTTCCTTGAAAAGTAGGCTTTATATAGACCTTTAACTTTAGACTTTAAGTTTAAACTCGTATAGTCACACATATTAATTGCATGTATATATGCAATGCCAATTTAGAGTTGTGCTTGAATACGTTCATTGCTGATACAGTGGCTTTATGGCAACTGGACCAGAGGGCCATGAAACCTTGCTCTCATTCCCCAAGGGACAAAATGCTTCTGCTGCTCAGTAGTCTTGTATGCTTGTAACCATTAATGTTCCGCCTAATTTATTCCTCTGTACCTGACAAATGACGTCCAGAATACCAATGTGAAACTTGTGTAATTCACATAAGGCCAGTAATGGGACAGGAAAATAAATGAGTTTGTAAGTCCTCTCTGTGCTTTTGATATTCTGGGGCTGTCAGTTTATGGTGTAAGTTTCTACAGCTTTGTGGCTTCTTCACCATGTTAGAAAGTAAGAAAAAGTTATTTTGCAGTGCAAAATGTGTTCCTGACAGGCCCCTAAATGACACTGTGTCCAGGGAAGCAGAGCTGCATCACTGACAGAGACCTCTTGTATAAAAACCTTGAGCAGCCTGAAGACGCACCTTCACAGTCAAGTCTTCATTTTGAATTCTGTCATTCCAGTAATAGGTAAAGGGAGAGGGAAAAAAAAGAGGTGTGGAGAGTACTGAAAATCATCCTTTATGTGGCTGTGAGCAACAGTGCACCCGCTGCTCAGGAGGAAAAGCCACAAGAAAAACAGCTTGCCAGCCTGGATCTGTCCCTGTGCTCCAGACTCCTGGCCAGAAGATACAAAGGAGGCTGATGGAAGTGGGTTGCAGGGCCGGGAGAGCACCAGGGCATCTGGGAGAGAGATGACACATCTCAGCTTCCCTTATCCTGGTCCATATGTTTGCAAGTTAAGGCATTTGCAGATGGACTTTTGGGAAGCCTGAGCTTGTGTTGGCCTGAGAAGTTACCACCCCTCCATGCACATCCTCCCTTTTGCCCACTGCCCAGGGGCAATAACATCAGATGGAGGGCCAGGACAAATCAAGGGGTACTGGTCTTCCCCCCTGTCACATCCAGGTTTTCTATCTCCTGCCTTTCTTGGCCATTGCAGTGGTCACTATTAAACCTGATCATGGGTACAGCTGCACCGTGCTCACTTCTGTGGCTCCTCTGTTAGGCACGCTGCCTGCTCAGGGGCTGGAAGCGCTGTCCCATGGCTGTGTCAAGCTGCTACATGCAATGTGTAATACATCCTCAAATAGTCAGGCACATGAGCACAAAATTAACCTTTGCAGGAGTAAAACTCAATTGCTTCTGTGCTGACAAAGCAAATGCAAAGAATGAGCAGGCGTGGGTAGGATGGCTTCATTTTGAACCCTGAATAGAGAAAGACAAGTGTTTTGGAGTTGTGTGCCATTCTTATTCTCTCTATAGTGCCATATTTTGTAAGGTGACCTATTTGACCCCAACTTGTACTCCAGGATGTGGTTTATAGAGTATCCCTAGTGCACATAAACAATAGATCCTCTGCCTGAATGCACGTCATCTCCCTATATGTAAATTGTACCACTTACTTGAAACAACGACCCTCTGTACTGAAAAGCAGGGTAAGGGGCTGAGTGAGCAGGGACCGTGCCAAAACAATGTTTGAAAGCTGAACTAAAGTGGTCTACCCAGGTGTGTGCACATAAGAACAACTGTATAACTATGCATACGTGGAAAAGAAAATCCTTACTCTCATTTAAAGCAGTGGGAATTTTGCCACTAGATTCAGAAAGGCTAGAACACCACCCAAAGCAAGTCGGAAAGCATAACTTAATGGTTTCTGGAAAAGACACTGAAATGGAAATGTCAGAATTATTTTTCTTCAAAAAGAGAAAACAGCACTTCTATTTTAGAAGAATGCATTTAAAAGAAGATCTCTTTTAGTTTGACATTATCTTGTTACTACCCACAGCAGAAGTGAAAAGTGGCTATTATCCAGTGACAGAGGAATAGGTTACTGAAATTACTGGGGCTTTAGTGTTCCAGTATGCCTGACACTAAGCCTGATTTCTGTTCTTAAGATAAAAAGATTTGATATGGTTCTATAGAGTAACAGGCAGCTTTCCTCTTATCTTCAGATTATGAGCATATGCAGATTATAAGCATTAAAAAAAAATCTGTACACAGTCTGAAGAGAGACTGGGACAGAATACTGATGATAGCCTAGGACTCTCCTCTGCTTCATTGCCCTAATGCCATAATTCTTAATTGAATAGCCTCAGGATGTCCCACCCATGTCTAGGCAAGGAGTCAAGCCTAATTCTCATTCCTGCATAGCCTGATAATGGCTAAACCCTTGGTGACTGTGGGGCAGTATGCACTGTAGTTACCTGTGATGTATAAATTCTTCAGAAAAAGCAAGCTGTTATTTTCTAGCACTATTTGCTTGGTGCATACCTTCAAAAAGAAAGAATAAAGAAAGGAGACAGGAAAGAGTTGAACTTATTATCTTGATTTTGTATGGATCAGCCCTTGGCAGGACTGAATGGCAGTGAAATCAATGCTCATAAACAGAGCACGAACAAAGGTTCATCGTATAAGCTGTTTATTTTGTTCTTTGTTTGCAATTGTTGTGAATACAAAATTAAAGTACTAAGCAGCTGTCACCTCCTGTTTGTGGCTTAGAACAAAAGCCCAGCAAAACCCAGAATTTTACATAGTTCCACATCAAAACCATAATTCAAGCCTGTCGTGATCTGAAGAAAACTTACTCTTTCCCCAAAATACTGAGGCAAATAGGGAAAATTTTACTTCCAGGTTTTCTGTTGGCTTTGTAGGTCAGGTGTACTGATAATACCATGAAATTTTTGGGTTATCTCCTCTTTCCACAGCACAGTCTGAAATCCTTAGCAGAATCCCCATGGACAAGGATTAGTATTCTCCTTGAGGAACAAATTCTATCACAATCATGTTCGCCATTTCTCATTCTATTTGTCATTTCATTTTTAATTTAAAACAACACAATTGCTGTCTACCCTTCCTCACAGTCTTGAAAAAGACTGTGAATAACTCACAAACTCATTGCTATTTTGGAATAAAATCTCTAAATAGGTAAGGAAGGACCCTGTGATCCTTATTTTGCTTCTGAACTTACCTTAAAGAATACTGCAGGTCGGTACAGAAACAACAAGAACACATTTAATTTTAACTGATACCTACTTCTTGTACTGACTGAAGAAAGTGTGATTGATTGTGGATGCCTTTCAATGTCTCTGTGTCTGCTTCAACTATTTGCTTCAGTCAAAGAGGTGAATAGTTAAGTGAGGGTATGCATATGGCTAAGCCTCTGGGAAAATTCTTGAGCTGATCTGATTATTATGGAGTAGGAGAAAGAAAGTGGCGGATATATCTAGGAGGTCTTTGGAGGCACTGTCTAGGAGAACTGGGGCAGCTGTACTGCTGGTCTGTGAGGTGTCGAAGAGAAAGCCATAGCTTACTTTCTATGCTTAGAAAGCACACCAAAGAGGCAGTCAGGGGAAAATCATTGCTTTAGCATGGTCAGGTCAAAAGACGCTTAAGAGCACACATTGTGGTGGGGCCTAAACACAGCCATCTGGTAAGCGTTCTAGAAAATGCTTGTGAGGACTTTAATCAGTAGATCTGAAATCCTTTTCAACTGGTCTTTGCAAGCTGTGCCCTCTGAAATCAAGGTTGTGCAGGTGTCTAATAGGCTTTAAAAAAAATCAATGAAATAATCTTTGATTACACAATTAAAATAGTTTATTGCTGGGTGATGGCCCAAAAGCAGTTTCCTAAAGTGTTTCAAAGTCTTTTAAAAATACAGTGAAGGAAAAGATTGCTTTTTAATGTTAAATTTCAAAAGGCAGCATCAAAGAGAGAGAGAGCGAGATGCTTCTGTTGCCTTAATAGAGATGCATTCATAATAGTACAGAACTCTGAATGTCAAGCTTAAGAGCCTCAAATATCAATATCGACAGATTTCTCCAGAGATCATATGCAGTTATATTAGCTAAAAGACTAAAGTACTGTTTCTGGAAGATGTTAAATTTCCTTCAACTCCCTTTGAACTCAATGGGAAAGATGAGAGTGTCCAGGGCAGGAGAAATTATAAAGATATTGGATAATGGCATTCATCATCTTGCTTCCTAAAATGCAAACTCCTTTGGGTTTCTGTTTGTCTCTCATCACTTCTAAATTAAAGCTCAGGGAGAGGGTAGAATATTAAAATACCATCCAATTTATAGTTGGTTACTAAAGTCAATTGACAGATGACCTTGAAAAAGAATTAATCCAGCAAGCTTATAAAAGAGGATGACCCAGTCCTTCTGATTAACATCAGAGCAGGTGATGGAACAGCGATATAGTGGGAGTGAAAGAAGACAGAGAAGATTAAAGCACCCAATATGTTAAAGGATTTCTTTAGAAAATTCCTCTTCCCTTGCATCCTGACAAAAATCCACAGATTCCAGTTGACAGTATAAATGTGTGATAAATTCAGTATCTGGTCGATAGCTCTTGCTACATGTAAAGCAGACAATTTAAAATTCTGTCAAAGTATTATTAGTTCAGATTTTTCCATATTAGCAGGAGACACTCAGTACAAAAATGTAAACCAAATTCATGAACATTCAAGAATCTAGAATTTATTTCTAGGTTTATCTTCCTGTCTTTTAAAGCAAACTTTTATTAAGTCACTTTACCTTGGGAGAAGACAAGCTGTGGGGAGTAACAGACAGGTGAAGGATGGTGAGAGAAAGGTTTTTCCTCAGCTTTGTTAGAAACAGGATAAAACTGGATGTCCTGAATTGGTTAATATTGTCTTTAAAATATGGAACTTTAGGGGTTTTCTTTAAATCAGACAGTTTCTGATTTCTTGAGTCTCTGGAAAGCATTGACTACCATTCATGTTTTTGTACTGTCTAGAAGTTTAGAAGCTTAATTGGAGGGAGAGGAAACAGAAAAATCTGAAACCAGCTCTTCAAGGTGAAATGGAGTCTTGAGGGAACTGAAGACCAAAAGGAGCCCAAGTGGCTGGCTGTTACAAAATAGTCATAGTTCAGATGCCTCATTGCTACAGTAAGCTTAGTCCGATACTTTTAAAACTTCTTATATTGGGTGACTTCCTTAGAAAATTTTTAAAATAAACAGGGAAACTTCAGCTACATGAAATGGTTGTGCTCTGATTTCGCATATTTGTGAGGTCACTACAGAAGGGAAGTAACTTCAATTCTGAGTCCTACAGCTCCTTACAAGGGGTTCTCAAGAGCAAGAAAACAGACAAGATCAAACCCTTAGAAGCTGAAAAGAAGATAAACCCCTTCTAATTTCTAGCTATGTATTGAGGTTTACCTGCAGGGCTAAACCTTGAAAATTTAGTGCCGACTTCTATAGCCTTCATGTCAGACATAACAATGTAGTACCATATAACAATGAAATCAATGAAGACGAGCAGTAGGCATACCTTTTTTGTAAAATGAAAACACTACATTGAACATACAATTTTTTCCTCAAAGTAGGATGACTGACAAATGATTGTCATGTTGCTTAATGTACTCCTGGAGGCTTTCCCGTGAAATATGTAAAATCCAAACAGAAGAAACAATGGCCTTGCAGAAGTGAAAACTTTGTTTCAAACCAGCAACAGACCACCTGCTCCAATGAATTTTAACCTATTTTTAATCCTCTGTGGCCTGACAAAGTCTGTATATAGATATTAGAGAGGGAGATGCACATATATAGACCTGTGGCTGAAATACCATCACAGAAGATAATCTGTAGGTGATGGCATCTCCAACAGTTAAGGCAGGTTTTCTGTCTGACAGAGTTGCAAATGCATAAATATTAGTGGCTGAAGAGCAGATTTCAGTCCTGAAATATTTTCACTTTCACTTAAACTGTTTATCTAAATACTGTCCCTAATTAGCAGGAATCCTTATAAAACTGAAGGCAACAGAGCCAAATAACCCACTGTTGTAATTCTCTGTGACTTCCTCAACTGGCAGTTATTAATGTCTATTTAATTACAGCAAAGCGTGCAGTTGTTATTAAACTTTACTTAAACTTGGTTTGGTCAGGTGCCGAGATCCTTCTCACGTTAGTAGACTGAATATGAAAACACAACTTTTAGTACTAGATTTGCTAATGCTTTGGGTTTTGTAGCTGATAAATAAATGAAGAATTCTGCCTTTGGCTTTTGCAGGAATTGTTTATTTCATATTTTTAGCTAACATAATAATTAAGTTTCCTTATTTGATACTGAGCCATTTTATTTTTCTCTGTGTCAGGTTAATGATATTTTCATTTTATTTTAGCTGTGAGTTTGATTTTAGAAATTATATGCAATTGAACAATTTTGTCAAATAAGTATTTCTTAACAAGGCAGATAGTGAAAATAAACTTTAGTTAGTAACTCAGTACTGTTCTCATATTCTTCAAAATCAAATCACTTGGAAGTGTTTGTTTTCTCTGGAGACAAGTATTGCATTTAGATACACATTCAGAAGTGCCCAAGCCATTTTTTGCTTGTTACTTTTATTATGATGTACATAATAAAGGTCATTTATTATAGGGACAGATATGTCACATTTATTTGAATACAAGTCACACCCAACCCCCTAAATCCCTTTTTTTCCCCCCTAAAAAAAGGGAACAGAGAAACTGCCATAGTGGCTCAGACAAGTGGATCATCTAGTTCAATATCCTATTTCCAACAGCAACCAATACCAAATGCTTCAAAGTGACAAAAAAGTCCCTTGAATTAAAGAAAGACTAGTGAATCTACTGAAGAGATTTCTGCACAGCCTAGTTGGACTAGATGATGTGAAGTTGGACTAGATTATCTTTCATGGTCCCTCCCAATTCAAAACATTTTATGATTCTATGAATATAAGGAAAGTTAATGTCTTCAAGCATTATTTCCTTCAAAAGAGGAGAGTTTACTTTTCTTCTTAGACCTTTAGACTGTCCCAGAACAATTCAATATATAAAATTTTACATATAGTCATACCTCACTAAGGATCTACTACTGAGGACTGGGGATAATGTAAAATTTATAGCTATTTCTAAGTTTCTTACTTATACAGTAAAAAGGAAAAACAAGACCAAGATTTAATTGTGTCGTTGCCTGTAGCATTAAGGAATTTTGTTAAACAGCAATTCATCATGCTCTAGTGATACAGCTGGGGGATAAGGCTCTGCTTCACTCCACTGATAAGTCTGTCTGTCTTCTCATGCTTGACAAGCTGAGGAACAATTATTAATGCAGAATTTCAGAAGTATCAGTTCATTCGCTTCGAGGGATCCGACATGAAAAGTATGGTTTGAGAGGTTTAAAGTAAAATCAGCTGAAGTTTCAGACTTGCTGCTCTAGGAGAAGCTTAAAAATCAGTTTGTGTGACCTAAATGCACAGAAAGGTTTGTGATGGTCTGGGCAGATCAGAGCAACACAGAAGCTTCTATTCAATGTTACATTATTCTATATAAGAAATTGTCCACTTGAGTGCATAACCCACAGAGTCACCCCATGTCTGTACTTTCACCTTATAGTCTTAGGATCCCCGTTACAGTTCACTTTTACATACATTTTTATTCTGAGTTACTGATAGTTCATTCTGCACATCAATGGTGCTTATGAACAGATACGTGTGTAATACTTTATGAAGTACATGTTACTAATACCTAATTCACAGAATCACAGAATCACAGAATCACAGAATCACAGAATCAACCAGGTTGGAAGAGACCCCAGGGATCGAGTCCAACCGTTGCCCTGACACCACCCTGTCAACTAGACCATGGCACTAAGTGCCATGTCCAGTCTTTTCTTAAACACATCCAGAGATGGTGACTCCACCACCTCCCTGGGCAGCCCATTCCAATGTCTAATAACCCTTTCTGAAAAGAAATTCTTCCTAATGTCCAACCTGGACCACCCCTGGCGAAGCTTGAGGCTATGTCCTCTTGTCCTATCGCTAGTTGCCTGGGAGAAGAGGCCGATTTCCACTCTGCTACAACCTCCCTTCAGGTAGTTGTAGACTGCAATAAGGTCACCTCTGAGACTCCTCTTCTCCAAGCTAAACAACCCCAGCTCCCTCAGCCGTTCCTCGTAGGTCAGACCCTCCAGACCCTTCACCAGCTTGGTCGCCCTCCTCTGCACTCGCTCCAACACCTCAACATCTTTCTTGAAGTGCGGGGCCCAGAACTGGACACAGTACTTGAGGTGCGGCCTCACCAGTGCCGAGTAGAGAGGGACAATCACTTCCCTAGACCGGCTGGCTACACTATTCCTAATAGAGGCCAGGATGCCATTGGCCTTCTTGACCACCTGGGCACACTGCTGGCTCATGTTTAGCTGGCTGTCGATCAGCACCTCCAGGTCTCTTTCAGCTGGGCCGCTTTCTAACTACTCTTCCCCCAGTCTGTAGCGCTGCATGGGGTTGTTGTGGCCGAAGTGTAAGACCCGGCACTTGTTCTTGTTGAACCTCATGCCGTTGGTCTCGGCCCATCTATCTAACCTGTCCAGATCCCTCTGTAGGGCCTTCCTACCCTCCAGCAGATCGACACTCCCATCCAGCTTGGTGTCATCTGCAAATTTACTGAGGGTGCACTCAATCCCTACGTCTAGATCATCTATAAAGGTATTGAACAGCACCGGCCCCAGAACTGAGCCCTGGGGAACGAATTATGACGTTACCACAGGTACTTTATCAAAATTGCTTTATACCACCTGAGCAGGGCTTTGCAGGCAGCTGCCCCTTCCTCCTGCGCCCCCCAGCACGCCAGCACAGCCTGCCTGAGTGGGTGGCTATGAGCCCGTTGCCCATCTTTAGCTAGCTACTTTTGGAGTCCTGAGTGAGCAGGCAAGGGAAAGAGGACCTGCTAAACCTCACAGCTTGTAATTTTGTTACTGTTTCAGTTATTTCTTTTCCTTCCCTAATGTCATGTGATAAGATTGGGGAAACAAGGGGAAGGACATGCTCATTGCAGGCCTCAGGTATCTTTTCTCTTTCAAAAGCTGGATGTCAGCTGTTGCTTACATTTCAGCCTCTTTTTCCCCCCAGGTACAGCAGGATCCCAGTGGGTTGCAGCTATCAGAGCGGAGCATTTGCAGCAGTTTCTGGGTCCCAGTCTCAGCCTGCTGCAACATTGTTCCCCTTCAGCTGAGCACAAACACCTTCTCTTTGCTTCTGAAATATGGCAGGGCTGTGCTACAAGCTCAGTGTGCTGCTTAGAGATGCCTTGCCAAGCCTTACTCACAGTTTTTCCTTTGTTGTTTCTGGTGCTGCTGAATAATTCTCCTCGCTTCTTTAATTTCTTAGCTGTGGATGAGCTTCTGGGCAAACAAGAAAATATGTGGCTGTCTAGGGCCCTGATTTCGCCACAGAGAAATGTTCTCAGTTCTCAATAAATCATGACTCTCAACAAATGCGGCAATTTCCTGTACACTGCAGGACCAGAAATTAGCACATGGCTCCATGTTACGCACTAGGCAGTACTGGACATGCTGCTGTCTTAAATCCAAATGCTTTCTGGAACTGCAGCAGTATCTCACATAGTCCTGGCAGTAGGCTTTCGTGTCCCTGGTGGAGGTCACTGCCCTTAACCTTTTCCTGAAGTCAGGCTCCTGGGAGAGAGGAGATTTCTTTTCCAGTCTTTGCTTGAAATTACTATTTCAATGTTTTACCAAATGGCTGTTTAATGTAATGCTCAAACAGGTTGAGAAGTCAGTTCCCAATGCTATTCCTTCTCTAATAAACACATGAACTTCCAGCCTGGTGTCTTATGGTCAGCTCTTGGACATCATCTTCCTCTTTAGACCTTTGAGTACTGCAGGGAGGGTAGATCAGCTTCAAGTGAAAGCAGCAAAAGCACTTTCTTACATTTTGCTTAGTTGGTAGCCAGATGGTTAGGCTGTGCTTCTCTGCCAGGAGAGAGATGATGGTGAGTGCCCTCCTGAGAGGCAACAGAGTCCCAGTTTCCTATTCCCTGGCTGACACACCGACTTGGGTGCAGAGGGACCCCTGCGGCACCGTTTGTGGTAGAAGCAGAATCAGGACATTTTTTTGAAGTATGTCTTCCAGACCAAATACTCCAAGTGGTATAAGCACAGTAGGCTCTGTGATATTTTAACACACTGCAACAATGCTCTTTATGACCATAATTTGTATTAAAAAATGGAGTGAGATCAGAACTGATCATATAATTTTTCAAGTTTGTATCTTCAAATAGTGCTGATACACTTCATGCAGAGTATCTGATCTCAATTCTGTTTCTGGTGATTAAAAAAACATGTGAGTGCATGCATTGACTGTTTTCAAACTGCTCGTTAACACTTGTTCATTTGTCAGATTTTCTGAGCAAGAGGATATGAGAACACTGCCACTCTTGTTTGTGCTAAAAAATGTCGGAGTTTACGTTATGTTAAACATTCATGTTATAGCACAAACAATTAAGAAAATCATCTTCTTTTTACTCAGCAAATGCAATCTACTAATATTGTTTTACAGTAACTATTTCAAACTCCTTTGCTATACTAATAACCGCCTGAACATTTAGAAAAGCAATTATCATTTATAACATATATTTAATTTAAGGAGACCTAGATGTTTTTTAACTTCTGTTCACTTACTCTGTAATTAGACTACATATAAATCTCAGGTAAAATTGGTGAGGGAGAAGTGCTGTGTTCAGAACTTGACACTATGCAAGGCTCGGCCCATCCTCTCCTCTGCCAGCTTTAGGAACAAGCTATCTTGAAAACAAGATGAGGAACAGAGTCATCCTCCCTTTTTTTTTCCCCCTTCACACAAAATATCTTTGAAATCTTGGGCAGACCACCCAGATCCCAGCCCAGTGATGTGCAAAACAGTTTTGCAGTGCGGTGTTGGGTAAAGGGGACTTTTGCAGGACTGAGAACTGAAAACAGGCTTCTGAATTGTCCTGTGCTCATTAGCAGCTGATGAAAATCCTCTTTGCACAGGACTGGCAGGATGACAATTCCAGCTGGAGCCCATGTCTAACCTCCCAGTAATCTTTTTTCCCCTAAAATGATTGGAATCACACTCGTAGCAAGGGAAAGAGGGGGAAGGCAAAGAACACAACAGTAAATCCTTCAAATACATATGTGTTTTAAAACCCAGAAATACATTTGTCTAGAAATACTACTACTACTACTACTACTACTAATAATAATAATAATAACAACAACAGTACTTGAGCTCAACTACTAGGATTGTACAGAGCTGGACAAAACAGCTATGGTATCAAGGGTACCAGCTAGCAATAACCCACATCAGTTCCATGTTCTGAATACAAATGAATATTTCCAGTACTGTTGTCATTACAAATCTCTTTTCAGTTTCAGGTATTACTTTCCCAAGCTCAGATATATTCTTAATTAATATCAGGTAAAGAAAGCTCCAAGGGCGGCCTATAACAGAGTCTCAGAACAAATTATAAAGGCTTCAATAATTGTAACATCGAAGTTTTTTCCAGTAGGTTTAGTTTAAGTGACTGATCAGCTGTTAAAGACAGAAGACTGTAGCTTAAACATTTTAGTCTTAAAAGCTGAATATCTTCATGGCTTTGCAACAGAATTAATTTGGCTTTACTGGCCTTACTTCAGCCAAATTAGCAGTGAAATTAATACCCTTATAGATTAGGCCCTACCCACCAAAGAATTTTGCCAGGTGCCTTGTAATTGCAGCTACAACACGCTGCAGGTAAATAAATACTCAGTATTTCATCATCATTTTTAACTGCTCTTATCACTTTAATCTGTCAAGCCATACTCAATCTATTATACTGCTAGCCAGTCTTCACTGCATAGCTTTGTGAGAAATCAACTGAGGACCCTTTCATTTATATTTGTTCTTACATCTTGACCCTACAAAGTGCCAAATGTCATCAGCTCCCAGGAAGTCCCGTGGAATTGAGGCACTTTGTGCCCTTCAAGACCAGATCCTAAATTGAGTTACTAGCTGTACAGTCATGAGGTGCCTTACTTTGCTGCCTGAAACAAGCTGCAGGAACAAGTAACCTTGCTAGAATCAGCATTTCAGCCCAGGCAGTTTTAAAAAATCAGCAGTCAGGGGCCAAACCCTTGGGATGCTGAGCCTTTCTGCTGCTGCTGACCTGGCTGGCTGTTAGAGCCACTCAGCCCTTCGCTCTTTTCCTCGGCACTAACTGGATTCAGCCTTCTAGGGTCAGCAGCTGCCATTGCCTTCAAGGTTAGTAGCTTTAAATGGCTGCTGAAACATAAAAAGACTGTCAGCATTTGTCTCCCCCTGCGATTACGATGCAGCAATTCTTGCCATAGCAGTCATGAGTGGATCAGTTGTGATTTTTCTCAATATTGTTTTCGACTGCCCTTGAAAGCTTGCCAGCAAAGAGAAAAAAAAAAAAAAAAATGCTTGCCAAGAATGCAGTGATGAACAAGAGGAAAAGATGGGAATGGTGTTTATTTATGGTTAACAGGAAAATAAATGGATACCATTTTGCTAAACTGGTGAACAATTATGAAATTAATTCAGTCATAATATCCTAGTGGATAGGAAGCCTGTGACACTGAGTTAATAGCTTAACAGTAATAAGATGTAATTCTTGGTGAAGCATATAATAATGTAAAGTCTTTTCTTGATGTCTTCCCCTTTCGAGTTCCTATATGTTGGGTTAGACCTTAATCATACAGAAGAGGGGGACTTGGCATCCTCTGAGTCTTCCTTCCTTGGCCTGTGTGGTCTACTTCTGTTGCCTAAACCTAAGTGCCATTCAAGACATCCCTGGAGTATCTGAGACATCCACATAGGTCTGCAGATAGTACACAGGAGCTAAAAATATTTGTGCTCTTTTGAAGAGGCAGTTGACTGCCACACATCTGGCTGAGATGGTTATCATCTTCGCATAAGACTGCAAGCAGAAAGCAATGAGCTTCGATGAAGCTGGTCTCAGCCAAATGCATGCATTTTCGGATAATAAAATGACACAGGTATGCAGTAACTTTCAGTTCCTGGACCTCCCTATTTTTTCCAGTGTTTATTTCCAAATGTTACTTTTGTTGCTCCAGGAAGCTGAAATATGTGTATGAGAGAAGATATAACAAATGACAAGGGAAGACTTTTTGATACTGTAGTTTTATGTCACCTGTGCTTGGTTCTCTGATGTCCCACCATACTGGTATGGTTGACCGTGGCTGGCTGCCAGACCCCCACCCAGCTGCAATTTTACTCCCGCTTCTCAGCAGGACAGGGGGAGAAAATAAGGTGGAAAAGCTCGTGAGTTAAGATAGAGACAGGGAGATTACTCAGCAATTACCATCACGGCGAAAACAGACTCAACTTGAGGAAGATTAATTTAATTTATTGCCAATTAAAAACAGAGTAAGATAGTAAGACACAAAGACAAAACTAAAACCACCTTTCCCCACCTCCCCTTTTCCCAGGCTCAACTTCACTCCTTCATTCCTGACTCTTCTTCCTCCTCCCCTCTGCAAGCAGCGCAGGGTTTTGGGGAATGGGGGCTGCAGTCAGCTCATAGCGCTTTGTCTCTGCCGCTCTTTCTTCCTCACAATCTTCCCCGGCTCCAGCAAGGAGGATGCAGTTCTTCACAAACTGCTCCAACGTGGGAGCAGGAATGACCTTCGGGGCTACAGGGTTGTTTCTCTCACATTTTTATCACCTCTCTCTCACAGCTGCTGTGCAGCGTTTTTTACCCTTTCTTAAATGTTTTCACAGAGGTGCCACCAGCCTGACTGATGGGCTGAGCTTTGGGCAGCTGTGGGTCTGTTTTGGAGTTGGCTGGAACCAGTTCTGCCTGGCATGGGGCAGCCCCTAGTCCCTTCTCACAGAGGCCACCCCTGCACCCTTCCCCATTCCTCCCATTACCAAATCCTTGCCATGGAAACCCAGTTCATCACCATCCCCCTTAAGGAGTCCTAATGCTCTATGTAAACTCTGAGATAAGAATATGGTTGAGCCCAGCAAGTCAGGATTATTGTGACAGTATCTGCTTTGCTTGAAGTTCCAAAAAAACCTCAAAAACACTAAAACCACCCAAAAAACAACACAAAACCACAATTCATTTCAGGTCCCCAAATAACTGAATTGTTTTTCAAACTTTCAGGTCAGCCTGGAAAGAACATTTTCAGAAATATCTGTCAAACTGAAAACACTTCACTGAAACGATAATGACTGGTTTGGATCTTTGCTTAATGAAAACTTGAACAAGAATTCAATTACTGAAAGCGTTTTTTACTCTATTAACCTTTCCTTTTACCTCTAAAAGGTTAAGAGACAATTTATATATCTTCTCAATCACATACCTGCCTTTGTCTTCTCATTGGCTACCTCCACTACGACTTGTGAAGGTGTCAAAGAAAACTTGTCCAGAAGAAGCTGGAGAAGTAATTCAAAAGTAAAGCATTTACAGTGTTTCTCACATATTTAGACCCTCACCCAGCTATTAAAAGAAGCTTAATCTGAACAATTGGGGTCTAGATGACAATTTTTGTCTGTCTGAAAGAGTCACTTTGCAATTAAACTCACACAGCTGGTTGCTTCGGCAGATCCTTGCAATCCCCTTGCTGTACACTGGCTCCTCTCCAATTTCTTGTTTCTGTGGTGCAGAAAGCTGCTGAGCGGTGCAATGGAGAGACAATGTTCCCTGCCTCGTTTCCTTATGTTCAGCATCCCCACTTCTTTCATGGAAGGACAAGCTCCAAAAAACTTACCTCTGCCAGTAGGAGCATGTTGAAGGGGTCTCTGGTCTCAAGGTGTAAAACCAGGCTTGAACTTTTCCTTCATTCAGAGCAATTACAAAGTATCTCTCATCCATTCATTCACCCATGTGCATAATGCTAATAGGAACATAATTATCTCAACAGTTCTGCCAAATGTGAGGGGAATTTGGTGGTGCGTTCAGAGGTTACTGGCAGGGATGTTCACCTAAGCTGCTAAGGGGACTGCATGAAAAATGGCCCTCTTGGTCACTCCAATTACAATGCTAAGTATGATTTTATATAAAATAATTTGCTATAAACTTAGCAGTGTGACCTACAAGACAGGGCTTTGGACTGGGACCTGGGAGAACTGGAGTTCCAGTTCTGCTGCAGATCTGCACAGTGACTGTAACAAATACATTTTCCTCCTGCTATCTCAGTTTCTGCATCTGTTAAACAACATTAGAGTAGACTGCTTTCAACTAGTACTTTGAAATCTGATTTCAAATGTGTATTGCTATTGAGGAACTTAGTCTTATTGTTATAGGGAGTTTAGCAGGCAAACCAATCTGTTTCCCTGAGTTTGAAAAGATCTGAGCTATAACAGTCACCATTTATGTTGCAACATAAGCTGGTCACTAGAAGAGGACTACAGCGCTTTTGCTCTTTACTAACGTAAACCTAAGATGAGGGTGTTTTCTACACTGTTACCACAAGTGCTGCATTACTGCAAAAATATGTAGAGTTTATTTCATAGCCATTACATGGTTCCTCTGAATGTGTGGTTTTTATAGACGAAATCAACAGGACTGAAGTTTATAGTAGAACTAATAAGGTTCATCTAAACCTGAAGTTTTACTTTCTGTAAAAATTTTAAAAATAGGAAAAAGCTACACATGTAAAACACTTTACAGTTTCAAAGTCTTAGTAGCTTATCAGACTTGTTTTCATTTCAAGTTCTCCCTGTTTCTATTAAGATGTTTAATGTTATTTTCTTAATGCCTTAGATACTTAGAAACAACGCCGCACTGTCAACCAGATGGCCAAAAATCTAGACAGCTTTCCACGAATACATGTAATTCTGGGCCATATGCAGTGCTGATAAGCGAGGTAAGTTTTTTGTGTGAGTGCTGAAAAAGAAAACATATATGCTGATGTCTAGACTGCCCTAAGGACAGGAATAATACTTGTATCATATTGCTCTTTAGGCTAAGTCCCTATAGGAAGATTTTTAAAAGCCGTTTGGTTAAACCTGTATTTTTGAAGATCATCATCTTGGGATATGTCTGATTTTTTCACACTGAGAGCCTTTACCTCTCATCACATACTGCCTAGTTGTTGAAAATTTCTGGAGGGAACTGTCCTGTGATATTATAAATAAATGCCCAAACAGACCCACCTGGGTTCCAGTTTATAAACAAAATGAAACAAAAACCCAGAAGCCAAGCTCCACATTTCAATCTACTGATGCCATGGCTATTGGCATATATAACTGCTATGTAAAAGCATCTTACTGGGCATGAAAAGTAACATTTTCCAAGGTCTCTGGTTTGCTTTGTGCAGAACAGGATGACTTCCAAACATTCTTACATTGGTGGGTTCTCTTCCCTTTAGCAAGAGAGGGAAATTTGTGTGATTTCCAGTATTTGGAAGTGACTGTCTGGGTTAGGTGAAGCAAAGTAGTTTTAGTGGTCACAAGGATGCATTTTAGTCTTAAAATGAGAATTTGTTTTGGTGACACAAACTTCTCTGTGGCAGACATTTTTCAAATTGATTTAATCTTAGGAAAGTCTTGTTGAGTATAAGTGCTATTTCTAACCATGCAGACATATTTCACACATATAGGTAATGTACAGATGCCTTAATATATGGATAAATTGCCTGGCTCCTATCCACATGTGGTGTTGGACACCTTTGTTAGGAGCCACTGAATCCAGTAGCCTGAGAGAGGCAGAGCTGCAGCAGCTCCATGTTCTTTGGTCGAGCCAGTAGCATGTATTCCTCGTGGGCACACATGTGCACATACAGGATATACACGTATATACATGGACAGCCACACAAATTAACATAGACAGAAACACTCATGAAAACACAGACTGACTAATCCTGTCCCCCTCTCTGGCAGTTCAGGATTAAGGTCTGTCAGTGGGAAATGTAAACATATACATGCCATGGATCTCTGCAGTAAGCTGGCCGCTGGACCCCCAGTTTCCCCAGTTGCCGGCACCTGCACATGCAAGCCCCTGCAGACAGCAGCCCAAGTGCATCTGCTGGTACTGGGATGTATAAAGCTGCATCACCTTTCAGTGGGGCATTAGCTTGTGTTACTAGAAATTCCTCCTTATCTTGGGAGGAATAAGAAGCTACTATGTCTATTCTGCTTCCAGGCACCTACATGGTACCTCTGGTCTGTCTGCACAGGCTGGCACTGTGTAATGTCAAGATTCCCAGAGATGTATGTGAATTCATTTCAACTTCTGTACTGGAAACACATGGAAATGTGGCATGCAATAAGTACTCAGAACAGGCTGTGAGGTCTGAATCACTTCTTGTGATTGTAGGAAAGCAAAAAGGAAACAAGGCATAGATCCAGACCAAAGATTCTCCATACAGGTAGTGATAAACAACACACTAGGTGCTAAGGACAACAAGGAGTGCACTATACCTTTAAAATGAATCAGAGTGTTTTGTAGTAATTTAGATGTGAACTTTCAGAAGACAATTTAATATTCTCCACTTTTACAAGGTTAATTTTTTCACAGCCTCTTGATCACACAGATAACTAATCAACACCGAGATTTAGCTTTTGAAAGCATTTATTTGCCCTCTGGTTCCCTTCAATGCTATTACAGTGTGTAGTTTAAATCTTCTTTAATCTACTTCAATTCTGTCAGACTGATTAATAAGCATTAATTATAAAGGCGCTGAGTAGGCATTGTGAAAGAAGAGGATGAAGAGAAGGTAATGGCTGAGGAAGGGAGGGTAATGTAATGATCTTTCTAGTCTGGTATGTATGTCACTATATATGAGTATGCCTTTGTGTTCCCTATTACACTGAGTCTAGCAAGCGATCTCACATAACCCCTGACTTCTCCTGCCACACAGCTGAAGCTCCCTCCCATGCATGTGGAGCACTGTCTCAGTCTCTTCTCACCCCTGTGACTGAATGTGCCAGACCTTGTCCGTCAAGGGTTTGCCATCTGGCTGTATCTTGCTCTCAGAAAAGCCCTGTTCATGAACGTAGTCACGTGCTGCACCCTTGAGCTGGGATTTTTCTCAGATGGCTTGATACACTGGCTGCATCCTGAAGCTCATAAGCCGGCACAGTGTTGCTTCATGCATCAGAGATGATGTCACCTGAGAAGCTTTTATGCCAGGCACTGGCAGTGAGAATAGGCCTTGGTGGAAATGAATTGCTGCATTCCTTTTTGTTCTCTGCATAATGATTTTTTTGATGCTTTTTTGAAGAAAAGTTGAGAACAAGAAAGTCTGCTTAACTAGGTATATAACCACACCATCAGTTTGTGTCCCTGAGAGCTCAGGGGACAGTGCCAGCAGTGGAGAGTGCTGTGGTAAAGCAGGGTCTACCGTTGTGGCAGGAATTGCCAAGGAAAAGCAAAAGCATTTATAGAAGAGGCAAAGCTTAAAGATTTTATTTTCCAAGCCAGATAAGCAAATGAGGATAACGTCCTCTGGGGATAGAAGTGGAGAATAAAATTCCAACTAATAGAACATATTCACTCAGGAAGATATATTTAGATCTGCTAAAAAACGGTAGCAAATATATATGAGTATGAATTGTGATTAGCAAAAGCACGTCCTTAATTTCTCCTCCTTGATAAATCCAACTCTTCACTAACAACTTGGTGTATCATTTTCATATTTAGTCTCTGACAACATGATTTTGTGAATGAGATGGTGGATTGCCACATAGTTAAATTAATTTTTTGTTGGCCTGATGAAGCCATTAAGATGGAGCACTGTGAGAGAATAATACCTTCAACTTTGGAAGCAAGAGCCTCCACTTTGCCTTCCCCACAAACACTGTGATGTTCCTGTTGCTACTGTGGTGACCGCTAGCTGGTTGCCATGTCCTTTGTCTTGTTGCTGTTCCTTTATTACATGACATGAAATTGCTGCTTCTCAATTAGAAAGATGTTGGATGGATTTAATTGCTGATTTAAATCAAAACAGAAAGCACGCACTGTTGTCAGTCCTAATGCATCCCTTTATAAAAGTAGTTCTTCAAGGGAAAGTACGATGTCAGGAATAAAGTCATCATACATATTTCGTAAACCCAAAGACCCCTCAAATACATATATCAGTGGAACATACTTTAACACAGGGGCCATAGCTGCCTATCAGCTCTCCTCATTGTAGGTTTATGCCCAGTGTTGTACATCTGTGCAGTGACAGCACTCCTTTGTAACTCTTTTCCTGAATCCCTTATGCAGACAGATGCAGCATTGCCCAAGCAAGCAAACCCTTCTGTTTGCTATGTGAAGCCATTGTTTTTCTAAAGTCTCACTGAGCAGAATTATACCAGTCACTGAGAAAGGTAGGATCTTTCACCAGGCACTGTTTTTCATCATAAAGACCTAAAATCCTACAAATACTTAGGCAGTCATCCCTTAGCTCCGATACTGGAGTAGGCTCAGGAAATCCAGGTTCTTCTCTTGCTTCTGTCACAGGTTTCCTGTGTTGTCTTGGGCAAGTGGCTTAGGCCAAAAGTTAAAAACATGACTGGCATTTTTAGGTGTCTTAACTTGAAAAATTTTAAACTGTTTTTCCAAGAAAAGGAGCTCAGGATATGCAGGAAGCACCAAATAATTTTTAAACACAACATTTTCCTTCTGATCCTTCCTTTTTTTTTTTTAATGCCATGGTTACTGGTGTTTATAGTGAGGGGAGTAGCTACAAGTGCTGAGAATTCAAAGTTAGAAAACAAATCTCTTTCAAAAAGCCCTGATTTAAATCTTTGTTTGGTGTTCTCAGAGCTCATTAATCGCTTTTGAACCTCTTAGTATTCATCTTGCTGGGCCTCAGCAGCCCAGGCATAGCAGAAGCTCTATAACTATATTTGCATCTGATAGAGGTGTGCCATAGAAAGACTTGCAAAGAAACAGACCCCTGAACTTCGAGAGATTACTCAGTGAGCAGAGGTTTCTGTCATCTTTCTATCACATGAAGGCTTTGCTGCAGGGTCATTATCCTTCTTTTTTATCTTATATGCCCTACACGTTTTAGAAGCCATCTTCACTGGACACTTACCTACTGTATTTTTAATGTCTTCTTCTAGATAGTTTATTTCATTAGGAAAGAACATAAATTTAGATAGCTGCAACGATTGATTGCCTTTTCTGTGTTATTATGCCATAGCATTTCACTTGTGTGTTTTCAATTTCATGGTGGATTAGAAAGAATTTTTTGTTCACTAACAGAAGTTGGCATCTGCTCAATAAACTATCTCAGAGATATATTCATTCCTATGCAGGTGATGTTCTAATGTTTCCTTCCATTTTCAAAGCTATTTTGAGGCATTCAAAGTCAAGTTTATTAAGCTGATAGATCAAGACCTGGGATTTCGGCACAGAAAAGCGCAGCACTGCTGAACCTATGTGTCTAGCCCTTACAGTGTCTTTCACAGTGCTGAGTAATGCACCTAGGCACAGCATTTCATAAGGCTCTTAGCTCCTTCTGGCTTCATCCCAAAACACAGAACTTCTGGAAGACAGTTTTTATTCTCCCTAGACCCCATTTTATTGTACCCACGGGTACAACTCTGTGAAAAAGCTGCTTCTAGTCTTCATGAAATATTATTTTCACATCCTGGCTAAATCTAAATTAATCCAAGAGGCACTGTCAAAAATTCATTCCTATACTTTAGCTGACAGGAAACGACTAATGATTATTTGGCAGTCATGGCATTTAAATATTGATAGTCTTCCTTAAAAGCTCTTTTATTTCATTATTTGATATTTGACTATTTTACTTTATATAAATGTGCAAGCAATTTGCACCTAATTATGCATTTGTCACTGAACTCCTACTTATAGTTTTCCACACTGCTATTCCGGATAAGCATGAATTAAAATTATTTAGCTGAGTTGGATCAACTATCTTTCTCTTGAAAATTCTTCATATCCAGGAACATTGATGAACAAAAAGTAAGTTAGGTTCTAATTACATAAGAGTAAATTAATAATGCAAACTACTGATGAAAGGGTCCAAAATGTTTATTGCTTAAAAATGGCTAATCTGAGGTTCTCGGGTGATTCCCAATACATTACTGAATGGAATTACAAATTACTGAAGTTCTAGTATTTGAACTAATACAATGGACCCTGAGCTAAGTCTTAAGAGTTAGCTCCAAATGAGACCTCCTGATCTTTCTCAATGCTTACACATTTGGGTCATTAGATTATATCTACGAGGAAGACTTCTGGGACAACAGAAAGATCATGGATCTGGTTTGACTGAGTAATGTGAGCTCAGATTCAGTGTTCTGGCCAACTTATCTGTTTTGTGAAAATATTTTAGGAAGTTAGTTTGCACTGATTTTCCATAAAGCAGTATCTGCATATACACTGCATGATACTCTGACCATAGTCTCCCACAAACTTTCACAGATACTACTGTCCAGGTAGTAGTATCTGTTTGAGCTGTTACATCCACATATCAATTGTTTTGGAAGGAAGCTGTCATGGTAGGGGTTTGTATGAGCTTTTCAAATGCTGTCATTGGAAATTGAAATTAAAAAATGTTCCCTTAGCACCACTGCCTAGACCTCTGACTGAAATTTGGAAAAGGATTATAGAAAGGCAGGAGCTATGAGAAAACACTTGGTGAATCAAGTTTTGATATATCACAGTTCCTCAAACTGAGTCTTATATTGAGGCTTTTTTAAAAAGTTTTTGAAATTAGGAAGCATGATAATAAAAGTCCAAAGCACTCCATAATAATTCTGGTACACGAAATTGTAATAATGCTGATGTATTTTTATAAGGAGTAGGCAAGAATAGTAACCTCTTAATAGAGAATGCAATTGCAATGAACCTGAAAAGCACATAAAAATGAGAGGTTGTGTCTGAATTTGTTCTTAATGAGTTTTCATTGCATATGAAAATATGTGAAGGCACAAATGATACAGTCACAAAAAATACCTCAAAAGGCACTGCAATAAAGAAAAGTATGAATAGCTAACACATGTAATGTTAAGAAATAATAAAGCCCAGGATGATTTAGCTTGTGATCCAAAAGCTATTGTGCTCTTTAAGAAGAAAGGGTTGCAGGACCCATGGGACTATGAATTAGCTGAGACTTGCCAGAGCACAGAAGTGTTCTGACTGCTGCCTAACACTGCTAGCTGTACACCAGCGAGGCAGCCTGAATCCCAGCCCAATGGGCAATCTGCTGAGCAATTGAAGATGAGTTCCCTGAAGGGGAAAGGGAATCCCCTGAAGGGGGAAGGAAGTTTAATATACTCTGTGTGAAGAAACCACGTCCCCATTAATAACTCAAAACTATCTACATGTCTTTCAGTATTTACTTTGGGAACTGTTCCCTGGAATGACTGCAAGATATAACTGTTGGGTAAGGTGCCTTTATTACCAGTTTGTGAGTGATCTCATGTCCCTCCGTGACTTTTGTGTGCCAGAACCACAGGAAACCTGCGTGTGTGCTTGTGTATGGCATAAGAGTTATGGCTTCCCTCCCACTTTGCATTTGCCAATGCAATAAGACAAGCCCTGTTGTGCCCTGGTGCTTTATTCAAACTGTTTCCCACAAAAGCAACAACTAGCAATTTGCACCCTTCAGAAGTGCTCTGCAGTTTAGTAGATAATTAGCAGTGTGGATGGCTATTTTTTGCTTTTCAGCCTTTTTAGAACAAAGATGTAGAAGCACTCTTGCACATATGTTAGCGAGCATAACCTTTGTTTCAGAATTTGGACTGCAAGGAGCAAAGCAACAACTACTCCCATGGTATTTCATGGTTTCTATTTTTGGTTGACATCGACAAGTACATAAACATGAAAAGTGCACTTTTCCATGCTCTTCATGATGGGACATGATGTAGCACCTCGGGGGAAGTGGTTCCCTAGGTGCTGAGATCAGTACCTGTTGGATCATGCTGCAGCTCTCATTTCAGCTGTGCACCTGAGCTTTCCTCCCATGGAAACCAGGGTGTAGGAGTAGATGTGTATAGCTGTGCCTTGGCCTGAGGTGGAGGAGGGAGACAGTCTGAGCATGCAAGCAAAATCCCTCAGAAAATTTCCAGGTTCCACAGGCTGATGTTGCTCCTGCTAACTGAAGTGTGTTGGAGCAGAGGTGATAATAAAATCATGTAAGCACAGAAATCATAAAGCACTGAGGGGTAAAGAAGAAATAAAACTAGCTCAGAGAGATCTAGGAGAAAGAACTACCAAAATGCAAAATGAGCTTCATTCAATATGTAAATCAATCTGAATCTGCATTTGCTTTCTGTCTTAGAGTAGTCTGTAACTAAAACTGTGCTGACTGCTGTTTGTTGCTGATACAGGAGCCAAGAGAAAATCTAGTGAATTCCCTAACATTGCAAAAGCTGTATGGCTAAGAGAAGAGTTTCATTTAATGAATCAAAAATATGAACTTGGCCCATTGATGCTAAGGGAGATTTTATGCAGTCCATTTTACATGCAAGAATATTTCTGACTGTCCTAAAATCCAGCTGAAGGCTTGGGGAGGGGAGAAAAAAGTAGTATTATTAAATTAAAGGTTTGAGCCTGTCTGTCTCAAAATTAAAAAAGGTACTTATTAACACAGTGACTGTGTTTTGATATATAGGCTCAGTTGCTTATAAATTAGCATAATAGCATAATAGTATATTTTGTTGGGTCATGGGTACCATTAATGGTTAACATTCAAAAGCATCTTCTAAAATATAATTTCCAGGATATGTGGCCTTTAAAGACATTTTCAGCTGAAGGTCTTCTGTGTTAGCTGCTAGTCACTTGCATGTCCTTTTTGCTTACAGTATGTCTGGCAGGTTACAGTGAGATAGCTTTTGATAACTTAACACATCACTTTAAAGAAGCTACTTAGATTTGTTTTGTGTGTTAAATTAACCTAGTCTAATTGATGCTGTCACCTTTTGGGACAAAAGAGGTCTGAATTACTTAAAAAAATGAAAACATCCAGATCACATTGAGAAACGGACAAGCAAGTAAAATGGACATGAAAAGTGATGGTATCACACAGCTCGATAGCTGCTGGATAGCTTTAGGAAGAGATCCTGAGTCTTTAATAAGATGTACAATATTTATAAGGACAGAAGATTGCCACGAAGATATCAGGCTGCCCAGATTTTAACAGAATGTGAGTTAGATATTGAGGAACCAGGTTGTAACCGTTCTTTAACGCGCTTCTCTGAAAGCTAATTTGCTATGAAATCAGGAGCAAAACTATGTAATGTTCACTGCACAAATATGTTGCCCTGTTTAGTTAATTAGTTAGTGGATGAAATTGGTTAATGGACTAAATAATTTTCTAGATGTGTTTTATTTACTGATTATGCTCACAATAATTCTCATAATAATTTATGATTCCATTTCTCTCACAATTCTGAGTGGGTTTTAGCTGCCCTAAATGAGCTCCAGGAAATTCAGACTAACAGTTAATTATTGTGGCAAGGCTATTATCCAAGTTGGAAAGAAATGTACAAAAACTTTATCATAGAATTTATTGCCTACTGTCACAGGGTTGAGACCTGGATTTACATCCTGGATTTTATAATTAAAATAAACAAAACATTAAAACATTAAAAATGCAAAGATAAAAATGTATGCCAAAACAAAATTTGGTAGGCCATGAAAAAACCTTAAACGTTTCAATCTAACATGCAATGTCTTAGGGACAAATTCATATGACTCAAATTCTACTGAAGCCCATCTAACATGGCATCTTCTTTAGACTGGTTCTTCTTCTGAGAAGCCTAACCATGGAAAATTGTGGCTGATCTCAACAAAATCTTCTTAGAAAAATCTTTTTTTTTTTTTTTTTTAAGACTCTCCATCCCCCTTAAACAACAAGTTTTTGGACTATTCTCTGTTTGGCAAGTTTTTCACCCAGAACTGCCAGCAGTGCAGGGTACTGTCAGCTGATGCTGTAGGTGACAAAATCCAGGTAAAATTACCCCTCTCTTGCTAGTGCCCTTCCTGCAAGAACCAGGTGACACTGAGATGATCCCTGAAGCCTCACAGTGAGTTATGCTTTGTAGTAACATTTATAACAGCAGCATATAACCTGATACGACTGCATGCCAATAATGATACATTTCTTCTCTTAGGATAAAAAAACATTTTAATTATCATAAATTATCCCCCCAGATCATAACAGAGATGCAACGTTCACTGCAGAGCTGTCTATAGATTTCTTCCACAAATATTTACAATAGTGAAGGTGAATGTCACACTGCTTAACATCTCCTTTTTCAGATGAAGACCCATTCTGTAAGAAGCAGAACATTCACAACTTCCATTGATTTCAATACAAATTAGACGTTCAGCTTTTTCACAGAACTGCATGTAATAAGTGGGTATGTCACATCTCACAGATGCTCTGTTATTAGACTATGAATAGCATCAGCTGGAAGACTGATCTTTACCAACACTGAACTGCTCTAAAATATATTTTAAACATTGGCACTATGAATTTAAAGTTTTCTCTGCAAAAATCAAATGCCTTCAAACTTTTTCTTCCTCTGCAATCTCAGCAGCTCATAGTGCCAGGATGAAATTACATTCAGACTTCTTGATGCACCTCTAATCATAGTGATTCTCCTCAGTTTTACTGACTACAATGGCTCAGTGTCCATTGTGCACAGGTCTCTATTTTTTCATCATTTTTCTTCCTTCTCTCTTAAATATATGATTGTTAGCATCACTTTGCTTACCCCTTCCTACTCGTCCATAGAGTGAAGTCACACTTACAGAGGACTTTCCCAACATTCCTGTAGATGCTTATGCCAAGACTGTAAGTGTAGAGGATTCACAAAGTAATTTCACTTTCTCCTCTTGAGACCAGATGCATCAGACACTCTAGTCTTTGCTCCTTCTGCAGTAATATATAACTTATGGCTTTATTATTACATGCACTTTTCCCACTATGCAGTGACATGAATAGTAAGCAGCACAATCAGAAAGCCGTGGAACAAACTCTACCTTGCTGTGAGTTCATGAGTCTTGCCATGACTACCTAATTATCTTGGACATCCTCGTACACTAGCGATGACTATAGTACAAATCGCTCAGCTAAAGAAGATACCAATAATGCTTATGGGCAAGCCTTTATTTTTATTTGCAAAGAACTCCATATATATATTTATTTAAATAAATAAAAGCTTCACCCACCTCCACTTTATTTTGGATTATGTGCAAACCTGTAACCATCCTTGACTCCCATACCTGTGTATTGTCTTGATATTCCAGCTACAGATCCTGAAATTGAGCCATTAACATAACAAGTCTGAAAACATCCACAGTTTTCATAGTTTGGCACAGCTCAAAGGAACGAATGTAAAGAGAGTACCCAAATGCCAGTCTGCCAGAATGCTAACTGCAATCACAGTGTCTGTCTATTAAACATCAGTTTAGTTTTCAAGCGTGGAGTCCTCCTTGTGTACCCAAATATGGATAGATGAACCAATTGGCATAGAAGCTTTGGAAAAACCATAAAATAGCTTTTGCCAGTTCACCTCAAATAAACTTGTTGACATGAAACAGTGCTTTGAAATATATTTGGAAACAGTTGGGCATCACTTATTTATACCCAGAGAGTTCAAGGGAAAGTCTGCTCTTTCATTCATGCAAAATTATCAGTTAAATTTAACTAACCGATGAAACTCTCACCTTCTGTTACAGTGCCAGAACGGAGAACGAAACTCTCTTACTGCATGTTGATGTCACACAGCTATGTAGAGGCCTGAGTTATTGGCTTTTGTGAGCCTGCAGATGAAATGTTCATCTGTTTGAGAATATGGTCCTAAACAACTAGGAAGATTTGAGGTAAATACCAGTTTTGTACATACCTCTCAGAGTTTTATACATACCTCTGAGCAAGGTATGGCATTTAAACTGGACCACTTTGGGATTTGAGCAGAGGGCTGCTACAACTCAAACACACATAATGAAGCATAAAGTCTGTCTGCTTTCTTCTAATGGTACCAATTCACTATCAACCAACCCCAGCAGAATTTTATTACTGTTCTTTTGCTAGGTTAGCCAGTGGTAGAGAAAGATAGCAAGAACTCTTATTTCTCATCCATTTCCTTCCCTTCAAGTGCTACTTTCTTTCACGCAGAGAGTACAGCTATATGCCTATAGAATACAGGTAAATTCATCTCTTGTTCTGTAAAAACAGTACACTTGCGTGTACACTGCAACAATGCAAGCCCTGGAAACTCTTGTATGTCAGCTGTTAAAGTTGCCTGCCCGCTCCAGGTGGGAAGCAAACCATTCTTATTCCTGCATTTCTAGTCAAGCTGCAGACAGTCTCACAGCTTGTTCATAATGTGGCTGCAGCCATGCCAGCAGCTAAGGTAACTTTCCACACCCCTCATATTGTCACCATCTCTGATCTAGTAATGGGGCTGCTCCACTGAGTGTTCCCGAATATATTTTTTTGAAAATGAGCTGGATTGACTTTCTAAGCTGTATAAGCAAGTGGAAAAGAGGAGTTGAAGAAGGATGTTTTCTCTTGTACCATTTGCAGATCTATAAACCAAGTCACAAATAGCCAATATCATGCTTATGATGTTCTGCAGCAGAGCCTTCTTGTGTAAAAAAGCACAAAGCTACTTGGCCAATTTAAAAAAAAAAATCCCATGTAGTAATTCTCAGCTGAAAGTAATTTGAAAACCCAGAGAAAATATCTTGGATTAAAATAGTAAAAACAAGCTCTCAGTAGCAAATCAGCCTTCATGAAACTGTGTTGTATTGAAAGTATTTCTCGAATTACATATTCTGCTTCACTTTTGAAAGTAGCTGTTTACTATAGAGAAGGCATGCCGGTTCAGAGACACTAATGATTCATGCAGCATTCAGCCCATCAGTAGCAATCTTGGTCTCTAATAGGCCTTTGAAAGCCACTTCTTTCATTTCATTTCATATCGAAATGGTGCATGTAAATCCTCACCCACAGAACACGTACCAACAAAAAAAGGAATGCATTGTACGAGACTGGCAAAACCATTTGGATCTTCTCGATCCCTGAACTAGTATATCATATGTGTTATTGTGCAGTGCAGTAGGAAAGAAATTAGTCATTCTGATAAATGTTAAACATTGACAAAGTTATGAGCTCTTGCACAGAGTTGTGTAATCCCTGTTTGTGTGGCTAAACGTTTAGTCATATAAATAGCATTACTGGAGCCAGCAGATCTTCTCCCAGGGATCGGTGCTCACCAAGGTTGAACGAAGAGTCTTTATCTGGCTCAGTGCTGTTTAACAGAATTGTTTCTATTTGCTCTTCGTTTGATATTGCAAGAAGCTGTGTCCTTTTTATACTGGATCTGTTCCGTCTGGGCAAAAATGTCCTTCCAAGAAGATGATGACATAGCAGGGTTTATTATTTGTATGTGACTTATTGTATTTAAATCAGGTTACTGCATGATTATCTTGGGAACACTGCAAAAATTTTGATGTATCGTTAGTTACATTTCAGTAGTGTACAGTATCAAGCATTAGTTAGTTAAATGAGAACAAGATGTATATATTTTTTCCTCAAAAAGATGTACTCTACTCCATCAGCTGGAAGCCCCCTCCCTCCATTTCCTTTCAGAAAAGTGGACAGACTGGGAGGAGGACAGGAAAGCCGTGTATTCAGTGACTGATCCTAGAGCAGACTTGTAATCCTGCTTGCCTTCCTACCTCCTGTCTGTTAGTCTGGAAGTTCTTTGGAGCTAGCACTTCTTTTTCTATAACATAATTGATTATTTGTGAAAAAGAAGGGCTAGGATCTGAGTTAGAGACTAGAAGCCCTTTTCCCCCTAGTGAGAAAGGCTGCAATGGGAAAGTTTGTGTTCTCTAAACTGAATCTGATGTCAGGCAGGTTCATCACTCACTTGTGAAATTGCTTTTATGTTCAAGAGGAAATGTAAAAAGAATAGATACAGTAATACTTCTTAAATGAATGCATACTTTGAAAGCATACTACTGCTTCAGAAACAGTAAGAGGAAGATAGCACTATGGCTTCTGTGTAACATCAGCTGCTGTTCTATGCCTCTTCAAATTCAGATGAGGCTAAGGAAAAATAGTAAAGTTAGATGAGGACTGCCCTTGTTTTATTGTTTATTGCCAGGGAAAAGCAAAATCCTAGCAAAATTCAAATACGCTTTTCACCCTATGGAGTTCAAATGTATTCAAGTACTCAAGACAATAACAATGCAAGCCAAATTAGGGTAAATTAAAACATAAATAAGTAAATTCTACATGATGTGATCAAATAACTTTCAAAAACTCATCTAGGAACTAATGAAAAACAATAATGAAATAAAATCAAGCCTTTTGTATTTTCTGAAGTTATTGCTAGCTTAAAGCTTATCTGAGCGTACTCTGCCAAATATTAATGAAATCAAATGTCTTTGCTGCTCTCTACACTTGTCTTCTCTGTTTAAAGTGTATCGAGCTGTATGGTTAAAAAAAGAAAAAAAAAAAGCTTGAGCTAATAATTTATTAGCCTTTAGTTAGTGCTGGAAATACAAGGGGGGCACTCCGAATGTTCAGTTGGTGCCACGAGGAGGTTAAAAGGAATGAGGATTGATGGCTTTGATAATGTGGTTGTAAGAACAAAAATGACTGCCAGCATTTCATAAACGGAACAGCCCCGTGTACAACTACTAGACAAGTTTAATAGGAGTGTTTTCTTGCATAGTAATTGATTTACTTTACATAAATAATGCATTTGAATTTTACAAGGTTCTCCATCATAGCTTTGGACTTTAGCTGAGCACTAGGCATGAACAGGATGAATTTTTTTTCTAAGTTATGGTATTGCAAAGGGGTGTCATTCCAGTTGCTGAAATGTTTTTCTTTCTAACAGTGTCGGACATGTACCTAGATCATATGATTATTCCTCTCTTTGGCAAAATTTCTGGTTTCATTCTGTTTTCAAGCATCGTTCCCGTTTTACTGAAATTAACTTGCACTAAGGAACAAAATTAACTTGCACTTGAAACAATAACAACATAAAAACATAAAAATCATTTTAGATGGTCATCCTTCTCCCAGCACCCCCCCTCCCGCCCCAGCTGCCATGCATTCACTATATCAGTATAGCTTATACTATGAAACACTTGGCTTTGTATTAAAACTGCATTAGGAAGTTTAAGTCCATTCTGCCTCCCCCATTGTCCTGTAGGGGACCTTTTAATGAGATCTTCTACTATGAGTTTTCAGGTATATACTACTCTTAAATTACCAGACCCCTTGGAAGCTGCAACTTGAGTCAATATTATGCTAATTTCAAGTTTCTTGTAATCTGCCCTAAGCAGAGTTGTCAAGTGGCATCTCAGAGTAAGCTGACCAAATTGTTCTCATCTATCATCATTTAGGTTCCTGTAACCAAACATATGACAGTGTTATCTCACTAACTGCCAATAACAAATTAACCTAAAAACCTGTCAAACATTGGGTATGGCTCCTTCCCTGTCCCCTGTGCTCCCTTGACTCCTTGGAGTTGTTTCGCTTTGTATAAATATGGGACAGTTCATGGAGGCCGGCCTCCAAAGACTCATTTGACAGTCAAAGAACTCCTGTGCAATATGGAATGAGAGGTTATAGGTACAGCTGTGAATTTGTCCCCCAAGGTATTTCAGAGCCCCAGCATCCTACCCACAAACCTATCAGTTACTCATTAGTCATTATCCTCCTCTTTCCATTGCTGTCAGAAAGCGTTGTGAGGGTTTTTTTTAATTCAGTGCTGGAACATTTCCAAAGAAAGTTCCTATTTTTATAAAACATCATTTTTCAAGAAAGAAAAAAACAGTTCTGGATCACCTCCTCTCACAAACATCTTCCTAAAACCCCATTCCTTTTGCAACAGCTCCAACTTTGTTATCTTCTTGTATTGGCTCCATTCTGAAGCTGCCTATCTTAAGTGGCTCCATACACCATAGGTGTCTCCTCTCAGATTGCTTTAAGAGTGTCCCCTTTCTCTCAAGCTGGCTCTGGGCCAGCCCAGCTTCTTAGTGCAGCAATTGCTGTTCCAGTATAATAGGCAAGATAAGCCACTATCAGTCTCTCTTACAGCAAAGCCTCCACTAATTGTTTTACTTTGGAAGGACTCCATCTCCTTGTCATCCCATAAAAAATTCTGGAGACTAGTTTGGCTAAAAAATATTCCCCAAGCACACATTGCATGGGATATTACACAAAAACACTGCCAGTTTACAAACATTTTAGTTAGACATAATGACAAGAAGAAAACCCAAGTGTTCCAGAGACGTGCGTATGCAAATGCACATTTAACACAATTCACCCTATATGAATTAATTCTTTCTAAGTTTAGTACAAGGGATCTTATATTCTCTTCATTTGGTATAGACACAAAAATATTGCAGCTCTTTCCTATATAAAGGAGGTCATCCAGATCTGCTGCTCCTCTCACCATGCAGCAATAATTCCTTCAGTAACAAAGCCCCACATATGTTGAGCAAAACCTACCAAGACAAAGCAATGGGATGAATTCTTATGCAAATTCCAACACACTTTCCTTTTGCCTCTAATGCCAAGAGGTCCATTCACTGTTTGTCAGGAAACAGAAAGCTACAGATGATGTTATAATCATGGTGGCTGCCCTGGTTTGACCTAAACCAGGCCGATTTTCCTTTCGGTGATTTTTGCTTTCAGCTAAGTCTCCTCTAAGTAACTGCACTTTCTGAAACTAACTGCATGTTTTTGCAGACAGTGTCTGCTTCCAGGACTGATAATGCTCGAAGTTTGTAGTTATCACTGAGGCACCGGTAGGGATGTTGTGCAGAAAGGCTCTTGCTGTACTTGTTCTTGAGAGAAACCAAGGTCACTGCTGAATTCCTCACTGCTTACAAGTGAAGAGCCGAAGGGGGGTCGCAGCTGCAGGGGGGAGCAGACAGGGCAGGTGACCCAAAATTGACCAACGAGGGTATTCCATCCCATACACGTCATTCTCAGTATAAAGCAGGGGGATCACGAGGGTCTCGCTCTTTCTGCTATGGCCGGTGTCCAGGGAGGACTCCGTCTGTTTTCCTGCTGCCCCCGATCCCGATCCGTGCGTTCCTGAATCCAGCTCTCGACCATCGCTAGGCCCAGGCTGGGCCTTCCCGGAGCCTACCCTGCAGTGCCGGTGGTGACGTGGCTGACTTCAGGGGAGCTCAGTCTTGGTTTTGTATATATATTTGTATATATTTGATTATTTCTATTATTATTATTATACTTTTTTTTTTCATTATTATAGTTTATTAAAACTGTTTTAATTTTCCAACCCAGAAGTCTCTCTCCCTTTTCCCTTTCCCTTTCCCTCTGGGGGGACAGGGGGGGATAACAGAGGGCATCTGCCGCAGGTTTAATCGCCAGCCCAGCTTTAAACCGTGACAGTGGCTTAAGAATGTATGTGCAGGAAAACATATTAACTCTTATTGGACTGATAGGCATAGCTGAATGAAAAAGTAAGTTTTCTGGCATACAAGCCATTTTTATGGTCTGAAACAGAAGTAGCAAGCTCCACAGGGAGGAAAAAGATGCTGGCAGCTGTGAAGCAGAAGGCAATGTTTGCAAAACAAGAGGGGAGAAGGTAGCCAGCCCGTGTGGTTAGAAGAAATAGAAACAGATATTTACCACCTCTAGAGCACCGAAAGACTGATTTTGGGAAAATTACAGTACGTGATAAAATCAACATCTTGATTGAGTCCATGATTTTAATATCTCCCAGACTTCTATTTTAAAGGTATTTGTAGTCCTGGATTGCAACAAGACTTCCTCCACTTGAAACTGATTCGTTATGATGGCAATTGTTTGCTTTAGTGAGTCTATCGGGGTGCATAACCAAATAGGGTTTGCCCACATATGTTCCAGGAAGGTATGCAATGTACTGAGTAAGGTGTATATATATATTCAGTGACATAGGAAGTGGATTCTGTGAGGAAAAAGCATGCAAAGGAACCTGGGAACACTGTTCCCAGAGCCGCCTTTTGGATAACTCCGCAGAAGGTGGTGCTAGAAGGAAATTGCGTTATGCCTGTTTTTATATGTTTCTGTACTTAGCATTCTGTTGTTTCAGTTTAAGGCTGTTTAGAGCTACTCCTGTCTGTAAAAACAGCTCTTGTTCTGTTAAATAAAAACGAAAAAACCTCTTATTTTGAATTAAATTTTTTTTTCAAAATAGAAAATTCTCCTTAAATACAGGTTGGTGAAATCCACAGTGTGAATGCCTCAGGAACGTAATGTCTTGCAATCTATAAACTCAACTGAAATCATTGTCCCAAAGTCCTTGGGTTTATAATTCAACTTAAAATAAAGCCTCTAAAGGAAATGCAGCACGTATTGTAATTTGTTGCTTTCCAACTATACTAGTGACAATTCTCCAGTCATTTGAAACAATTTTGCCTGACAGGATCCTCATTTTTGTAGTTCCAAGGTGTGTTTGGGATGATCTCCCCAGGTCCTATGCTTCTCTCAGCTGAACAGAGAAGGAGGACCAATGCAACATGATTTCCTTCTTTCTGCAGGTCCACCTTTATAGTCCAGCTTGCCACATTCAAGATCTTGAAGGAAAAACTGGTTAGAATTAAAATTAGTAGAGTGGGACAAGAGAACAGTAGCTATACATGACTGTGTGGCATGGTTTGTGCTCTGTGGAGAGTGAAAACATGGAAAGACAAGACATAATCATTGCATGAGCCAGCGTCCAGAATGACATTGGGAGAACAGGAAAAACTGGACAGATGTGTAAGAGAGTAATCCTGGTGTGCCTTCATAAATCCTTATAATACTGGGTTGGATTTTGTTCTTTTTATCTTTTCTCACATGCCTTTAACTCTTCCTTTGATTGGAAATTTTTGTTATAAATATTCTGCGGTGAAAGTCAGTTACTTTATTTTTTTCACAGTTGAGCTTTACCCTGGGATGTAGAAAATGGCTTGTTATCCTTGGAATAGATCTGGCTGCTACTTCAAGGGGGGAACAGAATAACTTTTGTGGTTTTATCCGGTTGAAATCTTTTCGCAGGCACAGCTCCAACTAAAGCAAAGGAATATCACCCACCAACTGTCTCCAGTACTAATCCAAAGCTGAGAGGCTAGTTCTGATAGTGGTTCACTGATTTACAGTATAAAACCCAAAGGAATTGCATGAAAAATGCGGCAACTGCATTACACACGATAGCCATAAAAGATAAACATAGTTTGCCATTTAAAGTATGCTCAAACCTTTTTGACCAAATACCATTTCACCAAGAATCTCCATGGGGGATAAAGTCACACTATGGTGGATTAAGTGGATTATGTTGTTCTACATACACCATAAATCTGGTATAAAAGCCTCTATAAGCCTGTTCTTAAAAGAACTCACTGATGCACCCAACTTTGATGTGTGATATGGCAGAGTTAAGGCCTATGAAACCATGGCCTCAATATCCAATGCTTTTCTGGTATGAATAATAACCATGAAACCTTAGTGAAAGTTATGAGGGTGCTTAAAAAACATTATTTAAGTGGAAACTTTCCTAAAGCATAAAGATTAACACAAGTTATTCAGTTGGCTGTCAGACTGTAGAATGCCTGACTTTGTACATTTGAAAATCTGTTGTTAGTCTGAACAAGGGTGCACTTCAAATACACCACACAGGGAATAAACCAACAGCAACAAAATCTCACAGTTAAAAGTGCAGCAAAATCCCCACAAGTATTGTGCTTATCAAGTGCTCTTTTCCACAGTCTTGAATTGCAAGTTTGCATTTTACATTCAAATTTAAACATACTGCGAATCCATGTGCTTATAGCTATATCCATTATGGGGAAAATAAATGTTTGCCACAGATATATGTTTGATGTTAATTTTATTTGCTAGATCCTCAGGAAAGGCTATTTCGAAACAGTGTTTTCTTCAATGAAACATCAAAGCTTTTCCATTTCTTCAAAATAACTCTCTTATTGCAAAGCCGTAATAGCTCAGTTAAAGCGTATGTGAATGTGTGTATCTACCTTGTAGCACAAGACTAACTGACAAAAATCAGTTTGTAGTCCCAGATGTTATATGCTACATTACCAAATCCCACTCAGAATCACCTAATTTATTCCACTAACTTATTCTTCAGCTGTAAAGGTTGCAAACTATGCAAGTTTTGCCATTTCTGGGAATCTAAGCAGGTTTTTGAATTAATTGACTGTTTTCTTCTTTAGTTTTATGATCTAATCTACAGCACTGTCTGCTGGGACAAATTATTTTTGAATGTTAAAAGTGAAACTGGAGTAGCATTTGTCTTCTAAGAGGAAAAAAATCTTTGCCAAATAAATGTTAAGGATATAGGATATAGTTAAATAGGAAGATTTTTTTTTTAGAATCCTTCCATAGGACATTTCTCTAGGTATCTAACCTACAAAACACACACACAAGAAAACCTCACTTATTCAGACACTTCTTTGCCAGGATGTTAAGTCACTCTGAGTTCAGGTGAATATCTATACCTAATCTAAGTATTCCATTTATAGATGTTCATCTGGGGAATAAAATAGGATTATCATCTTCCCATAGCTACACATGATCAATAGATAAAGACTATACTCAGATATTTTTAATGTTAAGATTGGCCAGATTTTATTAAATTTCTCAAATTAAAATATTAATCAGAAGATTTCTTTTCGCATTCAGGAGAAAATTCATCCACAGTCCACAAGCAGACTCCAGCTGGGCCTCAACTCAGTGGGATGAACCAATGGCCCTTTTGTTTTGCTTAAAGGTGAAGTAAAGCTGCTTTTTTTCTCGTGTGGAGAGGGATGAGTTACAATCTTACTAATATTGTGTTAATGACCATGCCTTTATATTGTTAAAAGGTCAGGTTTTAAGATTTCTTTTCAAGATGTTTTGATGAGAGGATTTGGTGTAGTCTTGTAAACCAATCTTGAATTCAAGGGAAGATATTATCAAGTGAGTAAATACTTTTATTTATATGGAAAATGCTCACATTTAATACTTTTTAATCCTAATAAACAGCTGCTTATGCTAGAAATGTCATCCGTGACTTATTTTCTTCCATCCTGATATGACTGCAGTACTGATCTTCATTTCACAGTTAATATGTACAGTGTCACCTTTTATATCAAATACCTGGATATACTCAGTAGAGAAAGCTCCCTGGAACCTTTAACTGGTCACTGCTAAAACAGGAGACTTTTAATCCTGAAGTCTCCGTCCTGCAATTTGCAGTAAAAGTTAGGGTAGCTCATCTGGGTACCAGCTGTCTCATTGAAAAGAGACATCTGGAATAAACAATTTTCTGTAGTTCTGTACAGCTATAAATTATTCACTGCCACAATGGGCCATAAAAGACCCACCAGTCAATGATTCATGTCTGGTAGTTATTTTAGGAAGTCTAAAAGGAAATCTCCCACAGAAAATAAAATATCTTCATAGTTCCTAAATTCAGGAAATATTCTGCTTATAAGAATAATAATTTCCAGTGAAGGAATTAGCAAGTTCGCTGATAACACAAAACTGGGAGCAGTGGCTGACACACCAGGAGGCTGTGCAGCCATTCAGAGAGACCTAGACAGGCTGGAGAGTTGGGCGGGGAGAAATTTAATGAAATATTACAAGGGCAAGTGTAGAGTCCTGCATCTGGGCAAGAACAACCCCATGTATGAGTACAAGTTGGGGACAGACCTGTTGGAGAGCAGCGTAGGGGACAGGGACTTGGGGGTCCTAGTGGACAGCAGGATGACCATGAGCCAGCAATGTGCCCTTGTGACCAAGAAGGCCAATGGCATCCTGGGGTGTATTAGAAGGGGTGTGGTTAGCAGGTCGAGAGAGGTTCTCCTCCCCCTCTACTCTGCCCTGGTGAGGCCGCATCTGGAATATTGTGTCCAGTTCTGGGCCCCTCAGTTCAAGAAGGACAGGGAACTGCTAGAGAGAGTCCAGCGCAGAGCCACAAAGATGATTAAGGGAGTGGAACATCTCCCTTATGAGGAGAGGCTGAGGGAGCTGGGTCTCTTTAGCTTAGAGAAGAGGAGACTGAGGGGTGACCTCATTAATGTTTATATATACGTAAAGGGCAAGTGTCATGAGGATGGAGCCAGGCTCTTCTCAGTGACATCCCTTGACAGGACAAGGGGCAATGGGTGCAAGCTGGAACACAGGAGGTTCCACATAAATATGAGGAAAAAGTTCTTTACGGTGAGGGTAACTGAACACTGGAACAGGCTGCCCAGAGAGGTTGTGGAGTCTCCTTCTCTAGAGACATTCAAAACCCGCCTGGATGCGTTCCTGTGTGATATGATCTAGGTAATCCTGCTCCGGCAGGGGGATTGGACTAGATGATCTTTCGAGGTCCCTTCCAATCCCTAACATTCTGTGATTCTGTGATTCTGTGTAATTAATTAAACTTTTTGAAAGATCCCCAAAAGGGTATCAGCAGCTAGACCTATAGTTTAGAGTCAGGCTGGAACGGAAATGCAACAAGGCAGGATGTCAACTGAAATGGGATCTGAGGTCTGCTAGAGGAGCAGAGCATTGAGCCAAGCCACTAAGTATAGCTATGTATGAAACATAGTCAGGAGAGAACCAAGGTTCAGGAAGCTGGTCAAGCTGGGATGCACCAAGCAGAAGAGCTAAACAGCAGCACCGCAAGAGACTGGGTGAAGGCTAGAAAGCTGAAGACTCCAAGTAAGTCAGGGCCAGGGAGATGGGAGAGACAGGGATGAACAATGTTGGACAACATGTTCACCACAGTAATCGGTGCTCTGCCAGGAGTAATCAGGGATCAGGAATCAGGTGTGAAGAGGCAGAGGGCAGGAGCCAAAAATTAAGATGGCAAATGGAGGGAGAAGAGGAGCCTTGACCAATATCAGGAACCAAGATTGTGGAGGAGGAGATGCAAACAAGGATGCAGATGAGAGATGCAGAGACGAGACAAGAGCCTGATGCACAGCAGTAACCAAAAGGAAAAACTGGGATCAATGGATAGGATTGTCTCACATCTCCAATAAATGGGGCAAACTACCAGCCAGCCTCAGGACCCGTCCTCAGGATGCCTGGCCTCCCGACCATCCTGGCTCCCCAAAGAGCTGATGACAGGCATTGTTCCTGGAGATAGATAATGTAGCTGAGGTTGAAACCACTGGAAATAGGTAGGATTTGGGATTTCTCTGGGCAAATAAGCACTGTTAGGTGGGCATTCATCATAAACTAGGGTTAAAAAATAAATAAAATCTTCCCTAATCTGCTTTCAGAAAAAAAAATGTACTTTGTTACAGGTTGCACTGAAATTTCCTAGAAGTCAAATAAAGATGGAGCAAAGAACTGTGACTTGACTAAAACCAGTACTGCAATACAGCCAAAAGAAAACATTTTTTACTTGAGTGAGATGTTTTAGTAGTTTTTTTGAAAGAAGTTTACAGATTTTGTAAATGGCCACTAAACATTTCAGGGTATAGTGGAATAAAGTTGTGGCAGTACATGTGCCTCCTGTGTTGGTGTGTATGTGCATATATGTATATATGTAAGTATACAAACAGTTTGTTTCCCCTGCCCCCACCAGGTCTAATCCAAATCATTGCATAATTGCGTCTGATAATATGCTGCCAGTTGTTCTGTCTACACAGAGACATTAGGAACTCTGATATTTTACATAAGCATTTTCCAAGTTATTTTTATCTTGTATACTGCCATCTCAGAGAAATTCAGCTGTTCACATCTCCTGCTTATTAGCTTCAGCACAGAGCTGTGCTGACACAGATATATTGGCAGTTTCTAAAATGTAGCTCAAAGTATTACGCTTTCCAACTCTCATCTCTTCCGTGCAGCTCAAGGGAAACACTTGGAAACACTGGTATCCCAAGCTTTGAAAAGGTCACTTGAATAAAACTGCACGCTCTGACACGGACTGAAAAGCAGATTACCTCTCCAAACAGCTACCTGCTGTTTCTTTTTAATCAACAGCAAATAGCATTTCAAAGCAAGCTCCTCAGTAGGCATGAACTAGATATGGACATTTTTCATCTCATTTTTAATTCAGAGAGAATTACAGCGGTATGTGATTATCACCATGATTGCCTTAGAAATATAAAAAAAAAAAAAAGTAGAAACCCAAATCCCACAATTTGAATAAGTATATTTAATCAACCCTTCTACTGGACCAGATCCAATTATTTATGAGTCTTTTTTGGAATCAGTAAATAGCTTTTAAAACTACTCCTCTAGAGTGACTGCATGTCAATCTCTTAAGAACAAGCTTTTATTGCATTTGAAACAGATAAAGATAAAAATAGAGATAAGAGTTAGAATGAGAGCTCTGGTACTTTCTGAACTGACTAGTCTGAACAACTTCCCTAATTAAAGTGGGTAAATATTGGCAGTGATGCCAGATCCCAGTTTGCTGCAGATTCCATATGTAAAACTTTAAGTCTTACATAACATGCCCAAACTAAGGAGGGAAAAGATCACATTTGAAAAAAAAAAAATCTTAAGACTATCTTGTGTGGTGTCTATGTATGTGAGGGAACATTTCTCCTTCATTTCTTCATGAGGCTATGCAAGCCTATCTACAAACTGATATGCTGATTCACAGGGATCTAAAATAGATTACCATTTTTTTGTGGCTGAAATTCACGTAGAATTTTCCAGAGTGCCTTAGCCATATAGGAACTCTCAAGTAGCTAAGATATGTTTAAATAGCTGTATTTTGAGAAATGCCGTATATATATGTATATAATATATATAAGCCATATTTTTATCTTTTTATATATATAATAGCAACATCTATTGTTCATTTCATGGAATTTAATATTGAGAATAAAAGGCATCAACTAATAGGCAGTTTCTTTGGTTTTTGAAACAGACGTGACTAAACTTTCAAGAAAATTTATTTAGTAAAGTAGATTTGGGAATATAAAATCTTTGTGTAGCTCACAAGGGATCCAGAAAAATTATTATAAAATCATTTTTATTGGAGAAATTACTTAGAATGCTCAGCTGTAAGTCTGGTTCAGTTATCTGACAAGTTACTTTTCCTTCTGATAGCATTAATTTCTTGAGGGCTGTGGTAGGGAGAAGTCTGATTGTTAAAATTTAACTGGAAGAGAACAGGAGTGTTACATCTGCCAAGGAGCTACTAAGTAGCTGAATGATCAGAAAATGTAACATTGACATTTGTTGCAATAATACCAGAAAAGATGAAGTCAAATTATGAATTCTTCACAGTAAGTATTTTATTTTCCCCAGTGTATTCAAGTTAGCAATGAAACAACTGGTATTTCCAATATTAGATTTTATCTTTGACCATATGGTACAGCACACAGAAGTAATTTTGGCAGAACCTGATGTCTTTTTTTTTAATGTGCTTGCTAAGTTCTTTCTTGGTACAGGCAGATGCCAACATTAAAAACCTGTCGCTAGGTACTATTAGAGTAGGTACATTAGCTACCTACTCTAAAGAGCCAATCTATATTTTCCTCAATGAATAAAGATGCAATTCACACTGCTTTAAACTTATAGGTCTAAGCCACTGCCCTTTATATATGATAGTGATAAAGGACACGTGTCTGAGCCTGTAGTTGTACCCGAAAGCTTCTTGTACGATCTGAACAGAGGAACCCTGCTGATTATTGTTTTGGAAGGGAATGTGATTTGCGGGTGGACGAGCTACAGCTCAGGCGGAGAAGCAAGAGGCTGCTTTCAAGTTCAGAGAGAGAAGGACATTTCAGCACTGCCTGAGCCACACTGCTGTGTAACTCTGGCAGAAATACAAATGAGTCATTGCAAAGGTTGGTGCTAAAAGAGGGTTGATAGTTGGATCAGAGAAAACATTTCTGGAAGTTTGTTTTAAGATCATGTGACTTTCACTACCTTATAACTAGCAACAACCAGTTTCTCATAAAAAGCAAAGTATATGAGATCTTGGATTTTGGCTTAGTTGGAAGCGTTAGCAGCACTTTATTCGATACTGCTCTGTGCAGTAGTGCTGTCTCCTTATCACATGTAGATTAACTTGGAATAGCTGATGCAGCTACTGCCTGTTCTCCCTCCCCCAGCCTTCTGCCATCCCTCTAGCAGATACTAAATACAGCGTCATGAGTCAGAGTCTGGATCCAGAGCCACTAAATTCAACAGGAGTTATTCTTTTCTGTCCAGACACTAAACCAGTGCTTTGGGTTTCTGTGCTGCCTCCCTAGGAGGGCCATGGAAAGATGCCTCCCCACTTCCCTGGATCCTGTTGCTTACTGAACACAGTCCATCAAATCTCAGCATAGGCAGCTACAGAAATAAGCAGTTTATGCAATGACTGTGAGGAACTGGATTGCTAGGGACAGTCTCACAAACAGCCTTACAAACCCTAATATCACCAGGCTTTCTTCTGTGCCTAGCTCCATGCTGGCTGCACATCCGCCTGCTCACTGCGGGGAAGCAGCAGGGAGGAGCAGTTGGCAAGCAAGCAAGCTGAGCAGCAACCGCTGAGCTCACTCCCCGCAGAGCTGGAAAGCAGCAAGGAGGGGCTGGCTGCTAATTCCTTGGTATTACCAGCTACTGGATCAGTGATGAACTCATTATCCAGAGAAAAGAAAACATGTGAACACAGAAAAGAATAAGTTTGCTCAGTCCTAGCGGGGGCTCCTCTTGATGAGGAAAAGATGACAGATTGACATCCTACTTGCAAAGTTATTTTGCTCTCAAATTTTGCCTGGACAGCTCTGAATATACGGAATTATTCTAAATTCAAGATGTTTGTTTGCTTTTACTTCACTGAAAACCACATTCTACTTTAAATTTAAAGTTCTAAAAACCACATTTTATGTAATCGAGTCTTTAAGGGGCTTTTTGCGTATCAAAAAACAAAAAACCAAAACCAATGAAGAAAGTAACAACTAGTTACTTTGCTCCAACAGTTAAGGTGCTAGCTAAGCATGGATAGCTGCAGCAGTAATGATTTGTTTCGCAGTAACATCCAGTGTTCAGTTAACATTGTCCTAATGTGACAGGAAATATATAAACACCTGGGAGGCAAAGATCTTCATTACATTAACTGTCTGCCATTTTGCAATCCCTTGTTATGACACTTGATAAAACAGCTTTTCCTTTGGTAGATGGTATTGAAGGGTTATATACTAAATTCAGTGTCACTTTGTTATGGTACTTCTAGTAGGTAGATTTAGGATATGAAGGGATAATTGTCAGAGAGAGTTTTAATATACACTGCTGATGTAAAATCTAAATGAAAGATATAGTTTTCCATCGAACAGAAAACATCAACTGTAATGTTGAAAATACTTCCCTTTTATTGCAAGCTAAATGATCTAATCTGTATGTAAGCCAAGAAATTTTATGGCTGTTTCTATTCATGCAGTTCATAAATACCCTGTTTATATAAGCAGATTATGGAGGTATTTATGTAAAATGGCATCAAAAGCGTAAAAAAGAGACACTGAACATCTAAAATATTATATTACAAATCTGTCTTGACTCCCTTTAAAAATAAAAAAGTTATATTGTGAAAACCACAGAAAATAAGTAAACTCTGACTCAAAAGGATTAGCCACACAAACTAACACAAACTAAAAAGTTACCCTATGTCAGCCAATGTGTAATGACTATCCATCTGCATGCCCTTAGCAAATGCAAAGTACTTTAAATTAGCTACGTTCTTTGTAACTGAGTGCCAAGATAACTCAAATTACCTGACATTTTCTGTAGGTAAAATAAGGCACTCACACTGAGTCTGAGCTAAGAGCAAATGTTCCTTAGAAGAGTCAGGTAATTATCCAACCTAATTTTCATTTCTAAAATTAGATTCCCTGAATACTTCTTTCTGGGGTGCACAGGTGACCATGTGTATGTATTTGCAGGTGGTTTTTTTGTTACCCTGTTTGCTTCTGATCTTTAAGTCTGCATTCTTTACTCAGAAAATACTGAAAAAAAACAAGGGCTGAAACTATTTTCTTTTCCCAGTTTGCTTTCTCTTCCCAGCGGCATTTCATTACTATCTTCTAGGCCAACAATATTTGTTGCTCCATTGCCTCTTCAAAGGAAGACCTCAAGACCTTGCAGCTTCTTGTATGGTTGGCTTGCTTGTCCTGAGAACTAGGATGCTACTTCTTTGACAAAAGTAGTTTTAGCCAAGGGGAAGCAAAAATGACAGCCTATACAGGAGTATAGCCTGCTACAAACAAATACAAGATTTGGTATGGACATGGGACCAAATGTTATCTAAAAGACAGCTAAGAACCCAAGGCCAGATTAAAAACAGATTTATGTAATCCTATCTAAATAATATTTCAGACATCCATGTCCAGGAGAGTGACCCTCAGAAGTCTCGTGTTGCCAACCAGGAGTCTTGCTATTTTCTTAAGTAAATCACTTAGGTCAGGCACCTAAAGTTTACTACATTCACAGAGGAACTGTGGCCTACTTGGCTGCATGACATTTGAGGCCAAGTGACATTGACATGTTAGGCATCCCACATCTCAGTCTGGTGAAAGGCTGGATTCAGAAGGTGTGCTCAGAATTTGCCAGCAACAACTCCGTCAGTGACAGAACTGCATTCACTACAAAGCACTCCTCTTTGAAAGGGAAAATAACCTGAGTGCCCGTTTTATTGTATAATAGTTAAGTGATTACAGCACTTCACCAGAGCAGCTCAATTCCTTCTTCAGCTTGAGAATATTCAAAAGTACATCTTCAGCCTCCCAAGAAACTGTTCATCCTCTCTTCATAAAACAGGTGGAACTGAAGCACTCTCCATTCTGCTTGCTGAAGTGAGGCCACTAAATGTGATGTAAGATACCTAGCACTGAAGGAAAACGGGAAAGAGGAAACTCTGAAGCCCAGTGACAACTACATTCCTCTGGAAAGGAACTTCTCAGTTGTAGGGTCTGCTCCCAGTTCCACATCACTTTATGCATTGCATTTAATGACGTTTTAATGCACAGGATATCTCTGGAAAAACTGGGAAAGGTGGTCTAAGCTGAACCTCTTATTTCACAATTGGGATGCGATAAAACCTGTGAAATGCTGGGTTAGTGTAAGTAATTTAACAGGAGAAGACTTCTTAAAATTAGGTAACTTGATCAATTGCCATCATGCAAGTATGTTAAATATGTTATCAATTGCTGATAAAACCTAGAAGTTTAAATTGAATTTATTTGCATGTGTTACCACTTCTTGCAGTAGGAAACAACTGGCGAAACATAGAATCACAGAAAGGTTTGGATTGGAAGAGACCTTTAAAGATCACCTAGTTCCAACCCCCTGCCATGCACAGGGACATCTTTCACCAGATTGGGTTGCTCAAAGCCCCATCTAACCTGCTAAGGTTGGGGCATTCACAACTTCTCCAGGCAACATGTTCCAGTGACTCACCACCCTCATAGTAAAGAATTTCTTCCTTATATCTAATCTAAATCTAGCCTCTTTTAGTTTAAATCTGTTAGTCCTTGTCCTATCACTACAGGCCCTGGTAAAAAGCCTCACTTCATCTTTCTTTTAAGCCCTCTTAAGTATTGAAAGGTCACAATAAGGTCTTCCTGGAGCCTTCTCTTCTCCAGGCTAAATAAGCCCAACTCTCTTAACATACCAAATGTGTAAGTTATGTTACTCAATGTGATTAGTTATTGCAAATAAACTTTTCCCAAGTTATTATTCAGGTTCTAAATTGCTCATATGGAGCCATGCTTAGACTGTTCAGAAACTATTTACTCAGAAAGTTGTGCATGAAAAAGACTGCCTGTTACTTGTTCCTCTCTGTTCTCTGTTACCCATTCCTTTGATTTGTTTGTTTTAAATAGGTATCTGATGACAAAAGAGAAGAAGAGACTGTGGGATTTGAGTAACTGCCCATGTTCCATGGTCAGTTCATAAGTGAACCAAACAAGGTTTGAGTGAGTACAGGCTGAAAATTGCTCATCGAGTCTGTTAGATAAAGTCTTAGTACCAAACATTTCAGCAAAAAATGGATACGTTCAGAAAATATTTTCAAATAAGAAAAATGGGGTTTCTTTCATCAGATACAATTATTCATAATGAATAATTTAATGTTATTTTTAGTAATCTGGAAGCATCAATTCTGTTTAAATGCCAAAAACCTACTATCTGTTTTGATTACTATTGACAAACAATCATCATCCGACTATAAAAGTGCATCTTTCCTGTAGGGATTCTGTGTCTTGGACCGCCACCACTTTTTTACACTGAAGGGAAAGGAAAAAGAATAAAATATGCTCTCTTTCCATAGGAAAGGCAAAATAAATGTTAAAATATAGATACTGTTATGAGATGAATTTGTCTCCAAGAAAGTGATATCATATCCTAGCAAGGAGAGTTAGCTGTTTTTTGAGACCATTTTTGTTACCAACAGAGCAAAAAAAGATACATGGAATATATGATAGTTAAAACTAGAACGTAAGGCGCAGCTCCCAGATAAAGAGAAGAAATATATATGAACTACATTTAGCGAGGTAAGAACCACAACATCCAAAGGGAACAAATGGCCTAACCTTTCTATAAGGACAATGCAAACTTGCCAGTTCTCCTTCTTTTCCCAGTGCAGAACAGTGTTTATTTTTACACACAGTACACAGCCTAATCATTTTTGGACATTTGCCCATGCCCCTGGGATAAGGAAAGATATGCATGCAAAAGTTTTATGTTATATGCACAGGAAGCTATGTTGGGCCTGTTAAATAAAGACTGAACTACTGGATCTGAACATATACAGCAAGCTAATACAATTTACATTCAAGAGATTTTTTTCCCAGGAGCTAACCAATTGCACCCCACTTGCACAATAGTTCCACCACATCTGACATAAAAAATATGAAATGCTTGATGTGCATATATAAGCACAGAAGATATTGTCCTTCAATTTAGAAAATACAGGTAGGATACTATTTAGACAGGTCAATAAGGCTGAGTCAGCAGTATCTCTGAAACAAAGTGTCTTACAAGAGAAAGACAGGAGAACAAGCAATCAAAATCCATTAATATTGAAATTCTGGTGCTCAGATATTATGATAACGAGCACTTTACTTAATAGGTTTGATACATTCTAAAGCTATCTACTGAAGTGAGCCACCCAACATGTGTTTTCCAATTATGGTAAAAAAGGTTCACTGATTCTTTGAAAGTTCATGGCAGAGTTTATCATAGAGACCATCTGGTTCCGACACCAAGAAATAATTTGTTTGATCATAACATCTCTCGATGCTTAGTTATGACTGAAACCTAACCTTCCACCTTGCTATGCTGCACATAGCACAATGTATGAACAATATGTGTCACCATGTACTGAGCTTATTAAAACTGTCTGTAGTTTCAGACGTTACTATTATAAGCCCTATTTTAATAGCACAGGATTTTTTACACTGTATTTCTGAGTTTCAATGGCTTTCCAAGCAGGATTTTTTCTTGAAGGAATCAAAAAACCAATAGTGCCACTATTAAAAAAAATAAGAAAATGGACTATTGTTTATGGGTTTTAATCTTATTTTAATAGCTTGCATTTCAAGAAAAATGTTTCAGCAAAATTTTGAAACAGCCAAACAAGATGCATCATTGAAGAAGAAATTTCTTTGTTGACTTACCAGTCTTTGATTATGTGAATTCTTATGTCTTCCAACAGGGCAACGTTTATCCATATGTCTATGTAAAAAACATCTGTACTGCTCCAAGAACTTTGATATACAAATAAGCTACCAATGACAGGAGCTTTGTGCAAATGCACAGAATTTACTAGGATAATCTGGGTGATAGAAGACCTTTTCACAAATGAGGACTACAATTTGCTACGTTCTGCCTAGCAACACAGAAATTATGATTGATATAGATGTGATATGCTCTTTGTAATTTCTTTGAAGGCAACACTTTTCAAACAATTTATTTTATATCAATAGTTGTAAAAGCAGGATAAACATCATACATGTATGTTAGTTGAAAAACATGTCTAGTCCCCATTTCAGAGGGAAATAAGGAAAAAAATAAATAAATTGCATTAGAATAATAATTGCCAGATGAATTGAACTAAATTAAGAGTCAAACCTGCTCTAGCTGACCCTAGTTTGATCAATGGGATTAACCTAGGCAATCTCCAGAGGTCCCTTCCAACCTCGGCAATTTTGTGATTCTGTGAATCTGATAGTGAAACGTCTGCCTTGCCGTTTAGTTTCTGAACTGCTTCTGAAAGGTGCCGGCTGACTGCAGTTCTGAAGCACAGACCTACAGTTAGGTTTATTAGCACTTAACATTTTCTTGTAGCCATGGTTATCCTAACTAATCGAGCAGCCCGGGCTCTCCTGGAACAACCCAGCAATTTTCAGCAGTGACGGTGAACAAACCCCAGAAAAGAATTGCATTGCAGGAAACATTTGTGTTGCCATTGGGGACAAGCTAGCAAAAGGAAGACCAATGACCTGTAGTAGAAAGGGGAGTGGAGCAGTGCTTCAAATCTGTAGCATGAGTTCCTCCTGTGTATGACAAATGTCACCTTTACTGCTCAGTTCCAGTATAAGAGGAATGGAGTATAATGGGGAAAGAGGTGGAGGAGAAGAACACTCCTTCTCCAGGCTGAAGCTGCATTATTTCTTTGGAAATAAGAAGTGAAAATGCAATACAGTTAAGGTGGTAACAGCTAGAAACAATGATGCAACAATATTAGCCAGCAGAAAAACAGTCTCAGGAGTAGTGCAATTTAAAGACATCATTTTCACAGGGCTAATTTCCAGAAATGTACTCTGGGAATTACTCATAGAAAAAGACAACCTTAGGAGGAGTTGGCAGGGGATGAGAACATTGTTAAGAAGTGTCTCTTCAATTACTTTGCAGTCTGTCATGGATCCCCATTTCTAATGGTGCTGGATGAGACATGCTGCAGGCTGGCTTTATTCCCGCTTGGCAGGGAGTCAAGTTTGCTGATACCAAGAACACCAAAACAGGGGACTTGGGCTCCACAGAGCTTCATAAGGTTCATTTTCAACCAACCCAGAAAGCAAAAAAGAACTGCAAAAGTGCTGATGTTTTCACCTATCCAAGTCACATTTTCAGGTTGTTCTCTGCAATTATGCAGGTTAAAAGGACTTTTAGAAAGCAGAATTTGATCTTTACATGTAGCAGTATCATTACAATGTAGCCTTTCCTTTCCTTTGCCCCCAAAATAAATGTAAGAATCGTGATTTTAAAACTGTTGATAACACACGGAAACCTTTTGTGGGGAAAAAAAAAGGAACACTGGTTTTAGACACTGTCCTTACTCATCTGCTTCCCTTGTAGGACTGAAGGCCTTGCAGAAAACGATCCTGGATGACAGCAAGGGCTTACAAGTGCTATGACAATACAGTTAGTAGGAGCAGTGCAGTCTTTATTATAGAACGCATCTGTGTGTCATATCTTCAGTGTCATATCTTCAGTATTGTTTCTTCCCCCTCTAGTAATAGCTAGCACTTGACACAAAAAACATATGTGCTTCTTCTCATCTAGAACCACTTGTTACAACAGTTGTTAGAATTATTTTTGCTGTTCAAATTCAATAGGATTCACAGCCTAAAATAGCGCACCTGATCCTCTTTTATTTATTTGCAGTACCACAAAGCTTCTGTGAGTAAGAAGGAAAAGATGGCCCCTGCCCCAAGAGCCTTGCCATCTGAAATGAAAGAAAGCAGATATATATATTCAAGTAGACCAGGGGGCCAAGGAAAGAATGAGATGACACTGGTGATAATGATGTATCACACAGAGAGCTCACCAGTGTAAACTCTTGCATGAAGGCTGTAATAGAAAGTTTATGGATAACGTATCTGCCTTACAAGGACCTCTATCAACCAAGAGAGCAGACTGGGAAGCCATGGTATGAAAAGTTTGGAAACTACCACCAAAAGAGAAATGACAGGTAAGAATGGATAAAAATATTTGTCCTGCTTGGCTACTCAGTACCTGTTTTTCTGACCTCAGCTTTCTCAGCATATCCAGGGAGGACTGAAAATAGACCCAGGCTGGAACAGAAAAATAAAGTCATCATTTTCCTGATTCAATTCATACTACAGGGGTTATGAATTCTCCTCCCTTTTTGTTTTCCTTTACAAGTTTGGGCTGGAGGAAATAGGAGAAGAATGGTTTCTAGTGTTATTTCCTGGAGATAAAATTTGTATCTAAAATGTGAAAGATGTGAAAATGGTGAACTTTAGAGGCTGATTGATGATCTTAAGCACAGAGCAGGTTAGGTGTTTTGGACTGGGCCACTGAGTTTCATATTAAATCATGTTTAAGGCATATTATTTAGTGCTGTATCAAAGCACAACGCCCTTCTCTTATCTTCCTGAGCATGCCATCACTATTGAAATGAGAGAAGACTGAGCTGAAAGTAAGCCTTTCAAAATGGTACAGCTGAGGCTGGATTCCACAGTACACCTCTGAGGAGTCTGCAAGGCAAGAGGTACCCAAAAAGTCTTCCCCTGTCCTTGCTGAGCCCAACAGGATCTTACTCTGGGCAGCACAGAGATCCTTCCCAGCCATTCTCACATCCCCTGTGCAAAGCAGCTTCCCATAAAGGCTTCATTGAATAGTCAGTACCTCAGTTTCTTAAACAGAAGTCAGTGAAAACTTCACATGTGGATTTTTGATAATCAGCCCAAGGCACCCACAACGCTATCCCCAAACCAGAAGCTTGATCTGAAGTGCAACCCCTTTCAGGCAGCAGAATAATACCCTAGCTATTGTCATCTTTAACAGTATATAAAATGAAATGTGTTTTCTGCTGAAAATAATTAGACTCAAAAATCCTTGCAATTTGTTTTCAAGCTTGATGAACATTCACTATGCACTTTCCTTTAACATTTCTTTCCCTTGAAGAACAAAGTTATAAGACAATGATTTAATGCACTCTACATGATTACATCCAATCTCCCTCTAGGATTGTAGGCTATTTTCATCTTGCTCTGCTTCCTCTGTATTTTTACTACAACACAACAATATTCAGAGCCTCTATCTACATATTTCCATCAGTCCATTGTTCATTAAGTCACGAACATGTAGAGCTTTGATCAGTTCTCAAACAACAAAAGGAACATTTCTAGCTAAAATTTTCCCACAAGATTGCCATAACTGCATTGACAAACCAGTTGGCTGCACAAACAAGTGAGCAAACTATCAACCAAATCTGGCCCTGCATTCATTTTTTATTGACTCCAAAGTTGGCAAAGATGTAGTATTATTGAAATAAAACACAGGTGGGCAATTTAAACATGACTGTAACTATGTGTATACTGCAGTAGATCCCATTTTGTGCATCTTAGGAAAAGAATCAATTTCCTAACATTTATTCCATGTGCTTACTGAGGGTTTAGGACAGAGTGATCACTGCAGCATGGAGTAGACATACACCAGCCACCTTTAAGCTAGTTTGTTCAGAGAATAGTAGTAGTTTGAGGCAAACTAATCTGTCCTGTTTCTCACGGATTTTTCAGCTTATATTTACCTGTATTTTATCATGTCTGTATCAATACAAATACTGGAGTTAAACAGTTCAAGGCTAGTGATAGGTATATGTCCAATTATTTGTCATAGAATAAATAGTAGGGATAAGACTTTTCTAGTTTAAGTAAAATAGGACTGACTGCAGTATAGTTGTAGAAATAGCACAGCTGGACTCTTCATCCAGACCCCCTCGGGTTTGCTGGGGCAGAGGTTTCAGACTTAAACAGAGAATGAAAGATTAATTGATGTGCTTTGCATTCATGATAAACCAGTATTTAAACCCATGTTCTGAAATAATTTTCTGCTTTGTATCGCCAGGATGGCACAAAGACCATCTTAATGAAATATATGCTAACACATAGCCAGGACAAAACATCAGTGGCAAAATGTGGAGCAAGGAAAATTAAACAAGTCCATTAGTATTACACCACGGGGAATAAACATTGACACGAGACTGCAGAAAAGAGAAAAAGACGCTTGTAATAGTGAACTGTAATCACTTCCCTAAGATGATATTCTGCTTTTGTTTGCAGAAGTCATGTGGGATTCTCCCTCACATAAATGAGAACAAATAATTTGATAATGAGCATTATGTCTCAGTTCCTAATGCAATCTCAGGTGAGCCCTGCTCTTGCCAAATACATAATTTCTCACCAGAGTTGTGGATATTCTGGTTTTCATGGGTGATGAGCAGTAATCAAGATGACTATATTCTTATGAAGATAGTAGTGTAATACATCGTAAGATTACCATTGGCACTAGTAGGATTTATTATTCAGAGAGCAACACTGACCAGCAGATCAGTGGGGGCCATTGTATATTTTATTTATGTTAACATTAAAACTCGACAAGGAAATGGAATATTTTTCATTAGGCAGGAAAACTAAAGACTTGTGTAAAATGAGCTGTAAATCTAACTTTTGTCAACCTTTGGGAAAAGTTTCTGGTTACTCCTGACTGTTACAAAAGTGTATGAAAAGATGCAAACTCTAAACTGTTGTTACAGGAGTCCAAATCTAAGCATGTGGATATAAAGTCATAAAGGATGATGAACATAACAATCCAGTTTATTAGCAGTAATGATAGAGTGAGATAAATGTGAAAGAGAAAGGATACTGTGATTTAAAAATACCAGAACCCTTTTGTGTTTTGGCAGATTAATTTATGTTAAATGTCCTATGCTGGCCTGCAGGGACTATTTGTCAAATTTTATAAAGCGGACATATTGCTAATTTTGAGCAAAGAGAATCCACATTCATGAGTTAAATTTTCTTCAATACAGATGGGAACAGGTGCCTTATTATTGAGAGAAAATTTGCTGCCCTCTTTTTACACTTGATGCGAGATTCCTGATAATTTGGTTAGGTTAATCCATCTTCATTACAAAAGCTACTTTTAGAATGTGGACATTTTTAGCAAGTGAAATAGTAATTAAAATAAAGCAAAAGCAAAAATAAGTCAAAGAATGTAAAAAGGAATGAAAACCTGAAAGAAATTATGGAATCATTTCTCTTGGACCCAGGTGCCTGAGTACAGACACATTCATCACACAGTGCTAGTCAGAAGACAGGTGCCACACAAAACTGCCCTCTATCTTCCTGCTCTGCCAACCCCTACTACTTTTTTGAACTAAAGGTTCTTCTCTGTAACCATAGGAACAGCAATAAAAAAGTGACTAGAAACACTGCTGGTTAACAGGTGCCATGAAATAAAGAACGCAGAACAAAAACAAGTAGAGGAACTGAAATACTGCTACAGTCTGAGCTGTAAGAAGCTGAATGTTTCAACAGAGCCATCATTTAATGAAGTACAGTCAGAATATAAAAACTACCGAGTTTTCCCTAAATACTATATTGCAGTCACTATTAGCTTTCACTTCTTAATTAGAGGTAAGGAGTGTATAACTAATGAGGAAAGTAATAAAAAAATCTTCAGCTTTCACAGATCTCTACTGTTACATCTGTCAGCGCACGCTTTTGAAGACCTTTCCAGATTTCTGTGTGCTGCCTTTCAAGTGACAGGATTGTAAGCCCCACATCTCTTGATAACGCAATGCTGTAATTCATTGAGACTCTGTGCTGCACTACAGTAGCAAAGAGCATTCATCAGTAAACACAATATCTTGGGCCCTTGCAGGCAATTCACTTTGGGAGCCTGAGCACATAGCAGCATAGAAATCGACTTCAATACAGAGCAGAGCTTTTGTGTCAAAGGCTGCGCTGTACTCACAGAAATGGATTCAAATCAATAGAAAGACATATTGTGCACATTCTATGAGACCTACATTTGGCATCCACCTCACTCCACTTTACGTCAGTAATGTGTGTTTAAAAATCATCCTACAGGCACAGACAAAGATGCAACAAGTGCAGTTAAGGGCAAAATTTAACACCTGTCATTTTCATCCAGATAAATTCATCCAAGATTCATTAATTCTAAGAGCAAAACCAGAGTTTCAAGAATGAGAAAAGTGGATCAAAACCTCCAGTTTTGTAGATCTTATTCTGCTGCACAGAGCTTCGCTTTTAGACTCGTGTCAAACATTTCACAGCTCCGTGCTTTCCCCAGTGCTACTGCTGGGAGCACTTACATTTTATGATTTTTCTGGCCAACAGATATGTTATCTTTTATTTGTTTTAGCAAATTTGTGATATGCATAGTGTGTTGAAAGAACTAAGCAATACACTGAAGCCCATGAAAAAATTTCTTTAACAGGTGATTATTTCTTTTGAGCTATGAAAAGAATATAGAGAGTTGAAATGTGTTTCTTTTGAAAATTGGAGAATTTAGGACTGCATTAATACTCTGCTCTTAGTTCATTATCAGCTCATAGAAACAAAGGAAAAATTTAATTTATAGACTTATTGCACAAAATTAAAAGATAGAAGATGGAGAAAATAAAGATCTGTCATTAGTAATATCTTGTTTTATATATGTCCATTTACCTTAACATAGTACAGTCTTTGTAAATATTCTCTCACATTTCTAACAGTCTGAGAGACAAATATGTCTTTGTAAAGATCTTTCATTTAAAAGGAATACATAAGGTCTATCGAATGGCATGATGGAAGTCCACATACCACAGCACGTGGTATAACACACAGAGGAGAGCTGGGCCATGCAAAAGCCCATCAAAAGGTGCTACAACAATAAGAAACATTAATACTCTTCATACTTTCCTCAAAAAGGACCTGCAGTTTTCTCACTGTTTCTTTTCATCTGCTTAATATTTCTTTACAGTGTTTGACTATGAAATAGATGCAAATGGTTACATTAAGTTCTTGTGAGAAATAACGATGTCAGAGAAGTTTATTGACATCAGGAATGGCTTCTCTGAACCATTTGCTTAAATGTCCTGTCAGACTGTCAGGCTTATCTCAAAATTCTTCAGCCTTCTGGAAAAGGCTGGCTTGAAGTTTGTCACTGAAATGCTATTTAATAAACATTATTACTTTTGTTTAGGTCACAACATTTAAAATCAGTGATTTACAAGAAGTCCCATGAAAGATTTTTTTTGTAATATTTGAATTTTATTTCAAATGTCATTGTGGGGGGTATTTTTTTTATACTATGCTTTATATTTATTTCTCACATGAATTTAATGAACCCTCTGCTGGATTCTTACAAATATTTTCAAGGCATCTGCTGGTCAGATCTGCTTGAAAAACCTTTTCGGTGGATCAGTGTATATCTCCTGTTGTTTATAGTAAATCAGTTTGCCTACACAAAAGAAAAAAGTCAGTTAAATGTAAGGACGGAAGCCAATCCAACCACACATATAAACAATGCCTAACACTTCCCTTCCACTGCATGTGGAGAATAGAAGGGGAATGTACCATGGGATAAACAACTTACTCTCATTGATTTGTTGTTACCGTCACAGTGCGATACCTAAACAAATAGTTCTAAGAGTAGTAATTATTAAGTCTGGTTTTACATGATATTTGCTTGGATTATTTAATGTCTGATAAAGTGCAAGTTCTGGTCTAAGCTTTCCTGTGACTGGAGTGTTCAGAGTGTCTCTCTCCTAACAAATCTTTGTTTTCTAATAACAATTGATCTCACTCTGTGGAGTGCTCAACAGTGGGATGCCAATTTGACTCTTCCTCCTGTTTTTATTTTCCTGCAGCTTGGAGGAATTTAATATTGCTGAGACCTCTACACCTCTGTCCAGACTTTTGGTTGAAAGTGGCTGGCAGGTTCAAGCATTATTGAAGGAGAGAGAGAATGACAGATTGGCAGATACCAGAACAGAGACAATGCCATCCCATAAACCTAATTTCCCTTGGAAGCAAGCTAACATGGAAGAAAATTCAGATCCACATTCACAGCAACATTTAATACCCAGCTATTCTAGCTCCTGCCATTGTGACTTTGCTTCTCAGGCCTATTTAATAGAAGCCATATCTCAAAGGAGTGTTTTATATCCTAATTGCTGTGGAGACAGCAACAACAGGCTTTTATCCAAGAATGGAAGTTCTCACCTGTAAAATACTTCTTTTTCATAATGCTTAATTAATAATTATATAGAAGCTTATCTTTTAAGTTCTCTTTTTTAGATTATTAATCTCTCTCCACTGTGTATTACACATAAATTGGATGAAGACAGTCAGTTCCTTTTAACTGTCTCCCGACACCATAGATCTCTATTCCAGTTATGGATCTGAGGACTTTGCAGTACAGAAATCATATATAACAGATATTATAGACCAGTTCAACTGGTGAGCTATCCACTTTGCAAATGACCATTTTCGTGTGACAAGTTGCAGTCATTACTGCATTATATAGAAAATCAAGCTTAATATATACCTTGGGTGTTACTGATTCAATTCCATCTTGGTGGTAATAGTAGAAAAATATTTTAGCAGTGTGTTACTTTCATTTAAGAGTTGATAGGTTTCACACCACTAGAGAAACTTTTTACATAACATTGTTGAAGCCAGACCTCAGAAAAGACTCAGGCACCTTGCTGTTAGGGCAGATGTTCATACTTGCTCATGTGACCCCACCTCTGGGCAGGAGGGACATGTTAGGGAAGGATCATTTCATGCTAACCTTTAAGATAATTTCTGCTGGGGCTGCAGCACGCAGATTTTCAGTGCTTGGTCCCTCACTGAGAAGCAAAATCCCAGTGTTCAAGCACCCTAGCCAACGCCTCATAAGGACAAGCCAAACAAGCAGCATACTGAGCTTGGAGAAGACATACTGCTAGCAAACAGGGAAAGCAAAGAGCAAAGGAAAAAATATCTGCAATCCAGCCCTTTCCAGAGACTATGCTTCTAAATCAGGGCTGTGGGTACTCACCTCCATCTGTTTAGCATCCCAGTCCTCCCCAGATACTAGGCACCTAAAAATGTCTGTGAAAGAATTTAGCAGTTCAGTCTCTCTCATGCTTTTCCTTACAAAGTGCGGACTGAATATGACAGGATGGGGAAGGGTAGCTGGATAGTCAGTACCACTCTGTAGTCTGCTCCACTCTATATTTCATTTCTCTTTTTACCAGCATAATTTCTTCTAATTCTTGATTTTCCACCAATTATTCTTTTCCTTTCGGTCTTCCCATCATCACTGCATTTACATCACTCTTTTTTTCCCTTTAAATCACCCACTAAACATTAATGAACTTAAATGTTTCCAGATTCTTGTCCTTCTGAAATGAATTAACCTGGCACACTTCACTCTTCACAAATTCTACTGTGAGAAGTAAGAGCCTCTATGGACCAACCTTTAATGCCGGTTCTAAACCAGAAAAGAGAGATCACAACCCAAAAACCTAAAAATATATAACCAACCTCCTGCATGTATTGAGGAAGTATTTTTAGTTAGCAGCAGTGGCTAATGGGTACTTGGTTTCTTATACCGTTCCCTCTATGTCAGTTTTTCAAAAGGTCAGGCAGAATATAAAACACAAAATGATTTTGCAAACTCATCTGTATTGTAATGGGCTTACATCAAAGACAGATAACATGACTTGATGTTTGGAGAGCTGTTTACTCCACAAATGTGCAGGAAGAGTGTGTTGATACCACTTTTGTAGAATTTCAGTCAAGAGTAAGGTAAATTCTTCATGGCATATCTTCGTGGTACTTAGTACACCCACTAACTCAATATAGAAGGCAGTAGGGAAGGATCCAAAGACAGCAACACTTGAGACAATTATGTTAAAGTTAGAAAATTAAGCTATTGAAGAGCAGCTTTAAGCATTACTGGAAAAAAAGAGATATCATTCTGGCTTTCTGAATGTCCCACTTCTGTGCCAGTATCAAGTGTATGAGGAAAACTAGTTGTGTTTAGCTAAAAAAAAGATCATTCTGTGAAACTCTTCCTCACACCTTGAAACTTCAAACTGAATAACCCTATCTCTTGGTCTTTAGTTTTCACAGCTCTCTTTCTCACTCTAATCAAAATGCCACTTATGATAAACCAGTACCTTTCTCTCTGAATTATTTCCTTGGCTTTCTGTCTTTCACTGCATCAGATTTGTTTCTTTGTTCTTATCTTCCTCATAGTTCTCACCTTTCCTTGTATTTTTGTCCTTTGTAGTGTCACACAAATATTTACAAAAAAAGGTAAGAAGATATTTTGGTAACAGGTTTGACGGATTGCTACAATGGAAATAATAATTAGTAAATGTGTAGAACCACTGATAAAATCTACCGAACAAATGCTATTGTTTAAAAGAAATTGGCAACAACGCTTATTATCAAACAGAAGAGTTGTAATGGTCTTACCATGTTTCTTTTGCTAGTAGGGATTGCGATTCATAAATAAGATATAAAATTCTATTAATGTATCAAATGAAAACACCCAGGACAAGAAAGGAGTCCTGTGTACATAAACTGTAAAACTCCAGTGACTTAGTAAAAGTTTAAGTAGAGACAGGATCATGTGAAACATAGGAAAAGGATCAGAACTAAAGCTACAAAATTATGAGATAGCTTAAATCCAAGAAAGTGAAAAATCAGTATTGACACTCAATGGATGTGATGTTGCTGTCTGTAAAAATAAAATTTCCAACATATGGACTGTTTATCTTCAGCAACATCTGCAAAACACAGACACACATTGCAAATTGTGTGATTGCCAGACATGTGACAAGCAGTAAGCTTTAGACTCATGAAACAACTTCAAAGAAAAGTATTTTTATTGTACTGAGAGAAAATTAGATGGAAAGAAACAAGATGAATATATAACTGCCATGAAAATCCAGAACAGAGATGTAATTAAAAATTAGGAGAAGCAATTAAAACAGGCAAAAGAGTTCCTCAGGAAACACAACCATGTGTTTTGCTGCTTATCTAGTCTACATAACTAATTTAGATCACAAACTAAATAATTATCAAATAGTATGTTGTTCAAATGCCATCATTAACTAGAAAGCAGAAAAATACCATGCTCTTCTAAAGTTAATGGGTAGATGACATTAGCAGATAAGTAAAATATATGCTTATCAAGTGAAAATACCAAATTGAATTATGAAATTATTTCAGTCTAGTCTAACTTCAGAGACAGAAATTTATGGGGACGTCAGAACCTTTTCAATACAATGACTTTTCTGAGCAGCAACACTGATGTTGACTTCCCTCTCCTCATCACCACTTCCAGTATAGCCAGCAGAAATTTTCCTTTTGAGACACAGATTCCACAAAAATCTGTGCCATTGACTACAGAAATACTTTAAGATGAGAGTGATTTTATTAAATGGGACAGTACTTCTGGAGCAGTAGCTAGAACCAAGCTCCCTCTTCTCCCATGTGTATACACATGTAACTGGTTACTCTGGGCTTTGGACCTGAGAAACATAGAGGAAAAGGTGTTTTGGAGGGGAAAAAAGTTGGTTTACAAGGTGTGATTTAACATAGCAGAAGACTTGCTTGCAGGTGTTTAGCATTTCTTATTGTCTGAGTTGTCTGACTTCCTCCCAGCATTTCCAATCTGTTCCAGACCTCATCTACTCAATCTCAGGCTTCACACCTCAGCCTTCCTCAGCTCTTATCTAGCTCATCCCTGTCTCTGCTTTGGCCTCACCCCATCTCCTCATCTTGCTCTTAGTGTGCTTACCTCCACTATCCAGGCACCATTCCCCACAGGCTCTTTGATCTAAATCTTTATATGGATATTTTTGGTTTTTCCCACCTCATCCCTACCACTAACTTCTCAAATTTATCCTCAGCAGCGGTGCCATGGTTATTGGTGCCTTGTGAGACACAGTCTCCCCTGCCTCATCTGATTAATTATTCCTGTAGCTACCTGGCTCTAAGCATCCCCTACTACCTCCTGTCACTAATAATCCTTCTTGCTCCCCCATTCCTGGTCTTGACTCTTGCTTGTCATGTCTCAAATCCTGTTCCCCATGTCTGAAAAATCCCACTTTCTCACATTCCCTTCCTCTATCAATTTAGAGAGTACTGAAAAGGCAGGAGGGACAATCCCACTGCCCAGCTCCATCCCACCTGCAAAGAGATCTTTCAAGGTCAGCTCGTTCCTGCAGCCCCTGGGAGCATCATCCTCCATCTTATGGCAGCACAAGTGGGCTAAATCACTTAGAGCTGGCAGAAGTTTGAGGGCTTCCAGTGAGGGTACTGTCTTCAGGAACTATAGACGTTAAAGTTAATGAATATTGGACGTACTGAAACAGTGATTTTTTTAAATGCATATAGTGGAGCTGAGATGGTTTCTCCTCAAATCTGCGAGACAACCTTCCAGAATATCCCGTGTTCTGGGGACACTAAAAGGGCAGGAAAGTGGTATGGAAACCTCAGGCAACTGAGAGTTGCTTGTATTTCCTGCTCTCGCCAGAAGTGGTGTTCAGCTTAAAACAGAAAAAAAAAAATCATTTTTATATTCACAGTGGGAACAAAAATGTGGTTTTGTTATATTTTTGAAATATTATTTACTGCAGTTATTAAAATTGAAGACCAGATTGGAACTTGTTTTTTCCCATTTTGTAGGGGGTTTTGCAACATTTATATTCCTCCTGCAGAGAATGCCAAGATAATATAAGAAGGGTGTCTTGTTCTAACTTCTCTTTATCTGGTGTGTCTCAGATTTAGCACTAACAGACTAGGAGCACTGTCTCTGCCTGTCAGTGCCAATACAATAATTTCTGTATGCGTTCTGATTTGCTGTTTCCAGAGAAAAGGGTAGCAAAATCTCTGCCTTCCAGAGGGTGAAACTGAGACAGAGAGGTGATTTTTGCAAGACTAGACCATTCTTCTGCGGTAAAATCAGCAAAGGAATCCATGTTCCCTCTGTTAGGATGAGTACTATAGCCTTTAGTCTATGTTATTTCTGGATGAGTTCACTGGGAAGAATCATCTAAACAGTTCAGTTACATTTCCTGCACATTTTGCAAACCTTAAATGAAGGCTACAGGTTACTGCAACAGCTGCTTTCCACCATCATTTACAAAAACTAGAAATCCAGAACTTGAATTTTAATAATTACAACATTCAGAGAAATCAAGAAAGGTGAAATACAGCCTTAGTAGCTGACTCTTTTTTTGTCTCAAACTGTACATAACCGTTCTTTCTCTGTCATTCCAACTTAGTAAACTAGAATGCAGATAGCTCAATTTAGTTAAGAAACCAATAGTTATAAAGTGAAATCAAATAAACATGCTAACAGGAAAGAAGAAAGTTTAAATCCAAGAAATTAAACCTCCCCTTAATTTAGCTGGGTTTTTTTCAAAGAGCTGTTCGTTACCGAAAAAGGAGGCAAAATCTAAAAAACAGCAGCAAACACTATTAGCAAATTCTTCATTCAGATTACACAAAGGAAATGAGCACTTTCTGAAAAGACAATGGGTTGAATATGAAGGCCATCAACACAGGAGACAATCATGACTGGCTTCTCATAGGAGAGGAAGCCAGAACAAGTGTTATCCAGAAAGATCCGGATATTGTGGAAGAAATGACTCAGCTCTCTTCTGGTATTTGAGGAAAGGAATTCTGTTAGGATACAAAAGTGCTGAGGCTTGGGCAGATCCTCCTCACCAGCCATGTATCCTGGAGCAAGTGATGTTGTTGCATGGTACTGACCATGTTATAAGCTCAGGAAGGGGAACACCTGCTCTATATTTGCTTCTCAATATTTGCTTCTCAATTTTTGACTATTAGAAAGGATGATATTAGATTAGGTTTTTAAAAGAGCTAAGTGGCTAAAGCTGGTGAGGGAGAACACATCTACTCGTCTGTAAAACCATGTGACTCTACCTTAGCCACAGCCACAATAAGTTCTCTTAGAGATTGCTCTGAATACTTGCTTTAGATTTAGCACTTTCAGGCATTGCATCTGCAGTGTTCTCTTTCAAGCCACAAATCAAACCAAGGACTAAAACATAATCAAGCTGGCAAGTCAACTTTCCACTTTCTTTTTTTAAGTGAAGACTCTTTTGAAATGCAAGATCTTGTATCCTCTGAATGATCCTCAGATTTTTGTAGTCTTTTAAGCACTCCTTTGAGATACAGTGTAATGCCACCAGCATAATAGTCAGTGAAAAGCCTTGTTATACACAGATATGACACGAGAGTTAAGTACAAAAAACATCCCTGTCAATCAAAAAACACATTGAAATGGGAGCTCATGTCAATGCCGTTATATCTTCCTGACAACTGAATGCAAACAGAAAATTTTACAAGCGTTTAGCACATCTATGAAATGGACTGCTCTGCTATTGCTTTCAGTTGTCTACACCTGCTAAAACTAGCCTAACAATTCCTGTTCCCCTTAGAAGCCATCAGCCTAAAAGCCTCTATGTCTTCTTTCTCCTTTTGTGAGATGAAATTTTACTTGAAGATCACTGTTTGAAATATATCTATGCTCTAGTTCTTTCAGAGCACGTGGAGTTTGATTTAAGAATTAGTCCATGGAACTCAGAAAAAAAAATCATTATAATGTCTCTTTTGGCCTTAGACACTGCAAAACTCTGCCTTCACTTATTCATAGAAGGAAATTGTACGTTGCATAGGAGCTCTTCTACCACTGTCTAATAATAAATCATCACTGCAGAATCAGTTTGAGTTATGTATGTTCACATTAACTCCACATAAGTCAGTTTAAATGGAGTTAGACCATAAAATGGTACTAAGTTACAGGTGCTAGTAGTAGTGGCAGGGGAATTATGTATAGGCTATTTCCCACAGACAAGCCAAACTCTGTATAGGCATTGGTACACTTTAATTAGGCATTTTAGCTTGAGGAGAGGACAGAAGTTAGGTACAACACATACATACCCACTAGAGCATAAAACAGTTTTATTCATTTTACCTCTGCAGTGCAGACAAATCTTAAGTGTACCATAGCTCCCACAGAGCTGCACCATGAAGGAATCTTTCCCAGTAAGGCAGAGGAATTACATTCAGGAGTAGTGCGAAGTGCTGGGATGAGTAACCCCTGCCTTTTCCCTTGTTCCCACTAGAAAATATGCTGACAGGTGAAGTCAGTAAGCAGTCCTCTTCTCCCCAGTAATGTTGTATGGCTCTGTTGCTGCTGCTTTCTTTGTCCTCACCCAGACATCCACACTGTCACACAGCTGGCCCTGGCAAGATGTTTATTGGATGGGAGACCCACGTGTCTACTTGCTCAAAGCCTTTAAGTAAAGCTGCAGCAAAGTCAGCATGACATTTGAAGGGGTGCCACACGTGAGCATATGTCACTGAGGTTCAGAAAGCAGAGGTGCAGGCAGCCAGCTGAGCAGCTGACGCAAACCTGGAGGAGGCTGCACAGAGAAGTTAGCCCCGAGTGCCATCACTGTCACGCTATGGCTTTGTCTGTGGATGACACTTTGGGGCAGCTGCTAGCAAAGGATGAGTTTCACTAGGTGGAAACTCATGTCAAGGTAAGCGTATTCATTTTATCAAAAGCCAAAATGAAACTTTTTACACTCTCACACTGGAGAAGATCAAAATTCGGGGAGTCATTTTGTTGCTATAATGCCTTTTCCTGGGGTGCTACAAAGCGTGTGCAGCTGTCTGCAGAGCCTAGCCATTTGTAGACTATTCTGGAGCTGATTTGCTCCAGAACTTCTTCCTCCTCATTTCTCATTTTGTCCCTGAGGGCTGCTTCTGAAACAAGAATGTATGTCCTGTAGCTCAGCGTATCACATCCATAATTGCAAAAAACAGAAATGAAAATTACACTAACTCTGCATTTACATCCAACACATCTGGATCATTTTTTACAGAAGAAATAATTAATCTTCCAGGGAGCTTTTCCATCAACCTAATGGTTGCTTTGAGAGTTAAAATCCCCTTACCTCCTTCTAGCAAGTCATTAGAGATTAGAGAGATGAGAGAATAAAGCTGACAAGAATCTTGCCTTTCGCTTCAGCTACAGTAGGTTAGGGCTGCACTTGATCAGCAAAGTCCTTTGAAAGAATTTACATGTAAAAAGCTGAGTTTCACATGAAATGCGAAGCTTTTGTGAGCTGAAGAAGAACTTGAGTGCTTTTTCTTGTGTTTTGAATCAACTTTTCTCATAATGAGTTCAAAAATGCATTGTTATGATCATCTGCAGAAAATAATACTAAATTAATTCCATAAAATTTTATGAGTGAAATTATACAACATAGTAATGAAATGCAAATATCCTCATTCATTAGGCTCATCCATTTCAATTGTACCTACAATACATGTCTCAGCAGGGACTGTTAATCATAGAGCAGCATGCAGAAAGGAATATATTATATTAATTAAATAGCCACATTATGCAGCTGGGTGCTGAATTATGCCCATGAAATTCAACATAGCATACGTTATTATTATTTTTATTAAAGCAACAGAATCTTGTTTACGGAATTTGGGGGATCATAATGTCGTTTTGGTGTGCATCACAACGAACAAACGAAGAACAGTCCAGTATTTCAAATTATAACAGTATTCTCCAAAAGAAACTCTGCATGAAATTCACAAAACTCTGATCCTTCAAAGAGCTATTCACAGGCACGTGGATCAGTCCATACAGACCTCAATGAAATACTGAAGCACACAGGAAGAATAGAGGGCTGGACAGGGTAGAAAGGATTGGCAGAATTGAGCCCTCAAATTCAAATGTTCAGCCAACAGCTACTCCAGTTTATCCGAGACTGAATACAGTTTATTTGCAAAGGTCACTTGGCTAACTTATCCACTACACAGTGCCTTCGATGACCTTGAGTGCTTTAAAGACTAAGCCACTAGTATGCACATTAAAAAATCTTGTCTTAAAGGCAGTGTGTGGTATGTTCACATTCACAGAAAAAGACACTGCTTACTATTACATACGGAAAACCAAAGGGAGTTTGTGTAACTTTCTGCTTTTGTCATTATACTAAGCATATCCTTAATGATGCCTCAAAGCCAGTTTCTCCCTAGGATTTTGAACATTTAAAGTTAAGGTTAACATCCCCAAGTCCCTCTTAAAAATACTGGAACCAATGGCACAACTGAAGCAGAGAAAAGTCCACTTTAACGAACCTACCCAATGTAAAATGTCTTTTTTCCTTTGCAGATAAAATATAGCACTTTACACTATAGATTATGCTACAAAGAGGAAAAATGAAACATATGCAGGACAGGGCAAATTCATATCTTACAACATGCTCTCAGGTTACTGCAATCTTAGGTTTCCCTCTGAAACACCATGATGTAAGAACTGTTAACCATTAATATTAGAAGAAAAAGCAGCATTTGCATTTAGGATTTGCATCAAGGATTTCAGGCTCCTCATAGATTTTTGGCAGTGGTATCAGAACACGCAGAAAATAGGCATCTAGCTCTGACAGAACACTAGATTTTAGGCTCTTTATCTGGCCAATGGCTAGAAACATGCATCAACAAAATTCATTGTTTATAAAGGCCCGGCCTAAAGAGAGGAAGGAAGGGGGGTGGTCTCTTCCACCCAGACTGTTCTGGGGCCGACTGATTCTGCAAGAAAACGTGCTTCAGTTCCTGTATTTGGAGGAGACACTGGGACTTGTGTTTGCCAGTTCACAGAGGGCTTTAACCAGTAATCTGTCACACAAAATGCTGATACCCACACATTCCCATCCTACCTCTGTGTTTCTGGATAAAGTGACAGTGCCTGCTATGCCCCGTGCTGATCTGAAGGCTGGCCATGACCTTTCAGCACCTTTTGATTATGCCCAAAGAATCAGGCCCTCTGGGCTACAGAATTGGGTTCTTCTTTATATCTGTTATACCATTAGACCGTCCTTACTCTGTGACCATCAGGCCACATAAGTAACTTCACTCATATGCAGTCTTACTAAATTCAGTCGATCGCTCTGGCCCCCAAACGATTACTTTGCATCTAGATGGCGTTTATGTTTCCCCACCCAATGCAGAGACATACAGCTCCTGTACAGGAAGACATGGAGGCATACGTAAAAAGCAGTGTGTGTATGGTGCCACTGCGTCTAAGGGAACTGCCTTCCTGCCATTAAGTTAGCTGTGACTTTTAGAGACTTCCTGAACAGTAATCAGTATCGAATTGGGCATATTTTGTCCCATTTTTAAATAAATGACAGGACCAAACTGGTACCACGTACAATATAAGGGGAAACTTTTAAAATTATTTGGCAGCAGCATTTTTTGTTGCTTCCTTGCATATCAAACTTAAATTCACACTTAAAGTGGCCCTAGTTTTTCACCCTTAATAAACATTGAGAAGAGCAGTGCTTGTAATGCTATTCACATTGCAGTGAAGACTGCAGCCATGATAGCACTGTCTGGTTTCTTCACTGATTTATAATTCAGCTGTAAAACTTTGCTCTAGTTTTAAAGCCAATGGGAGATTTCTGGTTGAAAGCAACTGCCTAAAACAGAATTTTATGTATAGATATATCAAAACTACATTGTGTTAATTTTCTGGATTCCCTTTACAGTAAAAGTATGTTATTAAGAGTCTTTCATTTCTTGAGCATTACGTCTAGACTGATAGTCATGTAAATGAATCAAGAGCTATTCAGCCAAAACTGGAGGTCTGGATTCACTTGAATAGGCTCATTGTGCTCAATAGTTCCATAAGAGTTAAGAAGATGGTTAAGAAGATGATTAATTCAATAACTCTTTGCATGCTGGTTCAACACATTGTTCCTGGCAAATCATACTGAACTCTTATGATGGATATGAAATCATTCAGGTCACCACTGTGTGCCCCAGCTAATCTGACATTTGAAGTCAAATCTGATTTTTAACAAAAGATCCAAAAATTGAAAAGAGTAGATTTTTTTTTTTGTACAGTAGTAAGTCACAGAAATGTTCTTCTGTGTTCCCTAGGTTTGTTTTGACATTTGTCTATGAACAGAACAAGTTACAGTTAGAACCATTGTGATCACCCATCTGACCTCCTACATAAAACAACCCATAGCATTTAGGGATGTTTCCATATTTGTACTTTCTAGGACCTAGCACAGGTTTTTCCCATACATTTGAGGGCAGCTGCCTATCTGGTGTATCAGTCAATCCATTGTGATCACCCTTATCATTTTACTACAGCACCAAGAGCAAATAGAGCAATCACAACAGTAACAGGGATTACTACAGGAGGATGAAATTAAACTGCAGAATTCAGAGAAGAACAAATTAAGGACAGGTAGGCAAAATCCTTCAGAAAGCTAAAATAAAGTTTTTATTTAGTCATGTACACCTTCTAAAATTTAGATTTCCATGCCTATTTTCGCATAAATTCATGTTGTCTGATAATGGACTATACAGGAGTACCTTTTAGAGGAAACAGTCCCAGGTAACTTCAAGGTGTTTGTACAGACAAAAAATCAAAAATTAAAGGCTTAGCAGAGTTTTTTTAATGTTCTAATTTTGGTTTTAGACACTTTAAAAATTTCACATTTCAATGAACTTTTAACACATCTGACACTTTTAGCACCTGAACTTTTAACTCTCTGACACCTCATCTCTAGCAAGCTTCGTAAAAACTCAGTGGTCTAACAATTAGTTAGGCTTCTTCTACGGCTATGGGAAGAAGACTGGCACTCAGCTGTTCAGTTGTCTCCTACCAGCTAAAATGGGAAACTGGATGGCAAGATTCCTAACAACTTACATTTTAGACAGCTAGGTTTAACTGAGATAAATATCACAACTTAATTTAGAGACTAAATACAAGATACATGTCCTGGTAAGGTTTCGTGAGGAATAAGCACAGCTAGCAAACAAAATAATTAACTACTTGGGGTTTTTTTGTTATCTAGAAAAAGCAGATGTTGGGGCATGCAGGAAATTCTTCATAGGGTTTCAGCATTTTAGCTAGGAAGAAACAAACAACACTATTCCCAGGAGCAGCAAGAATTTTCAGTGGAAAATCAAAGCAGCTCGAAAGGGCACTTAGGGTCGGCATCTTCAAGACACACAGATATCAGAGAACAGAAACTAATCACTTCTGACAAAAAGACATTTGTTAAACTTTCACCCACCCACGAGAGATCAAAGCTGAACCTTTCCTTCCTACTTCCATGGTCCATAAATTAAACTCATTGAACTAGTTGTCAGCAATTGAAGCCCTCAATTTTGATAACTAACTAAATAAATAGATCAATGATAGATAAATAAACACATACAACAAAATTACTTTTTTGTTGCAATTCTATTAAAGCGCTAAACTAAAAAAGCGCCTATAACATCAGCCAGATTTATTATTCACTCTGACACAGTCACCCGATATTGGCATAGACTGCTGCAGGGAGGCATTCTCATAATCAGAGAGCTGAAAGCAAGGCCATTGATGATGGTTCTCTTTCCCAGGTGCAATTAAGAAACATTCTTCTCTCTGCTCCTCTTTTATCACCTTCTTATGTTTTTGGTGTTGATTCTTCTTTGGGCTTTCTTCATGTTTTCCCTTGCAGCAGTGGACACTGATTGCTAATAAGTCAAACACTTGTCATTTAATTTCAGTATAAATATTGCCTACTCAGATAGGGTTATATTTTGCTTTTTTTCTCATGACTGTGTGTCCTTTTGACAGCATGTGTGATATAATATCATACCATGATAGATTTGAATATATTCTATAATAATTATGGTCTCTTTTCAGACCTGTAGCATGAAACATGCTATTCAAATTAGACCCACATGTAAGATTTTGCTTGATTACTTTCTCCAAGATCATGGAGGTGTTGGAGCAAAAGGACAATTCACATAGTGCAAATAATACTTGATGCAAAGTGCTATGTGCCATCTTAATAGATTATTGTAATTATTTTTTTTACTTTATATTGCTCCAGAGAGTAAGAATTCTAACATTATTAACTGCCTTACACTTAGGGTTTTTTGCAGTTTTCACTGAGAATGAGCCACAGCTCCTTTCCAAAAGAATTTGTGAGGTATGTTTGGGTGACTTAACAAATCAAACCAATTCATATTGCTGGACTGACATTTTGAAATTAATAGAATAGGGCTGTCTAATGACAAGATCCAAAAAAGGACAGAAGTGTCACAAGACTAACCTTAAGGTAGCTGAAACTCCAGGTAAATAGTCCCAGATTACATGCTTATGTTTCTACTATGACGTGTAAAAGGGAGTCTTCAGCACAAAGGACAGGGTACAGAGAACAGTATTCTGAATGAAGCCTTCCTTGCCGATGGATACGTATTGAAACAGCTGTGTCCTAGATTCTCTCCCTTTCTGGAACTGAATGGAGAAAGCTAAGATTCCATTGATTTACACTGGCTGCAAGAGGACGGACTATACACAATCCAGCATGAAGCCTGCCAATACCAATTTAATATACCACAGCTTCAGAGCAGAAGTCAACTGGCAGATTGAGTTTTGACTGGATCAGCACTTTTCATCATGAGACTCTTGTATTTCCAACCTGCTGCAGGGCATCAAAAGTGGTTCCTCTTCCATTAAAAACAATGCCAGTGGCACAGGAGGCAGTAGTGCCAATTTTCTTTTTCATATGAAAGTATGAAGTGCTAGAGGAGCCACTCACCTTACAGAAAGACCAAGATTCATCTGAGAAGGGCAGGAAATATGCTGAGCTATTTTACTCCCAGCACATGAGCCATAGTAACTGATTAAGCATAGCAGGAATGTACAGTCTCTGGAGGAAATGTATTTACTGTTACAATATGGAACTAATCAGCATAAATGGAAGGAATGAGGTTTTTACCATTAGGGCATTGCACATAAAGTTCTACACAGAAAGGTTACTATGAGGCTGTACTTTTTCTATTGTGTTTAATTGGACACCTTTCACTGAGTAGCATGAGGTTCAGTGGCGCTTTGCTCCAAGCAGGATCTTTGTACTTAAACATCAGTTTACTCTTGCCAAAAAGACATCACGCTGCAAGAAAGCAGGCATTCAGTTTAATAAAGTTTCAGCGTTATTTTCAGGTCACAAGTGTTTCATTAAAACTTTGTTAAAATGAGCTGAAAGAGACTTTTTCCAGATTACGTGAACCAAATCTCATTACTTAGTGATAAAATACACTCCTGTAAAATGATGCACATATACATGTTCATAATAACTTGTGAAATGAAAAATTAGACAAAGCATGTTCTACCACAGAATAATCCTCTTCATAATAGTTCCGCTTACGTTTCTCCACTATGCTTACATATGATAATTACAGAAATTTAGAGAATCTAAATTTCTTTTTTTTTTTTTTTTCTATGAACTATATAGTCACAGCATACTCAAAATTATGCAAGTTCCAGAAAATTTTAATAGCTATATGATCAGTCGTCCTATACAGGCAATCACATTCTCTATGAGCTGGATCATCCCCTCCTGTAAAAACATCCATAGGAAAGAACTGTGAAGGGAAAATGAGACTCAGAGAGCGTTTGTCATGTCTCATGTTCTGCCCTAGCAAGTGGAGTGCCAAAACAAAGATGTGGAATTCATTATTAAGACTTCAGGTTCCCCTGGCGTGTTTACATTTTCCTTGTTCTCCTTTTCTACCTCTTTTGTACCTTGAAAATCACACAAACTTGTACAAAGTCATCTCATAAAATCATAAAAACTCAACTTATAAAAACCAACCATTTCAAATAAATTAATTCCGTACTGGCAGAAAAGGAATTTCTGTAGAAAAAAGATGTGTCAGAATGCTATAATATGGCCATAAAATTCAAGACAAAAGTAACCAAAGATTTTATATGATGGAACTACCTATATGCACTACTTGTTTGTATGTAAGCTAGTGTCTTTTGAAGTGGGCATGTAGAAATATAGAGAAGCATAACTCTTTATTTCCACTTATTGGGAACATATCAGCACCCATTAGGAAACAAACCCACTGTTTCTAATAGGCTGGTGATGCAGAAGAATCTATGAGAGAGGTAATGAACCCTGAAAATACAATCATCCTCCCAAAACCTCCCTTAATGCTGTTGAACTACTACTTTAAAATAGAGAAATTATACAGCCTGCACGTTCCACAACATGGCCCACAGGGCCAGGGTGGCATGCAAAAGAGAAATTTACAGCTCTCAACCTAAAATCACTCAGGGTCCATAAAAGACGTTCATGTAGTCATTTTAGCCAGAGAGGTAAGATGTGTCAGCAGTCTGGACAGTAACAGAGGCTGAGGAATCTTGGTAGCATCTAGAACATTAATTTTTTCATTGACATTTTCTCATGGACTGCAAGCTGTCAGGTATAAACTATGTCTTCTCCTATATCTCAGTGACACCCAGTATTCTGTGGGCACTGCTGTAACACAGAGAATTGTTTGCTGACATTTACATCTCTCTAGGGCTATACGGGTTGTGTCTAATGCTTGCTGTTATAACAAATATTTCATCTTCCTTTTCTTAACTTTTTATTTGGCATTCAGTGCAAAGGATGTTTACTCCTAGTAGTGAAAGAATGTGTGAGTGAAGGGGGTTGAATTATTTCCAACCTTTTTTTTTGTAATGGTCCACATTTATCCCTATCCTTAACTTTACCTTTTTGTGAGCCTATACTACTGACAGCTGGAAGCTAATAATTTTAAGTTGTGTTTCTTTTCCTTTGACCTTGAGCCCTGATGGAAATGGGACATATTTTTAATATTCATTATTTTGCCAACATCTAGATGTACTTATCGGACATATTATTAGAAACTTCACTGGAGGCTAGAACTAGCAGACACATGGATAACTATGATACACTGGGAGAAAAGTCAACACAGCTTTTGTGAAAAGAAAGCCTGCTTTACAAACTGATTGGGGTTCTTTAAAGGCTTTGCTAAGGACATGTATAAAGGAAATCTTGTTGACTTTGTCAAAGTCCTCTGAGAAAGGCTGCTGGGGAAGGTAATTTTCCATGGAATAAAATGGAAGGACCTTGAATGGATAAAGAATTTCAAAAAAAAAAAAAAAAAAGAAAAAGCAGTAAACAGAATGGCAGGCACAAATGCTTAGTCCTCACAGTGGAAGGAGGTCTTGAATGGAGTTCAAGAGGAATACATGCTGGAATATGTGTTGTGCAACATATTCATAAACAGTCTGGACAAGGAGTGAGCTGTGAGGAGACAGATTCTGCTGAGGTTCCTAACTTATTCTGGATAAAGTAAAGCTGAAGGTGAGATGCAAAGAACTGCACATGGATTTATGACACAAAGTGAATAGTCAATAAAATAGCAAAAAAAATATCAGCATAGATGAACATAAAATCATGTAGTTAAGTGGAAGAAAAACCCAGCCTTAACTTCTCATACACAATGGTGGGCTTTGAGCTGGTCATTCCCACTAAGGAGTGAAAGTGAAAATACAGCTCAGAGCTCAGGAGAGGCTTATGAGGCAAACTGAAGGCCAAGAACTACAGGGAAAGATAGGACAAAATAAAGAATGTCATTATGCCACTCTATAAATACATAATTCTCCTCCATCTTGAATAATGCATGTAGTGCTGAGCTATCCATCTCAAACAGGTTACAGTAGAGCTGGAAAAGTTTCAGAAAAGACTACAAGGACAATCAAAGATATGGGCCAGCTTCTGCATCAAAAATAACTAAGTAGGCTAGGACTTTTCAGAGTGAAAAAGAAATGACTGAGGGACATGACAGTTCTATAAGATCAGAAGCATCATGGAGAGGGTGTATACGGATTGATTGGCCATTCCCTCTTCCAGGAAAAGAACTGGGGATGTGAAATTAAACTGCTAGGAAGGCAGCCCAAAACAAACAGAGTTGTTATTTATACAGCCAGTAGTTTACCTATGGTACTGCTGGCCACAAGATGCTGTAGAGTGTAAAAGTTTATGGGGCTTCCAGGAGAGGTTAGCAAAGCTCATAGAAGAGATACCTGCTAGTGTTATAAAATAAATAGAAACTACAGCTGTCTCCACAAGCCCTCGAGCTGCAAATGACTAGATGCTAGGAGAATATTTGTGGGGAGCATATTTACCTTGTTCTTATACGCTTCCCTAGGACTCTGCTTTTGGTCACTGCCAGAGACAGGATACTGGGCTAGATGTATTGACCTCCAGACTGACCCTTCACAGAATCACAGAATCACAGAATGTTAGGGATTGGAAGGGACCTCGAAAGATCATCTAGTCCAATCCCCCTGCCGGAGCAGGATTGCCTAGATCATATCACACAGGAACGCATCCAGGTGGGTTTTGAATGTCTCCAGAGAAGGAGACTCCACAACCTCTCTGGGCAGCCTGTTCCAGTGTTCGGTCACCCTCACCGTAAAGAAGTTCTTCCTCATATTTAAGTGGAACCTCCTGTGTTCCAGCTTGCACCCATTGCCCCTTGTCCTGTCAAGGGATGTCACTGAGAAGAGCCTGGCTCCATCCTCTTGACACTTGCCCTTGACATATTTATAAACATTAATGAGGTCACCCCTCAGTTTCCTCTTCTCCAAGCTAAAGAGACCCAGCTCCCTCAGCCTCTCCTCATAAGGGAGATGTTCCACTCCCTTAATCATCTTCGTGGCTCTGCGCTGGACTCTCTCTAGCAGTTCCCTGTCCTTCTTGAACTGAGGGGCCCAGAACTGGACACAATACTCCAGATGCGGCCTCACCAGGGCAGAGTAGAGGGGGAGGAGAACCTCTCTCGACCTGCTGACCACACCCCTTCCAATACACCCCAGGATGCCATTGGCCTTCTTGGCCACAAGGGCACATTGCTGGCTCATGGTCATCCTGTTGTCCACTAGGACCCCCAGGTCCCTTTCCCCTACACTGCTCTCCAACAGGTCTGTCCCCAACTTGTACTGGTACATGGGGTTGTTCTTGCCCAGATGCAGGACTCTACACTTGCCCTTGTTATATTTCATTAAATTTCTCCCCGCCCAACTCTCCAGCCTGTGCAGGTCCCTCTGAATGGCTGCACAGCCTTCCGGCGCGTCAGCCACTCCTCCCAGTTTTGTGTCATCAGCGAACTTGCTGACAGTGCACTCTAATCCCTCATCCAAGTCATCAATGAATATATTGAATAGAACTGGTCCCAGAACCGACCCTTGCGGGACTCCGCTAGACACAGACCTCCAACTGGACTCTGTCCCATTGACCACCACTCTCTGGCTTCTTTCCTTCAGCCAGTTCACAATCCACCTCACTACCCGATCATGACTCCTGTTCCATTCTTAATCCAGATGTGGTCAACAAATTAGTTCTACTCCTCTGTACAAGGTCCTTATGCCAGGTAGCTGATCACATATCTTTCTTTCTGCTCTAAAATTACTTGTCAGACTTTAGCTGCCCTTTCAGTCACTGTTTTAATGTTGGAATATATAGGTAACTCCAAAATGCAACACTGCAAAAATACTGGCAAAATAAAGAGCCCTTGATTTGTGCTCAGAGTTATTTTCTTCCCTTCAGTGGTAAGAATGCATTGAAATGCTACTGAATTGCAGCATATATTAAATGTTTTGTGTCTTGTGCCTTTTGATATTCTTACATAAAAAAGCTTTACTGTAACCTTGAGTGGCTGCCGACATACCATACATACAACACGTTGCAAAATAATAAAATGCATTTTGTAAATAAAGCCTTTTATAAGCCAGAAGTTGTGTTTTCATACAAGCTGTAAACTCAAGATTCAATGTCATTGTGCTCTCAAAGCAGGATTTTTCAGCATGTACCATTTTCTATGAATATCATTCAAAGCTCTTTCCCTCTGTAAACATTTCCAAAGGACACAATCAGAGTTACCTGGTAGGCTAGTTTTTAAGTACAGTACAATTATCACAGAAAAGCTTTGAAAATCTGAGAAAGTAGAATACATTACTTGGGATGTTAAATAATGAAGAAAAATAAAACATATCTGAAAGAATTCAAGGAAACAAATCATATTCAGTAGCCTTTACTTATACAGAAGTACAATTTCCAAATGTCTAATTATACTCCAGCAATTTATATTTTAATATACTATTTAATAACATTTTTCATTATTTTGTGATGGACAATGACGTTAAAATAGCAACTGAAAACTGCAAAATCAGATTGTATCCCAATTTGCATTGCCAAACAGAACCTTGGAGATTTCCCACTTGAAAAGCTACAACAGATGGGTAAATTGACAGTGAAAACCCATAACAGACTTCAAGCCTGTATCTCATTTTCCTGTGCCAGCCTCAATCCTGAACAGTGTAGCTGAGAACAATGTTTACTATTAGAACCATGCGAATGTATAGCAGTGTTTGCTCCTGCCAGGGCAATAGGAAATTCTATTAAAAGTGCTGTATGGTTCTACTCAACGTGCAGTGTGGGGTCACCTTGGGACTGGAAACAAAAAAAATTAGAATAAATAGACGGGTCCAACCAACCATGAGAAGTTATGGAGTGATCTGTAAGTCATGGTTTTGAAACACTGATCAGAATTAGCACTAGGCAAATATTGCAAAACACATACACAACCCAGGCGATTTTAAACTAGCTCATTCTGTGCTTGCTCCGTACTGAACTGCTTTTTCATGAATACGCTAATGACTGTTTCACACTGATAAATGTTCAATCTTAGGCTATTATTGGAAAATTCACCCCTTTTAAGACCTTGAACCAGAAAACTGGCAGGATCACAACCTAAAGATATCAACAAAAGCAGTCACCTCAGAATTCAGACATTGAGTACCAGTAAATCTTTGCTATATAATTAATCATTTCTCATGGAGAACAAAAAGTAGTATTTCATAAACAATGGATCACAACAGTCACAAGTGTTTACAACTCAGACAGATATTAAATTGCTTATGTTTGGTGGTCATAAGCCTGACAGAAATGAGCCTACATTTGGAAGTGTCGTCATTCTTGTAGAAGTCCAGAAAACACTAACAGTGGTGCACTAGTCTGATACAACATATTAACTAACACAACAAAGTCTTTAGCTCAAAAATCAAAAGTTAATGGAATTAATGGTAGGGGTCCAAAGTCACTACCAGTGGCTCACTCATTCATTTGGCATCTGGCAAGACAACAAAATACACCATAGTGAAAACCTGGCACTGTGAAGAAAAACTCTGGAGGGCTTTGCTGTTGGGATGGAGATTACTTTTATGTCCAAAAAAAGATATAAAACATAAAAGATTCCATGAAATTACCTAGTTCTGTGCCAGAAAGTAAATATATGGAGCTCTTGGCGGTCCCTGCAGATCCAGCTTCTGGGACTGCCAAGGTTGATTCACTGATGTTTTTTTGAGGAGGAAGGTAATCTTTATATGAAGACTTATAAATAAAATCAAAGCATTTGCAAAGAACAGAACAGTTGGAATACTAAGACCTCACAACTACATATCATATATTTGTAGTTTATTTCTTTAATTTTACAGCCAATGCCTTTTAAAATACCTGTTCACAGTGGTGTTCACAGTTTGTAATCCATCTCTACAAACAAACTAATCCAAAATTTCCAAGTGCACTACCAGATGTATCTAAAGTTTTGCTAGAAAGATTTCAGATCCCTGATGAGAGCTCTATTCAAAGAGACTTGTTCACCTCAGCTGGTAATTTTGCTGTTCAGGACAATCTCCCAGGGCCTTGGAGACCCAGGCTCTCATCTGCTTTCTCATTAAACTATTTTCTGTCTCTCTCTGTGAGAAAATTAATGGTTAGTTTATACAAAGTGAACAACTTTCAACAGCAATTAAGAGACACTCCCCACCATAGTTCTCCATGTAATTATTCCCTCGCATAAAATACAAACAAATTTTCACACAGTCCCTCAGATCCTTAATGCTCACATTTTGAAAGTATCCTTTTCATTCCAACGTACCAAAGAAGTGTCAAAGCCTCACCATTTTTAACAAAACTGGTTTATTTTCTGGGCCATCCTACTTCAGAGTTGCCATCTGCTAGTTCTGTACTGTGATTGCCACATAATACTTTCATAGTAGGCAGCCACTAATGCTAAACTGCCCGATTGATTGAATCATTCATTCAGCAACTTTATGTTGATTCTTTGCACATTATGTCAGCCAGGTGTTTTTTGTTTGCAAGGTATGGATCTGAAGCAACTGCCTCTCAGTGAGCTATTTTCCTTTTTGTATCACTTGTGCTAAATACAACCTTAAGACAAAGAAATCTTTTAAACAAGTTTGTAAGAGAGAACTTTGTCAAGGAGTCATTGCTAGGCCACTCTCCATCATCTTTGCTAAGTCGTGGGCAACGGGAGAGGTGCCTGAGGACTGGAGGAAAGCGAATGTCACTCCAGTCTTCAAAAAGGGCAAGAAGGAGGACCCGGGTAACTATAGACTGGTCAGCCTCACCTCCATCCCCGGAAAGGTGATGGAGCAACTTGTCCTTGGTGCTGTCTCTAGGCACATCAAGGATAGGGGGATCATTAGGGGCACTCAGCATGGCTTCACCAACGGGAAGTCTTGCTCAACCAACTTGCTAGCCTTTTATGAGGATGTAACCCGGTGGATAGATGATGGTAAAGCTGTGGATGTGGTCTATCTCGATTTCAGTAAAGCGTTTGACAAGGTCTCCCACAGCATCCTCGCAGCTAAACTGAGGAAGTGTGGTCTGGATGATCGGGTAGTGAGGTGGATTGTGAACTGGCTGAAGGAAAGAAGCCAGAGAGTGGTGGTCAGTGGGACAGAGTCCAGTTGGAGGTCTGTGTCTAGCGGAGTCCCGCAAGGGTCGGTTCTGGGACCAGTTCTATTCAATATATTCATTAATGACTTGGATGAGGGATTAGAGTGCGCTGTCAGCAAGTTCGCTGATGACACAAAACTGGGAGGAGTGGCTGATGTGCCGGAAGGCTGCGCAGCCATTCAGAGGGACCTGCACAGGCTGGAGAGTTGGGCGGGGAGAAATTTAATGAAATATAACAAGGGCAAGTGTAGAGTCCTGCATCTGGGCAAGAACAACCCCATGTACCAGTACAAGTTGGGGGCAGAGCTGTTGGATACCAGCGTAGGGGAAAGGGACCTGGGGGTCCTAGTGGACAACAGGATGACCATGAGCCAGCAGTGTGCCCTTGTGACCAAGAAGGCCAATGGCATCCTGGGGTGTATTAGAAGGGGTGTGGTCAGCAGGTCGAGAGAGGTTCTCCTCCCCCTCTACTCTGCCCTGGTGAGGCCGCATCTGGAGTATTGTGTCCAGTTCTGGGCCCCTCAGTTCAAGAAGGACAGGGAACTGCTAGAGAGAGTCCAGCGCAGAGCCACGAAGATGATTAGGGAGTGGAACATCTCCCTTATGAGGAGAGGCTGAGGGAGCTGGGTCTCTTTAGCTTGGAGAAGAGGAGACTGAGGGGTGACCTCATTAATGTTTATAAATATGTCAAGGGCAAGTGTCAAGAGGATGGAGCCAGGCTCTTCTCAGTGACATCCCTTGACAGGACAAGGGGCAATGGGTGCAAGCTGGAACACAGGAGGTTCCACATAAATATGAGGAAAAAGTTCTTTACGGTGAGGGTGACTGAACACTGGAACAGGCTGCCCAGAGAGGTTGTGGAGTCTCCTTCTCTGGAGACATTCAAAACCCGCCTGGATGCGTTCCTGTGTGATATGGTCTAGGCAATCCTGCTCCGGCAGGGGGATTGGACTAGATGATCTTTCGAGGTCCCTTCCAATCCCTAACATTCTGTGATTCTGTGATTCTGTGAAGGAGCTCATCTCAACTGTGACAACTTGAGAGAACAGGCCAGTTAACAGAATGGAATCAGGACTGTTAATGAACAGAACCATACTTTTCTCATCATCAGATCTGATTTTGCCTATTTGTAAACACGTACAAGTCTTAATTTGTTTTCCCAATCATACACACTTAGAATGTTTTGCCAGCTTTACACAGGGGAAAAAAACTAATTAGCAAGAGGAAAAGAAATCTAAGAAAAAAGTCTGAGATTCTTCACAAAAAGAAGGGAGCTGGTAGTATGTTGACTTCTATGCAACCAGCCTTTTGTCCTTAGTTGTCAGGAGAGATGAGAAAGGCTTCTTTGCTACCATTTTAGATGGTGACAGATTCCTTCTAAAACATCTGTTACTGATTATCTCAATTTCTTTACTCTCACATTGTCTGTTGCAGCCAAAAGGAGAGTATTTTCAAGGGTTATGCACAGTGTGCAGAATATAACTTGTAGATCAAAGATTTCTACACATCACTGACAAACAGACCACAGTTTTTACCAGCCTGTCAGGGTGGACCGTCAAAATAAATCAGTTCTGCAGGAGAGGCATGTTCTGACTACTGTTCACTGAAATGAACCATTAGTCTTTTGATAAGTCTCTGTATCTCTCCTCTCCAGTCCCATCTGAAGCACTAAGCTGCAGCTAGCTGATTTGTAATAGGAAGCACTCCATCACCTTTGTGAAATGGGAAACTTCTGGACAAATTAGAAAGGTAAGTAATGAAGTCACCAGCATAAAAACTACCCTAGCAACTCAACAAGAACTACTTGCTCCCTTAACACCACTAATCACACCACAGGGCTCAAACACCTGTTCCAATATATTATCATGCAGCAACTTGTATTAATACAATCAGACATGAATGTGCCTTTTGCATCATCCATAGCTTCATACAGCTGTGACATACTATGCTGAACACCCCACTGTACTTAGCTGGAACAAATTTGCCTTCTTAATGTTAGCCAAGATGCTCCCAGTTACATATTACTTTGAATGATATGAAAAAGAAACTAAATGAGTAAAAGCTGTGAAGGATTCCTGATATCCAAACATTTCTGTGAGACATAGCATAGCTTCTTGAGATACAATCTCCCCTCCTTTGCTGGAACCAATGGGACTGTTCCACCAAGACTACCAGTTCCACCAGGATGTCTACAGCTAGACAGGACTCCATCCTCAAGTGTTAAGAGTAGGCCACTGGAGGATTTAAGATGAAGACATGGTAGATTGGCCAATTTACTGATCTACTGACAATGTCATCAGACTGTAACATGACCTGTGAGTGTTCCGGGAAAGAGAAATTTAATCTTGCTGCTGCTTATTATTCAAAGTACTAAGACTGAAACATGTATCTTTAAGCTTTTATTCAATGAAGAAAAATAAAAAGGGGCAGCACAAAGATTGCTGCATACATGAGTATACATTCATCCAAAATCCTCAGGTCTTTACTCCAGAGGCAAAGGAACACATAGACTTTTTCTTAGTCTAAGATGTGATTATATGTTTTTTTTTTTCTTTTTCCCAGGTCATTACTCTTTAAGACCAAATTACACCTCTTGACAAACTTTGCAGCTAAAGAGAGCAACATTTATTTCTTCCATCGTTAGTCACAGAGATTTTGTTGCCCATTCCTGGGCAAACACAAATTTAACTGGCTTCCTTCTTTTGTTTCCTGTTCCTAATTAGCCAGTGCAATAATGCTTTCCCTTTAGTACTCGAGCAGGGGACACTGTTTACAGGAAAAGGCTGGTCCTCTTTCCTATTCCCAGAGAAGTTAATTGACCTTTTCTTGTCTTGGCCAAGGGTAGGACATATCTCACACACATATTCTATTGTAAGTAGCCTGTTAGGTAAGTTTGCTTGATGCTATAAAGTATCAAGCATTTAGTGCACAGAGTCATCATGTGAAATTACTCTGAATGCCTTACTTTTTCACCTACACCAAAAATTAAGTCATCTTGCATCTGAAGCAAACAGAAGTAGAATGGAGTAATGAGAAAGATGAGGTTTCTTTTGAAAGAAAAAAGTCCTGCCCATTTTACATGTGTTTCTTATATCTGTGTTATTTCTTGATTTGCTATTCCATCTTTTTCACAACTGTTTAAACCCTTAAAGTATAATCTTGAAAGGACTGTGTGAGCATTCTCCATTTTCCTTTCACAATAGTGAATACAGGAGGCAATTTTGGCTGTGACTTGCCTGCACACTTAGCTTCATACACATGTATGCACAAAGACAGTGGAACCACTCCCAAAGCCCAACTCAGTCCTTATTGAAAACAATGGGCAAATTCCCTCACCTCTATTCATTGTGCTCCATATATGAAAAAGTAAACTTATGCTTAATTTTTTTCAAGATTCCTGTCAACAACAGCAGATGAAAAAAAACCCATTAACTTAAAGGAATTATTGAAAGGGAAGGCTGTAATACCCCTGTAAATATCAGGAATTCTTCTCAGCAGTAACAACCCAGCTACCCAGGGTTTCTTTTTACAATGCCTTAACTGTCATCTAACATGCTAGAAGGCAACCTTCAAATTTAATAATACGGATAGAAAGAATTTGTGGTTTAAGAGCTTTTCTGAGACTTAGAACACCAGAATTCAGAGCTGAGCTCTGCTAATGGCTTTTCATGTGAACCAGTTCTTCTGACTCCATTAAAACTATTTGCGTGTCTAATTGGAGCTATCCTTATAGCTCACTCACCTGTTTCAAAGGTTCCATACGGATACACTTGATAATTGTATACATCCACAGGTGCAACAACAATGGGGTCAAGTACCTAGGAGACATTATGAGCCAGTTTTCCCAACTTTTCCAACTTTTCATCTTTATACTAAGCAATTTCAGAAATATCTGAAGTGTCAAATCAAAGTGCTTTATCAGTTATCTTTAAAATAATGACAAAACTTCTGTTCCACATATGTTGCTTCATATGCTGGGATTTAATTTGTCCTTTGTTCATCATAAACAGTCCAGGAGAACATATGTTTAACAATATGAACAGCATTTACAGAGAAATAGCAACTTGACTGGGAACCGCAGAAAATACGTACCATTAAGGAGCCTTTAAACTACTGCTGTACTTTATTTGTCAATGCATACCAAAAAGTCTCCAGTGACAACCATTCTGTTTTGGAGCTTGACTATCCTTAGTGTTTTGAAATCTTTTTTCTACAGTGTAGCAAACATTTTCCCTGACTCAGTTTAAACCTTTTACTTTTTATCACAAGGCAGGGCACCAAGTCACTGTTGTCTCTCACTTAGCTTTTGATCCTCTGAAAGCTGCAGGTTCTCTTCTTTAGAATTCTGCTTTTCTAGCATTCCCCACTTTGCATGCACATAGCTGATTATACTCATGTGTGGGATTTTGCCCCTTCTCCGATTTATTTACATCCTGTCTGTCTCATGCTATTGCTCCGATCAATCAACATTTCACATTCTAATCTTCCCAAGTGCTTGTAGTCAACCTGCCATTGCCTGGTTTTGCCTGAAAATTTAATAAGGGCACTCTCTATTCTGCTGTCCAAATCCTTAATGAAAACAACAAATAATACTGACCTTGAGAAACCTATCTTTACTCATCTTTTCAGTTTGTGAACAATAGATAGCTACTCTCAGCATGACTTTTCACCTACTTGCTTACCCACTCTACACTAGTTCTTTAACGTTTCTGTAACACATTTATGGGAACGCTGTGCAATTTTCTTCCTTTTCTGCAGAGCTTGTCCCCCCATATTGTAAGAGGAAGTTAGGTAGCCTGAAGTTCATGAATTCTGAACAGCAGAGGTGCTTTTTAAAATGCAATTAAGTTTTATTACAGATGTGAAAACTGCCACTTGTTATGGCTGAGTGAAAACTGGTCTTAAAAATACTACCAGATACGTAAAATAAAAGCATTACGTCTTTTACTTACCTGATCTGAGTTCGACAAAACCATCTTATCTGAGTAGGTACCTAAAGAGAACTTAAGCATCTGGATAAACTTTGATGGCTAATCTCAGCAATTGCCATGCAGGAATTGATTTTGGTTTACTGGGCAAAATCTCATCAATAAACAAATGTCATAGGCGCCTTTGTAATTTAAAAGCTCTAGGTATAGATAGTAGCAATTCAACAGTCCTTTCAGTAGACTCTTGATTATGTCCCTTTCCTAATAACCATTGGAATTTGGAGTAAAGGGAGGCATATTGATATATTCAGAACCATACTTTGCAATAAGCTCTTAGAACAATCAATCAAGCACAATCAGCTGCTTTTGCATTAGGTATTGGCAAAAATAATCCTGCCCATGGTCTTTTTTTTTTTTAATTGGCACGAATACTTGAAGATACTAAGGTTAGTCTGAGTCTTCTTCATTTATCCATCACAGTTCCAGATTTTTGACTGCTCTTTTTTTCATCTAGAATGTTTTTTGCAGTTTGTTTCTGAAACAGCCATCACTCAAAGCCAGGGAGTCAGACAGTTGGCTTCACTTTGTCACTTAACTGCTCAGTTTTCTACATTACTCCAAATGAATTCTGCCAGTGCTTCTTACACATCCATTTTCCCATGAGTGCGTGCAACAGCTCCTTCTTTGCGCATGATTCATGGGATCTCTGAGGCTGAAACTGTCCATTTTTCTTTGTCCCAAATTGTAAAATCTCAGGCTTTTATTTCTTTAGAGGTCATGGAACTGTTTCTCACCTGCATCAATCAATATTATAGGCACTAAAGTAGACTCTGCAATGTACTGTGGATACAATTTTTTGTCATTACCTGTCCCTGCAAAGAACTGCATATGAAAAGATGAAAGTGCAGGTTCTGTGCAGGGTCAGAACATAGAAATATGGATCAAGCTTTGAAAACTCTTGCTATTAACCTTGATGAAGAAGGATGAAATATTAAAAAATGTTCAATTTCTTGTTTCTAATATACATAAGGTTAAAAATATTCCCCCTGCCTCCCCAGTTTCAAGAGACATTACAGGAAAGAGTAGCAATCATGAGAAAAGATTCTCTATGGAAAGTAAAGACCCCTCAAAAGAGAATTTTAAAAATATCTGAAATTATTAGACCTTTCTGCCTAGTAACTGTTATAATGCTCACACACTGAGAGCTCTTAGTGTGCCTCATGGTGCCCTGTCATCTTCACTGTGAGGTGCAAACACTTTGTGACATACTGCAGTGGGATGACCGTTTTAATTACTCATTTTAATAACAGACTGGCCACTACAGTGAATGATAATAAACACCTTCCCATCTGCCAGGTTTTTTAAGAGAAGGAAAAGAAGACAGTTTGTTCTTCTCCCAATCTCCTCTCTCCTCCAAAGCACACCTGCTAATCTTCCTGCATTTCTTCTTGTCTTCTGCCAAACTAAAGAACGCAATAATTCCTGTCACTAAATAGGCCATATAGGCGCAATGATAACAGAGCAACACTGTTGTCAGTGATTATAAGATAGAACCTATAAAACCATGGACAAAGGATGGGAAGTAAAACAAGGACCTAGAGACTCACATCTGGTCCAAAGCAAACATACATGCTTTGATTCTTTCTTCTGGTTGGTTTAATATTCAGTTTCATTTTAGTGTGATATGAGTTAGAACCTATTTTATACCTGAGTTTCCAGCTACATAAAACAAAATTACTTTGTCTCCAAAGGAGGTAGTTCCCTGCAGTTGCTGTCTGTTTTTTGGCAAGAATTCATTGACCTTGACTGTAACTACCTAGTAGCAAATTCATAATTTCCATAGAATTCTCCATTTTTTTAATTAGTTTTATTAATAATTATTAATCTTTTGCATTGTAGAATTCATTGCTCTTATGAACTGTCAGGAAAGAATCAAAGTAAAATCATCAAGTTAGGTCAACAATGTTTACTTTGTCTCTAGTACTATACTATAAAAGCTGATATGGCTAAACATTTAAGAAAAACGGTTTGAAAGATCTGAAGTCCAATAATTCATGCATTACTCAGACTAAGCAAAAGAAAGCTCATTTCAACTTTCATGCACTAAAACAGGATGTAAACTGACAATAAGAAAAAGTGATATTAACCATGTCAGCCCTTAATCCAAATCTAACTGGACACAAAAATAGTAAATGAAAAAGTAATAAAGACTCAGTTTTAAGTACAGTTGTTAGCAATCCTAGAATTATGGCTATTATGAAGTTATGATCTAAAGTTAGATATGTGTAGAATGATGCTTTTCTCAAAAGATATAGGACTTAACATGGTATTGATTTTTTTGTAAGTGCAATCACTTTCTCTTCTTTCTGGGAAGATTTGTGAGCTCAATTCTGGTGTTGTATAAGAAGAAGTCTGTGTCTATTCAAGCTCTTAGGCTAAAGAACTATTTAATAATACGTCAGATGTCAATCCTAATATATATTGATCATTTAGATCTTCCCTCCTGAAATCTACACAGGTTGGGTTTTGCTGTTGGGTTTTGTTTTTTTGTTTGATTATCCTTGCCCCATCTTGTTAAGTGAAGCAAATGACACAATAAAAGATTTCATAAAAACCCTGCATCTTACATGGCCTGTCTATGAAGTGAGAAAGAAAAAAATAATGGGAAGTGTTAACTCTCATTGGCAAATGCAGCTTTCACCAGGCTCAACAAGATACTGTAACAATGAAGCAGTGGCTACACACACAACATCAAAGTTTAAAAGAATTAGATAATTGGCTATACAAAGGATAGGACATGGAACCTTTCACGTCAGGAAATTGGATTAAGATTTTGTCAAAGAAAATCACAACCTAACAGCAAGTCAGCTGGAAGTATTTTGACACCATTTGGCGAGATGATAATAGCAGTGTTGGTAGTCACAGCCCTGGACTAAAGGAATTCAAGCACTAAAGGAAAACATTTTCTTCTTTTTGCCTTTTTGTTTCTTAAGGAAAAAAATCCTACTTTTCTCGCAGGAAGATAGCTTTGGGAAGGTGTATCATCAGACAGTGCAGAACTAATGAGCAGAGCAAAAAGGAATCAGTGAGGACTGGAATTACCTGTCCTAGGCGGAGGGATGAACCAGGCCTGTGTGAGAGAGCAAGATAGAGATTAGGTGAAACACTTCCCATAGATGTAATTTGTACAGCATGGGAGAAGCTGAATCATGAGAGGAAAAACAACCTTTGCTTACCATTGTGCAAAGTAAGTTCTGCCTGTGGCTAAATGTGCTTCCCTCCCACCCTCCTCCTTTGACTCTTCCTGCACCTCCAACATGGAGCTATTTCCCAGTCTAAGCTAACAGTGTGGTGCATGCTTTTTTTGATGCAATATATCACATCCTTGCTAAATCTCCATATAGGCAGCAAAAAGGGAAGTAGCCAAAGGTTGAAAACTGAGCAGCTGGTATTTTAAATAAGCTCCTGAACGGTTTAATTTAACATATTCCTCATGTTAAAAGTAACTACTTTATTTTTGTGTGTGGTCATACCTTGTCACCTTGGGTGGAGTAAGTCCTCAATTTTTCATCTAGCCCTTTAGTACGTTTAATAAAGCACTGCATGAGTTTCAAAGCAAGACTAAAATAAAAATAGCTGCTTTCCTGCATAAACTTTGCAGATCCTGGTGAAGAATCAGACTTTTCAAACTTGCATCTTTCTTGTAATTATTTCACTTATGAGCACAATCTCAACGAATTTTAGGTTTCAGGATATTAGGTGGGCAGGGGTTGAAGTTTGTAGTTATTCAGGACTATTATTACCTTACAGACACTTAAAGTGAAGAACACCAGAGAATTTCTTCACTATAAGTCATTAATTTATCCTGAAGTTTCAACATAGCAAAACTCATGAAAAAAAATGATTTGCTAATTAGAGAGATGTTTGAGCAGTAAATTATTCAAATTTCCACATATTTTTTTCTTTTTAGCACAGAAAAAAAGTACAAAATCATTAATAAAACTAGCACAATATTCTGCATTTGTAAACAAAACTTTGGTCACAAGTAAAATCAGGAAGACTCAAGCTGGCAATATCCTTCCACCTTCCAGCTTTAATGCAAATACAAATGACTGCAGTGATGTACTGAGCATCCCAAAATAAGGGGCAGCCTAAGGACTTTGCTCCTTATTAACATTTTTTTAAATGCCATCTGATGCATTTCCATGAACTTCTAGCCTCTTGCTGTCAGTTTGAATGCATCTGCTCCTCTAATTGTTATGCAAATTCCTGACAAATTCTAGGAATAGACTACACAGGTAAGGGGACCCTCGTTTCTAGTATTGTATTGTAGAGGCTTGGTTAAGTGAGAAGGTGCACGATCTTGTGCCACTGAGCAGTCTGAGCAACCCAGGCTTTGAGCTACGCAAGAGTTAAGTCCAGAGCTCTGAGTATGTAAATCTGTGGACCGATCGCAGGTGCGATCAGGACGCGTGATTAGCAGCCCCGCCTATATATCCGCTGCGTGCTTTGCGGATAGGGGGAGAACCTCCATACTCACATTGAGATCGTGTCATTACTCCGGACCGCCGCCCGACACCCGGTGAGCCGCCACCCCGCTTCAACTGGTAGCAGAGGATGGTTCCCTTCAGCATGCTCTCTCTGAGACTGCGGTAAGCAGCGATAAGGAGGGTGTTGGGAAAAGGACGGCTGGGAGTGGTGCTGCTCGGGTCAAAGAAGGCAGAGCAGACACTGGAGACGGCTGGGAGTGGTGCTGCTCGGGTCAAAGAAGACAGAGCAGACACTGGAAGAGTTGGCCACTCAGCTCCCAGAGTAAAAAAGGGCAGCCATGGAGACAGAGGCTGCAGCCCCGTTACTCACAAGTATCCTCTCTAAGAGAGGGAGCGAGACAGTGGAAAAACAGCTAATTAAGCTGATAAAGTTGGGCCAGCGCTGGGGACATTTTAAAGACACAGCGCTTGTGTTTTCCGTGGAGGAATGGAGAGAAATGGGAGACATTATGTGGGAAAAGACTATTGAGAGGGACCCCGAGGAAAAAGAAATTAGGGAGGTGCGTGGACTCTGGCAAGAAGTGATAAGAGACTTTAAAAACTATGAGGGCAGAAAGAGAGGTCGCCTGCGCGGCTGCTGAGATGCAGGCGGCTCCGGCGTCCACACCCCCCGCTAAAAAGGAAACAACTTCTGGGGCTCTGGCTCATTTCTTCGGGTTACCGGCAGTTAAGGGCATGTCGGCGCCGATACAACCGTCTGTAGCAGAAGCCCGTGCGGCGGTAGAGGCGGCAGCCTCTCGGGAGCAGTGGCGCAGCAAAAATTTAGTCACACGGCAAAGGGAGCAGAAGGCGGAAGAGGACGAGGAGAAGGAGGAGTAGTCAGCTCCTCCTGACCCTGCCCGGCTGGTGGGAGGAGAGGGGAGCCGGCCCCCTCCCTCGGGGCCACCAGCGTACCCACCCCTTCCTCCCTCGCCCTGCTCGTCAACATCGACGTCATCTACCCCACCTGACCGTGGGAACCCAGAAGCCGACCCCACCGGCCTCTTACAGCAGGTCTTGCGAGAATTAAAGGATTAAAAGGTACAGCAACAAAATAGAGACAAGGCCAGGGATGCTCCGCTTCCACCTGCACCTCGGGCACCGAGGTGGAGTGGGGTGATTCGTGATGCCATATTAGAAGGACACTGGAGTGCTGCTGCGGATCTAGGTGGAGTGGGAGATTTTCCAGTGCTACAACAGAATGGAGTAGCTATTTGGGAACCACATGATTGGAAAATTCTTCAACAAGCAAAAGCTGCAGTTACATGGTATGGAGTAAAATCAGATGCTACGAGGAATATAGTCATAAGTGTATTTGCAATATCAAATATACAGGTTTAGTACTTTTTCCTGTTAGTCATTGTTTTACATGTGTAACGTTTTGGTTGAGATGTTAAATGGTGGAAGAGTACTGTGGATGTGAATATGGGAAGTAATTTTAATCATGTGTAATTGGTCACAGGGCCTAAGCCGCAGTAATTAACTTTTTGCTGATTTATTCAACAATGCCTTGTTGCTTGTATGCATTAACATTTGGGTGTAAAGATTGTGTGTATATCCAACAGGGAGCCACAGTATTTAAATTGACCAACCTAATGTTACAACTGCTTTGAGGTGGCCAAATGTAACTGAATTTTCTGTGTTTGACAAGGGACTAGTAGAGGAACAGTTAAAAGCAGGACACATCAAACCCTCAGTTAGTCCTTGGAATACACCCATTTTTGTCTTATTGGTGTTACCACGTCTATTTTCTTGCCTGCAAAAAGCTTTAATGAAACTTGTAAATCAGGCCTGGCTTGCTCACAAACAAGAAGGGGGAATTGTAGAGGCTTGGTTAAGTGAGAAGGTGCACGATCTTGTGCCACTGAGCAGTCTGAGCAACCCAGGCTTTGAGCTACGCAAGAGTTAAGTCCAGAGCTCTGAGTATGTAAATCTGTGGACCGATCGCAGGTGCGATCAGGAAGCGTGATTAGCAGCCCCGCCTATATATCCGCTGCGTGCTTTGCGGATAGGGGGAGAACCTCCATACTCACATTGAGATCGTGTCGTTACTCTGGACCGCCGCCCGATACCCGGTGAGCCGCCACCCCGCTTCATTGTATGGTTTTCTTTTCAATACTGTTTTACATCAGTAAAGGTGAGCTACAAGATTGAGTAACTATAAAAAAAAGAGACAGTCCATATAATTTTTTCCCCAAAAAATTACTGAATAACATTACTAAATCATATTTTATATTAGTTCTTGGCTCTATCAAAGTAAATAGAATCCTTGGTTTTAATTTCAGTCCTGCCAGAATTCCACTTGGAGCTAAGATTTAGGTATTTTTTAAATCATTAGAGAACCTATTAATATATGCAGACATCCATCTGTGGGTGGTACTATGTCATACCAGTATAGAGAAAGGCATCCATTATAAAATGAATCACAGTGATACTATGTGGATATTTAAAACATTATTCTGCAAATATTGGGTCATAAGAAGCACTATTTCTAGGAGGTGCTTTTGATTTTTCTCCTATGAGAGAAATCCTGCTCCCAATACAAGACTGTCTTCTTCTATTTAAGGTGAGTCTGAATCCACTGAAGACCTCTGTCACACATGCAGAGAATTTGTTTCAGAATTTTCACAGCATTTCTACAATTTCAATTTTACATATTGCATAATAATTTGTCTTTTAATGCCATATGTACAGAATGAGAAAGTAATTCAAAGCTCTGCTCTTTAGTATTGCTTTTACTCTAACTTTTTTCCAATAAATGGTAAAATAATGATTCATCTTAAGTTAATAGGAACTTTGTAGAACAACTTTTTCATGTGTGGCTTTTATAATAGCATTTTTCTTGCTGTTTCTGTACATTTGTGTGCATGTCTGTGTAAAGAGAAGGCATATAAAAAGAGATCACAAATGACCAATTCACTTTCAGAAGCCTCAAAAAAATCTGTGCATTCTTTCTTGATGGAAGCATTAGAGGTCAAAGGTAAGTGATCAAAACATCAAATCATTTGGTTCCATGTAGTGATTACACTGGGAAAAAACTAAATTATAAGTTTGTTAGAGTAGACAAAAGCATGTTATAAATCAAAAATCTTATACTACCACTACTGACATTCAGCCCTCATCACAAAATAGGTAATGTTTTCTTGTCATCCATCCAAATATTTTTTTATAAAAGTAGGATTAAATTTATCATTTTAAAAGTGCTGAATTTCCAGAGGGCAATAACAGCAAAAAGAAAACTTTGACATTTCTTTGATTTTAACCAGTATTTTATTGTTACAAGGAGAAGAAAAAAATCTTTTTACATTCAGTAAGAAAGTTATATTTATCCAGATAAAAGTAGCGGACAGAACAAAATGTAATTTCAAATGAAAAATGCTTTAACTTGTATTTAACCTTCAGAGAGAATGTTTTCTATTCTAAAGAGTGACATGGATAGAGCAGGTAATAAATAGTGTGTGAAATCATTAATCTGTAATTTTGTAAGCCAAGAGCAAGCCAATTCCAATTCTGCACAATTGCAAAGCATTTAACATAATACAGTTGCTACGAAGTAGATATTCTATTGTGTCACTACATAGAGATTAATATATATGCTAAAATATACTGTATGCTTCAGCTGTGACACTATGCTCATAATTATCATTTGGGAGATTTAAAACACAATATTATATTTCTAACAGATTTATAAAATCAATAAATTGAAATTCAGTGAGGTTTAAAGTCAGTGATGGACATCAAATATAGATTATTGTATCTCCTAAAAATGATCTATTTGTTCCCTCAGAATGAAACTGTATGAACCTGTATGAACAAAATACTACCATAGCATAAATCATTTTTTCTGTCAGCTACCGCTCCCACCACAAACTCCAAACATTTTGGCCAAGTGAGGACTAAGGTTTTGCTCTTCACTTCCCTTCTATGCATTTGCTAATTATTCCTTCTGTTTAGATTCAGGGACTGCTCCTGATACATAGTGAAATGCGCAAATCTTTGCACCTCCTGCGCCTTTACAAACCAATAGTTAAATTGTTTAACAGTTCCAAAGCAGATACTGAAACATGCCCATGCCTTTGTTCTCCTGCAGAACTAATTCTATGACAAGTTGAACTTACTTTTTTTGTAATTGTGAATGTTTGAGGAAGCTATACATATTCATAGCCTCATTAAAATATCTTGTTTATAATTACTTCCTCAGCAAGTTCTCTATTTTTTTCCTATGAACTACTTAGAAGAAACACAGAAAATATCACTTATAACCCTCCCTTCATGTGCCAAAACTCTCCTCTAATGAAAAGGGATCAATATGCCACAGTGGCATATATATGTTAAACCATTATGACACAACGAATATCACATAATGACTGCTATTATGAAGCCAAAATTTACCAGCAGTAATCACACAGTGGTGTTTTATGACACCAACTGATCTTAAAATTTTAAAAGTAAGTAACACTGGGTTCTGTTGACAACTGTTTAGAGAGATGGTGTTGGCAACTGAAGTACAATGATTCGATTTTTCATTTTTCTCCCCAGAGTTATAGCTGAGGTGAGACTGCTAAAGTGACTCAGTGTTTTCCACCTGTGCAGCAGGAATCTTAAAGCAAAACCTATACAACAGCAAGGAAGAAGACAGACTGGGATATCAGAAAGCCAGACTGCCTAACTGCCAACAGGGAACCAGGAAAGCTCATTCATAGGAATGTTGAACAGAGCTGGCGCTAAGCCGAGTGACCTGAGCACCTGATCCCATTATCCTAGGTATCCTCTAGTATCAATGGCAAGGGATGACACCTCCAGAAGATGATTTAGAGTTTGATGATTTTAAGTGTTTGAAATGTTCTGACATCTCCCTCCAAAATATAAAGAATTTGCCAAGAGTGACTAACACTCTAAAATTAGTTGTGTCACTAAAGTCCTTAAGGTAGATGCATAAATCCAGCTGATGAAACTGAAGAGGATCTACTACAGAGCAAGCTGAAAGCCTACAGTTTCTAGTTTTGTGCTTTATCTTGGCCCGTAAAAGCCAAAAAAGTGAATCTTGAATATATTCAAGAACAGCAATGATAAATAAAAGGCTATTTTTTTTCCACTAAAGAAAAGCTAGAGTTCATCTGTGGAGGTTTGGTTGAGTGAGAAGGGGCACGATCCTGTGTCAGTCACTGAGCAGTCTGAGCAACCCAGGCTTTGAGCAAGGGTTAAGCCCAGAGCTAGCGACCCTGCACTCCCCTTGCACGGAGCAGAACAAAGAACCTCGTGGTGCCTGCTTCGCGGGAAGCAAAACTACGTCCGGGAGGGGAGGGGGCGGTCACGGCTCTGAATATGTAAACCTATGGACCAATCACAAGTGCGATCGGGGCGCGCGATTAACATATGCATAGCCTATATAACTACTGCTTTCTTTGTTAATAAACAAGAAGCTTCCATACTCACATTGAGATCGTGAAGCTTATTCCGGACCGTCCCCCAGCACCCGCGAGCGCGCCTCCCCCGGTTTTCCCCGTACTACAACTGGTAGCAGAGGATGGTTCCCTTCGGCGTGCTCTCTCCGAGACTGTGGTAAGCAGCGAAAAGGAGGTGTTGGGAAAAAGACGGCTGGGAGCGGTGATGTTCGGGTCAAATAGGGCAGAACAGACACTGGAAGGGTTGGCCACCCAGCTCCCAGAGTTCAGGTGCTGTTCAGGTTCAAGAAAGGGCAGAGCAGACACTGGAAAAAGGGCAGCCATGGAAATAGAGGCTGCAGTCATGCTGCTTGCAGATATCCTCTCTAAGAGAGGGAGCAAGACAGTGGAGAAACAGCTAATTAAGCTGATAAAGTTGGGCCAGCGCTGGGGACATTTTAAAGACACAGCGCTTGTATTTTCTGTGGAGGAATGGAAAGAAGTGGGAGACATTATGTGGGAAAAGACTGTTGAGAGGGACCCCGAGGAAGAAGAAATTAAGGAGGTGCGTGAACTCTGGCAAAACGTGATAGAGACTTTAAAAAATATGAGGGCAGAAGGAGAGGTCGCCCGCGCGGCTGCTGAGATGCGGCCGGCGCCGCCGGAGCCCAACCCCCCCGCTAAAACAGAGAAACCTGGGGTTCTGGCTCGTTTCTTCGGGTTACCGGCGGTTAAGGGCATGTCGGCAAACATAAAGCCATCCGTGGCTGAGGTCCGTACGGCGGTAGAAGCGGCGAGCTCCCGGGAGAAATGGCGCGGTAAGAATTTAGAGGAGGAGGCTGCGAACAAAGAACCACGTGGCGCTCCTAGGACAGCGTGGCAAGGCGAGCGGAAACAGGAGGGGGAGGGGTGGTCAGCCCCTCCGGACGCTGCGTGGCTGGCTGGCGGAGAGGCGGGCGGGCTCATCCCCTCTGCGCCGCCGGAGTACCCGCCCCTTCCGCCCTCGCCCTGTCAATCAAGATCCACACCACCTGACCGTGGGAACCTAGAAACGGATGTCACGAGTCTCCTGCAACAGGTTTTGCGGGAATTGCAGGATTTAAAGGTACAGCGACCCGAATTAAGAGCATCCGCTCCTGGATTACAAAACAAAGACAACTCCAGGGATGCTCCGCTTCCACCTGCACCTAGGGCACCGAGGTGGAGTGGGGTGATTCGTGATGCCATATTAGAAGGACACTGGAGTACAGCAGCAAATCTAGGAGGAGTAGGAGCTTTTCCAGTGCTACAACAGAATGGAGTAGCTACTTGGGAACCACATGATTGGAAAATTCTCCAACAAGCAAAAGCTGCAGTTACCCAGTATGGAGTAAAATCAGATGCCACAAGGAATATAGTCTCCTGGATTTTTTCTGCGGATCTTTTATGCCCGCATGACTCCCGAAATTTAATGAAACTGTTGCTGACACCTACTCAGTTCCTGTTGTGGGGTTCAGAATGGGCACAATGAGCAGCCAATGAAGCTGCACGGAGAATGAACGATCCAAATGATCCTTTACATGGAGTTACTATGGATATTCTCACAGGCCAAGGAGCTTATTCTACGGTGCAAGCACAGTTACAGTTACCAGCAGTAGTACTACAAAAATCTGCACAGCTTGCATTTGAAGCATTCCAAGCCTTGCCTGGCTCCGCGATCCCGTCGTTCGGATCGGTGGTTCAAGGAGCTACGGAAAAATATGAGAACTTTATTAATAGACTATGGGAAGCCGTAATGAATCATCCTGATCTTGATGAGGATAACAGGCAGCAGATGTTAAAGATCCTGGCTTTTGATAACGCAAACAGACAAACTAAACAGTTGCTCGCTAGCTTACCTAAAGGTGCAGGAGTGGAAGAAATGGTGAAGCGAGTCGAACGTGCTGATATGCAGAGAGCTAACAATACCGTTGCTGCTGCTGTGCAAAGTGCTGTTAAGGAGGTGGTTCAACCTTTGGCAGCGCTGGTACAACAAAAAGGGACACGACGACCAACGCGAGCGGGACAATCCTTTCAAGTAAATTGCTATCGATGTGGAGAGAACGGACATGTCAGAAAAGATTGCCGAGCTGCTGTCTGGTGTGATACCTGCCAGAGGAATAATCATTCAACTAAGGCGTGTCAGGGAAACTTCCAAAGGAGCGCGGAGAGGGGCCGCGTGAGGAAACAAGTCAACCCATCATACGAACCAAAGGTTTTTTACAACAGCACCAACCAGCAACCCGAGGAAGCCTGGGGTTCGACGTGGAAATTACAGTAGATGTCACCTTGCGAAGTCAAGAAGTACAGAAGGTCCCTACTAATGTACAGGGTCCGCTAAGCGGGGATTTCGATCCCATGGGAGGACTTCTGTTAGGACGATCTTCTGCTGGTATAAAAGGACTTATAATACTTCCAGGAATCATAGATGCAGACTATACTGGGATCGTATATATTATGATGTATACGCTTAATCCACCTATGTTTGTGCCAAAAGGTAGTCGAGTTGGACAAATAATCCCCCTTTCTGCCTATCAACAAGGTGCTAATACGACTACCTACCGTGGAGATCGTGGATTTGGCTCCACAGGACCAGCGGTATGTTTTACCACGAGAATGGACAACAGACCAAATATGTCAATCACAATGTCTCAGAACAACACTCATATAAAGGTACAGGCCTTGTTGGATACAGGTGCCGACGTCACCATTGTCAGTCGACGCGACTGGCCAAGTAATTGGACACTAGAAACACCTGATTCACACATTGCTGGCGTTGGCGGGAATTCTATGACAGCTGTTAGTCATCACCCTGTGACCTTACACTTTCCAGAGGGACAGCGTGTAACTTTGAAAGTTTATGTCTTGTCCTTGCCTGGGGTTTTGGAAGCACTCATAGGGCGAGATGTTTTAAGTCAGATTGGTGCGGTTCTTACAACCACCCATTTTTGATAATGGCCGCTGGAGAGCAGTCGCCCAATCCACCCTTGACTTGGTTATCAGATGAGCCTGTGTGGGTTGACCAGTGGCCTATGACTGAAGAGCGACTGCAGATTACTAAGGGTCTGGTGGAGGAACAGTTAAAAGCAGGACATATCAAACCCTCAGTTAGTCCTTGGAATACACTCATTTTTGTCATCCCTAAGAAAAGTGGAAAGTGGAGATTATTACATGATTTACGGAAAATTAATGAGCAAATGCAAGCAATGGGAGCATTGCAACCAGGTATTCCATCACCTAACGTGTTACCAGCAGGATGGCATATATTGATTGTAGACTTGAAGGACTGTTTTTTCACCATATCTTTACATCCTCAGGACACCATGAGGTTTGCCTTTTCTGTTCCTGTTATCAACAAAGCGGAACCAGCTCAAAGGTATGAATGGGTAGTTCTGCCGCAGGGCACGAAAAATTCACCTACGTTATGTCAGCTTTATGTGGCATGGGCACTGAAACCATTGCGCCAGCTATGGCCACAGACTATCATCTATCATTATATGGATGATATTTTGTTATGTCAGGCTGATCCTTTTTCAGAAGAAAGTCTCCACAAACTAACAACAACGTTGGCGGAGAAAGGTCTCGTGATTGCACCAGAAAATATTCAACGAACTGATCCCTGGAAATACTTAGGATGGACAATTTCGGATGCTCAAATCCGGCCTCAAAAGGTGGAGCTACATACAGATTTGAAGAACCTGAAGGATGTACAAACACTTCTCGGAGATATTCAGTGGGTCCGTAACTGTGTCGGTATCTCGAACACCGAGATTGCCCCCCTCACCGAACTGCTGCGACGATCACACCCTGCTGACACCATACAGCTGTCTGAGACTCAACAAAGCACGTTGCGGTCAATCATCGCCAAATTACAAACTGCATGGTCGTCGCGACGCATTCGTGAACTACCTGTGTCTCTGCTTGTAATTAACAGTGAAAATATGGTTTGTGGTGTCATTTGTCAGTGGCAAAACAAAAAGGGGGAACTCCCCCAGGGCTACAACCAATGCCACTACAAATGCCATGATAAAGATGAAGCTTTTTGGGTGTTGGAATGGGTATTTCTTAGTGTACAACCAAAGACAAGCATACAGACTAGACCAGAAGCCATAGGGGAACTAGTGAGAAAGGGTAGATCTAGGACTGTAGAATTAACAGGACTGGATCCAGCGGACATTAGTATTCCTGTTAATGCTGTAGACCTAGAATGGTGGTTCCGCAATTCTCGACCCATTCAGGAGGCGTTTTTGGGGTACGAAGGAAGAGTCCATTCACAGCAACCGAAAGGTAAATTATGGCAGATATTACAGAAAAATCAATGGATAGAAAAATCTAAAGTACAGAAAACACCAGTAGTGGAAGGGTTAACGGTCTATACAGATGCGGGAAAGAAACAGCGCAAAGCGGTGTGTGTGTGGCAGGAAAAAGGGAATTGGGTACACCACATGCTGTATGGTCAGACCAATGATACCTTACAGACTCTGGAACTATCTGCCGTAGGCTGGGCCTTGACAAATTGGCTGGATGGGGCTATAAATATAGTCACAGATTCTATGTACGTAGCAGGTGTCATCCCACACTTGGAGGAGGCATTGCTCCGAAACACACAAAATCCCCGCCTTGGGCAGTTATTCTTGCAATTACGGTCTATTATGCGACAACGCAGTGCGCCTTGTTGCATAATACATGTGCGGAGTCATCAATGGGATCTTGGTCTGGGGAAGGGCAATCAGGTGGCAGACTCTCTAGTTAGCCCTGCTTGCCATATTCCTCCTTTAGACAAATTTCAACAAGCTAGACAAAGTCATGAGCATTTCCATCAAAATGCAAAAGGAATACAGAGACAATTTGGAATAACAGAAAATGAAGCAAAATCTATTGTTCAGGCATGTCCGAGGTGTGGGGCTCAGGGACCAGGCATTGGTATTGGTGTAAACCCGAAGGGCTTGGCAGCACTTGAGCTATGGCAGATGGATGTAACACATATTCCAGAGTTTGGGAGACAAAAATATGTACATGTCACAGTAGATACCTTCTCGAGGTTAATCTGGGCATCTGCAATGTCCGGAGAAAAGGCGCAACAGGTTTGTAAACATTTGTTGGCGTGTTTTGCCGTTATGGGGGTGCCAGAACAGATCAAAACAGATAATGGGCCAGCATACACCAGCCAAAAGTTTCGTGTATTTTTAACACGCTGGGGAGTGAAACATGTTACTGGTATACCACACTCCCCGACAGGTCAAGGGATCATCGAACGCACCCATAGAACCATAAAGGAATATTTAAGGAGACAGAAGGAGGTAGATACTGATCCAACATCGCGGTTGCATAAAGTGTTGTTTACTTTGAATTTTCTGTGTTTAACAGGGGACCGAGAAGAACCACCGGTTGTTGTACATCACCAGCAGCTGAAATTTAATAACAACACCATTATACCTCAGTTACAGGTGATTTATCGGGAACCTGCTACAGGGGAGTGGAAAGGACCGGTGCCAGTGATCCTTAGTGGCCGGGGATATATGTGCGTGGCCACTGACCAGGGACCACTTTGGGTGCCGAGCCGATCAGTAAAACCACACCTCCCCGAGAAATCGGATGGGTGATGGAACTGGTAAAAATGGTTCTTACAGGAGTTCTTGTGATTGCAGTTATATTGTTAATGTTACCATGTTTATTTTCTTGTTTGCAGAAAGCGTTAATGAAACTTGTGAATCAGGCCTGGCTTGCTCACAAACAAGAAGGGGGAATTGTGGAGGTTTGGTTGAGTGAGAAGGGGCACGATCCTGTGTCAGTCACTGAGCAGTCTGAGCAACCCAGGCTTTGAGCAAGGGTTAAGCCCAGAGCTAGCGACCCTGCACTCCCCTTGCACGGAGCAGAACAAAGAACCTCGTGGTGCCTGCTTCGCGGGAAGCAAAACTACGTCCGGGAGGGGAGGGGGCGGTCACGGCTCTGAATATGTAAACCTATGGACCAATCACAAGTGCGATCGGGGCGCGCGATTAACATATGCATAGCCTATATAATTACTGCTTTCTTTGTTAATAAACGAGAAGCTTCCATACTCACATTGAGATCGTGAAGCTTATTCCGGACCGTCCCCCAGCACCCGCGAGCGCGCCTCCCCCGGTTTTCCCCGTACTACATTCATCTACTGAAGTTAGTGAGTTGCAGGTACTCATTCCCCAAAGTCTTGAAGGACTGACTGTAGGTTGGCCTAGTCATTGACCACCAACTCAGCAAATGTTCTGGATTGCAATGCCACCCCTAGAGATACAGACAAAAATAAACTAAAACATGCAGGGACAGTAAAGTGACTCAATTCTACCTAGTAAATAATTCGGTTTTTTTCATACAGAATCTGCACTGATTTGCATCCTAATCACAGTCAATGCAGTTTTGGCTCAGTGAGCCAGAAATAGGTTTGCACTGCCTGCCCTGAAATGACAGGCTACTCCTGCATTAGAAGCAGCATCATATGGAAAATGATTCTCCAAAGAATGCTAATGACTAGATGCCTCATTTCAATCTCTGTTTCCTTATAGCCAGAGAAACAGAACTACACAAGATTGCAATATGTGTTTTGGTATTTCTCCCATGCATGCTTAAGCATACAGTTCTGTCATTTTGCCCTGGACTTCAAGGTTCACAACGTCCCTCAGGAGTCAATAGAAAGATCTATTTTTCTTCCTGTGAGCACAGCGGCAAGAGACCTTCCCCATTCCAAGTCGTTTTGTTCTCAACTGTGGCTGTGTGTTGTTCAGCTACCAAGGACTCAATTCCAAAATATCTTCCATGCACTCAGGATACACCGTGCAGCTCACTCAGGTGATTCCATGGAATGCTTTCCTGAAGGGAATGTAGGTGCTGAAGTGACTGAGTAAACTGAATGGTAAATCTGATGCTAAAGTAATTTTTTTTAAAAATTGAACAGATGTGTTCACTTACATAAATCTTTGTCATCCAAGTTACGTTAGCACAAATCATAATAGTTAAAGTAATGCTCAGTTCCTTTACCACTGGCACTAATTAAAAATTACTAATTAAAAACCCACCACTCTCCCTCAAACTTTTCTCCAGACAAAAACACTGACAGCTTCTCAAAGCATGATCACTACAGCCTTGCCGACAGCACGCACTCATATTCTGTTCTTTCCTTGCTGTAGGGAGGAAGACCTGAAGCTTAGAATTGTTTCTCTTCACAGTGTTTCTATCTGTTCATCAGATAAGCAAAACTTTTAGTATTTGTTAACACAAACATAGCAAAGATTTAGTATGAGTGCTTTAAAGAGACATAAAACTAACCATCTGGAACCTTCTACAGTAGTAAGCCTGAATTAATTCAGATTATCTATAACCACAAAGTTTTGAGCGACTAAATTCCACAGGCGCTATGGAGCAATTTCTTTGGGTCCTGTATATCTATAGCTTAAATATCTTATAATTCTTCAATTGTAACGAGGTTTTGATAACTCACTCTCTTACACAGAAAAAAACCTCTTAGCATGGAAACAAGGAAGACGACTGCTAACAATCCTCTAATGAATTATTATTTTAAAAAATGTTTTAAATAAACCACTTTCAAGGAAATGGTCTGTATAGGAAGCAATATTTTCCAATCCACACCTAGTAGAAGTGCTCATATTCAGGGAAGACTGTCAAAAGGATTGCTGTGATGAAAGAGGTATCCGAAGCTCCTGAAGAAAGAAACAAACTAAAGAGGAGGTAACTACTTTCAGTAGCCTCTAGGACACGAAATCCAGAACACAACTTCTTCTCATTTAATCTCATACTATTCAATAGTCTTATTTTTCAAGTGGCCAGGACACCCCCGACTATTACAGAGACCAACAGTTGTGATACTGGACCAAGACTAATCCAGACCAACACTATTGAATCTATCTTTCAAAAATAAGAAATGCGGCTATTCAGACTTCTGCAGTACCATGAGTTAGTTAACATTAAGAACTTTCTAGATATACATATAAGATAAGAACCACCTAGTAAGTGTAGTTTTAGGATAGGAAACTGGTTTTGAATCCTTGTATAACCAGTATGTTACAAATATGTATGAATATATATATGTGTGTGACATATTTGACAAATATACATACTGTCTATTATGTTACATCTAATCAATATTCGTTCTGCTGGAAAGTGGCCATCAGATGAAAATATACTTTCTGGTTCAGAGTAAATGCGACAGGAGAACTGAAAACAGAGTTTCGCTGAGCTCTAGATTTGCATTCAGGAAATACAGCCTATGGTACAATAGGGTTAGTCATACCATGACAACTTCCAGGGTACATTCACAAAACAGCAACAGGATCAATGATGATTATCCATTTCCTTTGTCCACCATTCTCCTTTTTCTTTCAATGAGCACTGAATACATTTTTTGGCACACAAGTTTGGCATTGTTTCTTCAATGTAAGATAGCACCAGCCAAATATATTTTTTTTTTCTAATTCCACTAATTTTTCACTCTAAAAATTTCTGTGTGAATAAACTTGAAGACTAAAGTGGTGCCTATTGATCTGGGACATTTCAAGAAATTCTCAGAAGTCCTGTGTCTTTAGTAAAAAAAAAATAGTGCACATTATAGATGCACTATCAAATATTTATACATATTCCTTCATTAGTTTTATTCGACATTAATGTCTGACTGGGACATTCTGAAAGAAAAATACACATACAAAATAATACTAAATCTAAATTAAAGAAAACAATTTAATCAAACTGTGGTCATATTGCAGGAAGCACTATAAATCCACACTATAAAATTGGCATCAAGTTTTTTCAGGATTCAAATAAACCTCATCAACTGCCAATTAGAGGCCAGATAAAATCCCAATAGGCACCATTGGTATAGTGGTCCATCACGTAAATTAATGTTGCAGGCATGAAATGAAACAGATGTTACTATAAGACCAGAAGACTCAAACCACTGCAGTAATTACAGCAGAGCTGAACAATCAAAGGCAGATTCATGAACATTTTTGTAATTAAGTGGGGCAGCTTCTCCTCACTGTTAACTCCCAAGGTCACATACATACAGTTTTGGCAGTTTTTTGGCCAGCCTCCAGTTTATTCACAAAAACAGTGATCAGTCTAAAAAGTGCCATGAGTGTTAGTGCAAATTAATTATTTAGGCCAAATTTGTACTAGATGTGCATTCTTTTTTAACTGTTAAGATATCAGCCTGGAGCAAAAGAGTTTTAGGACTCAGCAATATGATTCACATAACCAACATAGTATTAATAGCAGCAAAAAAAAAGAATAAGAATCAAAAGCTGCACCCAACCAGCCCTCAGTGGATTTTATTTACAAAATGATTTAGCAAATATTTTTGGCTATTCCAGCATTACTTCTTGGAAAAGAAAATACACCAAAATAAAATAAATAAAAATAATATTAAAAAAGCTTACAACATAAGCTTAGAGGCTTGCAATGGATGATCTAACCAGCTCTAGCCAAATTCAGAAATACTCCAGTCCAGGAGGAACCTTGCAGTGCTGTGAGGTGTACACCCATTCTAAATAAACTGAGCTGGGGATCATGCTGTGATCCCTGAGTATAACCTCAGCCAAAACCTCACAGGGAACTGTACTAACAATTTAACAGTGTGAATAAGAGTGGGACAAGACTTTGCCCCAAGCTCTGGCTCTCCTTTAGTTTTCTAGTACCCATTGCTTGACTGCCCTGCTGTAGCAAGAACAAGTGCAGAGAAAAGACACATTTTTCACTAGAAAACGATGTGTTGACAAGACACCACAGCCCTCTCCCAGCCCTGTTTGACATCAAGCCCTCCTTGATGTCAAAGAGCAAACCCTGTGACATTGGTCATTTCTGGCTTGGTGAAGTTATAGGGAAGCGGGTCTCTTAAAATGCTACTGCAAACCTAATTCTCCTACCCTAGTCTCCCGGTTGATCATTCATGCATGACAAAATGCATCTTAGGGCCACAATCAGCAAAAGTAGAGAAGTTCAGAAAGTGCAATAGGGAGGCATATTCTAAATAATAATCTTGCTCTACAACTACAGGAAAAAAAAACACAAACAAACTGGTTTTTACTGTAGTTATGGAAACATATCTTTACACATCACAGCCTCTCCTCATATGATACATGCTCCAGTCTCTTACTCATTCTAGTGGCCCTTCACTGGACTCACTCCAACTTCTCCATGTCTCTTGTGTAATAGAGTACTGGGATAAGTTCTGGGCCCTCCAGATATGTTATGACCAGTGCTGAATAGAGGGGACTAATCACTTCCCTTGGCCTTCTGGGGACACTGTGATGCTATGCCATGAACATCATTCAGTAACAGGCAACTCTGCCAGATTAATTTTTAATGCAATAGTTTTCACCCTCTCCTTGCAAAAGCAGTATTTCTATTTCTGCTTTTCTTCAGATAGAAATAAAATATGTTAGGTCATAAAAAGCTGGAATAGCTCAGACAAATCACTTTTTCCATCTCCCACTTTTCTCCTTTAGTCACCAATATTCTTTCACAGCAACTGCTCTGAGATTTCTAGTCAGTAGCATTCTGCTGAATGTACAGTTTTAAGCACTCAGCTTCTCACAGGTTTTCAGGACTGTGATTATAAAAAAACATATTTAGCTTTGTGAATCATGTGGAAAGATGTATCAGCCAAGATGCTTTATTCTTGGGAAGGCGTCTCTAAAATTAAGATTTACCCAAATTGCAGGCTGGAGGTTCACTCATCTGCTGCTCTAGACATGGTAATGAAATGCTGATTAGACTTGCCTAGGATTTTGGAAAGTGTGACATTTGAGACCTTAGAAGATATCCTAGGTACAAACATAGTGTATCCAGTCATGCAACTTGACTGAATAAAACTATTCATGAGTAATTCCACAAAACATAAAGAGATTAGGGGCTCTGGCCTAGGCTGTGACTGCAAATCATGAGGACAGTTCTGAGGGTGTAGACAGATGTGCACTCCCAAAATAGCTGTGTACCTCCATATGGTTGTTACCTTCCCACATCAGATCTGCTCACATAAATGCTAAATTATTTCATTCAAAATGAACCAATATTTACTTCCTTTTAAATAAAATCCCAATTAAAAATACCTCCATCACAAAGACAAAGAGCAAAACTAGCAAAACTCTTCGGTTTAAACTTGTTAAGACTGAAGGAAGTTTGGCACCATTTTCATGAGCAGCTGATTCAGCATTTTTGAGAGGACAATAACCTCTATACCAGAGCCCTAATCCAGTTTCAGCTGTTCCAACTAACGTGAAGGTAGCATCTACATTCATCCCTATTGCTTTACACCTCACATCCCTCCAAGACAGTTAGGCTTGGGATCCAGGTGCACTGACATTGCTTTGAGCAAATGCAGAAGCTGCAGTTCATTTGTTAACCCTTTCCTTCTTCCACTTAACAGAGAAGATGAATCAGTTTCTGGCAGTTACTAACATCTAAGCGCTGGCCCAAGCTGGTCAAAATTTCTCATTCTCAAACTAAGGGGAAAGGTGAGGAGGAGTTAAGAGCAAACAGAGGACAGAACTGCAGCATATGCAACTTAACAGGAAAAGATCTGGTGACATTAATATCCCAAGCTGGTCTGAGTATCTCCAGCCCACATGAGCTAGAAACAGCTGTCTCCCAAGGGAATTCCTGGATCTGTTGGTTTTTTAAAGGATCAGTTCTTCAGACTTTGGTTCAAACCAAGGTTCTGTCCGTATTGGAAACACTACAGCATCTGAAGTTCATGCACACAGACACAGACTAGCTTTAAACTATTTCTCTCAGGTTATGGTAGTAGTAGAGTACCACACAGTTTAGTACCACACAGCTGTAGGGTATATACACAATGTCTTGAGAATTTTGCATACAGGACAGATCTTCACCCTTAGCGATACACTAATTATAAATTGGCATTCTAGGGTATAAGTTCAACTCATTCATGTAACAATGCAATCCTATCTTTCGCAATAGATGGAGCAGAAGAGCAGTTGGAAGAATCCTACTTCAAATATCAAGGCCAAATTATTTCATGACTATATCTACTCTGAAGTTAGGAACACAAGGTAAATTAACAGTCATGTGTGGTAGAACCTTTGAGAATTATAATTTCCACTTCAGATTTCCAGGGAAAATAAAATTTCAATTTGGAGCCAGAAGCAGAACTTTTAAGATTTCCTGAGCAAGGAGCAGAGTGCTGAGAATATTTCATAGTAAATAATAACAATAGCTATAATAATTAGTAGTTATAAAAATAATAGTATTTAATTTTAGAAATTTAGTATTAAATCCATGCTCTATTTCAGCTTTAGATCATTACTGAGCCTAGAAACTTTGAGAACTACAGACAGTGAAGATTTCCAACTCAGTGAAAGGTTCACAAGGCTTGAAATTCTAGGGCAAAGAGCATGAAGATTGTTGTAATCTAATCCACGTAGCAGATTTCCTTCCAGAACTTGGAAACCCAGGCTTTGAGAAGTAAGGTGAGCACCTGACCTTGCTTCTTTCAGCACCAGTTACTGAAACAGAAAGACAAAGGCTTTCTTCAAAATATGTAATGGTATTGTGGTTAGAGAATTCAGATGCATTCTAGTCACAAGTATTAAAATGCTCCTGTGCCATTAACAGCTGGTACGTGCATGCCGTGTTCATCTTGCTTTGAGCTGGGATTCTTGCAGCTTTATAGCAACACTTTCATAAAATTGCTGAATTAACCTCATCACTCAATTACTGTAAAGAAGACCAAATATTTCAGAAGGAGATCCTATTTTGTATATTTTTGCAAAACTAGTTCGGGGCAAAAAACATACTGAAACTCTTAAATTACTAGCTGACAAGTCCAATTTTTATTTTTTTTACTTTAAGAAAACAGATTCTACAGAGAGAGTTATGGCACAAAGTTTAATCACTTTTTCTCTTCTCTTTTTTTCTCTTCTCTTTTTGCTTATCTTTTTGAGGGACTTATGCTTTGGTCATGAGTACCTTGCAGCAGAATTTAAAACATCTCTTGTAGCTTCAAAATTTTAGTTTGAAACTGAAAGGTATACTGAAGAAGACAGGCATAAAAATGCTCAGCAATTGAGATACAATCATTCAGATGAGTCTTCTGTCACCATAGTAACCTTCCTTCCACAAATTTGTGCAGGAAAAACCTAACACGCTTTAATATCATGAACATGTATATTATTATGATTTATTCATGCATCCTTTATACCCAGTGATGAGCACTTACACATAATATTTTTTTGCACTGATTTTATTTGGGTTAGTTTCTTGAGTAAGGGTCTTGTAGACTAATCCTAATACATTAAATATTTTTTCCAATATGACATTTATACCTGCTTTAGAATACAGAAAATAAATCATAATATTGCATTCATTGCAGTGCATAACTCTAGCCTTCCAATTACTTTCTTGTAAAAAAATATACATTTTTCAGCTTAATTCTTCAGTATTGTCAAATAATAGTTAAGATGACTTCTCCCTCCTACATAATAAATCCTGCTATTTTTCCTGAGTCTGCTGCTTTATGAGCTAGTCACTTTCAGCAAAGGTTGTAGAGCTAGATTTAATCTTGATTTGAAACATGATCTTATAAAGACTTACGCATATCTTTAATATTATACACTGATTTATTAAATAGGTCTGTACCTCCTTGCAGTAGAGGGCATAAATTAACAAAAGATAAGGTACTTCTCCTTAAGAAAAAAATGGCAATATGTTCAATGTGCACAGACAAGTCTTCAAATTAAATTGGACTTTTCAAAGAATACATGTTCTATTAAAAAGGTCATTCGAAAAGGACACTACAGACTGGCAAAACAGCACTGTTCAAACAGTATGAAGAAAGATAGCACAGCTTAATATATTATTCGACGTCTACAAGTAGTATACTACATGGCTAAAACTTTCTAATTCAGCCAGAAAGAAAAACATACAAATTATCGTCTGTCTTAAACTATACTTTTGCAGGACATCACCACAGCCTAGATAGATATATTTTAGGACTGAACTTGTTCCATGTGAACTGAAAAGTTCCAATGAAGAAATGCCACCATCTTATATGAATCAATGATGTCTTTGTGAGGCAACGTTTTTCTGAACTTGTCATTTGGCATTTTTACATTTGACTTCCATGCCCATTCAAGAGGAAAATAGCAGAGTTTCCTACAGCACATCCACAAACTGTATTAAAAAATCCAAAATAGTTATAGCCTCATATTGCTTTTAGAAGGAACAAAACGCTTTGAAAACATAAATCAGGTAAGTCTTTTGCAATGGAGCTATAATTTAAATTCTGTAGGAGTATAAAACATCAAAAATCTCCAGCCATTTCAGAAATATAACATTATCTTCTCCTAACATGCCTACCAAGGCCTTAGAACTGTCAATTATATTTTGCACTTTTTAAAGGCAAGAGAGAGATTGTAGCTCTGTGACATTTTTCTTCTGAAAAGTTGGTTAAGCAGTGCTATATCCAATTTGGAATGGGAAAAGGACAAAGCCTGGGCAGATTCTAGTGCCTGAGCAACTGATATGATTAAGGCTACTCCTGCATTAGAAAACAAAAGGATTGAACCAACAGAAGGCAGTTCTATTGTGCTATGAGCTTCAAACGATGGCAATGATAAGAAGAGTTAGTGAAAATCCTTAGGGAAAAGTAATAGGAGAAAGAGGATTTTTCCAGAACACAATCTTCAAAATCTTCCCATCTACCCTGTTCTCTTCCTTCCCCTAATATTCAGTGAAGGAAAAAGAGGGTCCTAATACACAGAAAACAAAACTTACCTAGATGGGCACCAGAAAACTACTTTGTACAAAACATCTCAGAATACACAAGCTTTAGGAAGACACAAAAGCAGTCCTGCTTGGTTTCACTATGGATTGATGAAAAACAGAGGTGGTTTTGCCAGGCCAACAAACCCGCAGCGGGGAACCCTGCATTTCTGAAGTATACAGGGCTGGGGAAGGCAGTAAGGCATGTCTCTGCCTTCCAGGTTTGCTGCATGGTGTGTAACATAACTTAGCCTCTCGGCTCTAGATTGATCCTTGCCTAAAACTTGATTCTTGTCTAAAACTTCAAGTCAAAAACCCAGTCAAAGAAAGATGTATATACAAGACAGTGCCACAAAATTCAGACTTTTCTTGTCAGAAACTAGTTTTGAAACATTTGCTGATTTTAACTGTTTTCAATTAAATGAAACAGAAGACGTTGACTACACAACTATAGCAGAGAAGTATTAGGATTGTGATCTACAGCAAAAGAGCAAATCATGCAATTTTCTGCAATTCCACAGAACTTGTGTGTTGCAAATCCCTGTAGTTCTGAGGAGACCAGAGTGAGAATTACCCCAAGAGGTGTCTCCAGCATCCCACAAGGCACCCTCCCTGTTTCCCACCTGACTTCTATTCCCAGTTATCCACACCACATCCCTGTTAGTTTGAACTTCCATTTTTCTTGTAATCCAGCAAGTTCCCTTAATGGTGCAGAGCATGTGTACACCACCCTTGTTATCTACAGTGGGGAGCAAGACCTACTTCCCAGGCTGAGTTGTAAAGCTGGCTTGCATGCATTTCATCTGGGGCACACAAGAGGAGGTCTCTGGGGAGATGATGGCTCATTTATCCTCTGAGTGCTCCTGGGACCGCATCTCTGTGAGAGCTGTGTTGCAGTCTCTTATTCCTACCCAGCACAGATCTCTTCAACATGCCATCTGCACTCTGTCCGTGTCTTGTCTTTTGTACACAATCGTGACCCACTGTATTAGAAGCAACGGCAGACACATAGCCACAGTTGGTATATAAAATCTACTGCAAAGCTATGCTGCCTGCTCTCCTGCCACTGCTGCCTGTGCTGCTGCCCTAGATGTAGTGACATACAATGGCTACCCTCATTTCTTGGCTTCAGGGCAGCATGGCCCACATTAGGAGAATGAATCTTGCTATTATCCTGCATGAACCAGTTCTCTCAGAACAAGAGGTGGTGAAAATGCCCACCAAGGATATTTCATTCCTCCTCCCTCATATAGTAATGGTCTAGGTTGTAGCCATGGCCAGGCCAATCTATATTTCCTCAAGAGGAGATATGGGTCATATGGAGGTTAGCATCTAATTGTAGGATAATTACCATAAAAGCTTATGGTTGTCAGGGACAGAATTTTACAGTGTGGAAGGTCACATTTTGGTCCTCAGCATCTGCCCTTCCACATCATCCTCTGAGCATTTTTGTCCATCAAGAAACCAGTCACTTCTGTGGTGGTGCATTCTGGAACTCTCTCTCTGCAGCTCTCTCCATCTCTGTTCAGCTGTGCCTATTCCCAGAACCCAAGGCCCAGCTCTGACATGGCCCAGCTGTGCACTCTTAGCGCAGGTTGCTGACAATGTTGCCAGCTTAGCAAAGCATTGTAAGAAACTCTGCGGAAAGCTTAGAGAGGTATAGTTACCAAGAGAGACAAGATGGTAGAGGCTGAATCATGCCTGGCAGAAAAGGACCTGGGGGTGTTGATCGATGGCCGGCTGAGTATGAGCCATCAGTGTACCCACGTGGCCAAGAAGGCCAACAGCATCCTAGCCTGTCTCAGAAATAGGGTGGCCAGCAGGACTAGGGAAGTGATAGTCCCACCCCTGTACTTGGCACTGGTGAGGCCACACCTTGAATACTGTGTTCAGTTTTGGGCCCTTCACTACAAGAAAAACATTGAGGTGCTGGAGCATGTCCAAAGAATGGCAAGGAAGCTGGTGAAGGGTCTGGAGAACAAGTCCTACGAGGAGCGGCTGAGGGAACTGGGGTTATTTAGTCCAGAGAAAAGAAGGCTGAGGGGAGACCTGATCGCTCTCTACAACTACCTGAAAGGAGGTTGTAGTGAGGTGTGGGTTAGTCTCTTCTCCCAGGTAACAAGTGATAGGACGAGAGGAAATGGCCTCAAGTTGTGCCAGGGGAGGTTTAGATTGGATATCAGGAAAAATTTCTTCACTGAAAGGGTGGTCAAGCAGTGGAACAGGCTGCCCAGGGAAGTGGTTGAGTCATCATCCCTGGAGGTATTTAAAAGACTAGTAGATGTGGTGCTTAGGGATATTGTTTAGTGGTTGACTTGGCAGAGTTAGGTTAATGGTTGGACTCAATGATCTTAAAGGTCCTTTCCAATCAAAATGATTCTATGATTCTCTTAGTCACTCAAGCATTCAAGAGGGGAAAGACTAGCTTGGAAAAGGTGTAAAACCCCCTCAGAGAAATTAAAACTAGGAGGCAAATTAACAGTTGGTCAGGTCAACTGTCAGATCATTGGTGTTGACAGATTTGGTGCAAAACAGCAGCTTATCAATGTTAAGTATCCATCCTCGGATGGGATACTGGGACCAGTAGATACTGACCCTTCTCCAACTGACTGATGCCTGCCTGGTCAGCAAAGACTCTTTGGACATCTTAGCAGGTGCTTTGCTTAGGCTAAGCATACTAATGCATAGCCTAATAGCTTATTAAATTCTAGATTTTTTTTAACTGTTTTTTGGCAAATAGGTAATTTTTTTTATGTTCGTAAGCTGCATATATCCTGCTTGCAGAGTCTCTTTGCAAACGGCTGAAGATACCTGAACACAGTGACCCAAAAGAAGAGCTGTAACAGGTCAATGGACAATGTAGACAGCCCACATCCTTTTGATTGAAAGCCAGAAACTGAAAACAGGATTGCGGATTCGTAATTTAGGGTAATTGGTGGTAATTTGTGAGTCCTGCTCAGACTGTTCTGCACAGAAGGTCACAGCCTAAACCCAGAAATCATCACTCACTTGAGGAAAAAAAAAAGAAAAAGGAAATTATGTCTTTTCTTCCAGAGGAAAGCTTGGAGGTGTGGGTCATTCAGAAGTAACCCTGTATGGGATCAGGAAGATTTTCAGGGGTAAGGTGCATTGAAAGAGAGGCAGGAAAGGCATTTGCAATCTGTCATGAGAGCACTAAACCTGAGGCAGATATTTGAGCTTCTGTGCCATGAGCTTTGTGAAGGGTTGCAGCTAATTTACCTGTTCTATTAAAAAGAGTAAAGGGAGAAAAAAGCAAGAAAAGAGCAAGAAAAGAAAATGGGTCTGAAAGCAGATATGGGATTCTGGAGAGAGGCAAAATGGCAACTTATTGCATAGCTAAGGGTTAAAAAAAGTAAACATTATGCTAAGCTGAAAGAAGAGGGGTAATGCTGAACAGTGTGTCTCCAGAGAAGAGAGCCTATGCTCAGTTTCTGTGATGAAGCAAGTTCAGGCAAAACATGGTGAATAGCATAGAAAACCTCGTACCTTGGAAATTTGAACCAAGGAGTTAGGTCAGCAGTTGAAATAGACTGGAGCAACTTCAAAACTATTGATGAAAGATAGACCGTGCTGTTAATCAGGTCATTCGATATGCCAGATGACAATGCAGTCCCTGAAAAAAGTGGCGCAGGATAAGTAGGGTATAGTGTGCAGGACACAGAGGAGAAGATATCAACCCTTGTGACAGGGATCGGGATAGCTGACAAAATCCAGATCATTCCAAGTCAGATCTACCAGATTACCGCTACAACGCATTCCCTTCCTCCACAAAAAAGAGTCAGCACAGGTAACACTCCCCAGAATAAGCATAAAACTGATGACAATGGGAATGAGTGGCACAAGGAAACTGATTTATCCTCAAATCAGTTAAGAGTTGTAGCTCCTCAGTAGCAATATTGCAGTACAGTGGATATCAGGAAACCTCAAGAATGACTGTGAAAGCCTACAAAGCTATTGCAAGGGCATTTACACATCCATCAGACTGAGAAACATCCCAGTGTTATACAATAAATAATTGCTAATATTTGTAAACTGCATAGTGCCTGCTTACAGTCTCTGTGCATGGTTAAATGCCAAAACACAGAGCCCCACAGGAGGGGTGGTGGCAACGACTGGCTCCAGCTCTGATTACCCACAGATTCCAGATAGGATGCATGCGGCATAGAAGACTGGAGCACCTGCAGTAAGGTACAAGTAAACCAGCCTGGCAACTGAAATGCAGCCTTGATGGTCCTTTCTAAGAACTATTAGCTAAAATCTTCAACAGGAATTTCAGTTCAAGTCATTGATCTTTTGTCTTCATGGGACTGCAGCTCAAACACAGGCAATTACTTGTCTACAGAACTTGGAGAATGACAAAAAAGAAAGGCAGTAAATAGGTGAAGATTTCCAAGTATTTAACACCTTTCACAACTGCTCATCTTCGTACTCTTTTTCCTCTGCAAGAAAGTCTGTTTCTTACAAGGCTGTTTTTCCAAACAGCCCATTTCATTCCAAGTCTTTGTATATAAGAGGTTTTAAATAAGACTGCTTTAGACAGCTGCAGGAAACAATCACCCAGAGCTTTCAGCTGAGGTTCAGTGAAAGCACCAGATGATTTTCAGTCAGTATCTTCTTATTCTGAAGAATCTGAAAAAAAAGCTTATTCTTTCTCTTGGCTAAAAGAAAACCACATAAATTTGAAGTATGCTCTTTCCAAAATTTTAATCTGGTCTAAAAGTTCTTTAATAAAGAAAATTTGGGGTTTTAGCATAGACCAACAGAAAATGTCTTGCAAATGAACAATACAAAACGCCACAGGTTCTTTAAAACTGTTAGATACTACTTATTAGTATCTAACAGTTTGGTCTATTCAATGAATTTTGGTCCAGTCTAATGAAATGTTAAATAAGAGATCACCAAAGAAGTTTTGGGACTGTTGAGACAAATAAAACTAGTTTTTTGTGAAGTGCTCTTGTTTTATGAAAAATCTGAGAAGATAACTATTTTCAAAATTAATTTTTCTGTGATACCATTATTTTTATATTTCATGTCATATTGCACACAATTATTCTGGCATGGCTTGAATGATACTATAAACAACAGCAAGAATATTGCTATACAATGCAACTACTAACAACACAACACATCAGTGTCAGCACACCCTACTGGCTGACTATACCATTGGTAGTATGGTTTTTTAAAGGCACACATTTTCAAAAATTTGTGTTTAAACTTTTTTCCTAAAATGTTTTCAGAATTCATATTTTGTTGATTGCTTCATGAATACTGTAAAATACTTTTGTTTTCTTTCCAGACTGGGACAGACAGCAATGGCAGCTTCCTGAGAAGCAGCCATTCTGTCCTTCACTGAGCTCTGGGTGCAAATGCCACCAGTTACTCCAGGTTCTCCCAGTAACCACCATACAAAAGGTACTTGGAGCTTCAGAGTCAGCATGTGAGACCATAAATACTTCAAATATCATCTTCTGTGCCAAAGGAGGCTACAGGATCCATAAGCAGGTGGTATTTAAATGATTTGAAAGTAAAATCAGGATAATCAGGGACAAGGTGTAGGAACCATGTATAACATTACTGACAGCTTCCTTTCACAGCAGTTAAGTGCTGTGTCTAGCGAGGGAGGGTTCCACTGTCTGGTTCTTTTGCAGTTTAGGAATTTTTATTATATTATCATCAATACTATCCATTTTGTGAACTCAGCTCTTCATCTCTTTTCTTGAGCAGTGACTGGGAATTCCAGCATTTTTAATATCACGTTGAAACAGAGGTAAAATGTTGCTTTTCGTCTACCTGAATAGCATTAGCTTCTGTCTCCCCATATTTAAAGATTATCACTGTCCCTTGATGAGTTGCTCAAAACAGAGGCTAAGAGGATGCTTTCCAAGCACAAAAAATAATTAGGATGTACTGCCTGACACAGCGATCCTTACTGTACTGTTGAAGACATCACTAGAGAAAAAATGACTGGTAATATAGAGACTAGTTAGAAAACAAGAATTTGTTCTGTTCTGAAATAAAAAAGAAACCATTCAAAATTTGAGGTAGAAAATACTCACGCCATAATAGCCAACAACATAGTGCTTAAAGATTCATGTTCATATTCCTGTTTGCCTGAAGCAGAGCACAAGTCTTCTGTGATTTAGATTCAAGGAATTGCTGTTCTGAACATCTCCTTGCCCCATCCTGACTCACAAATTGAAATACATAATTATTCTTCAGCATTTATGCTTTATACACTTAAAAATTCCCATATATTCTCTTCTGCTTTACTGCATCCCAGTGACAGCTCTCATTTTCATTCCATATCAGAACAAAAATTCCATTTGTCTAGCTAGCGTTAATCAGATTTTAACACCTAATACTTCTCAGAATCTCCCAAGTAATACATTGCAAACACTAAGATAAAAAAAAAAAAGTCAAGCTAGTCATTATACCCCTATAGCAATACTGAGAGCTTCACTAAGCACTTTTTATTAACATTTTTTCTGCATTTACATAAAAATTAGGTTTTCCCTTCTGTTTCTTGATAAATGAGGCCTTTAATGTACCAATATCTAAGTACCTAATGTTATCATTCCAAGAGGATCTGATTGGAATAACAGTAACAGTAATCCCTTTATACTTATGCCAGATGTTACAATACAGCAAAGCGTTCCAATGCTATAAAACACATATATTTTTATGTATGGTTCTACCATCTTTTCCTATAGCAACAACAGCTCTCTACTGATGGTAAACGACTACAGCTGAATGAAAGCTGAACAATTTATCTCAGGAAGCAGACAGAACATATACATTTACCCAGATGTATATTTACCCATATGATGAGCTATCCCTTTAGCAAAGCTTGAATATTTGCTCCTTCAGAAGTGCTCTACTTTCTAAAGTATGGACTCTGAGCAAACTGACACCAATCACTTTGCAACCTTGTGTTTGTCTTTCACACAAAGGAGCACAAGTTGTCATCTCTTATTTTTGTCATTTATTTTGTTACCATTGCATCTTTTGAACTGCAAAATGTAGTAGCAGCTATTTTAAAGCCAGCGGCTGCAGATTCATATAAAGGCATACGTTATATTCTTCACAGGTCTGACCGGCAGCTACAGCTACTTTAAAGTTTGAAATTTTAACATATGTTTCTTCCAAATATTTCAACCCAATCCTGTAAAGTCCTAAAAGCAAAATGCAAAAGACATTGACAACAAATGCAATTATTTTCATACTTCTGTGTCACAGCTTTTAGCATATTGTTGCCATCAGCATGCAATTATTTGCACAGCACAAGCATGTAGATGTGACGACTTGATTGTGCCAAGCGGCTGTGAAACACAGCCTAGTCCATGACGATGGGAGAGAGTGCACTCTCAGAAACTTTGCTGATGATACCAAATTGAGAGGGAGCAGTCAGTATGCTGGAGGGCAGGACTGCTATTCAGGGGGACCTAGGCAGCTTGGAGAAGTGGGCTGACAGGATCTCATGAAGCTCAATAAAGGTGAAGTATTGTATCTGGAATGGAATAAACCCATGCAACTATACAGACTGTGGAGCATCTTGGCTGAAAGGACCTGGAGGACCTGGAAAACAGAAAGCTGAACATGAGTCAGCACTCTGCCCTCACAGACAAGAAGGCCAATTGCATCCTGGGCAAGCCAAGGAAGTGATTATTCCTCTCTGTGCGGCATTTGTGAGACCAGTTCTCCAAAGACTTTCACACAGTGCATCAAGTCCAGGAGCATGTGACATGTGAGGAGAGGCTGAGGGAGCTGCATTTATTCATCCCTAAAAAATGACAAGGCTCAAGGGAGATCGTATCTCTGTCTACAGCTACCTAATGGGAAGGTATAGAAAGGACGGAGCCAAACTCTTCTCGGAGGTGCATTGTGGAAGGATGAGAGGCAACGGACATGAGATGCAAGATGAGAAATTCCAATTTGATATAAGGAAATATCAATATAATTTGATATATGGGTTTTTATACCATAAGCATTCTCAAAGGAGGCTGAACTAGATGACCTCTGGAGATCTCAGTGAATCTATGACTAACAACAAACAGTCCTTGTCAAAACACTTCTAAAGACATCATTACCACTTTACACAACAGTTTGAGGCTTCAGCCAAGACCACAGCCTGACTGTGATGTCTGCTATACGTATAGAGAATCCTCACTAGAAACTTCTTGCAGTCTAAGAACTGCAGCATTAGCCCACTAAAATAAAGCCAGTACAGGAATGACTACAACATCTATCACACCTCCAAACTCTCAAAACACAGAGAAATTGATTAACCGGGTTATTTGCCTTGAGACATCCCATAAGCAAAGCAATTAGAAGTGAAGAAGAATTCTGTTATCACGTTAAATAGTTAAATGCATTAGGAACCTGTTTCAAATTATTTCTGGTTTAGCTTCCACTGTAATATAATTTAAAATATCTTAACCTTTTAAAATATATAAATCTGTGAACTGTAAAATATTATTATTTAATTTTAAAAATATTCCAGTTTCACTTTGATTGCATGGAAAATTTAATTGATAATACTTCCATTTTAGGTGCCTTTAATCAGAAAAAAACAGTATCTGTCCCTTTGGGGGAAAAGAAAAATACTAAAGTAGCTCATACTGTTGTTATCGCCCTCCTCCTTTAAAGCAATACATAAGCATATAAAAGAGGAGAGAAAGAAAACAGAAAAACAGAAGATGCAGCATTTTCTCTTCTGCAAATTCTCATGTGTAGCCACACTGCTGGTGAAACTTAGAACCATCACAACTTTTCCAAGCCAGGCAAGACTTATCGCTCCCAGGCAAAATACATGCTGACATTCCTCTACTGTCAACCTGACTGCAGTTGCAAACTGTGCTAGAGAGCCCCACGCTAGAGCACCCCACAAATGCCTTCTATGCTTTTACCTTCTCTTTTGCTTTTCTGAATGTCCAGGTTCCTGGCTGAACCTTTGTACTAAATTTGACTACCAAAAATCTCAATGATTAAACCCATGACTTTGTCTGGGACAACCTGTATACCAACAGCCTTCCTGTAAATACCTGAATCTAATCAGGTAGCAACACCTCTCTTTTGTTAGTGCAATTTCACTGCCTCACTGTCCCTCGTCATAGCTAATCCCTTATTTACTCAGCCTTCTGCTGGGGTTTAGTAGTCTCAGAGGGACTATAGCCATATTGTATAGTTAGATATTTCTTCCTATGGGGAATTTTGTAGCCCATGTCCTTGAACTCACTCCTTCAGTAAGTTTTCTAGAACTTCACCTCTTCACAGGCAAGTTGCCAGTGAGAGGAGACCTACATGTTGGGATTTGGCAGTGTTGCTCCAAGGTCCCTCACATAATCCCCTAAAAATTGGTTTCTGTCATTAGTCAATGGGAACAAGAAAAAGTCTCAAGTTCCCCATGCTTTTGCACAAAACAGGGCGCACAGAACAGATATTACCTGAAACAGCAACAGTGCCATTGATCTCAGCTTAATAGAGCACTGAACACGTCAGCTAAGTACAGCATCACTGTTACCACTAGAAAATCACTTGATATGTGACTTCCAGCCTGTGTGATTTGGATGCAGGGGCTGAGTGCTCGAAAACAGCATGTCATTGTAGAGCCTTGTAGGATGTTTGTGCAAACACGAACACAGTCCCCGCCACAGCCTCCTGCTGATCCCCTGAGCAGAAAAGAGGCACTCATTCTATGACTTTTCTTGACCGAAGAAGGTTGGGCCACCTGTGATATCCAGGTTCTCTGTCTAACATTTTACATTGGTTTACTGCCCTGCACCTGACAGAGGGAGCGTTTTCACATTCTGGGTCAGTCACAGCTAAAATCTCAAAGCAATGCTTTATCAAATCCTAAAACAAACCCTAGATTATGTCTACATCTTCTCCACGCTTCAGAGGCCATCTTCATAAAATACTCTTATCTAATGCCTCACAATATTTGCTCTAAGAAAATGAATGCATTAATTGTAATAGAGATAGAATATAGCAATATGTCCTTGGCTTTCAAGGTCATTTCTGATTAATTCTATTAAAACAGTTCATATTCTATTTAATATTTTCATTTCATTTTACTAGCCAAGAAATTAAACTGCCTTCTTTAGAAATATCAATATGATTTGAAGGAAGTTACTTGAGTAAATAAACTCAGATGGCTATTATTAATTTGAAAATTTGCCTTTGCTGCTTCACATTTAAAGAAATCATTAAGAAGCTGAAAGCATACTTTTCTGAACCTAATAAAACAACTATGGATTTTAAAAATAAAAAAATTTAAAAATTCAGTGCATCAGTAGTTTCATTTCTAAGAAGGAAATACAGGAGTAAAACACATCCAAATTGGTGCAAGGCAAGGTTAAAGAAGAGAGCAGCTCTGGTTTTAGGAAGGCAAAGAGCATTCCCCTTCTAAACAGTTTGTCTCTTTTGTTGTCAACAGCACTGATATACAGTGTCCTTTCAGAAATCTTTTAATAGCTATTCAGTTTTTGAAGTATGACCTTTTTACATTTTAATAACCTGGAAATTGCATTTTTATCCTTAGATTATATACTATCAGATAACATTCAAAATCCCCCTGCCAGGCACAGTGTATAATGAAATCTGACCCAAAAACCTAATTTCAGATTGGGGTCATTATTGCTGCTTCTTTTAAAGTACCTAACAGACTGAAGCCAAAATCTATTTGATGAAAAGATGTTGATAAATCTCCACTGCATTATCAGAATTAAATTGTCAGGCTTGCTAAGGGTACAAGTATGGTTTTTTTCACCCCAGTTTGCGTCCGGTTTTTAAAACTAAATCAAAGTATCCAGGAAGAACTGCTGAAAGCAAAAGAAATGTAGAACAGAGTCGCACTGCAAGATTTACACACCCTATTCAGCACAGATAAGACAAAGGTCCTAGGACACTGTGTGAGTTTCTCCAGGCCACAGTAAGAACTAAGCATAATGAGGTGAGTAAAAGTTTTTCTTATATGATCATTTAAGCATTCTTGAAGGTCAGATGATGAGAAACATCCTTAACATGCATGTAGACAAACTGCTATAAATATAAATCACTTTTAATTGCATACAGTATTTTACCTGATATTATTGCTGATTACTACAACTCTGTATTCTGCTTTCGTTCCAACTTTAGTGACTTGTTTTTAATCTGGGTTTTTTGGTTATTATTTTTTTTTTACTTTTGATTATATAGCATATTTTCACAGAAGACCTTGGAGGTGATATTTCTCTAGCAGAACTATTATTTGGATCTGAATCTACAGGGATGCTCACTGACATTTTGACTGTCTTCTGTCCATGATGAAAATGGCCTCATTTCTGAATATGATAGCATATGGTAATAGAAGCTTCAAAATTCTGATTCTTTTTAGACATCAATATTAGAGTTTTAGAAGTGCATAGTATTTAACCAGATGTTCTCTTGAAATTAATGGCAAAGTGCCCACTGACTTCAGTTAGAGTAAAGATAGGCCACCACCGAGGGTTTTCATAAATTCTTCCTTCGAGCATAATACATAGTGTACATCTGTTGACTAATTGCCAGTCTGAGCAATTTTTTAGCTTATTGTATATTCAAGAATGATCAGAAATGTTAATACTATCTGAATTTGAAGACATAAATCCTCTGAAAGGCAAGGTAAATTTATAAACTGAAGACTTACTCTGCTAATGCTTACAAGCCTAGCAGTCTACACACACATAGGTAAAGCCTACTACTGAGGGTAGCTGTAGGATTGTTTTTAACTTCAGGTTTTGGGCATTTTCTTATGGGGGTTTTTTGTTTGTTTTACAAGCCAGCAGACAGAAATAACATTTGATTTGTCATGGTTCCATAAAAAATGGAATTTATCCTTTCCATGGATTTGTCTTATTGTGAGTATCAGACTGCTACAATTATTCTTTGAAATTGGCAGGACTCAAAAGAGAACCTAGAAGGGAATGAAAGAGAAATAAATTCTGAAAGGCTCATGTCTTGCTGAATGGCACAGTATAAAATTCCCCACATTGACAACAAATTGTGCCAAGTTTGTCCAAGTTTGTCCATTAAATACAAATGTCATTAGCTGATGTGATTGATACCTACTTGGCCTTTATACATTATTTATTTTAACATCTTTAGCTCTCGAGTTTTGTTTTTTGCTTTTATTTTTTGGTGGGGTTGTTTGTTTGTTTGATTTTTTTTTTTTTTAAATGTAATATGTGTCATAGTAAAAAAGAAAAAATTAATTTTGGGAACATCTTAGGAAAAAGAGGTGAAAAAAAATTTTTTTACCACTTCTTTTTACTGTACTAATTTCTTGTCCCAAACACATTTGTGGAAGGGCCATTGGCCTAGCCCAGTTTCTCTCAAAGTGTTTAGTCCACAGCCTACTTTTACTCTCATACTCAGCAATCATGTTACAATACCTTTGTAGTGTCATTTGGTGAGTAATGCTGCTGAAACTGAGAAATACAAGCCTAGTAAAGAAAATACTTTATATGACTTATCTTAGTTTCTCTAAATGTAAACTGAGATTTCCTCTGAGAAACTAGAAGCTTTAATGACTACATATATATTATATATAAAAGTGTAAAAATATATCATTATCAATTTAGAAAAAGAAGCTGAAAGGTTTCAATACATAGGAGGACTGAATCAAATGAACAAAAATCCTTCTGAAGATGCCTAGGCTTCCAGCTAACAATATTGTTGAAGTAGAATTGGTTTCAAGATGTTGTAGTAAGGGGAAAACCGGGGGAGGCGCGCTCGCGGGTGCTGGGGAACGGTCCGGAGTAAGCTTCACGATCTCAATGTGAGTATGGAAGCTTCTCCTTTATTAACAAAGAAAGCAGTGGTTATATAGACTATGCATATGTTAACCACGCGCCCCGATCGCACTTGTGATTGGTCCATAGGTTTACATATTCAGAGCCGTGACCGCCCCCCCCCCCCGGATGTAGTTTTGCTTCCCGCGAAGCAGGCACCACGGGGTTCTTTGTTCTGCACCGTGCAAGGGGAGTCCAAGGTCGCTAGCTCTGGGCTTAACCCTTGCTCAAAGCCTGGGTTGCTCAGACTGCTCAGTGACTGACACAGGATCGTGCCCCTTCTCACTCAACCAAACCTCTACAAGATGTCCCCTGAGAAAAATTATGTTCTCGTTTTCAAAATTTTTTCAGTTTGGTTGCAGATTTCTTACCCAATAATTTATTAGTAAAATCTATACACATACCTAAAACACATTGGTCAATTTTGTTCTATTAACTAAACTTCCAAAACTGACTCACGCTGTGTTTTATCAATGAGGCTTCTTGGGAAAACAGATATGAAAGGAACTTTCCCCTAGGCTGTGAAAAACAAATTTCCTAGGTGTAGAACCAGCATCTCATGCAATGTGGCATACAAATAAACACAAGACATATAGCATTGAAAAGTTTGAGATTTTTGCTATAATTGAGGTACTTTACAGTGCAATAAAAGATAACCTGGTGCCAGAGATGCTACCTATTAACCAGATGTACAGCAATGCTTCCTCAAATTCCCTATGCAATTGTAGTTTCCCTTTGTTTTGTACAGTTTAGTGATTTAAAAGCTACATCATAGTATTTATTTGGAAGGGAAAGGGAAAAAAAACCTTTTAAATCGTCCTAAGGAAGAACAGAATAGTTTTAGTATTCTCGGTCTCTGCAAAACCCATTCACCTACTGCCTTGTGGCTTTATGTAAATAATGTGACTGGATAGTAATGATGACAGTGGGTGTAGTTAGCAACTATGAAATTGTGAGTTCTTCAACCTCCCTAGAAGAACCTAAAACCATATAAAAACCTCTTTTTTTGCTGTGTTTGAATGTTTTACACATTCTTTTTCATCCATCTACAATGCATGCCCAACATACGATAATACCAGCCTTCTGAGAAAGTGTACATTTCGGATGGCTATCAGTTACTTGTGTAAAGAGAGCAAAGAAAATAAGTTCTCCATATACCTTCGGGCCAACATTTTCAGAAGACTTGCCTCTCTGCTGTGAACATAATATGGTCTGTTTTTCTATGCCCACTCAATCTGGGCAAAGAAAATTTTAAGACTGAAGTTGTACTGAACTCTATTATAAGCAAACACATAGATGTAGTAGAAGTCTTTGCAGCAGTTGTTGTGATCTTGGAAATTATAATACTATTCTCTCTTCAACAGTATTACAACTCTTTAAGAGTTTAAGATACAAGAAAACACAAATCCGGCATTCCTGATTAAGTGCTGTCAAAGTCTAGCTGAAAACACTGAACTGATTTTTTAAAGCAACTGAAGGCCAAAATATCACTAAACTTTCTGTTTTATCTTTCAAGAAATAACATTGGGAGCTTTTAGAAAAAGCAAAAATTTCCTGCATAATTTGGTGAATCTGTGTGAGGCACTACAAACAGGAAACTGAAGAAAATTAAAGACTGGTTCATGGGAAGAAATCTGCATGAAGTTTGCTACTGTAAAAGAAGAAAAAATGCCTGCGAGCTGCATGCAATGCATAGAGTTTAGGAAATAAAGTATAAAAGCAGCAACTCCAAGGAAAACACTGTAAGAGAATTCGTGGTTGCAGTTATGTTCTAAAAACAACCTACCGAAGCAGTCACCTGAATAAACTCTTTCAAAAAAGTGATTATTACAAAACTGAATCTCTGTTATTGCCTCTTTCAGTGGGATAATTTTGGCTAGCTAAAATAAGTAGCTACAGCATTGCCAGCATGTCTCAGAAACTGTGAGAAGTGTACAAGGTCAAAGCCCCATGGCTGGTAAGCCCAGCCTGCATTTCATTCACCCTGTAACAAGCACTTCACTTGGAGTATGATAACCCTTTCCTCACAGCTTCATACTAGGATGCAGCCTCTCTTCTGCTCCCAGGTCTCAGTGAAAGTCAGCAGCTAGGCCAGTATTCATCTGAGAGTTTAGACACCCCAGTGTCCTATTGATAATTAGAGTGGCTGCCTTGCTGCAATAGGCTTCCCCCACCTCACGTCTTCATATGGGGGTTTTGAGCTGTGTAATTCAACACAGCAACTGTTCTGTGATCCTGTCTGGAAGATCTCTTATTGCTCCCATCAATGAACTATGGTTTCTGTGTTCATCTCTGCTCACAGAGAGGGAGTATGGGCAAAGATTTCTCAAGAAAGGGCTCCTTCCCAGATCCACCCTCCACTCAGGGGTTTTTGGTGTTTGAGGGTTTGGGATTTGGTTTTTTAAATTGTTGGAGGCTGCACTTGTGAGCAGGAGCTCAGAGCTCTCAGCTTGGTAATTACACAAATTAGATCAGAAATGTCTCCGATTATCGCTGACCAGAAGGACACAGAATCACTGAGGTTAGAAGGGCCCTCTGGAGATCATCTCGTCCAGCTTCCCGATCAAAGCAGGTCATCTAGAGCAAGCTGGTCTCCAGGAACATAGACTTCAGACCCTCTCTGGGCAACCTGTTCCAGTGTTAATTACCCTTACAGTAAAAAAGGTTGTTTCTTCTGTTTGAAAGGAATTTCTTGTGCTTTTTTTTTCCTTTTGCTTCTCATCCTTTAACTAGATACCACTGAGGAGAGTCTGGCTTGGTTTTCTTTAGTTTCCCCCATCAGGTATTTGTATAAATTTGTAAGACCCCCTCAGAGCCATCTCTTCTCAAGACTAAACAATCCCACCTCTCTCTTCATATGTCAGTCTCCCCTCAAACATCAGATGCTCCAGTGAGCTTAGTAGCTTTTATAGCAGAGAGACCACAAGCTAGACATGGAAAACCAACACTTGTTGTGTCAGTTCAGAAACATCCCACCTGATTCATTAATTAGTTAGCATGGTTTGCTTGTAATGTGCTGTAGAGACCTCACAGTGTCTCCTCTATTTTACCAGGCCATAAAGGGAAAGTTTATTGCCTAGGGCTCCAAAAGGAGCCCTTATTAAGCCTCAGACTAGAACTGCAAGATTGTTCATGCTGATACATAATGAATAGATATTTAGAAGTTGTATTTCAGAAGGGGAAAAGCTAAATGCAGATTGGGTTTCCTGGGCTGAAGCAGAATTGGTGCTTAAGAATAGCACACTCCTACTTCTAAGCGACTCCATGCTCTTCCTTCTTTTAATGAAAAATTTAACTGAAAATTAATTTGGAGCAACAAGAGCAGAACTACATCAAGCTTGCAGGTCACTGCTTCCCAGTCCTGACTGCAGTGAGCATGGTAGGCTGTGGAAAATGAGCAGAGGGGGCTACAGTCCATTTTCTGCATGTCTCCACAGCTGTTGAATGCCCATAAAACAGGCAGGGATTGTTTCCAATGGGGCAGTGCCCATTTGCCCATGCAGATGAAGAAAACTAGAACTAGTAGCTGGGAGCAGGACATCTAAAGGTCCAGTCCTATACTACCACCTACACCACATAGCACAATAGCTTTGTTTTGTTCCTCAGTGTCAGCTTTGAAAACAGCAAACACAGAAAGCAGCCACAGGATTAGTCATTTTTTGAGTAGCCCTAATATAAATGAGCCAGTCTGACAAGTCTAGAAACTTCACAGCTACTAGGGTTCCTGCCCTGAACTAAAATACCTCTTAGAAGAATTCATTAAGTGACAGTCAAATGGAGCTGGAAATCACCAATGCAAGTGTGAACGTGAGCTAAGAGTCAGAGTGGAGAGAAGGATCTTATGTTTGATGTAAGAGAGGCACAGTCAGTGAAGTGTTGTGAAGAGATCATCTGTGCAATAACTTTCTGAGTGGGTGGGAGAGAACTAGATCGTGTTTGTCAAGCCTCAAAAGAGACACTGCAATACTCAGAACATAAATATTTTGGACAAGGTTTTTAGGATAGAATCAGAGATAAAAGGTTTAGATGTAAGATGTTCTGGGGTTGTTTAGCCTGGAAGAAAGGAGGCTGAGGGGAGACCTTATTACTCTCTACAACTACCTGAAAGGAGGTTGTAGTGAGGCTGGTGTTGGTCTCTTCTCCCAAATAACAAGCAATATGATGAGAGGAAATGGCCTCAAGTTGCTCCAGGGGAGGTTTAGATTGGATATTAGGAAAAAATTCTTTACCAAAAGGGTTGTTAAGCATTGGAACAGGCTGCCCAGGGAAGTGGTTGAGTCACCATCCGTGGAGATATTTAAAAAATGTGTAGATGGGACACTTAGGGACACGGTTTAGTGGTGGACTTGGCAGTGCTAGGTTAATGGTTGGACTTGATGGTCTTAAAGGTCTTTTCCAACCAAAACAATTCTATGATTCTACAATTCTATGGACAAAAGGACCAAGAAAGAAATCAGTCTCAAATAATGGATCTACATGACAAGTAGAATGTTATTATTATCAATAGTGAGTGAGAAAGCAGGAAGTAAAGAGGGTTTGAGGAAGACATTTGAGAGCTCTGGTTTAGATATTCTGTGTTTATAGCTAGACATCTACAACAGACCTCTGTCAGACAATCAGCCCAGTTTTCAGTTGAATTTGGATTACAGTCAATACATCTGGAGTAGAGTGGCAGATCTGTGCAGCTCATCAAGGTAGAGACTGGCACTAAAACTTCCAAAGCATTTCTCAGGCAATGGAAGCTATACCCTACAGTCCTTACATAACCATAATTTTGCTAGGAGTTTTATCCATTTAAAGACTTCAGGGTTGACGTCTTTGTTTCATATAAGTCTCCATAAAGAGACTTCGTGTCCAATCCAGCATTGCCTTGCAATTTTTGTTGAAATTTATACCTCTGCAAAATGGACATAAAATGTGACTTTTGGTTTGGTAACACTCAGCAGACACTTTGCAAGGTATAAATTACAAAAACAGGTAGAAAGTGCCATGAAGTCGGAATAGTAGCTTTCTACGTCCATTTTGCAGAGTTATAAATTACAAGTGCAAACTGCTACTGAATTGAACCAAGCACTAGTACTTAGGTACTAACAATAAGCACTTACCTGTTCACCTTTACTGCTGTAATAGGTTATTAAAAGGCAAGGCAGTTTCTGAGAACCTTTTTTTACTCTTAGATAAGAACCTTGAACCAGATTTACATGTGAATAGCAAGGGTCAAATACAACTGAAGGGGAAAAAAAAAAGAAAAGAAATTGCCTGTCTAACCAATAAGTACCTTAAAAGTGTAAACTTTTATTCCACTAAACCAGCTTATACATGGGTGATGTGCGTGGCATAAACGAAGAACAGAAATGTGAGATTTTGCATTACTGGGTGGATATATTTGCAAATACCATAGAAAGAGGTAGTAAAGCCTTTAGAAAATACAGACCATCACCTCTAGCTTCAAAACTTCACCTACTATGTTCTGCTCAAAAAGCTCCTCATGTGTATGAAATACAGAAGTGTCTAGCATGGATGAGTAGCTAAATAAAGCAAGAAATCGAAATACCTATTTAAACAGAAAAAGAGGTTTCAAGGAAAGAGCTAAGAGATAGCTCATGAGCCCAGTATGTATCTTCTCTGACCACACTTTATAACCTGCACTGACACTCCGCACAAGCCAATCCAGGAGGATGCTTCATGTTCAAGTGTTGCTAAGCAACATCACTACCCAGCAGCAGGGATGCAGTATGAAGCACTGCCTGGCTTTATAATCATTTATCATCTATTCTATAAATGATTTTCTGAAAAATCACAGAATCACAGAATCAACCAGGTTGGAAGAGACCTCAGGGATCATCGAGTCCAACCGTTGCCCTGACACCACCCTGTCGACTAGACCATGGCACTAAGTGCCATGTAATAAATCAGAACATTTCAATATGATTAAATGTTTTGCAGACTTTTTGGGTCGTCGGTTCATTTTGTGTTTTCGCTTTTGAAAGAAAGTATCAGATATAATTTGAGTGCTCTGTCAGACAGCCTCCCTCATATAATTTGCTTTTAAAATTTTCTTCTGTTGATCTTTTCATTATAAAGCCTTTCAGTATCTTCCATTAAAATTAGGTATTTTACAATGAATTCTCTATTCTATTAAACTTCCTCTTTGCCTATTTCGTAAGAGGAATGCTGGATAGAGAGTAAATATTTTCAAATGAACTGACCCGTTTCACTAACACAGCACTTTGTGTGTTTAAGTTGATGTCACACAAAAATTGTGAGGACTATAAAACACATCAGCAGATGAAGAATCTCTTGGTCTCAAATAAACAAGCCACCTTGCCAAGCTTTGTAGCCTATTACATACTGATTACTTTCACAAGTATGAAAGTATGTTTGCTTTGCTGAAGTGCATAACTTTTAAGCAAATTAAAATTCCTAAAATAATTTGCATAAACAAAACCAGAGTTGCAGCCTGGGGGCATTTTACTAGATTGGTGTAGAAAGAGAACAGAAGGAGCTGGACTTCAGGGTCTCAGTCCCAGGAAGTCCTGCATGCAAATAGGTGCACAAACCTTATGTGGCATGTGCTGTGAATCTGGACCATTCTGTAGAGTACAGGCTTATTTTACATGGCAAGCTGACAAGCAATGTACTCAGAATAGACCTTCAGTGCTTTCTGAACACAAGGAACTTACTGTGAGGGCAAGTCATCATCAGTCAGTGCATCTCGTAAGTTCATTATGTTCCAGATGTATAGCACATACTGTATACACATTTGATCTGCAGGTGAGCAGCAGCTGTCAGATGTATTCCTGGCATCAGGAAAGCTTAACAGAACTATTGCCCTTGCTCTGATCACATGGCTCGTGTCCACCTGCTGTGCCTGTGCTGCCATTTTATGTGCAATAGATTCCTGCAGCGATGGTAGCCACTTGCCTGTCTTTTTCTCTGGAAACCATTTGGCTCTCTTAAGCATTGCTTCAAATTATAAAGAGTGACCAGAGAAAATATATGTATGTGTGCATATACATATATACGGATGATTAACAATCTCTCCGCCCTTTCCCTGAGATCACATTTTGTATTTGAATAAACATCTTTGTTTCTTGCTTTTGGATACCCACAGCCACCCATCCATAAAGATGACTGCATATACTGAAATCAGAGCTACTCTATATTTTATCTGAGGGTGAAGAAGATTCTTGCAATATAACTCCATATTGTGAGGGACACCATCCTGTAAGGCTTCTGCTTGGGGCCCTTCTATTAGACTATGAAGGTGGTCTCTCTATGGGTATACCTGTACTGCTTTTCACGACCCCATGTCAAGGATATGCTCATGTGTTGTTCTCCCCTCAGCTTGATCCATACATGTCCACTCTGCAAGCCATGTCTTATCTCTTGTTTATCCTTGTCTCATCTGCCTTTTGGCAGGAGCAAATTCAGATGCATCAGGTATCTCAACATTTTGTGCCAATCAGCACCTCAGCCTTTCAGGACCATCAAGTTTCAAGAAATAGGTAGAGCAGGGTTTGCCCCACCACTGTTCAAGCTTCAGGATCTTCCAGATGCAGCAGCTCTAAGCTGTCAGATTCTCTGTTGCTCTCAGCAGAAGCCAGTGCTACCCAGAACACTATCTCTGTTCTGCAGCTCTGGGGTATGAAGATGTCCCTCTTCTCCCTAGCATCAATCTCCTGGACAATAATATCACACTACTCCCCTCTCTCAACACAAACCCCACAAAAACCACTCTGGCCAGAGGGCTGCTGTGCTGTGTCTCCCTAGGACTTGCAGCTGAATAGCACAACTTGATTACCCTGTCAAACCCAGACTCTGCTCTTGCACCCACCAGGCTTTACCTTAATGCTTAACCTCTGTATTGTACCAGACTTCCCAGCATCACCTTCAGGGGTTGTACAAAGGAGGTGGTATTTCTCATATATTGCATGCCTGGTAGTATTGTTATCTGCTATCTTGTGTCATGCTTCAAATGTCAGTTTTGGCAGGCCAGCTGAAGAGCCCAGATTTGCACAACAAATTTCTTTCAATTGTGCTCAACCATTTCCACTGAACTGACCAATAAGACAGTGATGAGAATATCTCTGCCAGCTTGAATTCTCTCCTGCACCAGTCTGCAGAACCCAATCAAACCTATGCTTCCTTTAAAACACTTGGATGAGATTGCTTCAAGTCTGTACTTGCAATGCCAAAGAATTTGCTGAGGAAGAACTATTCCTTTTGCTTATACATTTTAGATCAGAATGTGTTTTCTGCACATTTTCTTCACATTTGCTGAAGAGAAATGACAGACCGCCCTTCTAGCATTAAAGGGCTTTTTCTGTCCAGTGATATAGCCAAACATCATAACTTTTGCCAGTGTAGACAGAAATCAGGTAACAGTTGAAAAATACAATGCTGCTTTAAAGGAGGTAATAGTCATATTTAAGTTTAGAAGTATGTCAAATAGAATGATTAAAGATCAGGTCCTTGAAAATCATTACACAATGTACTTGTGCTTAAGAGCATTTGCAGCTTGAATAAGATCTAACAATACAGGAAAGCTTAACTAAGCCACCCATGGCAGAAGTAGAAAATGATATGTCAGGGTACAGCAATCACTGTTCGAGCCGTGCAACCGTTTTGTATGGGGTTGAAAGTCTGATATGTAAAAACACAATACTGAAAAAAAAAAAACAAATTCAGGGGTTTCTGGGTTCAGCCAACTCAGAAAACACAGAGGAAAATACATTACTTCTATGGATCTATGGAACACACTGTAAATTACACTGAATGCCCAGCAAAAGAAGCAAAATGGGTAGAATGATTTGGTATTTTACTACCATATGCCTTAATGCTCCACTATACTACAAAATATGTGAAATAAATGAGCCAGATGTTGTAGTTTTGTGTGTGGATGGAAGCAATATACTGGTAACATTTTTGTGATAGCATCGAAATGGTCCCAGGCTACTCTCTCAGCAGTCGACCTTACTGCCTAATGCTTGGTTTTTGCAGCTTTGTAGACTAACTCAAGTAGCATCCATCAGTTGCAGAAAACTTAGCAGCAAATTGAAAATCACTAAAGGAACACTGCAATTGATTCTTACTATTAGTAGCCAAGAGCCATGCATAATGTAGCAGCTACTATTAATTGCACAGGTACTCGATTATTTAAATAGGTTTTGCAGATATTTAAAATGCATGGCAGGACAGTACCATACAGTGAATACTTTATCAACACTCTCTCTAAAGTTAATATGTTAAGAGGCACTGCAGATTCTTTTTGGCACCACATCAAAACAATTCAGAACTTTATTATATCCATTCTGTTTTAAGAATGTATTATATAGCATGCCATTTATAATGGATATAAAATGCTTAAAGACAGTTTTATTTAAGAATCTTTTGTAAAAGTGATATATAGCCCAGAAGAACTATGACGGGAAAAGATCAAAGGAAAAAAAAAATGTTGTTTTTCTCCTTTTTCCCCCCTCCAGTTTGTTATCTCTACATTTGACAGTGCTCCAGGTGGACAGCTTAATTATTTTCTACTCTGTAGCTAGTCAGGTGTCAATTCCCATTCTTGTTTCAAAGGTCGTAGCAGCAAAAGAGGGCGGGGGGAAGGAAGGAAATGAAAAAGGGCAAACCCAAAATCTGTCAGGACTCTCAAAGACAGTAATGAACTCACACCTTTCATTCATATTTTTGTTGGCAAGGACCCCACAAGTGTCAAGAAATATAAGCCAGGGTACACTAAGGTTTTCCTTATTTTGATATGCTGTAATAACATGAGCATATATAAATTAGTGGCAGAAACTGATTTTTTTTTTTTAAACCTTGTACTAATGAGTAACAGACCAAGGTGGCAATGAGTTAGTCAATTCAAAGATGAGTTACATTCCACTCTTTATGTTGCATCAAATTCTAGCTGATTTAATAACTCTTTTGAATTTCTTGTCTTGTTTTGGAACAAAACAGAGGAAAATGCTGAAAGCTGAGCTGATTTCATAGGTTTCTTGGACATTAGGTTCGGTTTCACAAGAAGACCATTCTCATTACTAGGAGTGTATGCAAATAAAAGCTTGGTCCCCTGGTTGGGGATCCCACTATAGCTAGAGAGATTGTCTAATCAATACAGGAAAAGGAAAGATGTTGTAAATAGAATTTATAGGAAGGAATTACCTAATTCCCATTGACAATAATATTTTGATCATTAATATTTGAGCACTTCAGGCTACTTTCAAACACCCTTTCAAGAACTTAATTCCCTCTACAGCTCAAAAGAGACCAAGCTTTGGATAGTTCACAGATGTTCATTCTTTAAATTGTTGAATGCTTCTACTACATACTCAGAAGTTCCTATTAAGATAAAGTAAACAAATTCCATCTTTTTAATGTTATGCATGTGTTGGATGAAAATGCCATCCAGAGGGACCTTGACAGGCTTGAGAGGTGGGTCTGTATGAACTACATGAAGTTCAACAAGGCCAAGTGCAAGGTCCTGCACGTAGGTCAGAGCAATCCCAAGCACAAATACAGGCTGGGCAGAGTATGGATTAGGAGCAGCCGTGAGGAGAAGGACTTGGAGGTGATGGTTGACGAGAAGCTCAACATGAGCTGGCAATGTGCCCTTGCAGCCCAGAAGGACAACCGTATCCTGGGCTGCATCAAAGGAAGCATGGCCAGCAGGTCGAAGGAGGTGGTGATTCTCCCCCTCCACTCTCGTGAGACCCCACCTGCAGTACTGTGTTCAGCTCTGGGGTTCGCAACATAAGAAGGACATGGACCTCTTGGAGCAAGTCCAGAAGGCGGCCACGAAGATGATCAGAGGGCTGGAGCACCTCTCCTATGAAGACAGGCTGAGAGAGTTGGGGCTCTTCAGCCTGGAGTAGAGAAGGCTCTGGGGAGACCTTATAGCAGCCTTTCAGTACCTGAAGGGGGCCTGCAGGAAAGCGGGAGAGGGGCTTTTTACAAGGGCATGTAGTGATAGGACAAGGGGGAGTGGTTTTAAACTGGAAGAGGGTAGATTCAGATTAGATATTAGGAACAACTGAGAGATTTAGATTTATCTGTAGGAGGTGAAAGAGACTTGTAAGTACTGGAAATTCTCATTCTTTAAATTTATTCCCCCCCCCTGCCCTCCCCCAACTGAATAATGCCATCCCCCAGGACACAGGGAGACCAACATCGTTTTTGCATGACTGAATATTTGCCAAACTGCAAAGGGTGTAGTTAATGCAATTGCAGTGCTTCCTGAAGTACTTTCTACTGAGATTCGGGAGCATACTTTCTTTCTAGAACGTAGAGCTAGGATAAATCAACACAATGCTCCTTAAACTAACAGTTACTCTACTTTATGGCAGCTAGGAACTTAATCTTTGAAGACTTTAGAAAGTATACTTCCGAATGGCTGGCATTTTCCAAGTGTTTCTCGTGATAACTCATTATTTTTTCCTCTGACATTCTGTTATTTTCCTTAGCCAAGATGTCTTTTGCGACTGAAAGTAGTTAAAGGAAAAGATTGTCACTGATGACTCAGAGTAGCACAGAAAGTTGAGCCAGAAATATCACATGGAGGCGGAACTGAAAGACGGGCTACCATCAAAGTTACAAGTATCTCCTTTCTGCTTGCATGAACAACCTTTACCTTTATATTAGTCATTTATTGCTTGGTGCAACGGTACATCAGCCAGCATATCATCTTTAACCTAACGATTGTTTCCTCTTAAACAAGAAAATTGTGTAATGTCAAAAAACACAACAGGAACAAGAAAAATAACTTTTCATAGCAAATCTTATATGATTGATAAATGTTTTCTGGGCTAGCTTATGCACTCTGATACCTGCTTACCCGAATAAAAGGCAAGGGACCAAAGATAGTACAGTATTAGTATCGCTACAGTTGGGACACAGTTACCAGTCTTTTTCTAGAGGTAATTAGACACTGGGTATAGAACTACAACTGCATGAGCAAATAATCATTCTTTCTTCAACTACAGAAATCCTAGCATTGTTGGCCATCTCCGGGCAAGCATGAAACACTGAAACTTCAGCTGCAAAATTAATTGCTCTTGGAAGATGCAAGTTTTCAGAGTTTATCAACTTTATTTCTCAGGTACTCTGCCAGCCCAATTTCTATAAATTCATTATTTTTATTAGTGAGAGTCAAATGGTTAGCACAAGCAAGTTCAACAGTACTTAAACTAGTCTGGATATTCATGTAACAGTGCAAAAATGTTGATAGTAAATCTGCCAAAATAGATCTAATCAATCTAGCAATTCCTACTATTCAGCAAGAGTTCCTTGATTCTAATACCACAGCACCTCAACCACTACCTTCCCTTCCCCAAGGCAGAAATTGGGCTTGTGTTTTGACCACAAAACCAGACAAGGGAGAAAAACAAAGCTGTAGAGCTGAAGTGACCATTCCCACACATCAGTGAGAGCAGTAATACTGATTAACAGATGCAGCCAATAAACACTGTTCACACAAATTGAAATTTGTTCTTGTGATGCATCCAATCAATAATGAATAGCAAACAAATTAATGAAGTCCAAGGTCTATTTACAAAGCACAAACAAAACAAAAAGAATGAAACTGATCATATTAATTATTTGCAGCTAGGAGTTTCACTACATTTAGCACTGAATGATTTGAAAAGAGCTCACTACAAATGCACAAATCTCTGCTTTGAGTCAAAGCCTGAAGGTACTTGAACAAGCCCTGAAATACCTCTTAACCAAGTGTTCTAACCAGGAAGTCACACGATATTCAGGGTTGTATATCTCTAGTTAGCTTTTGTTTGTATGGAAGAAATGTCAAAAGTTTAAATTGAAAGAAGGAAAGGAAAATTTAAATCACATAAAACAGCAACCAGTTCCCAATCCATTTTTAAAATTACTTTGAAAGTTCTTTGTACTGTGCTTTAAGATCTGTGGATGAGACATGCTGAGTAAGAGCAAAGTATGATTATTAGTGCCTCCTGAGAGAAGAAAAAGTCTCTTATTAGGAGGTTTTATGGTGAGTGGAATGACAGGCCTCCTATTCTGACTATAAATTCTGGGCATTTCAACATAAGAGTGATAAATGAAAAACAATATGTTAATATGTTTTAAGTAATACTATATATATTATATATAATATAGTATTCCTTGTCTGAGTCTTACTTTCCTGTTACTTTCACAAAAATTTATTGCTAGGAATTTATTAGGAAAAGACTCAGTGATCACAAGAAGAGATCCCAAAGTACAGGTGCAATACCAATAGCACTGTTGTAATAAAACCGAAGGACAGTAATTTCACTGATAAATGATGTCGTTAGAGTTAGCTGTGCAGGACTAAATAAAGTACCCTACCCCATAGAGAACAGTGATTTCTGATCTACAGGTACATCATTAAATAACATCTTGAGACATCACTAGTTAATTTTTCCCGGCTGCATATATAAATATAGAATGCTTACCTGTACTTTTCCTCATGATTTTTCCATGCTAGCCCAGGTGATATAGACATACCAGCAAACAAGTTGAATTACTGGGCTCTGGTAGAAGTTCTTTGTGCCAGTTAAGATCCAGAGATGCTGCTAATACTCCAGAGACGAGCCATCCTCACATGTCATATAATATGCAGATTCACATCTACCGCCACCCTAGATTGCTCTCTTAGTTCACTGGGGAAAAATCAATAATAAATCTGCTTGATTTGCCTCAGAGAAAAGTTAAAGAGGGCATCACAAAAATCCCTCCAATTACAGGTGTGCTATGCCACTCAATTTAGTACTTTAACTCATCTAGAACAGACAGAACTGATAAACCTAGAGAGCTGTGAAAACAGATCCTAAAAATCCACAGATCCTAGAAAAAGTGTTGCCATTGTTCCTTCCCAAAGCAGCTGTAGTACTCCTGGACCTAGATCAGCTCTCTCTAATGAGTACTTAATGGGGTAGGTGAATGCTGGAAGAAGCTACCTAGAGAGATGGAATCTCCTTGAGATATTGCCACAATCACATCGTATGAGCCCCGTTGACCCAATCATATCAGGTCAGCACAATCTGAGGGGTGGAAGATTGTAAACTGATGCCTACCCAAAAGCAGAGATTAAGTAGTATGGTTCCTAACTCCATAGACACGAAGTACTATATAATAAGTGACATCTTCAGAAAACACCAGGAGCCTTTCCTTGGAGGGGTAGGATGAGGTGAGGGAGGGGGGAGCTGAGTATGAAGATGAGGATAAGCCTGCACTTGAAAATATTAAGATGGTGATTGAAAAATGGAGACTTGTTATAAGGTATCCAGAATTGGCTAAATTGTGATCTAAGGTGTCTGGTTCATTGGCAATGTCATGTTTAATTGCATTACTGCACTTGAAGACTGTGAATTTTTCTGACTTTAAATTATAGGAGAGGTGCCAAGTGAAATTGTTAATCTACATAAACAACATGAAAGCTACGTTATTCTTAGAAAAAATCATAATAGGAAGATATGTTCAATCAGATATAGCTCCAGAAGTGTTCCTTGCAGCTCTTTTGGTAGGCTTTCACATCCAAAATTGTATTTTTACCAACAATTACACTAGGGTTTATACTTTATATTGTCATTTTCCCCTGTCACCTTAACATAAAGCTATCAAAAGTATTTCAGAGTATCATGTGTCTATGCAAGTAGTAGTCTGTCAGCTTCTATCTTTAGGTATATAATGAATCAAAAGCTTAGAGAAAAGAAAAAAAGATAAAGAAGAGCAAATACCAAAGGCACAGTGATAAATCTGCCTATTTCTACCTAAGATAGCTATTAATTTCACTTCAAGCACTTAGATGAATCAAATAGAGCTATCATCCATTACAGTGTTGGGAAACTCATACTTTTCAGACCAACCAGCTTCATGGAAATGTGCTGTCTGGTTTTTATGTGTGTATATTCAAACTCCCTCACTCAATTAGACAAACTAAAACACTAAGTGAAACTCAGCTCAAACAATGTCAAGACTAAGCAAAAATACTGTATTTCCAATGAGCTTTGAACCCCAAATATAACTTAACTCAAATTCACTTCTCTTGACTCACTTTCTATAGCCTGATCCACATGCTCATGCATTAAAACCACAATATATGACTGTAGGCTGGGAAGTGTTCTGAGAGAGCTGGAAACCAATATAGACCAAATCCCGACTGTGTAAGTGGACAAAGAGTTTAAACTGGCCTACTGTGTAATCAGAAATGGCTAGTGATTTCACATGTCTTCATTATGGGTACATGATAACAATCACTTGGCATCTAGATTATATACCAAGGTCTAATCACTAAATTGGATATGACACATAATCTAAACATGAGCATCTCTGAAAATCTAGCCCTTTCAAAGAGTCTTAAGATAATATCTCAATTTTAAGATGCTTAAAATCATCAATCATCTTCAAAAACATTGCCAAGTGTTTTATCAAACAAGGTTACAGGGAAAGCTCACTAAAATGAGAAGCTCATGTTTAAAGTATTCTTTCACTGGTACTGTTTGATGCTTGATACAACAATAACTATATTTTCAGGTAGCATTAGCATGTTAACGAATCCTGTCCATCACTGTTTCTGAATCACTAATGCATTCTTAATAGCTGATAAACCAGAACCTTGGGGTGCAAAGTTCTATTAACATGCTAATGCATGCAATTGTCCCTGCCTGCTTTAGAATTAGAGTGTGGGTCGTTAGCCAATACAAGGCCATTTGTCATTTTGTTAAAGCCATTAACAATGACAAAAGAGAGAGATGCTGTCTGCCAATCAGCATTTTTTATCGACTAACAGCTAAATATAACAAAAAACCTGCCTGTAAAGCAGTACAGGGAAAAGTCATACTACCATAGCACCTAACTTACTGGTTTTAGAAGCCCCGTGAATTATTTGTATTTAGCATGTGCATCCAGAAATTTGGCAGCTGGCTCTATATTCCTTGGCTCAAAAATCTCAATTTTTCTGAGTGCCTTATAACTTCAGTATGATGAACTTAAAAAGGAGTAGTGATATGCCTCGGTTCCAAATTCAGGACTTTCCTTGGCAAAAGTTATTCCACCCACAGCATTTGTTTTGAATATAACAACATAGCTCTTCTTCAATTTTATGGAAGATATAAAAGACTCTTCCTTTCCACTCATGTGAAACTGAGTTACTCCCTGAAATGAGTGAAGTTATACTGGTTTAAAAACAAGCCACTGATGAAGGAGGCAGTTGCTCAGACCTGGTATTTTCAAGTATTTTACAGGGGTAAAAAAAAGAGTGTCAACAGCTTGATCCATACACATAAATGCAACATCAAAGGAAGAGTGGGATAAAAATCTGTACTGACTTGCAGATTTGGCTTAACATCTTTGTGAAGGCAAATAGGGCAGCAGCAGCAGCACTCCGCACCAGTTGCCATGTTAATTAAGGGTCATGATACCCTGTGAGTAGTCTTGATGAGCACTGAAAGGCTGTCTGATTTTGGCAGTGCACATAGCAAAAGGACATCACTTCTGGGGCCAGTGTGGCCCAGTTTCTTCCTGATGAGAGAAATTGTCCTTTGGTATTCATCCTGTAGGCACAGAGAGAGACGTGATGTGCAGAAAGGATTAGAGAAGCATCAGTCCCCAATGCTGAATGTGCACAAAGTAGCAAGGCCTTTTATCCAGCCTTACTTATCCTATGAATCCATTTGATGAGCCAGCTGCAATCCCATTTCAGAGCACGTAAGGAGTGCCTTGATGAAAATGTTTTGTATATTAAGGAAAGATTATAATATTCTCTTCTCATGCGACAAATCTCTGTTGTTCCAGTCTTTAACAGAAAACCACGGGGGAATGTTTTGATGGCTTGAGGTATGAACTAGCATAAAGCAAAAAGTAGACAGATTCTTTCAGCCAAATCTACCCAGATGCAAAATTCCTTTTCATTTCTGTTTGTGACCCTCTTGTGAACAGTTTCTCAAGAACACTTGAGTACTACAGTATTACCAGTACTTTTACCATTCAATTTTTTTTAGCTTGGAAACTAAAATCCAGAAATATCTGCCAAACGTATATTTTGCACTATTTATTTGTGGAATTTCTACTTTTCACAGAACTGTTTTATTACCTGAGTCATCAGATAAAAGAAACACGCACACTTACACCGTTCAAGAAATGATCAATCATTTAAAAATGCACAGATTGGATAAAATTAACAGACCAGTGCAATTTGTAATAGGCTAGTGGATAATTCATAAACAGAAAAGGTGACATTGAAATCAATTATTCATTGGAAATTATTTGCTTAGCTCTACTGCAGTCAAATTTCTACTCAGCTCTAGAATGAAACCATTATGCATTCATTCTTGTTTGCATCCTAATTAGTTTTTGAGCCTGGCTTAGCAATGCAATATGCCACTACATCATTTAGCTTGGTGTTCCTTAACAGAGGTCTGAAAGACAATTTGACATCTTGAGATCATGACAGCTGCTGCAATGGTATGATCTCAGTATATTGAGAGCGAGGAAAAAAGAGAATTGGTAATGTACAGGATGCAATGGGAAGAAATATCTGTCTCCTTTTAAACACGATAAAATAAGAAAATAGATTCTATGATCCACTCACTGAACCTTACGAGTTATAAAATTACTAGACAGGGCAGTACATATTCTCAGGTTTGCATTTGCTGCCTTCGCAGATAAGTAACCAGCACAGACTTAAGCACACCCTGAGCTGTGTCATTAGACTGACAACATCCAATTAAAGTGCAGATGAAAATTTTCAAGTTATTGTATCATTACAAAACCCCAAATCTTATATAGAAAAAATTTATATCTTGCATATCCAAGTGACAGACAAAAAATGAGAGACAATAGCAACAAACATTGTGACTAAAATAAAACAGAATATATATGTATATATATAGTTTGTAAAGCAGCACATATTCCTAGACATTTGCCATACATTGCAAACTGCACACCTGACCTTCCATACACAAGTTTTCTAAAGCTGCTAATTCTCTGTCTTATCATGAGTTTCATTGACTTGGCACTTGGCCTGAGAGTCTTAAACCTCAGAGCTTCGTGATAATGTGGGAGGCTCAAATGAGAGAAAAAGACATATCTTTTGTAGTTGAAGAGCAAAGTTTGAAAATATGCATTTCAGAAAGCTCAGACAACATAAGGTAAACAATAAAAAAACACATTAATATATTTTAAACCAAATGCTTGGCCCACGATGTCTTGAATCTGGAAATGTCAGGAGCTTCTAAAGCGTGGCTCTGGGGCTCTGAGACGATGCTAGAGCCCTGTCTCATCTCGCTGCGGTATCTCTCTTCTACTCGTGCTACAGAGCTATTCTTGCTAACAGCTTCAAGACAGAACAAGTTATGCATGCGTGCTGTGCTGCATCATGCTTATAAGTTAAATTATACCTAATTTTTTCAATGGGTGATAGGGAAAATACAGTCTATGAAGCACATGCAAAACCTAGCCCTTCAGTCATCAAAATAAGGGACCCAGCCAGGGTCAGCAGTAAATCTCCTCCAGGCCCCAGCCTTGGATTTTCTTCCACAGAAACCAGGGCAGAAGGAGAGGATGACGCACACCTACATCTCACCCCAACTCAGAGTCAAGATGCAACTGGGGCATCTGCCCAGATAAGGGAAATGGAGGCTTCTCCAGAAACTCATTAGTTTGGAAATACTTTACTGAGCCCATAGAGTCTTAAGGCTTAATGCTTTGTTGAAGTCTGTGGTGAGGAATCTCAAGTTTGCCTTTCCCTGTTTAATATCTGACTGCATACATCTATATATTGATGTAGAGTTACACACATACAAAATTGTCCTGGTTTGGCCTAAACCAGGCCGATTTTCCTTTCAGTGATTTTTACTTTCAGCTAAGTCTCCTCTAAGTAACTGCACTTTCTGAAACTAACTGCATGTTTGCAGACAGTGTCTGCTTCCAGGACTGATAACGCTCGAAGTTTGTAGTTATCACTGAGGCACCGGTAGGGCTATTGTGCAGTAAGGCTCTTGCTGTACTTATTCTTAGAGAAACCAAGGTCACTGCTGAATTCCTCACTGCTTACAAGTGAAGAGCCGAAGGGGGGTCGCAGCTGCAGGGGGGAGCAGACAGGGCAGGTGACCCAAAATTGACCAACGAGGGTATTCCATCCCACGCACGTCATTCTCGGTATAAAGGGGGGGGATCACGAGGGTCTCGCCCTCTTTCTGCTATGGCCGGTGTCCAAGGACAACTCCGTCTGTTTTCCTGGTGCCCCCGATCCCGATCCGTGCATCCCTGAATCCAGCTCTCGACCATCGCTAGGCCCAGCCTGGGCCTTCCCAGAGCCTGCCCTGCAGTGCCGGTGGTGACGTGGCTGACTTCAGGGGAGCTCAGTCTTGGTTTTGTATATATATTTGATTATTTCTATTATTATTATTATACTCTTTTTCATTATTATAGTTTATTAAAACTGTTTTAACTTTCCAACCCGGAAGTCTCTCTCCCTTTTCCCTTTCCCTTTCCCTCTGGGGGGAGGGGGGGGGGGATAACAGAGGGCATCTGCCATAGGTTTAATAGCTGGCCCAGCTTTAAAACCGTGACAGATTTATTGGCGCCCAACGTGGGGCACGAAAGAAGCTCCGACAGGTTGCTCTGATAAGTCGAATCCCAGCTCTAGTGGGAGGAGACCCGGAGAACTCAGCTGAGAGAGTATCGGAGTTCTTCCCTTGAGATTTACGAGGGGTTGGAAATTAAAACAGATAGCGAAGATGGTAATGTCATTTTTGATCGCTGTGCTATCTCGTCTCTTTATTAAGCCTTTTACAGAGTTAAGTGTAATAATACCTTACTTGCCGTTGTTTGTTAGTGTTTATGTGCAGTTTATCATTGCTGGGTACTGGTCAACATGCATTGTTTTGTTATGGCGTTTCGTACAGATTTATGTCGTGATAAACTGGGTTGTTACTACTCTGACCTCGGTAGCAGAGATTTTATCTGCGCACTCTGGGAGTCCTTTAGCGGATTCTGTTAATGATTATACTTCCAATTTTACTTTGGGAAATAGTACCTTCTCCTTTTCTGCCAAGGTGATTCCAGTAGATTCTGCGAAATTAGGATGGTGCTGTCTAGGTGGCATGCTTTTATTTTCCGTTGTCCTGAATGTGTTTCTGGTGTGGTATGTGATTAGATGTCAGTGCAGCAACAGCGGGAGGTATCATGCTGCCCCTGTAACCAGGAGAAAACACCGAAAGAAATCAGCTAGTAAAGTGAAGGATGATGACTCAGAGGCTTCTAAGGCAGAGCCAGCTCGGGACCCAGGTGAGGGCCCTTCTCAGTCAGAGTCAGGGCCTGACACAGAGGGGGGTTTCCTTGATCGTCTTTTTAAAGCAGACCCATTACACAAGAAGGACAAGAAAGGTCCTTCTAAAGCAGAACAATCACAGGAGGACTCGGACTCGGAAGTAGAGATAACCTACCACTCCTTATCCCTGAAAGAACTGCGAAATATAAGAAAAGATTTTAGTCGTTATGACGGTGAGCCAATTATTACCTGGTTGCTCCGATGCTGGGATAATGGGGCAGATAGCATAGAATTGGATGGTAGAGAAGCCAGACAGTTGGGATCCCTGTCCAGAGATGGTGGTATTGATAAGATGCTTCCAAGAAGGTCGAACAGTATCAGTCTCTGGAGGCGACTCTTGTCAGCTGTAAAGAGCAGGTATCCCTATAAAGATGATGTTATCAGCCACCTAAGCAAATGGACCACTATAGAAAAAGGTATTAACTACCTTAGAGAACTAGCTGTGCAAGAGATCATTTATAAACACCCTCAGGACATTGTAGATCCTGTAAATCCTGATGAAGTGGAATGCAACCGATCCATGTTCTGGAAGGTTGTGAAGAGTGCTCCACCAACACATGCCCATACATTGTCAATATTAGTCTGGGGAGAAGATGCTATGGCACGTTCTACTGTGGGCGAAATGGCTAACTATATGCGACAGTATGAAGATAGTATTTCTTCCCCACTGCAGGCCCGTGTCTCGGCTGTGGAAAAACTGACTAAGGAGAACAAGGACTCATTTAAACAACTGTCAGACAAACTGTCCATGATCGAGAATAAACTTGACTCTCTACCTACACAGGCCCGTGTTGCAGCCTTTAGGAGGAAACGCCCTCCTACTGGACCGGCTCAAAGGAAACGGAACACGTCACGAGGTATCCTGTGGTTTATCCTGCGTGATTATGGGGAGGACATGAACAGATGGCATGGACAACCTACCAGTACCCTACAGGCACGAGTACGTGAGTTGCAAGCTAACAGAAACACCAGAGAGAATTTTCCTAGGAGGATGGCTGCTCCAGTTACCAATGAGCAGGACCCCAGTCAGGGTAGATGGGCCTCAAATCCCTTTTTTCCAAGAGTGAATAGGGGAAATGAAGGTCCAGTCCCCGTGAGCTGCACGAATCCAGTCTTTAATTAGAGGGGCCCTGCCTCTAGCCAGGAGGAGGAGAGGGACAACCGAGTTTATTGGACTGTGTGGATTCGATGGCCTGGCACATTAGAACCACAAAAGTCTCGAGCCCTGGTAGACACTGGTGCACAGTGCACCCTCATGCCATCGGATCATAAAGGGACAGAATCTGTCAGTATCTCGGGAATAACAGGGGGATCTCAAGAGCTATCTGTATTGGAGGCCGAAGTGAGCCTAACTGAAAATGAATGGAAAAAGCACCCCATTGTGACTGGTCCAGATGCTCCATGCATCCTTGGCATAGACTACCTTAAGAAAGGGTATTTTAAGGACCCAAAAGGATATAGATGGGCCTTTGGTGTAGCAGCTGTAGAGACTGAGGACATTAAACAGCTGTCTACCTTGCCTGGCCTCTCAGAGGATCCTTCTGTTGTGGGGTTGCTGAAGGTTGAAGAACAACAGGTGCCAATTGCTACTACCACGGTGCACCGACGACAATATCGCACCAATCGAGACTCCCTGATCCCCATTCATAAACTGATTAGACAATTAGAAAATCAAGGAGTGATTAGCAAGACTCGCTCACCCTTTAATAGTCCTATATGGCCAGTGCAAAAGTCTAATGGAGAATGGAGATTAACTGTGGACTATCGTGGCCTAAATGAAGTTACGCCACCGTTGAGTGCTGCTGTGCCAGACATGCTAGAATACGAACTGGAGTCAATACGAACCTTCAATACGAACTGGAGTCAAAGGCAGCCAAGTGGTACGCCACTATAGACATTGCTAATGCATTTTTCTCTATTCCCTTGGCACCAAAGTGCAGGCCACAGTTTGCTTTTACCTGGAGAGGTATCCAGTACACCTGGAATCGACTGCCCCAGAGGTGGAAACACAGTCCTACTATTTGCCACGGACTGATCCAGACTGCACTAGAAAAGGGTGGAGCTCCAGAACATTTGCAATATATTGATGACATCATTGTATGGGGTGATACAGCAGCAGAAGTTTTTGACAAAGGGGAGAAAATCATCCAAATTCTTCTGCAAGCTGGTTTTGCCATAAAAAGAGGCAAGGTCAAGGGGCCTGCCCGGAAGATCCAGTTTTTAGGGATTAAATGGCAAGATGGGCGTCGCCAGATCCCGATAGAGGTGATCAACAAAGTAACAGCTATGTCCCCACCAACTAACAAAAAGGAAACACAAGCCTTCTTAGGCGTTGTGGGTTTCTGGAGAATGCATATTCCAGATTACAGCCAGATTGTACGCCCTCTTTATCAAGTGACCAGAAAGAAGAATGACTTTCGTGGGGCCCTGAACAACAACAGGCTTTTGAACAGATTAAACAAGAGATTGTGCATGCAGTAGCCCTTGGACCAGTCCGTACAGGACAAGATGTTAAAAATGTGCTCTACACCTCAGCTGGGGACAATGGTCCTACCTGGAGCCTCTGGCAGAAAGTGCCAGGGGAGACTCGAGGTCGACCCCTAGGATTTTGGAGTCGAGGATACAAGGGCTCCGAGGCCAATTACACTCCAACTGAAAAAGAGATACTGGCAGCATATGAAGGAGTTAGAGCTGCCTCAGAGGTAATTGGTACTGAGGCACAGCTGCTCCTGGCACCCCGATTACCAGTACTAGGCTGGATGTTCAAGGGTAAGGTTCCTACTACTCATCATGCAACTGATGCTACATGGAGTAAATGGATTGCATTAATTACACAGAGGGCTCGAATAGGAAACCCTAATCGCCCAGGAATCTTAGAAGTGATCATGGACTGGCCAGACGGCAAAGACTTCGGAATGCCACCAGAAAAGGAGGTGATACGTGCTGAAGAAGCCCCACCATATAATGAACTACCAGAGGATGAGAAGCAGTATGCCCTGTTCACCGATGGATCCTGCTGTCTTGTAGGAAAACATCGGAAGTGGAAAGCTGCTGTATGGAGTCCTATACGACGAGTCACAGAAGCCACAGAAGGACAGGGTGAATCAAGTCAATTCACAGAGGTAAAAGCCATCCAGCTGGCTTTAGACATTGCTGAACGAGAAAAGTGGCCAAGGCTGTATCTTTATACTGACTCATGGATGGTAGCAAATGCCTTGTGGGGGTGGTTAAAGCAGTGGAAGCGAAGCAACTGGCAGCGCTAAGGGAAACCTATTTGGGCTGCTGAACTGTGGCAAGATATTGCTGCTCGGCTAGAGAAACTAGTCATGAAGGTACGTCATGTAGATGCTCACGTACCTAAAAGTCGGGCAACTGAGGAACATCGAAACAACCAACAAGCGGATCAAGCTGCTAAAGTGTTCCAAATAGACTTGGACTGGGAACATAAAGGTGAACTATTTTTAGCTCGGTGGGCTCATGACACTTCAGGTCATCAAGGGAGAGATGCAACATACAGATGGGCTCGTGACCGAGGGGTGGACTTAACCATGGACTCTATTGCACAGGTTATCCATGATTGTGAAACATGCGCCGCAATTAAGCAAGCCAAACGGTTAAAACCTTTGTGGTATGGGGGGCGGTGGTTGAAATATAAATATGGGGAGGCCTGGCAAATTGACTACATCACACTCCCTCAAACCCGCCAGGGTAAACGTTATGTGCTTACCATGGTGGAGGCGACCACCGGATGGTTGGAAACATACTCTGTGCCCCATGCCACTGCCAGGAACGCTATTCTGGGCCTTGAAAAGCAAATCTTGTGGCGACATGGCACACCAGAGAGAATTGAGTCGGACAATGGGACTCATTTCAAAAACAGTCTCATAGATAACTGGGCCAAAGAGCATGGCATCGAATGGGTATATCACATCCCCTATCATGCACCAGCATCTGGGAAAATTGAACGGTATAATGGGCTGTTAAAAACTACCCTAAAAGCAATGGGGGGTGGAACCTTTAAAAACTGGGATAAGCATTTGGCACAAGCTACCTGGCTAGTTAACACCAGAGGATCTATCAACCGAGCTGGCCCTGCTCAGTCAGACCTTCTACATACAGTAGAAGGAGATAAAGTCCCTGTGGTGCATGAAAGGAATCTATTGGGAAAAACTATCTGGGTTCTTCCTGCTACGGGCAAAGGTAAACCCATTCATGGGATTGCTTTTGCTCAAGGACCTGGATGTACTTGGTGGGTGATGCTGCAGGATGGTGGAGTCCGATGTGTCCCTGAAGGTGATCTGATCTTGGGTGAGAATACTTAATTCTGAACTGCATGATGTTAATTGCTGCATAATGCTAACAGTGTTCATAAGTGTCTTTCAGGTTGAAGCAGTGGCGATGAGACCGGAGCTAGCTGCAAGTGGCGCCCAGTAACCTCCTCGAGACTGACATCTTTAACCTGCAACCCGTGGGCATGAACCGTGACAAAGCTCATACCATCTCTCCTACCCTGGGAGACTCCTAGCCAGATGGAAACCCACAATCCTGAACTAAATGAACTTGATGAACTTTTTTTTTTTTTTCTGTATAGAGATGAATCATAAACTAATGTTATCTGTATATATTTTAAAATGAAAAGTTAGTGGTGATCTGAGTATGACGTGAATGGTATGGAATAAGGGGTGGAATGTCCTGGTTTGGCCTAAACCAGGCCGATTTTCCTTTCAGTGATTTTTACTTTCAGCTAAGTCTCCTCTAAGTAACTGCACTTTCTGAAACTAACTGCATGTTTTTGCGGACAGTGTCTGCTTCCAGGACTGATAATGCTCGAAGTTTGTAGTTATCACTGAGGCACCGGTAGGGATGTTGTGCAGAAAGGCTCTTGCTGTACTTGTTCTTGAGAGAAACCAAGGTCACTGCTGAATTCCTCACTGCTTACAAGTGAAGAGCCGAAGGGGGGTCGCAGCTGCAGGGGGGAGCGGACAGGGCAGGTGACCCAAAATTGACCAACGAGGGTATTCCATCCCACACACGTCATTCTCGGTATAAAGGGGGGGGATCACGAGGGTCTCGCTCTCTTTCTGCTATGGCCGGTGTCCAGGGAGGACTCCGTCTGTTTTCCTGCTGCCCCCAATCCCGATCCGTGCATCCCTGAATCCAGCTCTCGACCATCGCTAGGCCCAGCCTGGGCCTTCCCGGAGCCTGCCCTGCAGTGCCGGTGGTGACGTGGCTGACTTCAGGGGAGCTCAATCTTGGTTTTGTATATATATTTGTATATATTTGATTATTTCTATTATTATTATTATACTTTTTTTCATTATTATAGTTTATTAAAACTGTTTTAACTTTCCAACCCGGAAGTCTCTCTCCCTTTTCCCTTTCCCTTTCCCTTTGGGGGGAGCGGGGGGGATAACAGAGGGCATCTGCCATAGGTTTAATAGCTGGCCCAGCTTTAAAACCGTGACAAAAATCCAAAAAGAAGATACCTTTTTCTTGTCTTCTTCATATCCTGTATTACCTGTAGAGTTCATATAAATCCCACACAAAATAAGCATAATCACCTGTGAAATGTTACTGCATTGTTCTAAATTATCGCTGGTTTTCTATATTTATTCCTTTCTAGAGTTAAACGTCTCTCATTTAGATGGGATTTTATCATTTTTCTTGTTTGTCTGTTTCGTAGTATGTGAATTTTTTTCACTAACAATTAAATTGCAGAACATTTCAATTAAGATTTAAAACTTCATTAGCCTAATTAGATTTTTTCTCAAAAGAGTGATTTCAAATAAATTGAGATACTTTGTTCATTGATACATTTTGCAATTAATTTATTTTTATATTTTGCACACATCCTGAGGAAAGATTAAAAAGCATATACCACACATACATTAGGGTGGAGGGACAACATTTCTATTCCAGGTTAGTATACTGAAATATTAATACAAACAAAGCAGGAATGGTTGCAAGACATTTTCAGTAAGGTATTATAATGTTGTCTGAGCGATTAAGAAGTCATTTCACAATCCAGCCAGAGGATAAGCCACTCAAAGTCCAGGAAATGGACTGGAAGTCTTTCTCACACCAACAATACAGTTATATGACTTTTAACTCAAATTTTTGTGATATAATTTTGTTCAATCTTCTAATAATATTACATCGTTTTCTAGTAAAAGATTAAAATCTTTGCATTTTCGAAGAGTCTTTCCAAAACACATTCAATTGCTGCAACCATGCTTTCTGTTTTATTCCTTCAGTATTCTCTTATGGTATTGATGATACTATCATAAGATATTATGATAGTTTAAACTTCAATATTCACTACCTTTTCTTTCAGTAACCACAGCAAGGAAGTTGTTTCCAATGGGACACATGAAGTTGAAATTTTTTATCAATTCCCTGGTTTCAGACCCAGTCTCTGAAAAGCAAACTCTTAAAAGCAGGGCTAGAAAAGTCAGACCAGAAATTAAATGCCCATTCATCTTTCAGTTAGGAATTGAAATACTAGGAAATAGTGGTTGGGTTGTAGCTGTAATATTCAAAGGATACAAGCCAGACAAGCTTTGTAGGTAAAGCTAGTAAATTCTACCAGATCAATGGAACTTCCTTAAGTAAGGGCTGATCCTGTCAACTGTTAGGAATTAAAGGAAGAAGACAACTGAACTATAAGACACTCAACAATTTTTAATTTTGCTAATTATTATAGAATTTGACAATTGTGGTTTTTATATATTGTAAAATACTCTAGCTGCATATTCATACTGAGACTTCGATCAGATTCCCAAATGCCTCTGAGCTTCTGATCTGAAATGTTAATCTATGCTTAAAAAACATTTTGTTTGAAGGAAAAGATCTAATTTAAGAACCAGTGATCATGATTCAGGCTAAAATAATTCAGTTTATGGTAAAAGAAGACTCAATTTCCTTTTTTGAGGGTGAAACTTTCAGTAAACTACTGTCTTCCGAGGTTTACTGAAAAGCTGATTCTGAATTGTCCTCTCTGCCTAATAACACATACCCCTCTGAAGTTTAATTCTTTAGACTCAGGCTTTGATAAAGAAATACCAGACACAGTTTCACTTTCATCTGCTAAAGACTTTCATCATCTCTCCTGTTCTAATTGTGCCTGGCTAGGGTGGAATTCATTTCTACTTCAAGTAATGCATTTGTGGTCATAAGGTTAAACACTCTTCACATTAAGATACGTGTTGCTTCTCCTTCGAAAAATAACTGTTCTCAACCATCATGCGTAGAGGAGAAGGAAAACTTGGTAAACCTTTTTTTTTTTCCTTACTTTCCTCTTTCGTGTATGACGTTATTAGTGCTATCCTAGTAGAATTTACTTTAAGCCTTTGTCATCTCTTGACACTTGCTGTGACAGATCACAAGGTTCTGAATTCATTTAGGCACCAGTTGGATTAAGTGACCATTAACTGTCTAGTAGAATAGAATTCTTCACATAAATGTGCAGTATACAGTATCTAAATCAACTGACAAACAGCAGAAAGAAAACTGGAGACAAGCAGCTTAGGGTTTGTTTCCAGTGCTGTGAACAAAACTATAGGCACAAGATAACATAAAGCCCATTGGCTTGTGAGGATGTAGGGCATATTCTTTCTACAACTGACAAAAGAAGGGCATTTATAGTTATAAATGTCTCTCAGCTAGCTTATAACTTTACAACAAAGAGGGCAGGCATTTTCAGTGTGCCCAAAACTAAAATTGTCATGGACTTCAGTGTCCATTAATAAACTAGGGCAAGATATCTCACATATTCTCAAAACTAAATAATACCTTTTATACTTAGGTTCTCAGACTCAAAGGTCTTCCACTGAAAGGTCTAGCAATTGTTTTCTATTTTGGCTCTAGACAAAAAGAGCAAGTCACACCCTGGACCAGTGCAAATTCCATTTCTTGTCAAAGTTGATTTTCTGCCATTTTAAGATGTATTGGTGGCATGAAGAAAGGACACAGAAATCTGGAGAAGTTTTCTAAACAAAACCATGGTGCCAAAGAATGTAAGAACATGTACCATCAAATACCCTTTTTCTCATTCTCACGTCTCCTACTGTAATATTTATTTGTTCTTCACTCTATCTCCTCAAGAAATACTGCTACACCAGCCCACAGTCTTTGTCCTTACTTGTGTAAATAACATGTAGTTACTCATTTGATAGGACTTACTGGTTGAAGTTCATTCTGTGTATCTTGAAGTCAAATTAAGATTTCTATTGACAGTGGTAAGCACTGGATTGGTATGACTGTAGAGAAGATATGTTTCATACTAATGAAAGTAAGTATTTCCTTACTGAAAATTAAGGTAACCAGAACTTGGACTGTTTAGAAGTCCTGTGCAATGTTCTTCAGTTAGAAGGACTGTCTGTGGCTAACCTCGAGGGAGAAGTGGCCTTCAGAGCTGAAGACAGAGAGCTAAGAAAAGCAAAAATTGTCATGACTGACAAAAATAGGCAGGATTTATCTACAGACAACTACTGAAAAGAAGCATGCTTTTCTTCTCAGTGGATTTTAAAACCTCAAGAAATGACACACTTGTTCACTGCTGCAGAAATTATGTGCATGCTCATGGGAAAGCAATTATAGTCCCCGTGAGTATTTGAAATATGAGAATTTTCCAATAAAAGTTACTTTTTATATGTAATTTTTACCGTACCAAAAAAATTGTCTTCCTCTATAAACTATTAGAAACTATGAGAGCACATTTTATAATACAATGTGTCTTAATTATTTTTTCTGGTGAAGCGCCTGCTTTTTTCCAAGAAAATATGTTAATCAACCGTAGTGCCTTTTCAGGCTAATCATCCACAACAACTGAAGCAGAAGTAACCATGCCGCTCAACACAGTCTGTTCAAACATACTGTCTGATATTTGTTCCTTAAAAGGGGATGTTTTTGACTAAAAAAATGAACTGATTTTTCTAAGTTATTTCTCTTCAGTTATTTATACGGTATTTTTCTCTATACAAAATAAGAAATGAGCCAGTACTAACAAATAAACAGATGTGATGGTCTATGAAAGCACTGCCCCACTGCCAATTAAACAGGGGAAATTATTATGAAGCAACAAAATATTTAGAAAGGTAATTGTTTGTATTATATATCTCACTGCAAGGGGCTGAAAGGAAGGAGAGAACAGGAAACTGCTTATCACAGAATCACAGAATCACAGAATCACAGAATCAACCAGGTTGGAAGAGACCTCAGGGATCATCGAGTCCAACCGTTGCCCTGACACCACCATGCCAACTAGACCATGGCACTAAGAGCCATGTCCAGGCTTTTCTTAAACACATGCAGAGATGGTGACTCCACCACCTCCCTGGGCAGCCCGTTCCAATGTCTAATGACCCTTTCTGAGAAGAAATTCTTCCTAATGTCCAACCTGAACCTCCCCTGGCGAAGCCTGAGGCTGTGTCCTCTTGTCCTATAGCTAGCTGCCCGGGAGAAGAGGCCGACTCCCACTTCACTACAACCTCCCTTCAGGTAGTTGTAGACTGCAATAAGGTCACCTCTGAGCCTCCTCTTCTCCAGGCTAAACAACCCCAGCTCCCTCAGCCGTTCCTCGTAGGTAAGACCCTCCAGACCCTTGTCACGGTTTAAAGCTGGGCTGGCGATTAAACCTGCGGCAGATGCCCTCTGTTATCCCCCCCCCCTCCCCCCAGAGGGAAAGGGAAAGGGAAAAGGGAGAGAGACTTCTGGGTTGGAAAATTAAAACAGTTTTAATAAACTATAATAATGAAAAAAAGTATAATAATAATAATAGAAATAATCAAATATATACAAATATATATACAAAACCAAGATTGAGCTCCCCTGAAGTCAGCCACGTCACCACCGGCACTGCAGGGCAGGCTCCGGGAAGGCCCAGCCTGGGCCCAGCGACGGTCGAGAGCTGGATTCAGGAACGCACGGATCGGGATCGGGGGCAGCAGGAAAACAGACGGAGTCCTCCCTGGACACCGGCCATAGCAGAAAGAGAGCGAGACCCTCGTGATCCCCCCGCTTTATACTGAGAATGACGTGTATGGGATGGAATACCCTCGTTGGTCAATTTTGGGTCACCTGCCCTGTCCGCTCCCCCCTGCAGCTGCGACCCCCCTTCGGCTCTTCACTTGTAAGCAGTGAGGAATTCAGCAGTGACCTTGGTTTCTCTCAAGAACAAGTACAGCAAGAGCCTTTCTGCACAACATCCCTACCGGTGCCTCAGTGATAACTACAAACTTCGAGCATTATCAGTCCTGGAAGCAGACACTGTCCGCAAAAACATGCAGTTAGTTTCAGAAAGTGCAGTTACTTAGAGGAGACTTAGCTGAAAGTAAAAATCACTGAAAGGAAAATCGGCCTGGTTTAGGCCAAACCAGGACATTCCACCCCTTATTCCATACCATTCACGTCATACTCAGATCACCACTAACTTTTCATTTTAAAATATATACAGATAACATTAGTTTATGATTCATCTCTATACAGAAAAAAAGTTCATCAAGTTCATTTAGTTCAGGATTGTGGGTTTCCATCTGGCTAGGAGTCTCCCAGGGTAGGAGAGATGGTATGAGCTTTGTCACAGTTCGTGCCCACGGGTTGCAGGTTAAAGATGTCAGTCTCGAGGAGGTTACTGGGCGCCACTTGCAGCTAGCTCCGGTCTCATCACCACTGCTTCAACCTGAAAGACACTTATGAACACTGTTAGCATTATGCAGCAATTAACATCATGCAGTTCAGAATTAAGTATTCTCACCCAAGATCAGATCACCTTCAGGGACACATCGGACTCCACCATCCTGCAGCATCACCCACCAAGTACATCCAGGTCCTTGAGCAAAAGCAATCCCACGAATGGGTTTACCTTTGCCCGTAGCAGGAAGAACCCAGACAGTTTTTCCCAACAGATTCCTTTCATGCACCACAGGGACTTTATCCCCTTCTACTGTATGTAAAAGGTCTGACTGAGCAGGGCCAGCTCGGTTGATAGATCCTCTGGTGTTAACTAGCCAGGTAGCTTGTGCCAAATGCTTATCCCAGTTTTTAAAGGTTCCACCCCCCATTGCTTTTAGGGTAGTTTTTAACAGCCCATTATACCGTTCAATTTTCCCAGAGGCTGGTGCATGATAGGGGATGTGATATACCCATTCGATGCCATGCTCTTTGGCCCAGTTATCTATGAGACTGTTTTTGAAATGAGTCCCATTGTCCGACTCAGTTCTCTCTGGTGTGCCATGTCGCCACAAGATTTGCTTTTCGAGGCCCAGAATAGTGTTCCGGGCAGTGGCATGGGGCACAGAGTATGTTTCCAACCATCCGGTGGTCGCCTCCACCATGGTAAGCACATAACGTTTACCCTGGCGGGTTTGAGGGAGTGTGATGTAGTCAATTTGCCAGGCCTCCCCATATTTATATTTCAACCACCGCCCCCCATACCACAAAGGTTTTAACCGTTTGGCTTGCTTAATTGCGGCGCATGTTTCACAATCATGGATAACCTGTGCAATAGAGTCCATAGTTAAGTCCACCCCTCGGTCACGAGCCCATCTGTATGTTGCATCTCTCCCTTGATGACCTGAAGTGTCATGAGCCCACCGAGCTAAAAATAGTTCACCTTTATGTTCCCAGTCCAAATCTATTTGGAACACTTTAGCAGCCTGATCTGCTTGTTGGTTGTTTCGATGTTCCTCAGTTGCCCGACTTTTAGGTACGTGAGCATCTACATGACGTACCTTCACGACTATTTTCTCTAGCCGAGCAGAAATATCTTGCCACAGTTCAACAGCCCAAATAGGTTTACCTTTACGCTGCCAGTTGCTTCGCTTCCACTGCTTTAACCACCCCCACAAGGCATTTGCTACCATCCATGAGTCAGTATAAAGATACAGCCTTGGCCACTTTTCTCGTTCAGCAATGTCTAAAGCCAGCTGGATGGCTTTTACCTCTGCAAATTGACTTGATTCACCTTGTCCTTCTGTGGCTTCTGTGACTCGTCGTATAGGACTCCATACAGCAGTTTTCCACTTCCGATGCTTTCCTACAAGACAGCAGGATCCATCGGTGAACAGGGCATACTGCTTCTCATCCTCTGGTAGTTCATTATATGGTGGGGCTTCTTCAGCACGTGTCACCTCCTTTTCTGGTGGCATTCCGAAGTCTTTGCCTTCTGGCCAGTCCATGATCACTTCTACGATTCCTGGGCGATTAGGGTTTCCTATTCGAGCCCTCTGTGTAATTAATGCAATCCATTTACTCCATGTAGCATCAGTTGCATGATGAGTAGTAGGAACCTTACCCTTGAACATCCAGCCTAGTACTGGTAATCGGGGTGCCAGGAGAAGCTGTGCTTCAGTACCGATTACCTCTGAGGCAGCTCTAACTCCTTCATATGCTGCCAGTATCTCTTTTTCAGTTGGGGTGTAATTGGCCTCAGAGCCCTTGTATCCTCGACTCCAAAATCCTAGGGGTCGACCTCGAGTCTCTCCTGGCACTTTCTGCCAGAGGCTCCAGGTAGGACCATTGTCCCCAGCTGAGGTGTAGAGCACATTTTTAACATCTTGTCCTGTACGGACTGGTCCAAGGGCTACTGCATGCACAATCTCTTGTTTAATCTGTTCAAAAGCCTGTTGTTGTTCAGGGCCCCACTGAAAATCATTTTTCTTTCTGGTCACCTGATAAAGAGGGTGTACAATCTGGCTGTAATCTGGAATATGCATTCTCCAGAAACCCACAACGCCTAAGAAGGCTTGTGTTTCCTTTTTATTAGTTGGTGGGGACATAGCTGTTACTTTGTTGATCACCTCTATTGGGATCTGGCGACACCCATCTTGCCATTTAATCACTAAAAACTGGATCTTCCGGGCAGGCCCCTTGACCTTGCCTCTTTTTATGGCAAAACCAGCTTGCAGAAGAATTTGAATTATTTTCTCCCCTTTGTCAAAAACTTCTGCTGCTGTATCACCCCATACAATGATGTCATCAATATATTGCAAATGTTCTGGAGCTCCACCCTCTTCTAGTGCAGTCTGGATCAGTCCATGGCAAATAGTAGGACTGTGTTTCCACCCCTGGGGCAGTCGATTCCAGGTGTACTGGATACCTCTCCAGGTAAAAGCAAACTGTGGCCTGCACTTTGGTGCCAAGGGAATAGAGAAAAATGCATTAGCAATGTCTATAGTGGCGTACCACTTGGCTGCCTTTGACTCCAGTTCGTATTGAAGTTCTAGCATGTCTGGCACAGCAGCACTCAACGGTGGCGTAACTTCATTTAGGCCACGATAGTCCACAGTTAATCTCCATTCTCCATTAGACTTTTGCACTGGCCATATAGGACTATTAAAGGGTGAGCGAGTCTTGCTAATCACTCCTTGATTTTCTAATTGTCTAATCAGTTTATGAATGGGGATCAGGGAGTCTCGATTGGTGCGATATTGTCGTCGGTGCACCGTGGCAGTAGCAATTGGCACCTGTTGTTCTTCAACCTTCAGCAACCCCACAACAGAAGGATCCTCTGAGAGGCCAGGCAAGGTAGACAGCTGTTTAATGTCCTCAGTCTCTACAGCTGCTACACCAAAGGCCCATCTATATCCTTTTGGGTCCTTAAAATACCCTTTCTTAAGGTAGTCTATGCCAAGGATGCATGGAGCATCTGGACCAGTCACAATGGGGTGCTTTTTCCATTCATTTTCAGTTAGGCTCACTTCGGCCTCCAATACAGATAACTCTTGAGATCCCCCTGTTATTCCCGAGATACTGACAGATTCTGTCCCTTTATGATTCGATGGCATGAGGGTGCACTGTGCACCAGTGTCTACCAGGGCTCGAGACTTTTGTGGTTCTAATGTGCCAGGCCATCGAATCCACACAGTCCAATAAATCCAGTTATCCCTCTCCTCCTCCTGGCTAGAGGCAGGGCCCCTCTAATTAAAGACTGGATTCGTGCAGCTCACGGGGATTGGACCTTCATTTCCCCTATTCACTCTTGGAAAAAAGGGATTTGAGGCCCATCTACCCTGACTGGGGTCCTGCTCATTGGTAACTGGAGCAGCCATCCTCCTAGGAAAATTCTCTCTGGTATTTCTGTTAGCTTGCAACTCACGTACTCGTGCCTGTAGGGTACTGGTAGGTTGTCCATGCCATCTGTTCATGTCCTCCCCATAATCACGCAGGATAAACCACAGGATACCTCGTGACGTGTTCCGTTTCCTTTGAGCCGGTCCAGTAGGAGGGCGTTTCCTCCTAAAGGCTGCAACACGGGCCTGTGTAGGTAGAGAGTCAAGTTTATTCTCGATCTTGGACAGTTTGTCTGACAGTTGTTTAAATGAGTCCTTGTTCTCCTTAGTCAGTTTTCCCACAGCCGAGACACGGGCCTGCAGTGGGGAAGAAATACTATCTTCATACTGTCGCATATAGTTAGCCATTTCGCCCACACTAGGTCGTGCCATAGCATCTTCTCCCCAGACTAATATTGACAATGTATGGGCATGTGTTGGTGGAGCACTCTTCACAACCTTCCAGAACATGGATCGGTTGCATTCCACTTCATCAGGATTTACAGGATCTACAATGTCCTGAGGGTGTTTATAAATGATCTCTTGCACAGCTAGTTCTCTAAGGTAGTTAATACCTTTTTCTATAGTGGTCCATTTGCTTAGGTGGCTGATAACATCATCTTTATAGGGATACCTGCTCTTTACAGCTGACAAGAGTCGCCTCCAGAGACTGATACTGTTCGACCTTCTTGGAAGCATCTTATCAATACCACCATCTCTGGACAGGGATCCCAACTGTCTGGCTTCTCTACCATCCAATTCTATGCTATCTGCCCCATTATCCCAGCATCGGAGCAACCAGGTAATAATTGGCTCACCGTCATAACGACTAAAATCTTTTCTTATATTTCGCAGTTCTTTCAGGGATAAGGAGTGGTAGGTTATCTCTACTTCCGAGTCCGAGTCCTCCTGTGATTGTTCTGCTTTAGAAGGACCTTTCTTGTCCTTCTTGTGTAATGGGTCTGCTTTAAAAAGACGATCAAGGAAACCCCCCTCTGTGTCAGGCCCTGACTCTGACTGAGAAGGGCCCTCACCTGGGTCCCGAGCTGGCTCTGCCTTAGAAGCCTCTGAGTCATCATCCTTCACTTTACTAGCTGATTTCTTTCGGTGTTTTCTCCTGGTTACAGGGGCAGCATGATACCTCCCGCTGTTGCTGCACTGACATCTGATCACATAGCACACCAGTAACACATTCAGGACACACACAAATAAAAGCACGCCCTGTTCGAATTTTGCAGGAATCATCTTGGCAAAAAAGGAGCAGATACTATCAAAATCAGTTAAAAGACGCCCGGTGTGCGCAGCTACCGATTCGCGATTAAAGCTGCCCGTCATTGTATCATAGAGATAAGAGATCGGAATAATGACTGCCCAGTTTATCACGACATAAATCAGTATCACAACCCATACCGAAACGACACATTTTGACCAGCACGCCCTGTTAAACCACATGTAAGCACTAACACACAGCGCATACGGCAAGTAAGGTATGATTACACTTAACTGTAAAACAAGCTTTATAAAGAGAAAAGGTAACACAAGGCTCACAAATGACATTACCATCTTAGCTATCTGTTTTAATTTCCAACCCCTCGTAAATCTCAAAGGAAGAAATCTGATACTCTCCCGGCTGAGCTCTCCGGATCTCCTCCCACTGGAGCTGGGATTCGACTTATCAGAGCAACCTGTTGGAGCTTCTCTCGAGCCCCACGTTGGGCGCCAATAAATCTGTCACGGTTTAAAGCTGGGCTGGCGATTAAACCTGCGGCAGATGCCCTCTGTTATCCCCCCCCCCTCCCCCCAGAGGGAAAGGGAAAGGGAAAAGGGAGAGAGACTTCTGGGTTGGAAAATTAAAACAGTTTTAATAAACTATAATAATGAAAAAAAGTATAATAATAATAATAGAAATAATCAAATATATACAAATATATATACAAAACCAAGATTGAGCTCCCCTGAAGTCAGCCACGTCACCACCGGCACTGCAGGGCAGGCTCCGGGAAGGCCCAGCCTGGGCCCAGCGACGGTCGAGAGCTGGATTCAGGAACGCACGGATCGGGATCGGGGGCAGCAGGAAAACAGACGGAGTCCTCCCTGGACACCGGCCATAGCAGAAAGAGAGCGAGACCCTCGTGATCCCCCCGCTTTATACCGAGAATGACGTGTGTGGGATGGAATACCCTCGTTGGTCAATTTTGGGTCACCTGCCCTGTCCGCTCCCCCCTGCAGCTGCGACCCCCCTTCGGCTCTTCACTCGTAAGCAGTGAGGAATTCAGCAGTGACCTTGGTTTCTCTCAAGAACAAGTACAGCAAGAGCCTTTCTGCACAACGTCCCTACCGGTGCCTCAGTGATAACTACAAACTTCGAGCGTTATCAGTCCTGGAAGCAGACACTGTCCGCAAAAACATGCAGTTAGTTTCAGAAAGTGCAGTTACTTAGAGGAGACTTAGCTGAAAGTAAAAATCACTGAAAGGAAAATCGGCCTGGTTTAGGCCAAACCAGGACAACCCTTCACCAGCTTGGTCGCCCTCCTCTGGACTCGCTCCAACACCTCAACATCTTTCTTGAAGTGCGGGGCCCAGAACTGGACACAGTATTCAAGGTGCGGCCTCACCAGTGCTGAGTAGAGAGGGACGATCACTCCCCTAGACCGGCTGGCTACACTATTCCTAATAGAGGCCAGGATACCATTGGCCTTCTTGGCCACCTGGGCGCACTGCTGGCTCATGTTTAGCTGGCTGTCGATCAGCATCCCCAGGTCTCTTTCTGCCAGGCCGCTTTCTAACCACTCTTCCCCCAGCCTGTAGCGCTGCATGGGGTTGTTGTGGCCAAAGTGTAAGACCCGGCACTTGTTCTTGTTGAACCTCATGCCGTTGGTCTCGGCCCATCTATCTAACCTGTCCAGATCCCTCTGTAGGGCCTTCCTATCCTCCAGCAGATTGACACTCCCACCCAGGTTGGTGTCATCTGCAAATTTACTGAGGGTGCACTCAATCCCTACGTCTAGATCATCTATAAAGATATTGAACAGCACCGGCCCCAGAACTGAGCCCTGGGGAACACCGCTAGTGACCAGCCGCCAGTTGGACTTTGCCCCATTCACCACCACTCTCTGGGCTCGGCCATCCAGCCAGTTTTTGACCCATTGAAGAGTCCACCCATCCAAGCCCCGGGCAGCCAGTTTTTCTAGGAGGATGCTGTGGGAGACAGAGTCGAATGCCTTACTGAAGTCTAGATAGACTACATCCACAGCCCTGCCCTCATCTACTAAGCGGGTCACTTGGTCATAGAAGGAGACCAGGTTGGTCAAGCAGGACCTGCCTTTCATGAATCCATGTTGGCTGGCCCCGATGCCCTGATTGTCCTGCATGTGCCATGTAATGGCACTCAGCATGATCTGTTCCATCACCTTGCCTGGCACCGAGGTCAGGCTGACAGGCCTATAGTTCCCTGGATCGTCCTTCCGACCCTTCTTGTAGATGAGCGTTACGTTTGCTAATTTCCAGTCAGCTGGAACTTCTCCAGTTAACCTGGACTGCCGGTAGATAATCGAGAGTGGTTTGGCAAGTTCATTTGCCAGTTCCTTCATTACTCTAGGGTGAATCCCATCGGGCCCATAGCCTTGTGGGTGTCCAACTGGCACAGCAGGTCACTAACCGTCTCCTCCTGGATCATGGGAGGTTCACACAGCCCCCCGTCCCTAACTTCAGGCTCTGGGGGCCGAGTCTCCTGAGGACAACCGATCTTGACATTAAAGACCGAGGCAAAGAAGGCATTGAGCACCTCTGCCTTTTCCTCATCCCCTGACACTACACTACCCTCCTCATTCAGCAAGTGGTGGAGGCTCTCCTTGACCCTCCTTTTGCTGTTGATGTATTTGTAGAAGTTTTTTTTGTTATCTTTGACTGTATCAGCCAAATCAAGCTCTAATTGAGCTTTGTCCCTTCTAATCTTCTCCCTACATGACCTGGCCACGTCCCTATAGACCTCCCAAGTTACCCGACCCTTCTTCCAGAGCAAGTAGGCTCTCTTTTTTTCCTTAAGTTCTAGCCTAAGTTCTCTGTTTAACCAGGCCGGTCTTTTTCCCCGACGGCTTGTCTTCTTACACACCGGGACAGCCTGTTCCTGAATATTTAGCAACTCCCTTTTGAAGCATGTCCAGCCTTCCTGGACTCCTTTGCCCTTCAGGACCGATTCCCAAGGGACTCAGTCCACCAGCCTCTTAAAAAGGCTAAAGTCAGCCCGCCAGAAATCTAAGGGAGAAGTTCTGCTCTTGCCCCTCCTTACTTCCCCCACTATCGAAAACTCTAACATTTCATGGTCGCTATTCCCAAGACGGCCACCGACCCTCACATTCTCCCACTAGTCCTTCTCTGTTCACAAACAACACGTCAAGCAGGGCGCCTCCTCTAGTGGGCTCATTTACCACTTGCCTGAGGAAGTTGTCCTCCACACATTCGAGGAACCTCCTAGATTGCTTCCTCTCTGCCATGTTGTATTTCCAGCAGACATCCAGCAAGTTGAAGTCGCCCACGAGTACAAGGGCCAGCGACCGGGCGGCTTCTGACAGCTGCTTGTAAAATGCCTCGTCCACCTGCTCATCCTGGTTGGGTGGTCTATAACAGACTCCCACCGTAATGTAAGCCCTGCCGACCTTCCCCCTGATCTTCACCCATAAACATTCAACCTTGTCATCCTCATCATCTTCCTCAATTTCGACACAGTCCAAGCACTCCCTAACATACAGTGCTACCCCACCACCTCTCCTGCTTCGCCTTATGTTGGGATGCACAAACAAGTATCCTGTCAGTATGTTACGAAATATAATTTTTCCAGTCTTCAGGCTCCAGCAAGAGAATTCTGTTTAATTGTTACCACTGCCCCCAAGAAAGGTGTAAACGACTAGACAAAGCTCAGAAGAGTTCAAAGAGAGAATGATCAGAAGACTAGGAGACTGTTAGGAAAGAAATGATAGGATAACTTTGTTAGTTTAGAAAAGGAAAAATTAAAAGGCAGTGTTATATGTCCAGGTATGTCAAAGACACATGCAGAAAACTTCCCAAATTAAGGGAGTGAAACCTTCTCTTTATCTGCTCTAGATTAACAATAAAGAACAAAAGTTTCAGCAAATTTAATTATTAGGACAATCTTCCTAGCAGTAAGGACAGTGAAATGCTAGAAAAATTGCTTAGTGGAAACTGTGCAATCTCTATAGGTGAAGCCTTTTTAAAGAATAAAAACCTATTCCTGTACTAAGCAGGGTCTGCAGACCGTTGGTTGTATGGACCATCTTTAGTCACATGTTTGTACAAAGCCTAACAAAAAGAAGCCTCATTTGCAGACAAAATCGCAGCTGCTCCTTCAATAAAGATAACACTGATGGATGACGGGGTAAAATAAAGCACATGACTAGGAAGGGTGTACAAGCTGAACAGCAGACATCTCCCGACAATTTAGTTTAATGGTGATTTCACATCACCTGTGCCTCTCCAATGGTTTAAATGAATTATGTGCCTCTCCAATTGTTATGGATTACAAGAAGAAAAGGGCATTTTGCTGAATTCAGCAACATATATCAGTGAAAGTAGGTTTTCTGTTATTTTCCTGAGGTGAAACAACCCCAGAATTCCATCTCATCCTTTCTTCAGATAGACTTAAGATTTATATCCATCAACAAGCATCCACTTTCTAACTTGAATCAACCTATCTTGTTCTTTGCACATCTTTTCAGATAATAAAAAATACTGTTATGATCAAAGCTGAACAATATGTTCTGAGGGCCATCTTATAAAAGAAAGGCATTTACTACCTCTTCCTAGAACTACTATTCTCCAGCTGATGTGATCAGTACTTAAGTGTAAGAGGTTTTAAATCATTGTTTTTTCTCAGTAAAGAGATACTTTTAGGGAGGCAAGCTTTTTCAAAAGTTCATCCAATGTAATCTTTTCTTTAATCCAAAAGTAAAATGGTAGGCAAATGCACAGTTTGCTTAATCTGCTAGTTAGATCTCCAAAATTTGCGCTGTTCCTCCTTCCTCCTCAAAAAAAAAGTCCTAAGTCTGGGATATTTCCCACTCGTTCCCTTCTCCATTTCCTCATCTGCTCCTCTAACTGTACAATGCATTGAGTCACCTGAATTATGGGAGGCTACCTGCACAATAACACATTCAGGTTGTAATTTGATACATTGGATTTAGTCATATAAACCAAGACAAGCCATGCTTCCAAAAGACATGCTGTAGTGGAATGAGAAGACACTGGGTTGAATGCTGGAATTATTAGGAGAAATACTGAGATCTGCTTCACAGAAACAGTCAGATCAATTAACTATAAAAGTCCCTGTTACACTCATAACCCCAGCTGTTATATCCCAGAAGCAAAGTCAAAACTAGTCAGAAACAGGTTTTGGCTTTATCTTTCTTTGTACAGCAGCATTGTCTTTTCTACTGTTGACTGTTTTATGGAATATGTTAAATGATTTTCTGGGCCATTGACTTCCCATTGCACAGGTCAGAGTGACATGCTGGTAGTTTAATACCATATGCAAATCTGCTGTCCCATTTTTTCTTCTTCTAACCATCATACTACCATGTTGTGAAACATTAGAAGGGACCTGTAGTCTGGAAAGCAGGATGGCAGGAGGCAGTAAAAAATGTAAACTATAAAACAAAATGTAAGCCAGCTCCACCTCTCTATACATACATAAATAACTTATTTGATTCTTTATCCCATTACCTTTGAAGTGTAGAATCATAGAATCATAGAAAGGTTTGGATTGGAAGGGACCTTTAAAGGTCATCTAGTCCAACCCTCCTGCAATAAGAAAGGCCATCTTCAACTAAATCAGGTTGCTCACAGCCCTGTCAAACCTGACCTTGAATGCTTCCAGGGATGGGGCATCTACCACCTCTCTCAGCAACTTGTTCTAGTGTTTCACCACCCTCATAGTAAAAAATTTCTTCCTTACATCTGGTCTGAACCTGTAAACCCAAGATGAACGAGTTTCATGGAAAAAAACCCTGTCCCTTAATTTAGCTAATTAAACCAGAATTACATCCTTATTAGAAAAGATCATAGTGTCTTTTCACTTTGAGAAATTAGGGCCAGTTTGTAGGTGCTAGAAATGCACCTTAGGCTTCCTCTTTTTATTGTGGTATTTACTATGAATAAGTAATGCTAATAGACTTTCCATTTCCTGAAAACATTTTCTAGATTTTGAATCTGTCTTTTGTCACTAATGGACAGAACAAGATCCTCCTTTCAAGATCCTTATAGCAGAAACTTTGCTTTGCAGGAATAATTCACAGATGGTGAAAGCTATAAGACGACTACAGTTTACATGTAGACTGCATTTCACAGCTACCTCCGCTCCCTCAAAGACCATCTACCTGCAGGTATTTTAAAATCCTAAAATAAAACCTATAAGCCCATTCTGAAGACTGACTCTTCCGCTATCTCCTGAAAGTGAAAGCATATGAAATGCAGGAACTTCTGAGAGAAAAAAAAAAGTATAAAAGAGATGAGAACATAAGCTCCCAATACAACACACAAAAATCGATACAAGACTAACTCAGAAGCCAAGCACAGTTAGTGGCTCCATCACAGACCAAGGGATCTTAATGAAAAAGGAGTCTATAAATGAGATAAAAGAGGAATTTAGAGATAGTGAAAGATTTAGTCAGCATTACAAACCTTTGACCTATATTTCCAAACAAACTTAAAAGCTGGAAGTTTTCCATCAAGAGCAATAGCAGTGAAGGCTCCTCTGCGAGTATCCTTCTTAACAAGAATTTGAGATAATCTCCCCTGACACAGGGGTGATAAATTTAAAAAACTTTGTGCTTTTAGTAATTATTTAAAAAAAAATCTGGTGGTCATCTGTCTTGGACTGTAGCAGGAGAGGAAAAATAAATAGAAAATCTGTGACTCACTGTCAGGAATTGGATTTCTTTTTTTCTGAGGTGACAACTTGCAGGAACACACATGAATAACTCGTAGGATGATTAAGGTAGCAAGGCAGAAGTAACAGCATGCATATCTCATTAAAAACACTGTAAACATGAATAGACAATGTAAACGTTTCAGAAAGCTTAAATAGAAACTCAACTCCAAAAGAGCAGACACCATTTATTTTTAGGAATATTTCCAGAGGAAATAATCCAAGCTCAAATCTCAAAATCCAACTGCTCCCATCCTTAAAGGCACAGCTGAGTGGAGCAGACATTTTAAAACCTGAGCTATAATAAGAAAAGCAGCTAGTTGTATGGTTTTCCTCTAGCTTGCTTTTCAGCTACTAAGACAAAATAGAAACCAGCCGTTGAATGAGTGTGTCATAGCAGTCAGTTCTGCATTTATTGATTGCTAAAGACAGAACACATCTTTCTTCCTCTGGTCTGATGTCTTTCTACGAGAGATTTGACTACCTAAAAGCTACAGGCTTGGTCTAACCCAAGTTATTATTTGAAAACGGCAAAGTGTTGAAAGTCTGATTAAAAAAAAGGGAAACACAAATCTCCACAAAGTCACTAATCTTCCCAGTAAAAACATTTTATCAAGGCAGGAAAAGAACACTTAAATGAAATAAATTATATTTTAATGTATGAGCCAAGTCAATATTATTGCTCATTTTCCCTACTTTAAACAGGAATATAACTATGGAACTAATGAAAGCATTTGTATTGTACACAGAATCACAGAATCACAGAATCACAGAATGTTAGGGATTGGAAGGGACCTCGAAAGATCATCTAGTCCAATCCCCCTGCCGGAGCAGGATTGCCTAGACCATATCACACAGGAATGCGTCCAGGCGGGTTTTGAATGTCTCCAGAGAAGGAGACTCCACAACCTCTCTGGGCAGCCTGTTCCAGTGTTCGGTCACCCTCACCGTAAAGAAGTTCTTCCTCATATTTATGTGGAACCTCCTGTGTTCCAGCTTGCACCCATTGCCCCTTGTCCTGTCAAGGGATGTCACTGAGAAGAGCCTGGCTCCATCCTCATGACACTTGCCCTTTACATATTTAGAAACATTAATGAGGTCACCCCTCAGTCTCCTCTTCTCCAAGCTAAAGAGACCCAGCTCCCTCAGCCTCTCCTCATAAGGGAGATGTTCCACTCCCTTAATCATCTTTGTGGCTCTGCGCTGGACTCTCTCTAGCAGTTCCCTGTCCTTCTTGAACTGAGGGGCCCAGAACTGGACACAATATTCCAGATGCGGCCTCACCAGGGCAGAGTAGAGGGGGAGGAGAACCTCTCTTGACCTGCTAACCACACCCCTTCTAATACACCCCAGGATGCCATTGGCCTTCTTGGTCACAAGGGCACACTGCTGGCTCATGGTCATCCTGCTGTCCACTAGGACCCCCAGGTCCCTTTCCCCTACACTGGTCTCCAACAGGTCTGTCCCCAACTTGTACTCATACATGGGGTTGTTCTTGCCCAGATGCAGGACTCTACACTTGCCCTTGTTATATTTCATTAAATTTCTCCCTGCCCAACTCTCCAGCCTGTCTAGGTCCCTCTGAATGGCTGCGCAGCCTTCCGGTGCGTCAGCAACTCCTCCCAGTTTTGTGTCATCAGCGAACTTGCTGACAGTGCATATGAGTTCAACAGGAATTTTATGCTGATTAAAATACTTTCATACCCTTTTTTATGTCAACTGCACTTGCATCAATAACTGAGAAAGGCAATGATAAAACAAGTATGATCTAGCACTAAATAGAAATATGCTTATTAGATGATATTTTGTTGTTGAAAAAAAAGAATGTTAAGAGTAAAATAAATGGATTGTAGTGCACACGATTCTGATGACCTTTACAATATACTTTTGGTTCTGCAAGACAAGTATAAGATATTTTAGATAATGTGACCATTTCTCATTTATCTGGTTGGCACTAGTTGTTGTTTCAGGGCTCTTTACTAGAGACAGTTTTTTGCTAATGATGAAAATATGTTTATAACTATTACCAGTATTAATCCACTAGTTCAAAGAGTTCCTGCTTCCACCTACTTGAAAGGATAATAAAAAGCTATATAAGCTCAAACAAGATGTTTTTCTCGTGACTGCTCTGTCGAAGTATGCAAATCTCAGAGAGGTCGTAGACTTTGCTACATACATAAATTTTAATGAATCCTTTTATACTAGTACTGGTCCCTGTTTGGTAATAACAAGTCATATAGAGCAGGGACTGTGTTCACAAGGGGAAGGTGATGTTCAAGGAAGGAGTTAGGCACCCTTCTGTTAACCCTGGAGAGGCAAATCAACTTTTAGGAGAAAGCTGTAAGAAAAAAGGAGGCTTTCGATGCTTTTCATCAGAGGCCAGACATCAGCCTGGTTCAAGGCAGATCTAACAAGCTTCTCTTTTAGGCCCAGGAAAAAAGACGTGCTAGTAAATATGATCTCCTATGGTAGCATTGGTGGTGGCCCTATTCCAGGGTAAATCACAATAGAGGCTGTATTAACTCTTTGTTTTCTCTGGATAGAGGAGTTGTATTGCCTCTCAGAGGGTAGGAAACAAAATCTTTTCTCTTAGAAATTTCAATTGTTTGCTAATAAACATTTCAGAACAGTTATTAAGAAAAAATACAACCACATTTGACTTTTTTTTTTGTGCTGAGACACAGCTTGTTTGTAACAGCTAAAATCAGCCTCTTCTGTTTAATTCATGAAACAGCTTAAACAGCATTTGCCATCTGGACCAAAATTAGATCCCTATGGAAATGGCACATTATAACCTTAAATCATTATTTCTGTGCTATTTAAGGAGAATGTTGCCATGCTTTTTGCCTCTAGTAACATTACTAAGATCATTAGAGTAGGTACAAAGACAACTTAAAAGTTTCTAAAGGACAATTGCTATATGAACAATGCACAAGAAAAAAATATAAGCAGAACACTGTCTTCTTGCATGCCAACAAAGTTTTAAAGGATGGAATTTCATTGACAATCAAATAAATCAAATTGCATTTTCAACAATTGTAAAATTTCATCTACAGGAGTTTCCATTGATATTTTAAATAGGCAATTCAAAGTAGACTGTATTTGAGATGACTGCTCATTGTTTTTTTTCTTTTGTATTTTTTTACTCTAAATTTGATTGTAGTAGAGATGTCCTTCAAACCTGTTGTAAGCTAATGCAAGACACTGGCCTTATTGTCTCTCCAAGCTCTAACTTATTTCACTAAGTGTCCATTCAGCATGCATTTTCTCACAGTAAAATAACTCAGTCGAAGCCAACATTTCACTCTAGAGTCCACAATCTGCCCTTGCTCAGATGAATATCTCAACTCACAGGAGAAAAAGCTTACTAATACAAAAGGATTTATAAAAAATTTTGTTTATACAAAAGGGCCCCATGTCTGTATTATCAGTTACAAATAAAAATAATATGGCTGTATATAAACACATGTGTAAATGAAGCATGAAAATAATCTATCTTTTCCTTCTAAATTCAAATTGATTATACCATACACATGTTGTATTTACAGATGGATTACTGTAAATATCCTCATTACATGCCTCTAGCTATTGTTTCCTTTGTTAGAAGATAGAAACGTTAAACAATTCAATGAGTTCAGAAATTAATAATTCAGAGAAGAGAAAAAAATAAATCCTTCATAAATGTTTGTTCATTCCACTTACATTCAATCCAGCAAAAGCAATGATGAGAGCAGCTTCCTGCCCTTCCCTTGCACTGCCACTTTTACTGGATGGTGCATGGAAGGAACAGTCCCAACCTGGTTGATTCTGTGATTCTGTGATTCTGTCACCAGACCCTACCCTCTCCAGGCACAACTGACATAAGTGAGGAGAGGTGGGTTAGTGGAGAATTGTAGAGATTGGGTTGTTTAGGTTAGTGAGTAATATTGTCTATCTCATTGTTATGGCAGCGTGAAAGCTAATCTTTACAATAAGAAAGAAGATTTTTACAGTTTAGGACTGTGCAGGCATACCTAAAATGTCTCCCAAAGAAAATGCCTCAGAAAAAAGATTAGGTATTAAAAGGATTTAATAACAAGTGCAGAGATGATCTGGAGAGTTCAAAAACCCTTGCTAGTCTTTTCTGTAAAAGAAGATGAAAATATTTGGGGCAAATACAAAGGACAAAACCAGAGAATCTGCCACAGGAGAAGTGTGGTGGATAAAGTTGCAGAAAGATGTAAAAAGGGCTGAAAACATCTTTCTATCAAATTGCATGTGAATACACAAAACGCAGAAGACTTACTAGAGTGGATTTGAAAAGAGGCTGGATCTGGATAGACAGAAATACCTTGTTTATGTCCCAGCTCATAGCAGATGGCCTAGGAAGAATTTAGATACAGATGTGTTTTTGACCTTGCACTGGAGTTCTGAAAATATTAGAGAGCAATTGGATGCCTAATGTAGAAGTGGTGTGACAGAGAGGAATGAATGAATGAATATAAGACAATATAAACCATTTACTTTTCTTAACGTCTTGTTTCACAACACAGTGACCCCCTTCTTAAAGTCCATGACAGCTTAGTCTCTGCACCAAAGTCTTCTAAGTGCCTTCTTAGTTTTCCTCCTAAATTCATGCCTGATACTCACAAAGATTTAAAAGCTATATGGTACCTTTTCATCATCTTTCCAGTGATGGATAGAAGTATCTCCATTTTAACAGCCTAAAATGTTTGATAACTATGTATTTAGGTTACAATGAAAACAGCTGCTTTCTATCTTTATAATAACCTACTTACTGAAATTCTTTTAGGCAATGTGGGTCGTGGCACATATACAGCTGGGTGGAGAACGGATTGAGAGCAGCCCGGAGGAGAAGGACTTGGGGGTGATGGTTGATGAGAAGCAACATGAGCCGGCAATGTGCACTTGCAGCCCAGAAGGCCAACCATATCCTGGGCTGCATCACAAGCAGCATGGCCAGCAGATTGAGAGAGGTGATTCTGCCCCTTTACTCCGCTCTCGTGAGACCCCACCTGGAGTACTGCATTCAGCTCTGGGGTCCCCAACATAAGAAGGTCATGGAGCTGTTGGAACAAGTCCAGAGGAGGGCCACAAAGATGATCAGAGGGCTCGAGCACCTCTTCTATGAAGAGAGGCTGAGAGCCTGGAGAAGAAAAGGCTCCGGGGAGACCTCATAGCAGCCTTCCAGGATCTGAAGGGGGCCTACAGGAAAGCGGGAGAGGGGCTTTTTACAAGGACAAGTAGTGACAGGACGAAGGGGAATGGTTTTAAACTCAAAGACGGTAGATTTAGATTAGATATGAGGAAGAAATTCTTTACTGTGAGGGTGGTGAGACACTGGAACTGGTTGCCCAGAGAAGTTGTGGCTGCCCCCTCCCTGGCAGCATTTAAGGCCAGGTTTTGTGAGGCTTTGAGCAACCTGGTCTAGAGAAAAGGTGTCCTTGTCTGTTGCAGGGGGGGGTTGGAACTAGATGATCTTTAAGGTCCTTTCCAACCCAAACCATTCTATGATTCTATAATGCAGTGTCCTGTCGTTTTCCTGCAGGAATTGCACAACAGCTGACAAGACAGGAGAAGTTACTTTAAGATCTAAATTTGATCATTTTTAATGCAATTAAAATTAAGCAACTATGAAAAAAAACACATAGCAAATAAGTTTTAGCCTAATCAAAGTAGGATTTGAGTTTTTCTCCTCTGCTGACCATGCATAGAGAGGATTGCTAAGGAGCTACATTCAGCCTCTGGGTCCTCAGCAAGGCTCTTCATCCAAGGCCTTAAAATATAAGGCATTTTGACTTGCTGTGGGATATAAACATTGAAGTCTCAGTATGCCTTACTTAATTTCAGTATAATGCCTAATACTTTAGTGGTTTTCATATTATGTTTTCTTCCACTAGATGAAAATGCTCTTATTTTGGGATTAGGTGAAACCTCATTGAAGGTGTAGGTAAGACAATCACTTTTCACTTATCACAGATGGAAGCAGCAGTTAAACTCCTTTTTGGAGCAAAATCTTTTGAGGCAATAAGAACCGCTGACTACAACACATACACCACACAAGTTGTCTGGGAGGACAGATATCTCTGGTGCAGAGTATGAATGCTGGTACATGGGTATTTGTTTGTGTCTGTGGCAAGAGAATCACTGATAATGTGGCCATGAAGAAAGCCGTCAGAGGGTTTTGGCCACTGTGCTAAATGAAAAAAGGCTTTGGACCTGGAAGTAAAATGTCTAACTACAGCTGTATTCATGCTTGTCTACAGAAATTATGGGCATTATGAGGGGGGATTACTGCAGGGCAGGTGAACCTGTTGGTGACCAAGTATTTCTGTATAGAAGAAAAAAAAAAAAGCAGTGAAGACTCCAAATGGCCACTGACTTCTGTTATGTAAAAGGGTGTAAAGAATATGAAGCAAGGAGGTGCAAAAAGATTATGAACTTCCAGCACCTGTAAGCAAAGCAATGATAGAAATAAAAGCAGGTACAAGAAAGAAGGGCAAAACAAAGAAGAGCTGTATAACCCTTCTGCTTTCCACACCCCATAGTTTTTTCATTTCTTCACTCTTTTCTAATCACACATTCTCCTCACTTTAGGTCGGAAGCTTTCTTAATTATTAAAATAGAGTTTTCTGAGAGTGAAATTGGAAATGAGGAACATCAGTGTCATAGAGCATGCAGAAAGTCCCTTTCCCACAACGCATATATGTTCACTTTCTCACAAATATACTGTGCCTTAATTTTAAAAATGGAAATGTTGAGAAGAACATTGAGGAAGTCGTCCTTCCGGCTATGGCAAGGCATAAATGTGTAATTCAAACAAGTGTACGTATACGTTAAGTTTTGAGTGTGTAATATGCATTCCTCATTTTGGTGGAGTAAACAATACTTTGTTTTAAGCCTTCTTATCACAGAAGTACATGGCTAGCAGATTTCAGCTAAAATAAATAATCCAGAAAGAATCCAAACTATATCAGACTATTGTTTATAATTTCCATATTTTAGAATTCTTATTTATTTCTGTAACTATTTTCTTTCTAGCCATATCATCTTAATCAACTGTCGCGATAAAGATTTTTACTAATCTGTTAAATTTATTTAACAACACTTGTAAAGTTTTCTAGATTAATAAATTAAAAGCAGATCTATGCTAACAGCTAACTGAAGCTTTTTAAAAATTCTAGCAAACCTAAATTTGTGTGCCTTAGTGTTCCGTATCATTTATTTAATAGACCAGGAAATAAAGGGGATTAAGGTTCTACATTGAATATCAATAATTTAAAAACCCAGCTGGGTTATTGTTACTGAATAGCCTGAGATCGGGAGACTGGAGATTTCTTAGTCACAGTAAGATGAAGGGACGTTGAATCTTTCATCAGCATCTTTTTCTATCAGCTCTTTTTCAACGATTTTGGTCAAATTACAAAATAAGCAATCCTATCCCATACCTTTTAACAAACCTTCATTTAAAAACAAGAAAACAAACACAAGCTTAGTTCTATTGCAAGTGATATTGGAATTATTAATATATTCTTTTTCTCTAGATGATTCCTAGAATCATCCTTGAAAACCAGAGTATTTGAGATCTACATTTATTTTCATTTGTAAGTGAACTTTATGGTAAGTTTAGTTCTCTGATTTCAAGGCTCTACGACCCTGCATGTCATTGTGTTTAATTGTATTTATTATTGCCGTGGTTTAACCCCAGCCTGCAACTAAGCACCACACAGCCACTTGCTCACTCCCCGCAGTGGGATGGGGGAGAGAATTGGAAGGGTAAAAGTGAGAAAACTCATGGGTTGAGATAAAGACAGTTTAACAGGGAAAGCAAAAGCTACGCACACGAGCAAAGCAAAACAAGGGACTCATTTACTACTTCCCATTGGCAGGCAGGTGTTCAGCCATCTCAAGGAAAACAGGGCTTCATTACATGTAAGGGTTACTTGGAAAGACAAACGCCATCACTCCGAACGTCCCTCCTTTCCTTCTTCTTCCCCCAGCTTTATATGCTGAGCATGATGTTGTATGGTATGGAATATCCCTTTGGTCAGTTGGGGTCAGCTGTTCTGGTTGTGTCTCCTCCCAACTTCTTGTGCACCCCCAGCCTACTCGCTGATGGGGTGGTGTGAGGAGTAGAAAAGGCTTTGACTCTGGGTAAGCACTGCTCAGCAGTAACTAGAACATCCCTGTGCTATCAGCACTGTTTTCAGCACAAATCGAAAACATAGCCCCATACTAGTTACTATGAAGAAAATTAACTCTATCCCAGCCAAAACCAGCACAATTATTAACAAAAAGATTGAAGGAAATGTCTGCTTCTCAGGCTAGTTCTTCAGAAACTAATAAAGAATTCAAGGATACATCACCTTTTGCGAAGACTACAGAAATCTTTGGAAAAGCAATTTAAAAAGCAATAATAATGCTAAGATAAAGGCAGAATGGGAAAATAAATTTCTACAATGGTAATAGTTCCCTTATGGAAAGCATCCAAACTTAGTAAACAAGTGTAGCCTTAGAAAGTAGACTCAGAATACTTACAGACTTTTCTCTCCTTATGTTTATTAATGCGTATGAAGTTAATAAATTTGCACTGAGACTTCTATAGAGCCTGATTTATTTGATTTACTTTGAATAAATATATTTTGTTTGTTGAAAACAAATCCATTGAAATTATTTCGATTTTATGCTAAGGGAATTTCTTCTCCCCCAGTTTCAAACAGCCATGACAATAATAAAGTACGAATACCATGAACAGGCCAGCACTGGCAGTAAGTACAGAAACAAGACAGACACTAATTACTTTCTCCACTCTGCCACCAGGCCTACTTATGACAGAGAGAGTGGCGTATTGACATGTCAGGAAAATAACCATGATGAGTAAATAAAGTAGAATTGCACGTGTTTGGTTAGACAGGCTCTCAACTGTGCAATCATTTGAAATTCTGTTGTTAAAGTCAGTCCACTAACCAACCCTAATCGTGGTCCATGCCCCCCCTTTTACTTCCTTAATATAGTTCTTATTTAGAATGACTCCCTGCTTTGGAGAATCTCCCATTTCACTCCAGTGACATCCTTTATACAATATATTTTTTTTTGATGTTACACCAAGTGAATAACAAGGTTAAACCCATGTAGGGAAACTCCAGGTGTGAAATCTGACTGGAGCAATTCACTACAGTCACAGATTATATATGTAGCTGTTATTTTGACAAAACCACAAGGCTAAGCAATTTACAGTTGCATTAAAAATGCAAATATGTCTGTGATTTAACAAGCTGAAGTTAACTACAGAGAAAAAAACCTTGGTCTATAACTAGAGTCTATAGAGCTTAGGTTTTAATTGCAGTTTTTATAAAGTTTCTAGAGGCTATAGTGGCAGAATTAATTTATCCAAATGCACCTAAAATCAGCATAATGGCAAATTGAGTCTGAAGAAGCCTGGATCATCAATCAGAAATCTTTAAACTGTCAGTTGCCTCAGCTCTGTTCAGTCTAAGTGATGACAGCTGTAATACCACCACATTAATGCCATCAGGGAGAGCATTCACCAAAAAACAGGGGAGAAGGGAAGGGAGAATACTTTTATTATACAAAGACCATAATGGGTTTTTTTCAGCAGCATCTCACTTTGTCATTTTGAAGGGCTTAGTTATAGATGGAACACATAGAAAACTACTGTTACACTGTATACACTCTGACCTCTGTGCAGAATAGACATGAACTAATATTCACTACAATTTTCAGGATTTAGTACTGCTGATATAATATTTTACAGCAAATATCTTTGCAATAAATGAAACTTCATCTCTGGAATATGCTTCTTCCAAAGAGAATCTATTCATCTTCTTTTAGAAGGTATTAGGTACACTCCAAGCTCAGAGTACAGTAAGGTTATTCCAGCATTTAGACAGGATTTTCTGTTACTTCCATTTTGTTCAAACTTTTGCGGTAATCAATGCCACATGGTGGAAAAAAGTCCTTGGTTACCCAGGAAATTATGCCAAAAATCAGACACGGCAGAATAGAAATCATCAGCATTCACAATAATAATCCTTAAACGTTTGGCAGGAAAGAGGAGTTCTCTTCACAAGAAAAATTTGGACAGTAATACCTTTCATAAGGAATGTCATAAACCTCACTGAAACCTCAAGAGGCAGACCTAACCTAATATTCACCTTCGGCAGAGAGTTTGGAAGTGACAGCCCTATTAGCAAACTAATTAACAATCCATTATAAATGGCTAAATTAATTTTCATGGCTTAATTATAAACCCTTTATGAACCTAAAACTTTCAGATGTTTCATTGTTAATAAGACACATTACCTTAAAATTCATCACAATTAGCCACTAATTTAAATGACTACAGTGAGTAACGCAGAAAAATATATCAATGTTCATATTAACACACTCCTATCAAATATGTCCTTCTATAAAATACCAAATAAATGCACTCGTACTGCTTTTATGTTACAGTACAAATACAACTATATTTTAATACAGGTATGCAATTGGATTTTTGCAGGTACACATTGATCTGGAATCTGCTTGTAATAAAATATGACTGGATTGTCAGGATATTGCTTTCAGTGGTGCAAGCATTGTTTATTCAGCACAGAGTCTCATGAGGGCTATGTCCAGCTAGAATATAATGCAGACAAGTCACAGTGGCCCTGTAAAGCAAAATAGTTGGTGAGAAGGATTTAATGTCCACACTATACTCATTCCAGTGGCAGCTAGGTTTGCTTTTTAAATTTTGGGCTAACTCTAGCCTGGCACCTGGGACTGAATGACAGTTTGCATCTGAAGCTACTCCTGGAGCACATCTCTCAACTCAGTTTCATCCAAAAGAAAGCCAAAAAGGATACTGAAAGGATCAACTGAGCCTGCTTCAAAGCGCAAAACAAAGCATAAATGGGGAATGAGCAGATTTGCTTCAAACGAAGCCCTTGATCAAAACATAAATTGGACATACCGCAGAGATCAACGTTTTGTCCAGAGTCTTTTTGTTGAAATGTGATAATAAAGTGGGAAATTTCACAACTTCTGAGAGGTTCTTAAAAACCAATAAGTAGTAACAGACTCCCTCCCAAGACAGAAATTCCAATAGTACAGGAGCACAAAATATCCACTGAAATTGCTTCCTGGTATATCACTGCCATCTTATGAAGAAAAGTTATCTCTGTGATGGTCTTCCCTTACCCCACTCTAACAGAACAAGGACCTTCAAGACAGCAGTGGAGAATTTAGATGATAAGGCATAGGTCATACTGCCTAGAAGAAGGAAGCAAGAACACACACTGAAATAACACCATGAGGTGCCAAGAGGTACAAAAAAGTGCAAAGAAAATAGACTGTGGAACTGTCAGGTCAAGTGACCTAATGGGTCAAAGATAAACACAGATTTTGCCTTGGTTCTGATCCAGTCCCTCTCTCAGTATGCCAGATCAAGCCAACAATAAAAGTCCCCAGGCTTTCCATTTGACTCGCTACAAGCTTGCAACCGCTTCCTTTGTTCACCCCGCCCAGTCAACACAGAGAGCTCTGTCTACAGTCTCTTCTGTGCTCCCTGCTCCTTCCCTGTGGGAGGCCAACTAGTTTCTTCCAAGAGGACCCTGTAGCAAAGCTGAGGGACTATTTCATTCTTACAGACAGTGTGGTTAGAACCATGACAAATTTGATACCCAGCACTGTATAGGTTTTTGTTGTTAAGCCAATAGGCCTAAAGTCTTTGGATAACTTGGGGACATGTCTGTTTCAAAGGCTCTTTCAGCATTTTGTTTCCTTTGCAAGCTGTTGGCTAGACCACCAACGCAGTTCAGAAGATCCAGTCAGGTAAGAGTCATTGTTTCCTTACATTTGTCTAGGAATGTACTAGAGAAAGACATTGACCCATAGTCTTAAAGGAAATATATTAATGCAATAGATCACCTGTTCTCAACTCAAACAACAGCCTAATATTGGCTGAAGAATACTTCTTTAGGGCATACAGCTGTGCTGTGACTCAGTCTGTCACCAGTGGAGAGTAAGACACACATTCTTAGCAGAAAGCTGTACGTGTGCATATCCCATTCCCCACCCCCAACAGCACAGTACAGCTGTCCACTCTTTGAATCAGACAGCATTCCTCTGCCCCACTCAGAGCCTTCATCCCCTTTTTAGTGAGCTTGTATTACTGCCATTAGTAGAAAAGTTTTTTTTTCCTTCTTTTCCTAAGCTGGAAAATGGCCACTTCTTGGCAAGTACACAGAGAAAAAACTTGCTTATGAATTTCGGTTGATGATTCCATGAAATCAGCAAAAGATTTTGAAGATGTCAAAACCTGCTGCCTGTGAACTACATAAAAGAAAAATCTGATTTTGTAGTCTTATTCCTCAGAAGTTTTGTGTTGGAAAAATGAGCAATAGAATACAAGTCCTCCTCACTGGGAAAATTATAGTTTTTCTTCTCTCAGTCAACTTCTTCAGTTAGAAATCTGTTAAACATCAAATTGTAGATATGCATGTTTCAAGATTAACTTTTTTTTTCCCACCTCTTAATTTATAGCTTAGAATAAGTTAGAATTTTGTATAACATTTTGCAGTTCCTTCTTAATTGCTTACCAGTTTGAATATTTCAGTCAACAGTTTTTCATAATTTAGCAGTCAACGAAAATACAAGGTTGTTTAGTATGCCTGAAAGGTAGCCCTCATATTTTAGACTGCTAAATGTACATTTTAGTAAATTATCATTACTCACACAGCCTTGAATATCTTGGCCTTTGCAAATGGATCTAGGTTTTCTGATTGAGTAAGCTCTAGATTTCTCTGTCACTGGGCTAATACAACTGACAGAGGTTACTGACATGTAAATACATATTGATGATCCTGAAATGCAAAGTTGAGTTGGATTTAAATTCTATCCTAACCAAGATTTCCCATGTTGTTGTGTAGAACATGAAAATAATTTTAATAAAGACCAGTAAAAAAGTGGAAATATCAATAGTAAAGTTAACTTTGATGTCATTTTATAGCCCTGTTATTTTCCATCATGCTCTAAATATATGAAAATTAAAAACTTTCTGAACACAAACTGAAAAGTTGATCTGAGAGTACTGGCAGAGTCTTAAAGCTGCTATGGATACATGGCTGTGGCAATGATGTGTTTCTTTCCTGATCAGCAAGCAATACAAATATATCTGTTATTTACAAGTATGTTGCTTCAACCATCAAGGCTGCACTGAACAGACTGCACTTAATAGGTAAGTGAAGCATGGCAGAGAGTGATAAAAATGAAAAATTACTCCCACTTCAGCTATGCTAATTCTGAACTATGTACTGTAAATGTTTACAACCCCTTTTAAGGTAATGCCCCTAAGAATACAGCTTTAATAAAACTGCACAAAAATGTTCAAATTAAAGTAAAGTATTGCTTCTCAGCTAATTTGAATCAAATAAAAGGAATTCAAAAGCCCAACTCAAAAAAAGGAATTTAAAAGCCCAAATGATTTCAAAAGCCCAACTCAATAGTATGAAGTACTAATTTACCTGGGAGGAAAAAGTTTGCATGATTGCAAAGCCCCATTCCTCTGACACTAGCTGTATAATGAGAACAGCTCTTTGAAGTCAGTACTACAAGTGAAAATCATTTGATAATTACCAAAAAATGGGGTGCAGTAAGTTCCAATATTTTCTTGTATTTAGCTCCTTCAGCTCCCTGTATAGAAAAGGTGGATTCGTCTGAAGGGCAATTTAAAATAGGAGGCTGATTTAAATGCTCTGAAAAATTCCCAGGAGAAGCTTAGACATCTCCTTTTACAATAACAATAGTCACCACCTTTCATGACAGGGTTTGGTAGTGTGAATAATCCCAGGCTTCCCCTAGGTATACTTGTGTGCTAATTATTGATAGGTGGAAGCAGTTGCCATCTCAAACATCCTTGATTTGGCTAAAAAAGTAAAGACTAAGATTTGTGCCAAAAACAAACCTTCCAAGGCAGTAGAATATGGTTTTCTGTCCTGACAGTTTATGATGCCATAAGGGGATATTGAGAGGCCTTAAAAATTAGGCATCTCAGTGAGGCTTCACTGCAAGCACTGTTCCTGTGGTTGCAATAGACTAGGTGATTACAGAAACAGATTACTTCTTGGTCTTTGGTGGACTTTCCCTTCACCAAGGCTCGTGTCTGCCCCCACCCCTATCCTGGGGTTCAAGAATGGCTGCAGCTTCATGCAGGAAGGAAGAACAGATCTAAAGAGCCTGGTGTTGTCCCCTTCTGCCAAAGCCCAGGATAAAATGAGAGCTGAGGGGCCTCTGCACAGCTGTCCACTTCTGCTAGCATGCTACATGCTCAGAAATGGGTTTGTGCCCTGGAACGATATCTTTACATGGAAATTCAGTATCAAGCCTATTTTCCCATGTCTGTAATGACAAATATTTGCCCCTTCTCCTTTTCATGAGAGAGACTGAGAAAAACTTCCTTCAGACCTGACAACAGGCAGGCACTGAGGGACCTGGTCTACTCCTACCCATTGATCCAAGAGAGGAGAAGGATGTGAAGCTGAGGAACTGCTTTCTGTGTACCCCTACTGTGTGATCAGAAAGAAATGGGTGGATTTCTGACAAAGTTATTGAAAGAAGAGCTGCTATATTTGTTAGCTGCATGTACATACTTTGCTGCTGCAATTTTCTCTAACTTTATGATTCTGTCCCATTCATGTTAGCAAAATATTTCATGGCTCTTATTTAGTAGAGATTTTCTGATTCATAAGGAAATCGAGGTAGGCTGCACCAACTTTCCCACACTTATCAGAAGGAGCTTAAGTTTATATCATTATTTTCTTGTGCAATCTAGAAATACTGAATTCAGGCAGGTTTGCCAAACCTAGCAGACATTTTTGGAAAAGAATATATAGATTCAGTGTAGAAGAATTTAATGGGGGGGAAGGTCCTTGGAGGAGAAGGAAATCTTACATCCATTTTAGGGTTTGTTCTATTCATACTTCTTTTTAAGGCACAACATATTTTTTATTGTTTCCTTACAATCTGAGAAGGGATCCAGCTTTGCAGATAGCAAAGCCTTGTGGAGTAATCTGAATTCCATCACGATTTGGGGTGTAGCATATAGTACATTGCATATCTTTCAAAGCTATCGAGATTTTGACTGGTCTCCCTGAGTTCACTCAGGAGTCAGGCCTTTTGCTTTTACCATTATTGGGTTCTCTTCTTCTTAAATCAGTCCCTAGGATTCAGTGCATACTGCCACTACTGTTTTTTCTACCCAGAACATAAAGAGTGATGGACAAGAAAAACTTTCTTCTTATGTAAGAAGTTGTTATTTTCTTAGTATTATTTTAAAAACAAGTATAAGAGGAAAAAAAAGATTTGAAAAACAAGTCTGTGCATATGGTTCTCTTATCTAAAGCTGTTACTACAAATGAAGTCTACTTAAGTAACTCTAGAGACATTCTTATCTTGGCCAGGTTTCAGCTGAATTGCCTCTATAACAATGAAAGAGTGGCCTTTTCTTTAACCCTATCACAGTTCTTTTTCTATTGTTGGCTTTGGTCTTTCTAGTTAAACCAGATCTGTGAAGGTGATCAAGACAAAATCAGCAGTGCTCATTATCCTTACATCGGTGACTGCTTTGGACAACAGTTCAGAAGACTAAGAGCACTCAAGGTTGTTGCTTGACAATTCTTAAGTTATCAATAGTCATTTGCTAGAGTCTTGAGCCTGCCCTTCACTAGACAAGTGTTTCAACTCAATCTAATACCCACTTTGTATTAAGCAGAGGACACTGGTAACATATAAAAAATTATTCCATGGAAAAAAAACAGGCACTGAAGAAACAGAATTGAATGAGGTTTTTTGAAGGTATTTGATATAGATGACATTTTTCGTGCCAATGGAATCTAGAATTGTTTGTAAGATCTATTAAATTTAGTAAGTTCAGTGGATTTGTTATTACAAAGAAGATTTCTTTTGGAACTTCCCATCCAAACTGATAAATTTTATAATGAATGGGCAACTCACTCTGCCTACACATTTTTTTTTGACTCTGCCATTACATTTTTTTATTTCAATTACGTAAAAGACCAAGAGAACATTATGGCTTATTTCACTGTTCACTTTGTACATAATTGAGATGTTAAGCATGCTACAGTGGTTGGGGACATGAAAGCATTGACATGCTGTCAAAAATCCCAATTCTTCAGACACATTGCATGCTTCAATAAATCCACCTATACAGACAATGCCTTAAAAAGCTGTCGTCCATACCCAATGTCAGCAGCATTTCTCAGTAACTTGGTGGTAATCTCTTGTTATCCTCACCTCTCTTTCCTTCACAGACTGACAACAGCAGATGAGGTGTTGGAGACTGAGACCTGGGACGAGGCCACGTGCAAAGGTCACAAACCATGAACGTAACAGACCTCAGCTAAGTGAATTAAAAAACTTCAAACATGCATCTGGTTGTTATGGCAACCATGAGCATCCAAATCAATTGTTCTAAGGGAACATGCAAAAATTAACAAGTACTTTTAATGTACTTTTATCATCATCCCTCCTATGATATTTATATTTTGTTTTCCCTTTTGTGACTCTTGCACCTTTCAAGAGCAGTTATACACAGTTGCTTTCATATAGTTTTAACTGAAGACAACTAAACACATACAATCACATTTTCAAAACACAATAAAATATAAATTTATTGAGTTCAGACACTTCTAGGCATAAGCAAAAAATACAGTTTGATACCTCAATATCCGAAAAGCATTTATGGCACAGAACTCAGATTTCCAGCTCAGCTTGGCTCAGGTCTCCAGCTTGTGTTTTTTCTATCAAAACCATTTCTGCATGACTAATTTAACCATGTTCTGTAGTTGAACAGAACAGTTCCAAAATGTGAAACTGTTTTAGCTAAATAATACAGATGATAATTTTCTAATGCAAATGGCATTATACCAGGCATGATGTAAGTGTGATCAGAATCACACAATACACAAAGATTAATTAATCACTGGACTGAAACTTTGTGGATACCTAAGAATCTGTAATAACAACATGATTTAAATTTCATAACAGAGGACAGATCCCAATTCCAATGCAAACTAGGTTCTTCAACACAGCTAATTTTCTAAATTTAAAGACCATTAATTTGAAGGAAATTAATCAAGCAAAGGTGTGACTACACATATGTAGCTGCTTAAGAGACATATTCAATGAAGGTAGCAGTTTTAAAAATATTTAAAATAATATATATTTTTATATATCAAACTAAAATGAGTAGAATGTTTAGGGAAGTTAATCTCTGAGAAAACTCATACCGAGCAAAGCTAAAGCAAATAAGAATGAAAGTTTTAAATTATACTTATAGCAAAATATATTGTAGTAATGGCATAGCCTCACTATTAAATAGATTTTCAGTATTCACAATAATGTGGAAAAGTAGAACTGTTTATTTAATTTTCTGTTATGTGTTTAAAAAGGAAGCAGAATGAGGTATTCAAAAGAAGATGCTGAAGTGATTTACAGTTCACTAGTAATTGGAAATGTCAAATAGCCCTATGAAGTATAGATACTTTTACAATTGAGGCCTTGGTAATTTACACCCCAAAACAGCTGGATGAGTGGATTTCTGGTTTCAGAATTGCAGGGACATTCAAGAAGCCTGGAAGGATGCTAGTGCTCTGCTGACACTCAACAAGAGTAATGGCACTCACTTAAGTAATATTGCAAGCTTCCTAGCCTGCCATTAAACCAAAGAAAAAAACAAAGAAAAGTTTATATGAGATTAAATTAATAAATACAGAATAATAATTTATGCCAGCCAAAATGATTTTACAGAAGAGAGATCACAGAATCACAGAATCACAGAATCACAGAATGTTAGGGATTGGAAGGGACCTCGAAAGATCATCTAGTCCAATCCCCCTGCCGGAGCAGGATTGCCTAGACCATATCACACAGGAATGCGTCCAGGCGGGTTTTGAATGTCTCCAGAGAAGGAGACTCCACAACCTCTCTGGGCAGCCTGTTCCAGTGTTCGGTCACCCTCACCGTAAAGAAGTTCTTCCTCATATTTAAGTGGAACCTCCTGTGTTCCAGCTTGCACCCATTGCCCCTTGTCCTGTCAAGGGATGTCACTGAGAAGAGCCTGGCTCCATCCTCATGACACTTGCCCTTTACATATTTAGAAACATTAATGAGGTCACCCCTCAGTCTCCTCTTCTCCAAGCTAAAGAGACCCAGCTCCCTCAGCCTCACCTCATAAGGGAGATGTTCCACTCCCTTAATCATCTTCGTGGCTCTGCGCTGGACTCTCTCTAGCAGTTCCCTGTCCTTCTTGAACTGAGGGGCCCAGAACTGGACACAATATTCCAGATGCGGCCTCACCAGGGCAGAGTAGAGGGGGAGGAGAACCTCTCTCGACCTGCTAACCACACCCCTTCTAATACACCCCAGGATGCCATTGGCCTTCTTGGTCACAAGGGCACACTGCTGGCTCATGGTCATCCTGCTGTCCACTAGGACCCCCAGGTCCCTTTCCCCTGCGCTGCTCTCCAACAGGTCTGTCCCCAACTTGTACTGGTACATGGGGTTGTTCTTGCCCAGATGCAGGACTCTACACTTGCCCTTGTTATATTTCATTAAGTTTCTCCCCGCCCAACTCTCCAGCCTGTGCATGTCTCTCTGAATGGCTGCGCAGCCTTCCGGCGCATCAGCCACTCCTTCCAGTTTTGTGTCATCAGCGAACTTGCTGACAGTGCACTCTATTCCCTCATGCAAGTCATTAATGAATATATTGAATAGTACTGGTCCCAGTATCGACCCTTGAGGGACTCCGCTAGACACAGGCCTCCAACTGGACTCTGTCCCATTGACCACCACTCTCTGGCTTCTTTCCTTCAGCCAGTTCACAATCCACCTCACTACCCGATCATCCAGACCACACTTCCTCAGTTTAGCTGCGAGGATGCTGTGGGAGACCGTGTCAAACGCTTTACTGAAATCGAGATAGACCACATCCACAGCTTTACCATCATCTATCCACCGGGTTACATCCTCATAAAAGGCTAGCAAGTTGGTTGAGCATGACTTCCCCTTGGTGAAGCCATGCTGAGTGCCCCTAATGATCCCCCTATCCTTGATGTGCCTAGAGACAGCATCAAGAACAAGTTGTTCCATCACCTTTCCGGGGATGGAGGTGAGGCTGACCGGTCTATAGTTACCGGGGTCCTCCTTCTTGCCCTTTTTGAAGACTGGAGTGACATTCGCTTTCCTCCAGTCCTCAGGCACCTCTCCCGTTGCCCACGACTTAGCAAAGATGATGGAGAGTGGCCTAGCAATGATTTCCGCCAGCTCCCTCAGCACCTGCGGGTGCATCCCATCAGGACCCATGGATTTATGGACGTCCAGATTGCTTAATTGGTCCCTGACCCAGCCCTCATCAACCAAGACAGACTCTTCCTCTATCCTGACTTCTTCTGAGGCCTCAGGGGTCCGGGGCTCCTCAGGACAGCCTCCAACAGTATAGACAGAGGCAAAGAAGGCATTCAGTAACTCCGCCTTCTTTTTATCCTCTGTCTCCAGGGCTCCCACCTCATTCATCAGTGGGCCTACATTGCCTCTAGTGTTGGTTTTACCTGCAATGTATTTGAAGAAGCCCTTTCTGTTGTCGTTGACCTCTCTTGCAAGGTTTAATTCCAAGGAGGCCTTAGCTTTCCTAGTTGGAAATTTGTTAGATCAATTTGTTAGATCTCATCAAACAAATTGATAAATTTTGTATGAGACTACAAGAGCGATAAAGATAACTGGGTAGATACAATGGTCTGGAAAGATATTTGAACCTCCACTAACTGGCAATGATCTTGTTTAAGAATTGGCACTACAAAAGATCAATTTGTCCTACATTAACCAAACTGAGAACTGTTAAATAGTTAGGTATCAGAAAGTAGCTGCTTTTGTCATTTGTTTTATAATTCGGTATGTTAGTAGTATTCTTCGGGGTTCGTTTTCAGGCTTGATATTATTTAACACAATAATTAAGATTCAAATGTAGGTATACAACTACTTTTGACAAAAGTGTCAATGCCCCGGTGTTTGGTAAGCCACTAAATAACAATAGCATGCAAGTCATCAAGCCTGCTTACTATTCAAACACTTGCAAAACAAAAACAATGACATGTTTAGGAAACATTTATGTCAGACAGTCTCATAGAAATGGCAACCATGCTCAGAATAAAAGGGATACTAAAATTAATTTTTCCAAATAATGGGTCAGGAACATCTCAACAGGAGTTTCTAATGTGAGTGTCAGAGTCTCAGAAACCACAGAACAGTGAGCAGTAAAATGGGTATGTGTTGATGTCCAGCACCAATGAACTACACTGAGTGGCAGTTCTGTTGCCCATATTTTAGAACAGGATGCTGGAAGATTGGAGAACTATGAAAGGATGGTAAAAAGCTGGAAAAAATGCTTTACAGGAAGAAATGTAAAAAAAACCCAATATGCTTGCCTTTTTTTAAAAAAAATAAAGACAGACAACTGATGTATTTCTAACACAAATATGCCTTCATGAACTTCATATATACCAAACATTAGAATATGAAGGAGAAAACCATTAGAAACACAGGCCTCTGGAAAAATGAAGGGCTAAGTCTAGCTGTATGGTGCAATAACAAATCAAGCCAGCTTTTAATTTAAAAGAATCTTTTTTTATCATTTCCCGATTCAGAAGAGTACGTGTTTTTTAAGGGCACTTTCTTCTGGGTGAGTAATTGCACAACTCTGCACAAAGCAACATCCTTTACAAGAACCAGTGCCTCCCAGTACATCCTCTTTATAAAGAAAGGATCTTTGTCTGCTTAGTCACTATGGCATTCATTTTATTCAGGTTGTCCAGAATCCATACTCATTCAGTATTCCCCAAAAAGGTTGTTTTTTCAAGTATTTTACCAGAGTTTGGCTAGGAAAATGACAGATGCTGCATCATTTACTCAGAAAAAACATTGAAAATTGCTTTCCCATTGGCTGTGTCTGCACACACAGCTTAACCTACCATCATCTCAAGAAATGTTTTAATACATTTGTCATTCACAGATAACAGTCTCTATCACTCTTAAAAATTGAATTCCAGAACCCGATTTCTTGTCCTTCAGGAATACCTGGATTATGGTCTAGACCAGAGCTCTGGTTCTCCATGTTACATTCTACACATGTAAAAGATAATCAGGACTTGAGTCCTGAAGAGAAACATGAGACCATGCTGTGCTCCTGTGAAGGTCAGTTCTGTAAACCCAACTGAAGTAAATCAGTTATTCCACCAAATCCTTTGCTCTATCATATAAATGATCTGAACTTCTACTTTTGTTTTCAGAGATATTTTCAGAGCTCTGTCATTCTATGTCTACACCTACTGACAACTCTTTTTTTACAGACCTATCCACAGCTGACCCTAAAATGCATTTGGTAACTTTCTCTGAAGAATTCCTTCCATGAATTTACTTATAAGGTCTCTGATAGTGAAAAATCACCTTGTCTTTCATCTTCATTATACTGGCATTAAAACGTATGGAGAATGAGCAGGAAAACAGGGAGTAATTGCACCCAAAGTTCCTCAAGTGGCTGTATTCTATATATACTTCCATGTATTGTATATATTAAAAGTCTTCAGAATTAATTTCTTCAGACGATTAGGAGAAACAGAGTATGTCAGAGAAAACATTGACATTATGATAAAACATTGCTGAACAATCACATAATATTGCATTAAATTGTTGTTATAACAATAAAATCTGTCCTATGAATGGAGGATTAATGCAAGATGTGATGTGTGACGTGAATGAAGTTTAGCATTGCAGAGCTGTATGAATTTCTGTGTAGGCATAATTTCTACCTTAGAAGGACATACAGAAGAATAAATTACCTTTTTCTGTGACAGAAAATTATGTTGTTTTTGATTCATGACATTCTGTAACAAAATGTAACATAGCACTTTTGGTAGCTGTTGCAGGAGTCCTAGTGCATGTCTACACAGTAAAATTGAATGTTATGTAGAGAACCCCAGCTGAGGAAGGACTAAGTACTTTCAGAACCAGAAACATCCTAGCCACGTTTTTGTAGCATCACTGAACCAAGAGACTCTCTTAGCTCAGGTTCATTGCCATGTAGACTTGAAAGATCAGCCTTGAGGACCCACATTGATATCTCTCTACCAGACCACGCTGTGTGGAGCTACTCTAACCCAGCAGTGCTTCAGTGTTCTCTGTATCTCACTCCAGTCAAAGAATAAATTGGCCCTTAAATGCAGTCATCCCTATTGCCCTTCGCTGCAATATATACTTATATAGTGTGTACACATACAGAGCAAGGAGATCCAGACCAGCAGCAAGATTACATGGTCTCAAACAACATTCTTAAGCAGAAAAATCTTTGTTCAGTCTTGTTGGCACATGAACTACAACCACACACACAATCAAGATTTAGCAGTGGTTTCAGAACTCATAATAGACCTCCCATTTGAGACCACGGCAAAGCTATAGCAATGTTAAGCCCTACCTCTGGCTGAGCTAGGTAACTAGGACAGAGACCTGGTTCAGAGAACCACAGGGCTATTCTAGACAAAGAGATTCATCTGTCCAGAGAATCACATTTTTACAAAACAACCATTCAGAGAGCAGGGTCTGATGTGAAGAACCACAGGTGAATAAACAATTCAACAACTCAAATCAGCATTTGAATGGGCCATGCAGATTGTTTGAATTTGCAGTCTGTTTTATAAGGTCCCCCTCTCCGTACATTTCTGAAGAAGCTAAGCAATGAGACAGAAGTTCTCATATGGGTTAAAAAAAAAAATAACTAAAAAGTTAGGAAAAACTCCTTAGAAATTAGGATACAAGACAGAAATAAATGGTCAGTTTTCCTAATGAAAGTAGTCATTAATGAAATCTCACACGGATCTGTAGTGTGCCTATTCTCTCTCTCATATATTCATAAACAATCTGGAAATGATGATGAAGCTTCATGTGAGACAGTTTGCTGATGAAACCTATAATCCAGGCTATGAAAGATGAGGGCTGACTGCCAACAAAAGACCTTGCAGTAACAAACATATGGCCTGAAGAAATGTAATGTAGACAAACATAAAGCAAGGTACTGAAGTAGTTAAACCAAACAATATCAAATAAAACAACAGGAGCTTTCGACATCAACAACACTGTCTATTTTTAATTTCTCCATCTTAAAAAATTTAATTATTTTTTTCTGTAAGAAAGTTTTGTTTAAAAAAAATTCAAAATTCAAGCCAAGACAAGAAAAAAAACTTGAAAAGTTTCAGCCAGAATGTTTCTCCTGTGCTAGAATTGTAAACAACTGAAAATAGGGATTGTACCAGGAAGTGCTAGACAATATTAACAAAAGTTTTCTGTTATTATCTATTATCTGTTAAATGTTAGTGGTATCTTGCCCATCATCCCAGGATTTCTTGGAGATTGTCTGCATCTACTGGGTCATAGTGCCCAAATAGTTTAAGAACCTGAGCTCTAATATTTCCACCAACCCCACTCACTTTATTGTATTCTTTAGTGTCTGTATAAAGAATGCTGATTCAAATTTTTTAGAAGTTTCTGTCTTTACAATTCCCATTCCAGTTCAGACTTGTTACCCTTTGAGGACAGGTTACCTTTCCTTCTTTTAAAACCTAGCACAGCAATATGAAGTGGCAAACATCACCATTTTGAACATTTACTACGTCCTGACTCTCCTAGTCACAAAATTAATTCAAATGAAATTGATAATAGATACAGTCAGAAGGATTAACAAAATGGATGAAGAAGTAAATGGATGATGAGTATTTATATTGAACTGGTGGGAGGTACCCACGACTCTAGGAAAACTGTTAATTTACTAATATTGATAAACAAAATGAAACACAGACTAGAAAAATCTGTAAATCATAATCACAGGTCCACTAAAAGGGAAGAATAGCTGCAAATGCTTTGGAGACTAAAGCAAGCAAGACAATTTGCACTATAACATGAGTGTCACCTTAGAGAGACAATTAGAACAACTGCAAGAGCTATAGCATGAAGCAAAGCTATTGAATCGCTGTCACCTGGAAAACAATGTTTGGCAAGAGTTACTGTGAACAGCATATTAAACCTGAAGTGGCACTGTAATACGGTAACAAAAAAGACAAGCACAGTTGCATAGGAAACATGGAGAAGACAAACTATTTATTCTTTCAATATGGGTACAGGAACGTTATGAAAATTGTCAACCCATTAAACCCACAGACTAATTTCTTACCACTCTCCTGCAATACTAAGAGGTTGGGCCATAAAAACTTCTCATAGCTGGCACACCACCAAATTAAGATTCTGGTATAGGGACATTAACAAGACTTCTGAGCGGAAATCAGTGCAGAGACTGTAGCTGACAAACTAATTAGGTTTCAGAATCTGGTAGAATTGTTCAAGCTAGGAGACAGTTAGTATTCCCTTCGCCATCAGATGCTTATGGAAGAAGAATGGCTCTTTAGGTTTTCTCCCTCTGAATATCCACAGCAGAGCATTAGAGTCGGGCAGCAGGAGCAAAAAGAGACCTGTTTCAAGACCCTCAGTGCTTGAAAAAGAGATAGGACAGAGGGAAGACGAATTAAAGATTTTGTGGAAAGATCAGGTTGCCTCCTGAATTTAAATAATACTGTAAGGTTCTGGAAATACTAAAGCATCAGAAACTGAAGAGGTTCATAAAATCAGGCCCATGGTCTGCTGCTTTTCCCCACTTACCACATTTTGCTACATCTGTTTTCCAAGTAAAAATGAGTTCTAATTAACATGCCACAGTGCAGCTCAAGGTAGAAGAGATGCAAGGGAGCAGAAAGTATTGAACAGAGCTAGTATGGATACACATATCTAAGGACACCTTTATAGCTCTATAGTTCTCTTTTCATGTACTTCTCATTGACCTGTCTCTACGCAGGCATCTGCCTACACAGGTAGCGCTTGCTAATTTAATTTTTATCTCCAAATAGATAATAATGTGAGACCAACACATGAAATGCAACCTGGCTTTGGCTCTGCCTTTCAAAAATAGAGACATCAATTATAATAAGATACTTAATTCTTGAAAAAGTGTCATAGTTTCTTTCATATGGAGATCAGGTATATTTGGAGTTAATGGAGGCTGTTTGATATGGGGTTGTGTTACAAGGTGCTAGGCAATTTCAGCTTTCCCTGTGTTTGATACTGGAAAAAAGCACTCAGCACCTGCAAGGAAATTCTTGGAATTTCACAAGGATTGGGCCAGAGTGAGAACATTAGGAGACAGCTTGCTTTCTAACATTTTAGGTCTGACTCATCGAGACTTGACGTTTACAGCCTTATTCAAATATGAACATCTTCAGGAGTAATTAAAAGGGAACCATTTTAAAAGAGCTTTTTATATCAAAGAGAAAAGAAATAACTTTGTGTTGACTGCCTAAAAGAAGTGTGACAAAGCCTGATTACATTTATTCAAAATCTAGCCCAAATAAAATGTCAAGATAATGGCTCTCTTTCAAGTTTAGAGCTGCATAAGAAACATACAAGGAAACAGACTAGAATAGATATAAACAAATCCAAGTCTGGATTAAATGAAAAGCTGTTACAAAAAGAAAGCACACTGTTTTCATGAAGGCAGCATCATGACAAATCAGGGGAAAATCAACATCATCCTCCAAAAAAGCATAGTGTACCTTGCCTTTAAGAAGACATTTTAATTCAGTTTCACTGACTGAAGAGGGGTATAGGCACATGAGGAGTGAGGGATGAGGGGGTGGGGAGAATTTCTTAGAAATTATTAACCATCTTAAACAGCGTGGGTTTAAATGGCAGCAGAAGCACATTAACCTGGGTTTTCAGTCAAACTCAGCAGCTTGAGTTCACTCTCAGGATCCCCTACAGAACTGAGCTCAAGCTGCTAACTGAAGCAAAAAGCCAAATCACTGTCTCTTCATTGAAGTAAGGATATACGCCTCAAATGATTTCTGCTGGTGAAGCAAAGAAAAACACGGGCAAATGAACAAAGAGAGCCCATCAGAAAGTGTTCAGGACAGCAATCCTGAGTGGAGAGGGAGAACCATACGTACAGAAAAAAAAAAAGAAATTAAGTAAAACTCCTTGACTAGTTCTCTAGTCTCTCTTACATATACCTTCTCCTTTCTTCCTCTCTTACTTCATCTTTGACTCAGTTTCTGCCTGTCCTTATTTTTCTCTGCCCTCCCTTTTCCATTGGCAACTGGGTTCAATTTCATAGTTCATAACACTGCCAGTCCCCAAATAATTTGTGCTTTACTCTTTAGAGGCTCTCAGCCATTTTATGTACTACAAATGAACACAGTACCCCCTCAGGGATTAATCCTGCTATCTTTTGGCTGAGAACTCTTCCAGTGGAAGAAGTCATAGTGCCTGTTTATCCAGAGAAAGATTATAGAAATAGTGAGGCTATAACACCAACAAAAATAACTCTAGTGTCCTCATTAAAGCATTCACGACTGAAAGAAGTAAATCAAAAATCATTATAAAGCTGCTTCTTTCTACATACTCTAGAGGAGTCATCAAAAACATACAAGCATGTTGGATACACCAGTATTCAGAGAGCATCTCTGCAACATCACATAGCATAGGGAAGTTTTATTAAAACAAGGAACATGAGATCTCTGTCATGATCACTGAATTCCAATTACAAGCTCACACTTAGTGTTGTAACTACCAAATGTCAAGTCAGAGCTGCCAAAGTGAAGAGGAACAGATGGCAGAGACCCATTTAAGTCTCTGAGTTTTGAGAATGGTTGGAGGATTGCATAGAGGGTTTTTTTTTTTCTTGTGCCAAATAAAGTACTAGGGGATTTTTCAGCATCTATAGGAAAAAAAATTTCATGACAAATAAAAGACAATCCAAAGTCTTGAGCAAAATTAGTAGATACTTAAACTCCAACAAGTTTTCCCTCCAGTGGGAATTTTTATAGTAAATCCTCCTTTCTGAATAATTTCTTGATTTTAGTATTAAAAAAATCTGTAAAACTTCGTGTCATTCTGTAAAATCTCTTCACTCATACCAAAAAAAAAAAAAAAAAAGTTAAGACTGCAAATGAATCTTGGCTCTGAGTGCAGCTGAGAAATGTCAGACTGCAAATTAAAGACATTAAATAAACAGAAGTGCCTGTGGTTCCTGTAGAAATCTTACATTTGGCCTTGTATTACGAGGCTAAAGGATCTTCAGCATGGACAAAGTGGCAAAATAGAACTGTTTACCTACTGATTCAAGTCCAAAGGAGAAAAAGTTTGAGATATCTGCCCTCTGAAATCACCAAATTCTTCTTTACTCAGAAACAAAATCCAGAGTGATGCTAATGATCTGATCCTTCCATTTTTAAGGGAACTGCAGATGACCAGCACATCTTAAGACTGTATTGTAAGTGACTGTTCAAGAGCTCTTCATACTCTAATTGAGAAGTAACAAGAGTTAAGGATGGCTTTTGACATGTAAACAACTCCAGTATGAGAAACTGCATAGAGCAAATACGTACTGTCAGAGGAGGAAGCCTGTTACATGCTGGTATAGTGCTGTTCTAGTCAGTGCCTGCTCAAAAAATGTTAGCCCACAAGATCATGGCATTTTCCCTAAACAGGCTGAATTCTTTCCATTTGAAACATGTTTCCCTTAAGACCCTTTCCATCTCTGCATGTCTGCATCGTTGCTGCCCCTTAGCCATTATCCTACAACAATGCTTGAAAATGGCTGTTTTCCCTTCTGAGGCTGTGCAACATCAAGTGCTCAATGTTGCAAACTGCACAGCGCAGCAGAGGCAGATGACAAGAAACATACTCCTAAGTGTACTGATGAATAGGTCAATAAACTCATATAACCTGCTGTGAAAGAATTTAGAGGAAGGATTCATTAATGTACTGAAAACAAAACTGTCCAACTTTCTTATTTAAACTCAAGGCCTAGTTTTATCCTGCTCAACTTTCGATATTTTACATGGAAACCTGGCTGCCCTATGCCCTGATGCTACATTCTGCAACCACTAAACTCTTCTGCATAATCCAGTGCAATCCAGAGAACAAGAAGCCATATAAGGGAAATCCCTCTTTTCAAGAGGGTTTGATTTTAATCCCTTCTTGCAAAGAAGGTAACAATGCACCCCTCATATTCTGGGCAAATTCTTCAGCTCTTGTACTTAAATGCACTCATTCTTTAATAAAACAATCAAAAATCTTCAAACACCCCCTCCCTTCTCATTCCCCAACCCCAGTCTAATTGAGAGAGAAAGGAACAAGCTTTAGACTGGGAAGACAAAAGAATGGATTAGTCCACAAGAAAGATGTGTAGAATTATGCTGTAGAAATACAAGCAGAGCAAATATATTATTATTGCCTTTACCAGGGATATAAAGCAGTGAGCCAGACTGAGGAGCTTCTCAAGGAATCAGGCTCCACTCATGGTTTCCTGCTGTAATCAGTGAAACAGATTTAGGACGAAAATCTTAAGTCCACTGGTTTATATCCTCTCTGTTATTATTTTAGACCTTGTAGAATTTCACCTTAAAATGGAAAAGCTTTCCTTGAAAAATGAGAGGAGTTTTTTTTTTTATGATATATCAAAGGTCTGAAACACAGAGATTAAACAATGAAAATACAACCTCTGGGAAAGAGATGGAGGTAGGAGAAGAGGGGAATAAATGAGTAAATTAGCTATCTGTAAAGGCAGATCTTTTTTGCGAAGTAGCTAAGTTATCTGGCATTTTATTTACCAAACTATCAGGCTACAAAGAATATCACACACTTACCAGCTATATAATCTCAGCAACAGAATCCTTTCTCACTGAGATTGTCAAACAACCCTCCAAACTCTCTTTTTTTTTCTTTGATGTCTAAAAGTGATTATTTTTAGCCAAGTCAAGCAGCTCAAACAAAATGTTTATCTCTACAGAAATAACGTTTATGGAAATGTGGAGATTTCAGAGGAGTCACCAGTGAAGTACAGTTATAACTGAAACTGAACATCAGATGCATATAACTTTCACCCTGTGCATAATGAAGGAACCAAATCTATCAGCCAGCCACCTAAAGGGAAAGGGGGGGAAAAAAAAAAAAGAAAAAGAGAGATGTACAGGAATGCAGTGGGAGAGTAAGTAGATCTTCATTAAGATTTAAAGATATTTCTTCCCATTTTTTTCCTGTCCTACCAATAAATGGAGTTCCAGCAGAAGGAACAAGTTATTTGCCTCATGCTCCTGCTCCCACCATGAGGCAACTAAGTTCTTTTTCTCAATGGGTGCTCAAATCCTTCCAATATTGGACCAGCTTTGTAGTGTTTCTGCACTTCAGATAACCAACTACACTTATACCATGCCAGCATAAAAAGCCCTAAGTCAGTAGCAGGCAAGTCAGTTGCTCTGCACTAGTGCCCGTGAGGCAATAAAAAGCCTTTTCTGTTTCCAGGTTCTGGCAAGGCTCATTTACTCCATGTCTCTTCCTATCTGGAACAACCTAAATGTGGGAAGCCTATTATGCCAGAGCAAAAGCCAAGAGGAACAGCCGAAGCTACTTGCTGCTCTTGCTGACTCAGATGATGCCACACACCTGTGCTGGAGCAATCAAGAGATGTGATGCCACACCCAGCAATCAAGAGATAAAACGTCTCCAGTCTCAAGGAGAGAGGGTCTGCTAACAGTTCCAAAGCAGCAGCAGCATTATTATCATTCGTGACCACTGTGGCGAAGTAACAACTCTGTGACGTTCCTCAGAATGAGCAGGCATAGATTATGAAAACCAATCAGTGCCTGAGCTCCGTCCAGCCCGCTTCAACATCGGAAAGCAGTCCGCAACACCTAACTGTACCTTGTTTCTCATTTTACTCACTTCTCTCCAAGTCTCATTAGTAAATATATTTTGTTCTTTGCTTTTTCCTTCTATTTCTCACTTGAATCATTCAAAGATGTGAATCTGCGGAGTCGAGATTTTGCAGGTAAGGTGAATAGTATCCAGCAGACTGTTCCCCAAGAGTGCATAGGATCCATTCACAACTGTTTTTTCCCTGAGTTCCTCTCAAAGTGGTGTATTTACATGCTGTCTCATTCTCAGAGCATAAATATATAGTCTGAGTCTAGCCCTAGATTGAATCCCACAAGATGTAATAAGAGTCAGCTGGAACATCTCATCTGCCTTAACCATTACAAATGAAGTTATCAGTAAATAACCAAAGAAACTACTTCATTCTTAAAACCCCTCAGATCTACAAGAGACTTGGTCAGAATTATGGCCCTACTACAACAAATGAAAAAAAAAATACATGTCTCAAGGCAAACCATGTGATTTCATAATAAACATCCAGCATGAAGATTCTGTTTGTAGATGATCGTTTTTTCTAAAATAAAATCGATAATGAGGTCACAGGTAGTTTTCTACCAGTTTTGCACTGATTAGCTATCTTGAAGTTAATGAAGATATTCCTTATCCAGAAATACTAATCCCTGCACATAAATAACTTCATCCAAGGTAATAGTTCTGTATTTGTAAAGTCACTCTTACATTCAAGCATTTATAAAATCATATCCTAAACCAGGAGCAATTAAGATCCATAAAAGGGGAAAATCAGTAAATAACTTTAGATTTACAGATTCTAAAGTAGCCAATGAAGTTTTTCCAAATAAAAATGTTCACTGAATGCTAGGAAGACTACAGCAAGATAATGCAAGGTAGTTTAACAAAATCTGCCATTTGTTTTCCTGGTCGCTCTCTCAGTTGAACCTTCTGCTGCCAGAACAGTGAAACTGTGGAAAGTCTGGAGCGAGTCCAAAGAAGGGCAACAAAGCTGGTGAAGGGTCTAGAGCACAAGTCTTATGAGGAGCGTCTGAGGGAACTGGGGCTGTTTAGTGTGAAGAAAAGGAGGCTGATGGGAGACCTTATCACTCTCTACAACTACCTGAAATGAGATTGTAGTGAGGCAGGTGTTAGTCTCTTCTCCCGAGTAACAAATGATAAGACGAGAGGAAATGGCCTCAAATTGCACTAGGGGAGGTTTATATTGGATATCAGGGAAATTTTCTTCACTGAAAGGGTTATCAAACATTGGAACAGGCTGCTCAGGGAAGTGGTGGAGTCACGGTCCGTGGAGGTATTTAAAAGACCTGTAGATGTGGTGCTTAGGGACATGGTTTAGTCATGGACTTGGCAGTGCTGGGTTAACGGTTGGACTCAATGATCTTGAAGGTCCTTTCCAACCAAAACTATTCTACGATTCCGCTGAAAACATAATATGACCTTTTTCAGTTTTACTGATTGCCTTTGAAGAGAAATAAAATGTCACTGCATCTCATGAAGTTTGCTGGTAACTCATGTGAATCAGAAAGATATTTCTTTCTCTCAGTGGGAGAATAAGGTCTGAACAACCTGCAGTAGACCATGATATCAAAAAAAAAAAATTCTTCTGTTCTAGTTATATAACAAAGTTGTTCGGATGCTGAGTGAAAAAAACACTCGAGAACTGGTTTTGAGTGTCCTTCTAATACTCTAAAAAAAAAAAAAAAAAATCTTTCCATTAACTTCCACAAGTTACAGACTCCTTAATGCCCATGTTAGGAATAAGTTCTACCCCATATCTTCCTGAGCATTAGCTCCTTACTCCCACATGTGCTATAAAGGACTTTGTTTCACTCCTGCTTGTTAAAATCTAGCATGAAGCAGACTGAAGCACAACAGCAGCCAGCATCTCAAAGCTGGTTTTAAACAGGAAACTTAAATAGATTCAAATATATAAAAGCCTGTCACTTTTCATAAACAAATTCTTTGCTGTGTTTGCAATGGAAATTTCTGACACTCTTAATGTAAATTTAACTCTGTGCAAAGACTCACAGAGAGCAAAAAACAAATGCCAGCAGGTACCATCAAGTGAATCTTCATGGATTGTATTTCATCATTATCTCTACTAGGTATTCCAAGAAACAAAAGCGAGGTCAAGGTATCAATAACCTCCTGTAATACCAAGACAGAATTCAAGGAGAAAAACAGAACCATGATCTTAAAAGCATGCTCCTTAAAGGTTGGAACTGATAAAATAAATATATTTCCCTCCCTTTCCTTCCCCCAGGAAAGTTTTATTCAACTATCTTGACTAATTATGGGAAAACTGTAATAAAACTACAGCATTCAATTTACTTAGAATTAAACTTTTCATCCTGATTGTTTTTAAAAGCTGGAATTTTTCTATTTCCAAGTTGGATAGTTGTTTTCCACCAAACAGGGGAGTGTATTTTGTTGCTGTCACCATGTTTTTTCAAGTTTTTTTCCCCTCTAGGAGAATTTCAAGTTGGAAAGGAAAAAATACAAAAACCATTTATGTAACTTCACAGCTTTCTCAGCAGTTCCATTCTGCTACATTGACACTATTGTAAGTCTTTAAATTGCTGAGGTAAAAAAGACAAAAGAAAAAAGGAGAAAACGTGAAGATTCTGGACTTTGTCTATTTAATTTAGTGAGGAAGGAAAAAAACCTAAAAGAATTAAAAATTACCTGTAAATCTTATTTATTTTTCCGCTCACAAGGAGTGTCATGGAGGAAGACACAAACAAACTCTGTTTAGAAAATGTGACCAGCTCTGAACAGAAAGTTTAGATCCCCTCTCTGGAGTACACTGAGCAAATATTTCTCTGTACCACATATGATCCAAACAGACCCAGACTTCCTTGGTGAAGTTTCCATTTCGAAATTTCCATTTCAAATTTTCCAGCTAGAGGGTGCTCAAAGAGGTAGATTAGTTCTTTCAGCTTTTGTTCTTCAGCAATTTTGCCATTCCTCTGCTGACCTATGTCAACACAGTACCACATGGAAAATGCTGGAAAACTCCAGTCCTGCCCTAAGAGAGCTCATATGCCTACATGGCACAGCACACACCACGTGGAAATGGTCATGAGAGTCCAATTGCATTAGTCCAATTCCCTTTTGCCAGGGGTAAACTGTCAAGTTCCACACATTGTGTCTGGTTACAAGCCTCTCTTGTTCAGCTTGAAAACACACTGCATCCCCACATGCAGAAACATTATGCCCTCCGTAAGGCTTTACTGTGAAGTTCCTACAACCGCATATAGATTCTGGCATGGGAAAATTATAGTGGACATGGTGAGATCATACCTGCAATCTGACTCCTATTACCTCACTTTTCGTAAGCTCCACTGACTTGTGATTAACATGATAAATGTGATGTGTGAAACACTTCTTAAAAGTTTGCAGGACTGAGAAGAGTAAACAACAGCTTGAGGACTGAACCTCTGTCTCTTAGTTTCTCTTGTACGAGTGTTTATTTAAAAATTTCAATGGGGCAAAGGAAAAATGAAAAGTTTTTGCCAGTTCTTTATTTCTGATTTTTCTCATAGCTTTATATGCAATGGTAAAGGCAGTTCTACTATCATGAAAACACACGTAGCATGCTAGTTTATATTACTACTAAAAGTAATTTTTTCCAATACAATTTCCATCTGTTCTAGAACAGTGGGCAGTGGACACACAAGCAAATGAATCTTGACAGACACATGATCCAGGGCAGTCTTAACCATAGTCTATACTTATAGATTTATGAGCTTTTCTAAGGAGTTAGCAATAAAATAACTAGCATAAATCTTGAACTAATCGTTTACCTACACTACATGCTAGCAAATAGGTCAAGATCTCCAAACAAGCTAATTTGATCAGTATCAGGTACAGTCTAAGTACCTTGAAGCAGAGCAAATTAGCCCCCAGGAACTCTGTGCTTCCACTTAGCACAAGCTTGAGTATACTTGCAGACTTACCCCTAGTTTAACACTTGTGCTTACCCATTTGTACCTTTTTTTTTTAAAAAAAGCATAATAAATTTTAAGTGTAGGTTTTGCTTTTCTTTAAGATCATGTATATAGCCAAAATAGCAAACAAAAAAGGTTTTAAATCCATCAGACATTTTACTACTGCTGAAGGTCACATTGCCAATAACTAAGAGACAGGAAAAAACATCATAAAGTTATGTGTGGTCACGTTACCCTTCTATCTGCTTTGATCTGTTTGCAAGAATGATTTATAAAACTGCTAGGAGCTGCATATATTAACAAAACTATCCCATTATAGCTTTCATAGTGCTAACTAGTTAGCACTAGTGGTAGCAACACAGTTAATGAACAACTCATGATTGAGTATCAATATGTCACCAGATAATATTCATTCAACCCAGTCACTTGTTCTTAAGCATTTTCGGTTCAGAAGCAACATAACTGGAAATATACTGGTTTATGTCATTGTGTTCATCCTTTTCTTCAGTTAAATGTCTTTGTGAAGATTTTCTGCTTTTCCTGTTACTCTGTCAGATATTTGAGTATCAAAAGCTTTTATCACACTACCAATGATATTTCTTATGATAACATTTGTTTTTTCTAGTAGAAATGCTTTTATTCTCTATAATTTAGAAAACCCATCCCTAAACATCTGCAGTGAAAAGATAATGCAATTAAATTAATGGCAGCTGGAACATTTATACATTGCAAAGAATATCTGAGCCTCTCTGCCAGAATTTCAATCCCTTTTTATCTAATTGTTTGTTCTTGCGTTTGTCCCTTCACCATAACAATTAAATGCTACATTCTCCTCAGCAGTCTGATCAAGCGTTGATTGCCCTCAGATGCTTTAGTTGGGAGAAAAAAGGAGGGAATAAACCTTGAGAAATGTGTTGGTTTCACTTATTCACAGCAGATTACATCAAGATACAGTATGGATCAATTGTCTTCAATAATACCCTTTTAAACACCAGTAAGAATCATTACCAGGAAAAGATCAGAAATTGTCGCCCTCTAGCCACTCCCCCTCCCCTCTTTTTTTTTTTTCCTAAACTGGAACTGGTCCACTGGGATCAGATTATCCCTTGTTTTAAAGGAGTATCTTCAATTACAAAAATATCCCTGTAATAATAGGAATGTACCCTACCACCTTAACACTTCCTCAAGCACATTCCTGGCTTCAATTTTAATATGACACATGGTCCACTCTCTAGCCTGATACACATTTCCACTGCACACCTTTCTAGAATAGATGGAAGGTGTATTGGAAAAGAGTACTTTCCTGCTACCCTAAGTGGAAAGAGTAGCAGACTCACAGATCAAGCAAGATCTGATCTTCTCAGAATGAGAAGCAGACTTCTCAGAATGAGAACTACAAATGAAAAAAGCCCTTATTACTCTTACAGCTAATGGACATTTTTCCTTAGCTTGCAAGAGCTTAAATCACAAGAACCCACGATTTTTGCTTCAGAAAACTGAGATTATCACTGCTTAATACTATTGCCTGAGCCTTCTCTGACTGCAGGCAGGTGCATCAGAAAGAAAACAGGCTATAAGACTTATACTACAAACCAGTACTTAACATTTATAGCCTTTGCTTAAGGCCCCTGTGCACTATGCTGTGGAAATAAACTTTAACAAACGTTTTACCTGCCACTCTGGATGTCTCCTTTCCACCAAAATCAGTAAAATGAGTAAGTATACAAGCCAAAGAAATAGACAAATGAAAGAGAGGAATGCTTGCCCCAACATACAAAATTGCAAGATTAGTCCATACTGCCTTCTATTCAGAAGGTATAAAGAGAAAAAGAACTGCAGCATATATTTGAAGCTCTCTGTTGTAAGTTGTGTTTTACAGGCATGTCTGTAGCAGCTGTATAATTATGCTGTCTGTATAATTAAGTTGCTTCATGGCATAGCTCCCGAACCGGCAATTTTGCATCAACATTTGGTGCATTAGTATGTACTGACTCCATACACGCTCTTACGATCAGGTATTGTGTTTCTGCTGGAAAGCAGTAAAAAGCAGTTTCGTAGAACGCTTACCAGCTGCAGGCAGTAGTGTGAGCACATTTACTCTGTTTCAGACCCAAAGCAAAGACATCAGTTTAAATCACCTTCAACATTTTCCCTAGGCCCCAGGCTTCACATAAACAAGGCAGGGAGTGATGTGCTCAGTCCTGAGCTGGAATTCTTGTCCATCTTCTCAGCTGTATTGCCTGAGCCACATGAGACTTGCCCTTTGCTGCATCTCACTACCTGCTCTGCAGTGGTTGGCTGTAGCAGCAGTGAGTACAGCACACACCTCTCTCTGCTCTTTAACACAATTACCTTCATCTTGGTTTAGTATCTATTTAAGTATGGAAAACGTGAGACAAAACCAGCAAGATCCTATTTAGCTTTGACATCAAACTGACAACACTTCTACATAAACAAGCATATAGGATCTGAAATTTATGTTGAACCAACTGAGAATTAAACAACCCCAAGACAGGGATATAGCAGCCAAAGTAGGTAACAAATGAGAAAAACAGAAATACAGGGAGCGTTAACACTGGCACAACACCCGAAATGTGTGTTTCTAGTGGACAGTAAAGATATATACTTTTTCAGGCAGTTGTACTATTGCTTCTCTTGGATCTGATCAATACAAATTAAGACTTTTTAAGTGTACCTTGTCCTGACAGTTGCTATTTGTAGTTTTATTTGGTTGTTAATCTTTATTAATCTAGTTTTATGATTCACTTGAGTGGCTGCCAATAAATATATCTTCAATGGCATCTGGTGTTGTGGCTTGTGTCTGACACGATCAGAACACCTCAAATGCTGGCTTCAAAATGTATTTTGTTTTTATTTAGATAAGAATTACAAAAAGGGATGGGCAAGAGTGAACTTTTTACTTCTGCATTTCTAGTTTTGATTTTCTAGATTATTCTCCAAACCTGCCAGCAAGACTGCAATGATAAATCACAATGGGGAGGGATGGTCAATGTCTGGACTTTTGGGTTTAGCTGAAGAGATATGAAGCAGTCCCAGGACTAGTTTTTCAACCTGTGCATGTATTCCTTTTGAAGACTGTATGACTACATTTGGCCAAGTGGATGGATACTCTGGAAGCAGTCCTTGGTCTGCTCCTGCTCTTTCATATTACTTTTATACTGAAAAGAAAGTAGAAAAATTTGAGGCCATTTCCTCTCGTCCTAGCTCTCGTTCCTAATCATTTTAACCTGGTTTGTATTTTCAGCATCATAGCAAATCATAACTCAGATAGTCAACAGTGACACCAGTAACATTGTTTGAAAACAGTGAAAAAAATCCAGGTATTAAGGTTCCTTAAGGAAACTTAATTCAGAAACTTCTTTTTCTCTACCTCCAAGTCAGATGCAGTAATGTAATAGATGTCAGTCTTTTTGTTACAGTGAGTATGATAGAATAAACTATTACACAGAGCTTAACAGCTGTGCTGAAACTATGCATTTTGGAATGGAAAACATCAAGGACATGTCAAGTAGACAATGAGAAAAAACTAATTGTGGTAGGTAATCTTTTCTTTAAACGGAACAACAAACTTTTCTAAGTAGGAGTGCCATGGAGCAAGTCGAAGATCATTAAAATGATTTCAGGGCAAAAAACATGATGCTAGTAGAGCAACAATAACACAGATCTCTCTAACTGTTCCCTACTGTTACAAGTGGAAGGTGAAAGTGTGATAGCCAGAACAGGTATATTAGTCAGATCTGAGTATTTGCAGTTACTGCAACTTCCAGAGCCAATACCTTTAAAACACTGTTTTTCTGATTCAGCTGCCTGTTGTTTACAAATCTTTATCTAAAATCAGGAAAAAAATATGAAAGAAGTGTTTTCAACAAGTTTCACATCCTGTCCCTTGCTCACCTACTGGCTTTGCTGTTCAGTGCTGTTTATATAATCCTTGGGCACACTATGTATGATATACATCAATCTTGAAAATTTGATCCCTATCATAACAGCAAGTACTTACAGGCTAATTGACCTATCACTTGTATGGGCTTCTTTGATCACTGAAGCTGCATATATATTCTGCCATGTTTAAATTTAACACTGAATTAATGTTTTATTGCTGTTTTATATTTGTCTAGGTTGATGAAAACAAAATAAATTGCTCAGTCAGTAAAAATCATACAGAACTAAAAAAGCTTGTCTGTGACTTGTAATACAACGTATTGAATGATTGTGGAGTTCTATTAACAGCTATGACATTGGGGAGGGTTGTGCTTTGTTTGCAATCCTTATCTCTTACCTAATGTGAGTCAGAATTCATTAACCATTAATTCATTTATTAAATGACCTTTTTATCAGAAAAGTGACTGTTTTCTGCCAGAAGAAAAAAACACCTACCGAGCTATTGTTGTGATTAGCCAGAATTGAGTTAATGATACATCAGATGGAAAAGGTTGTACAGTGTTTTCCTCTGTGTAGTTCAAACAGAAACTCTCCAGCCTAACTCAGTCCAAAGATGAGGAAGTCATAAATACCAGGCTTGAGTTCAGAGCATCCAAAGCAGAGCTCACTCTGCTCACATGGAAAAGCCCTACACTTCTAAACAACAAATAGAGCAAAGACATGGGAAATGTCCCACAGAAAGCCATCTCCATCTTTCAGTCAGTTAGGCTCTGCTTTGCACACAGGAAGACAAACGTCTAATCAGATTTATTGATCCAAACACTTACAATACAACCCTGCAGCATCTTACGACTTACTCCATCTCTTGACTCACAGCTCTAAGTAAGCACTTGTTGGATAGGAAGACCCAGATGTGTAGGAACATTAGAAGTAATGAAAAATAATTATGCTGCAAAAGTGAATTGCAGGAAGAGTAATGGTGTTTCTGCGCCATCCAAGTATCCCTTCAGCACCAAGACCACCCAGAAGGTCAGATAGACCTGCCTTAGTGTTACAGCACTCCCTTAGTGCACCACAAAGAGCAGCCAGCAAGACAGAAACACAAGACTTGGGAGGCCTGGTGTTTATTGCGCCAAATCCCAGACATCCCATATGGCCTTTGTCATTCATCCACCACTATGGGTGCCAAAAAGCCTTTATTAAAGCATGCAGCTAAAGGTTTTATCAGAAAGGAAACTGAGGCAGAAGGACAGTTATCTGTAAACAGGTGATGATGGTAATAAACTGCCTGATGCAACTTTGTACAGGAGAGCTATGTAAGCGGCTGTGCAGTGACTCACCTTACAAAAAAAATGTACAAAAAATTCAAGGTTCTGGCTATGGGGCACTGGGGTTCAAAATGGGATGCTTTCCTGAGCCCGTGGCCCAATAGAAGTTTACTTCCATTCACTGGAAGAGCAGCTTCCACAGAATATACCTTCCAGCAATAAGATCTGCATGTTCAACCCCAGCATCTGCTTCAGTATTCCCTGCTGCCTCTGGTGGTTTCCCTGTCACTGAGGGTTATTTCTCCTCTCCCTGTTCACAGAAAAAAAGTCTTCCCTATCACTTAATCCATTTCAGACAGGCCTCTGTTATCTCTGGTCTTGCCTCCTGTCTCTCAGCCTTGAGAAACCATCTCATACCTTGCGCTATGTGGCACTTAAGAGGTTCACTGAATACTTTCTCTTCCTGATTCTCAGAATATTGTATTTTAACGAACTGAAATGGGCAATTTCTTTGAACACCTGGGCTTGCCACCATCCACAATAAGAACTTTCTAGTTCGCACACTTTATTAGTCAAGTGGGTAGCTGTCATGCGGAACTCGGCGCATGTTGGATGGCCACTCTTTTAAACTCCATTTCACATTAATGGGTCTGTGGTCACAGCTTTGAAAAGTACTCAGCTAAGATATTTGTTGACGGTGGCTATCAGGAGTGACATAGATGCTGAGACAGGTAAACAAGTAATTAATTGCACACAGATCCATTAATACTAGAGGACACATCCCTGGCCTGTGTCCTCAGTCAGCAAAGTGAAGAAAGTGCCTACTCACAAAATCCAAGTGAATGGATGTAACATATTGGTCATCTGTGACAGGTTAAGACCAGGAACTGCAAGCAAAAAAAATTGCATGTGACTCCCCCAAGTAATGAGCAAGACTGAGGTCAGCTACTACGAGTCACTGAAATGTTCCTCCCCTGACATTCCAGAGGAGGTAGCCAGCTTCCCTAATGTGAAAGGGAAAGCACCCTGGTCCTGAACAGTTAGGGCCAGCTCGAGAACTTTATGAGTCTAAGGATCTCATTCTTTAACACACTCAGAGGCCACTTTTCAGTGAGTGCCCTGCATACTAAAGGTTAACAGTGTTAGTGTCTTGTTAAGTATAATGTGCAATTTTCCTATCTGGAGTTTCATTATTGTTGGAGCATAGGATATGAGGGAGGAGAGGGCAGGTGGACTTGTACTGATTAATTTAATTAATTTCCGGCTTAATTAAAATACATTATGTACTACGTATTTTATTACAGAACTATAGAATGACACGCCCTCAATAAACACATTTCTATTATAAGATTTCCTTTGATTAGCGCCAGCACAGCTAGCTTCTGAACGCAATGTACGGCCAGGCAGGACTTGCTGGGAGGAAGATGGGGGAAAGCCAGCATGAAAGGTGCTGTGCCTGGCACGCTATGGGGAGATCCAGTGTGCCGCTGGCTTCGGGAAGAAAACTGAAGAATGAGTGGTTGTTCACTGTAGACTGACTTACGCCAGTGCCATGCTGCTTACTGGTTCCTCTGCCAGCCTGCTGGCAGCCTTGTGGGGTTATGACATGGACAAGATGTTAGGGTGCGGGCTGCCTCCTGACTACCAGATAATCTAAAATCATGACCTCACCCATAGTCCTTGTCTTTATTTAGAGCATCAGCAGTGCCAAAGGTGAAATAGTCAGTTACTAGAGCCTTGTGCTAAAACTGTACTAATTCCTTATCAGCAGAATATGAACCCTGCACTGCTCCAGCTCCCCAAAAAAGCAGATGTCTGATTTTACTGCAAGAGGTTTCACATCCATGATTTCTGACACAGTACCCCATACATAGTGAGATCATGACTCTCTTTCACCATCCTCATCAGCAACATTAGTATCCTCACCACATCATGATGTCTGGATTTCAGGGAACCACTTCACCTCCCAACTCTGTCCTCTGGGGATGGGGGGTTTTTTTGTTACACCAGTTGGATGCAAGCTAGAAAAGAAGACTAGAAAACAAAACTATGGTAATTGTATAGATTGCCAGAGCCTGAAAGCATAAAGAAACTGAACATCACTGCTCCTCAGCATTTAAAAACAGGGAATAAATCCTCTATCTGTGTGATTGCAGAGCAGCCACAGGCACACAGTAGAAGACCAGGCAGCCTGAGCAACATGGGGGAGCAAATGGAGGCCTGCCAAAGCACCGTGCAATGCAGGCAAACATTAGCATGCAATAATAAATCACAAGATGGAGTTAACTACTGCTTCTAAGCAACACAGTATGGCATCAGTTACTACATTATGAGTGAACTGTCCAGTGCAGACAAGACTTTTTTCTATTCAAAACAATTCAGTAGAGGATAAATTCCATTGTGTAGACAAGCCCTTAGACCAGAGGTAGCATGCCAAAGCCAAAGAACTGTGAATCTCACCCTGAACTTTTTAGTGGAGTTATTCTACAACCTTTTGATGTTCAGCACATATTCTTCCCTAATTTTAGAGGCAATAAAGAAATATCTCATATATGTCACAACCTGACAGCTGTGGAGGTGGAAAGATGAGTCATAGAAATACTACTCCAAAATTATAGGTTTCCATCCAGGTACCACAAGCTTGACCCTTCACAGCCTCCCATACTGTAATCATTAAGATGGGTATTTAACTAAATGCTACCCGATACTACTGGATAGTCTTTTCCCATACAGATGTGAATAACTGGATGGGCAGGAGGCATGGAAGAATCAGTGCCCTGTAGACTTGAATGCCTGTGTTAGAGAACATATCCAGAATTGTTTCTGCTTTCACAAGATATTTAGGATTTTATTTCCTTTCAAGATCCATTCCTTGAGAGTTGAAAATCTGAATGTAATTATTAATGTTGTGCAGACATCTGAAATTTAACAACGATACTGTTGTAAAGAGTTGGTGTCAGTGTTTCTTTCACCCAAGCTGTTAAAGAAGCAGTAATTAACACCACGTTGGCACACCTAAGTTACAAAAGCACGTCCTGTAAGAACACCAGATCTTTTAACTTCAGACCTTAAATCATGCTTTGCAGTTGTCCTGGTTTGGCCCAAACCAGGCCAATTAGTCTTAGAGAAACCAAGGTCACTGCTAAATTCCTCACTGCTTATGAGTGAAGAGCTGAAAGGGGGTCACACCTGCAGGGAGGAGCAGATGGGGCAGGTGGCCCAGAATTGACCAACAAGGTATTCCATCCCATACACGTCATTCTCACTTTCCTATTTATCACTAACTCACTGCCTCCTGGAGGTGGGGCCCAGGAGGGAGGGGCCCTCCTGTCTCCCACTGATTGGTACCAGCTTTGCCAATTCTCCAGTTAAAAGCCTGCAGGTGTGATGGCAGGGGGAGGTATTGCATTTTGCCCTCTGCCCGTGCTGGGGGGAGCTACTGCATTTTCCCATCTGCCTGTGCTGGGGGGAGCTACTCTGCCTGAGGAGGATTTCCAAGCTCTCAGTCTTGGCTTTGTATATATTTGTATATATTTGTATATATTTGATTATTTCTATTATTATTGTTATTATACTCTTTTTTGTTATTATAGTTTATTAAAACTGTTTTAACTTTCCAACCCATAAGTCTCTCTCCCTTTTCCCTTTCCCTTTCCCTTAGGGGGGGGGGAGAGGGTTAACAGAGAGCATCTGCCACCTGGTTAATAGCCGGCCCAGCTTTAAACCGTGACAGATTTATTGGTGCCCAACGTGGGGCTCGAGAGAAGCTCCAACAGGTTGCTCTGATAAGTTGAATCCTGGCTCTGGTGGGAGGAGACCTGGAGAGCTCAGCTGAGAGAGTATCAGATTTCTTCCTTTGAGATTTACGAGGGGTTGGAAAGTTAAAACAGATAGTGAAGATGGTGATGTCATTTTTGAATGCTGTGTTATCTCATCTTTTTATGGAGTTTCTTTCACAATTGAGTATTGCAATGATGCCTTACCTGCCGTGGGCACTGTGTTATTGCTTGCTTCTTATGAATGTTTGCATGCAGTTTAGCAGTGGGCGCTGGTCGAAATGTATTGTTTTGGTATGGGGTTTGATACTGATTTATGCTGTGATAAACTGGGCAGTTAATATTCCGATCTCTTATCTTTATGACACAATGATGGGCAGCTTTAATCGCAAATCAGTAGCAGCAACTTCATCTGCACGCTCCAGGCGTCCTTTAGCTGATTCTGTTAATGATTACACTTCCAGTTTTACTTTGGGAAATAGTACCTTCTCCTTTTCTGCCAAGCTGATTCCACTAGATTTTGCAAAATTAGGATGGTGCTGTCTAGGTGGCGTATTTTTATTTTTAGTTGTCCTGAATGTGTTTCTGATGTGGGATAAGATTAAATATCGGTGCAGGGACAGTTGTAGGTGTTATGCAGCCACCTCAGATCCTACAGCGTGTGCTGCCGCTACAGCCGCTAAATCCACTGAAACCTTGGCACCCTGCACCACAGCTGCTACACCCCCCAAGATGGCCGCTGCAGCTACTCAGACTCTCAGCACTCCCACGACAGCCACTGCATCTACTCAGACCCCAGCATCTATCGAATCTGTACCAATTGCTCCTGTAACCAGAAAGAAATACCAAAAGAAATCAGCTTGTGAAGAGAAGGATGATGACTCAGAGCCTTCTAAGGCAGAGCCATCATATGACCCAGGTGAGGGCCCTTCTCAGGCAGAGTTAGGGCCTGACACAGATGGGGGTTTCCTTGATCGTCCTTTTAAAGTAGACCCATCACAGAAGAAAGGTCCTTCTAAAGCAGAACTATCACAAGAGGAGGACTCGGACATAGAGATAACCTACCACTCCTTATCCCTGAAGGACCTGAGAAATATAAGGAAAGACTTCAGCCGTTATGACGGTGAACCTATTATTACCTGGCTGCTCCGATGCTGGGATAATGGGGCAGACAGCATGCAATTGGATGGCAGAGAAGCCAGACAGTTGGGATCCCTGTCCAGAGATGGTGGTATTGATAAGGCGCTCGCAAGAAAGTCAAACACTATCAGTCTCTGGAGGCGACTCTTGTCAGCTGTAAAGAGCAGGTATCCCTATAAAGATGATGTTATGAGTCACCTAAGCAAATGGACCACTACAGAAAAAGGTATTAACTACCTTAGAGAACTAGCTGTGCAAGAGATCATTTATAGACACCCACGGGAAGTTGTAGATCCTGTAGATCCTGATGAAGTGGAATGCAACCGATCCATGTTCCGGAAGGTTGTGAAGAATGCTCCACCGACATATACCCATACATTGTCAATATTAGTCTGGGGAGAAGATCCTATGGCACATTCTACTGTGGGTGAAATGGCTAACTGTATGCGACAGTATGAAGATAGTATTTCTTCCCCACTGCAGGCACGCATCTCGGCTGTGGAAAAACTGACTAAGGAGAACAAGGACTCATTTAAACAACTGTCAGACAAACTGTCCAAGATCGAGAATAAACTTGACTCTCTACCTACACAGGCGCGCGTTGCAGCTGTTAAGATAAAACGTTCTCCTACAGGACCAGCTCAAAGGAAACAAAACACATCACGAGGTATCCTGTGGTTTGCCCTGCATGGTTATGGGGAGGACATGAGCAGATGGCATGGACAACCTACCAGTACCCTACAGGCACGAGTACGTGAGTTGCAAGCTAAAAGAAATATCAGAGAGAATTTTCCTAGGAGGATGGCTGCTCCAGTTACCAGTGAGCAGGATCCCAGCCAGGGTAGATGGGCCTCAAATTCCTTTTTCCCAAGTGTGAATAGGAGAAATGAAGGTCCAGTCCCTGTGAGCACCACGAATCCATTTCTTAATTAGGGGGGCCCTGCCTCCAGCCAGGTGGAGGAGAGGGACAACCGAGTTTATTGGACTGTGTGGATTCGAGGGCCTGGCACATTAAAACCACAAAGGTATCGAGCCCTGGTAGACACTGGTGCACAGTGCACCCTAATGCCATCGGATCATAAAGGGGCAGAACCTATCAGTATTTCAGGAGTAACAGGAGGATCTCAAGTGTTATCTGTATTGGAGGCCGAAGTGAGCCTAACTAAAAATGAATGGAAAAAGCACCCCATTGTGACTGGCCCAGATGCTCCGTGCATCCTTGGCATAGACTACCTCAAGAGAGGGTATTTTAAGGACCCAAAAGGGTACAGATGGGCCTTTGGTTGGTATAGCAGCTGTAGAGACTGAGGACATTAAACAGCTGTCTACCTTGCCTGGCCTCTCAGAGGATCCTTCTGTTGTGGGGTTGCTGAAGGTTGAAGAACAACAGGTGCCAATTGCTACTACCACGGTGCACCGACGACAATATCGTACCAATCGAGACTCCCTGATCCCCATTCATAAACTGATTAGACAATTAGAAAACCAAGGAGTGATTAGCAAGACTCGCTCACCCTTTAACAGGCCTATATGGCCAGTGCGAAAGTCTGATGGAGAATGGAGATTAACTGTGGACTATCGTGGCCTAAATGAAGTTACACCACCTCTGAGTGCTACTGTGCCAGACATGCTAGAACTTCAATACGAACTGGAGTCAAAGGCAGCCAAGTGGTACGCCACCATACACATTGCTAATGCATTTTTCTCTATTCCTTTGGCACCAAAGTGCAGGCCACTGTTTGCTTTTATCTGGAGAGGTATCCAGTATACCTGGAATCGATTGCCCCAGGGGTGGAAACACAGTCCTACTATTTGCCACGGACTGATCCAGACTGCACTAGAAAAGGGTGGAGCTCCAGAACATTTGCAATATATTGATGACATCATTGTGTGGGGAGATACAGCAGCAGAAGTTTTTGACAAAGGGGAGAAAATAATTCAAATTCTTCTGCAAGCTGGTTTTGCCATAAGAAGAGGCAAGGTCAAGGGACCTGACCGGGAGATCCAGTTTTTAGGGATTAAATGGCAAGATGGGCGTCGCCAGATCCCGATAGAGGTGATCAACAAAATAACAGCTATGTCCCCACCTACTAACAAAAAGGAAACACAAGCCTTCTTAGGCGTCGTGGGTTTCTGGAGAATGCATATTCCAGATTACAGCCAGATTGTACGCCCTCTTTATCAAGTGACCAGAAAGAAGAATGATTTTCAGTGGGGCCCTGAACAACAACAGGCTTTTGAACAGATTAAACAAGAGATTGTGCATGCAGTAGCCCTTGGACCAGTCCGTACAGGACAAGATGTTAAAAATGTGCTCTACACCGCAGCTGGAGACAATGGTCCTACCTGGAGCCTCTGGCAGAAAGTACCAGGGGAGACTCGAGGTCGACCCCTAGGATTTTGGAGTCGAGGATACAAGGGTTCCGAGGCCAATTACACTCCAACTGAAAAAGAGATACTGGCAGCATATGAAGGAGTTAGAGCTGCTTCAGAGGTAATTGGTACTGAAGCACAACTTCTCCTGGCACCTCGATTACCAGTACTAGGCTGGATGTTCAAGGGTAAGGTTCCCACTACCCATCATGCAACTGATGCTACATGGAGTAAATGGATTGCATTAATTACGCAGAAGGCTCGAATAGGAAACCCTAATCGCCCAGGAATCTTAGAAGTGATTATGGACTGGCCAGAAGGCAAAGACTTCGGAATACCACCAGAAAAGGAGGTGACACGTGCTGAAGAAGCCCCACCATATAATGAATTACCAGAGGATGAGAAGCAGTATGTCCTGTTCACCGATGGATCCTGCTGTCTTGTAGGAAAGCATCGGAAGTGGAAAGCTGCTGTATGGAGTCCCATACGACGAGTCACAGAAGCCACAGAAGGACAAGGTGAATCAAGTCAATTCGCAGAGGTAAAAGCCATCCAGCTGGCTTTAGGCATTGCTGAACGAGAAAAGTGGCCAAGGCTGTATCTTTATACTGACTCATGGATGGTAGCAAATGCCTTGTGGGGGTGGTTAAAGCAGTGGAAGCGAAGCAACTGGCAGCGCAAAGGTAAACCTATTCGGGCTGCTGAATTGTGGCAAGATATTGCTGCTCGGCTAGAGAAACTAGTCGTGAAGGTACGTCATGTAGATGCTCACGTACCTAAAAGTCGGGCAACTGAGGAACATCGAAACAACCAACAAGCGGATCAGGCTGCTAAAGTGTTCCAAATAGACTTGGACTGGGAACATAAAGGTGAACTATTTTTAGCTCGGTGGGCTCATGACACTTCAGGTCATCAAGGGAGAGATGCAACATACAGATGGGCTCGTGACCGAGGGGTGGACTTAACCATGGACTCTATTGCACAGGTTATCCATGATTGTGAAACATGCGCCGCAATTAAGCAAGCCAAACGGTTAAAACCTTTGTGGTATGGGGGGCGGTGGTTGAAATATAAATATGGGGAGGCCTGGCAAATTGACTATATCACACTCCCTCAAACCCGCCAGGGTAAACGCTATGTGCTTACCATGGTGGAGGCGACCACCGGATGGTTGGAAACATACTCTGTGCCCCATGCCACTGCCCGGAACACTATTCTGGGCCTCGAAAAGCAAATCTTGTGGCGACATGGCACGCTAGAGAGAATTGAGTCGGACAATGGGACTCATTTCAAAAACAGTCTCATAGACAACTGGGCCAAAGAGCATGGCATCGAATGGGTATATCACATCCCCTATCATGCACCAGCATCTGGGAAAATTGAACGGTATAATGGGCTGTTAAAAACTACCCTGAAAGCAATGGGGGGTGGAACCTTTAAAAACTGGGATAAACATCTGGCACAAGCTACCTGGTTAGTTAACACCAGGGGATCTATCAATCGAGCTGGCCCTGCTCAGTCAGACCTTCTACATACAGTAGAAGGAGATAAAGTCCCTGTGGTGCATGAAAGGAATCTATTGGGAAAAACTGTCTGGATTCTTCCTGTAACGGGCAAAGGTAAACCCATTCATGGGATTGCTTTTGCTCAGGGACCTGGATGTACTTGGTGGGTGATGTTGCAAGATGGTGGAGTCCGATGTGTCCCTGAAGGTGATCTGATTCTGGGTGAGACTACTTAATTCTGAACTGTATGTTGTTGCTGCATAAGTGTCTTTCAGGTTAAGACAGTGGTGATGAGACCGGAGCTAGCTTCATCAAGTGGTGTCCAGTAACCTCCTCGAGTCTGACATCTTTAACCTGCAACCCGTGGGCATGAACCATGACAAAAGAGAGACTGCTAGCCAGAGAGACTGCTGAGAGACTGCTAGCCAGATGGAAACCCACAATCCTGAACCAAATGAACTTGATGAACTTTTTGTATAGAGATGAATCATAAACTAGTGATATGTGTATATATATTTGAAAATGAAAAGGTAGTGGTGATCTGAGTATGACGTGAATGGTATGGAATAAGGGGTGGAATGTCCTGGTTTGGCCCAAACCAGGCCAATTAGTCTTAGAGAAACCAAGGTCACTGCTAAATTCCTCACTGCTTATGAGTGAAGAGCTGAAAGGGGGTCGCACCTGCAGGGAGGAGCAGATGGGGCAGGTGGCCCAGAATTGACCAACAAGGTATTCCATCCCATACACGTCATTCTCACTTTCCTATTTATCACTAACTCACTGCCTCCTGGAGGTGGGGCCCAGGAGGGAGGGGCCCTCCTGTCTCCCACTGATTGGTACCAGCTTTGCCAATTCTCCAGTTAAAAGCCTGCAGGTGTGATGGCAGGGGGAGGTATTGCATTTTGCCCTCTGCCCGTGCTGGGGGGAGCTACTGCATTTTCCCATCTGCCCGTGCTGGGGGGAGCTACTCTGCCTGAGGAGGATTTCCAAGCTCTCAGTCTTGGCTTTGTATATATTTGTATATATTTGTATATATTTGATTATTTCTATTATTATTGTTATTATACTCTTTTTCATTATTATAGTTTATTAAAACTGTTTTAACTTTCCAACCCATAAGTCTCTCTCCCTTTTCCCTTTCCCTTTCCCTTAGGGGGGGGGGAGAGGGTTAACAGAGAGCATCTGCCACCTGGTTAATAGCCGGCCCAGCTTTAAACCGTGACAGCAGTGCTTATCTTTTAAACACAGGCTGCCCAGAGCACAAGAGCAACACAGTAACTGCTGAGACCACAGGAACAGACATTGGAAGACTATGCACACTTGCACATGAACCTGTTCTTCAGTAGTGGGACAAATTCAGCTCAGCTGTCAATTATTCAGCTGTGTAGCTCACATTTAATACTTATTATTACATAACTGAGAATATGCACAGGAGAGAATAACTCTGAAGCATATAAAGCATTAGATCTGAATGCTAATCCAGAAGGCGGGTGGGTTGTGAGCTAGAGTTCTGCACTAGCAGCAGGATGCAATATTTCTCTGCTTTTTTCTCTCTTTTTCAGCTTCCATAATCTTAACTGTTTACTTCAATTTGCAGTTCTGACCCAAGCCATCTCCCCTAAGGCTGCATAAAGTAAATTGCCAGGTAGGCAAAAAAGGACAGTCAGATTTTAGTCAAACATTTGCCTAATGAAGCTAAATTACTCAGAGTTTTGCTTTGCATTATGCCTTTCACACACAGAGAAGCTATTCCACGTAGAGACCCATCAGAAAGAGAACAGGTGCCTTCTGTAAAACCAGAGGAGCTTCCTCCAGCATCTGCTCATTGCCAACAACCCCTCAGTTGCTGCTTTTTGACTGTCACTCAAAATTCTATGTTTCTAGTATTCAGTTTTGGTTCTACTAAAAATTCAGTTCAAAGGGCTATAGCTATCCTGCAGACTAGAGTGTGGTGTAAGGATCTGAGAAAGCCTGAGTATGAGAATCTGCCCATACATGGCCACATGATGATCAGCAGAGGATAATTCATCCTGCTTCCAAGAAAAGTAAATTACCCATGGTAAGCCTTGTGCTGCTGCAGCAAGATTTCTGCAAACACCCAAGTTACCTCATTTAAAGCTAGGGTGGGTATCTATAAACAATACTGAAAGCTGCACAGTCTCAGACTCAGCTGCTTTTTCCTTGGATGGATTATATATCAACAATATCTAATTGCCATTGGAAAACACAAAGGCAGAAAAAAGCTTCCATCATTAAGTATTCAAATCCTTAACAATTCTGTGGCACACTCAAGCCAGGTCACTCCAAGAACTCACATGTGATAAACTGAAATTTTGCTGTTGAGATGTTAAACACAAAACAGTTGTTAAACACCAGAACTGCAAGCAGGCTTCAACACTGCTGTCCTCTTGGGGAAAAGTAATGACACTACTTAATGAATTTACTTTGTCTTTGAGGATTGAACTCTCCTCCTAAAGTCTGCCTACCTCAATGTGACATTTAAACAGTAAAAGGACTTTCACCAAACACATCTTTGAATCATGTAGCCTTACGATGCTACATTCAGTAACTGAGGAAGGTAATTTTTATGTAACTACATGCATCCATATATCTATCTATCACATACATGCACATAGGTATTTATAAAATGAAAGAGGCTGCAGTTGCATCCATAAAGGCCAGTTGCTGCAGAAGTCAGTGACAAATGCTGCAAATGGCATGAAAACAACTGTATGGAAAAGTGAGCAACTAGCTACGTATTGGTGCCAGAATTCAAGAATACCTTTATACAAGAGTGGGTTTTGTTTTATTTTGTTTTTTTAAAGACACAAAGTTCTCTTGTCAGTTTGCTAAGATCTTGCAAGTTCTGTTATACATTAGAAAGGGTATGTTCTCAAACACTGAACACTCACATTGCCAACTAGAAGATATTTTTCAGAAGAAGATATTGTCATCCTCACTAAAGAAAATACCAGTAACTGCTACATTTTGGGGACATTAATACTGTAAGTTATTGTGCAAGGTACTGTAATATTTTCATTTTATATTGTTTAGAAGGTCTTCAGAAACTGAGTGGGATTTTCAGAAGTGATTATAGTTTGCTCAACTCTGCTCTCTCCAAATGAAATTAATTATACCACTGGCTTTATTCATAGCAGAACTAAATGGTTGTTCAGGCCTCTTGAAAATCCTTTAGAGCTTTTCTTGAATAAAATGTTTACCATAATTTTGATATTTGTTGCTGGCAATGTAGATTGTAAGAATGTCCACAGTCATTTCATTACATCATAGCTTGAAATACTCAGAAAAACAGCCTCCTGTTTTTGCTATTCCGGTAGGGTAAGACAAACATAGGCTTAAGTTTTTTCAACAAATCTTGCATCTCCACTGGTTTGGTGACTGCAATAATCAGGTGAGAGTTAACAAAGGAGTTGCATCAGCTTGAGTTAGTTTTGGAGAGCTGGAGCAAAAAGCCACTGCTTGAAGAGGGGCTGTAATCATGCAGCAAATGAAGGTTATATGTTTTTTGATGCTTTCCTACAGCTTCTTCTTCAAGGAGATTAAAAGCACGGAGAAAAACTCCTGAACAGGAAATCTTAGACAGAAACTTTAAACAGAGCTTGGAAACAGTTGAAAAGCCAACAGCATGGAAAAAAGAGAGTCTGCAGAGAAGCAGATTGTAACTGGGCAGCAAGGACCTGCCTAAGCCTGCAAAGAATTGCCAAATTTAGATACGACTGTGTGTGTCTAAGGATTTGTTATTTTAATCTTTTTGCTTGCAAAACTCCTATGGAAGAACAAATCACATGCTGCTCTGTGCAAGTGGTTCCCTGTGACTGTACATGGTGGTTCATGGCAGCTCCGGCAACAGGAAGCAGAGCCATTTCTCTGACCAGTCAAAAGCAGATAAAGCAGGATGGCGAAAAAGGGGATCAGTCACAGGAAGCCACCAAGGAATAAAGGGCATAGCTAGGCCTGATACTAACAGGACACACTCAGAGAAGAGAGGAAAGGTAGTTTTACCTGATCTGCTTTACTGCAAGGCACACCCATGAACACCATGGGAACCTTCATGGGGCAGCAGAGGTTAATTACATTTCATTTTTCTAATCTTTCATTTCATGCAGGATTTTACCTTTCAGATAAGAGTTCCTCATCTGAATTGAGAGTTCCGTTCTTCCTTATGAGAGTTCCCTTGCACAAAGTAAATCTTTCTTTTGCTCTTAAATGAAGGACCGTATTTCTAGTCAACCAAGATAACAGATTTTCCTACTGTCTATTCTTCAACTAGGCAATGGCCTGTAGTTACAGAAAGCTCCAACAGCAGCGTGCTTTGTCCCTGTTTCGAAGCCACCAATATCCAGATCAAGAATAAACACAATGGGACAGGAAACCAAAGCAACCATCCCACAGGTGGCACCTCCCATCATCCTACACTAAGCACTCCTTCCTGTTGCTAGGGGTGAAACACAAAATAATAGTATTGGAGAGCTGGCATCTCTTAGTCATTTGAATTTCACACAGCAGTGAAGTGGAAGGCAACAAAGAACATTGAACCATTTGCACTCTTGTCTCCCTTTCTGTCAATCACAAGTTTGGACTGATAACTTGACAGTTCCAAATATCTTATTACAAGAAAGAGCTGTGGGTGTTCGCCATTGCTAGGAATGAGGCAAGTTTTAATGTCTTCAGTTCAAGATCATTATCTTTGGACTACTTGAGAAGGGAATTCAGTCCAGTGTGTAACACAGCTAATGCAAGGCATGCAAATCCAAGACATGTGATGTCTTATTGCCATACCCATGCAACTGAATTAACAGAACCTGAGAGAGACTGACACACAGCTAGTAAAGACACAAACAAGGAAGATGTCCATAGTTCAAAGGACTAATTAAGGTCTTCTCTGGTTAATAACAGAATGACATGAAGATATGGAAATGTACAAATATAACATTTAAAGATACGTTATATACATTCATAGCATGAACAATTGTTTCTAGTGCATGATACTACATACAAAAAGCCAAAATATCATTGTATGCTATAAGGAAACAACACCTTGGATTCATGCTGTTGGAACCTATTGCTGCTGTGTGGCCACCTCCACAATCAACTACTGAAGCACTGGTTGGCAGGAGTGAAGGTAAACAGACCAGCAACCTAAAGAATCCCTCTGGAGGGAGAAAGGAAGCAATACTCTGTGGTTTTTCAAAAGCAGGTCTGTTCCTATAATAGCAGCTGGACTGCGACAAAGAGGTAACTGCCAATGTATAACGTTTGCCTTTTGCATTTTGCCCACATTGCTTGGGGTTTCTAGAAATTAGTCTAATATCAATCTGGATATTCTTCCTATATAAATATAAAAAACTTAAGGGAAAGAAGATGATGATCAGAATGTATTTATTTAAATTAATATATAAGTAAGAAAAAATAAAAACTAACTATTGCCTGAACTCTCTTTTCTTAAATTAAAAAAGCTCCCAAGATGTAAAACCACCTAACAATAGTTTAATCTTAGCCTGGAAGGATAGTGCCCTCTGGTGATAAAAATGCCCTGTTATTTGCAAGTATAAAGTTAATGTCCTGGGTTTTGTTATGACACTTCTAAGCAGCTGCACTAGACTACTCAATCTCCAAAGCTCTGTTTTTGAAATATGCTTAATTAAGAAGCTTTTATTCATAGCAAAGATATCTGATAATGTGTGACTGCAAAATTCTAACAAATTAACATTTTCTTACCTGATTTAAATAGCTGCAGACTGATTCTGCTGCTCTGCACATTCTCAGTATTCATTATGGTTCGCAGGAATTTTATATAGGCAAGAGTTACATGCTTCATGGCTGTGCCTTTTGAGAACAAACAGATGTCTAACATTCAGTCATTGACCTGCTCTAGTTCCCAGTAAGTTTATCTAGTTAACTACAGGAAAGAAAATAAGGATAACTGTTCATATTTGATCCTATTTACAAAAAAAAAAAGATTCTACATCCATAATATGTTCCACAAAAATCTCACCAATTCATTCAAGTACAAGTAAATAAGTAAATTTGGGGGAGGGGGAGGGGAAGACTAGTCACAAACTGAGGAATCTTACCCAAGAAGTACTGAAATAATGAACCATGAAAAGGACCAAGATATTGATTATATTACACACATCACGATACTAACTGGTATTACTCAGAGATACATCTCCTAGACAAGTATGTAGAACAAAACTAAATATTGTGCAGTTACTGTAATCTTCATTTCACCTCATATCATAGTTTATTGTTCTCTAAAATATCTAGTTTGCTTCAAATATTGCTGCTACATGCCTACATCCCTCAAACAGGAAGAAAAAAAAGACAGGGGTGAGGATGATGAGATAAGTTAATTCCTCCAGACAGCAGGACAGATACCTTAACCAGAAACACACAGCATCACAGAGTACAATAATGTGTCTTCTGACCAAAGTCAATAGATGCAACAGAAACATTCATTTTACTCACCCATGACAAAGGAGTACAGGGGCCAAAAGGAAGACAGCAGCAGGGGCCTGCCTCAGTTTCTCTCTGTAGAGGTTCCTGCAGTTACCTGCCATCCCTTATGTTGCTACGTCTTATTTTCAAGTTATGGCAATATTAGAAAAGTGTGTGCTAACTGGGATGTATTTAATATCTTTGCTAGGTTGCAGGGGGAAGTTTAGCAGAATTCTGCTCAACCTTGGTTAAACTTTCTATATTAGCCTTTTCTACCAAGATGACAAGATTTTGTGGCCAATTTTTGTTTTACTAGCAATCAACGTATTTACAAATATTGGCAAAACTTATGTAACATTTTCCTTAGGCTGAAGAGTAAAAACATTAGAGAGAGAATGCACAAGGGCAAAGAAGCTAGTGAAATTCTTCATACCGAGTTGGTATCTTCAGTTCATAAAGATATTGGAGCGGGAGACTAATTCATAATGTTGAGGCTCCCAGATCCTAGTGCCACAGGAGCATCTGCTGAGAATGCTGGTAAGGAAAACACCTTTTGAACTCCTTACACTAAGAAGCAGCAGCAGTTAAAACACAATTATGTGAATGCTGATGTGAACCTGCTGGCGCTCACGGAAAGGGAAGCTGAGAGATGGAGAAATCCCATAGTCTGTGCCAGATATGGCATTTCTAATCACTAGATATGTCTCACACTAAATTTTTCCAGGCATTCAGACTGCAATTCCTTAGAGATTTTTTGTTAATGTTTTTCCACAGCTGTGTGCCCAGAACAAGAACCCTCCTCGAGGAGGAGATTAAAGTAGGCTAATTCTGCCTTGGAAAAGGGTGGAAGCATGACAGTGAATAACAGGAAAGCCCTGGAGAGCCAAGGTATGCTGCTGTAGCAATTGGAGGAAGCATTATCCACCTTCCCACACACTGCAGCAACAGCAGCAGCTGCCCTTAGACTGCTCAAGAATACATACTGCCTATACCAGATATTTTTGCTACCCCACATGGTCTAGTGACCCAGACAACCCAGTGCGTAGACTGCATCACTGTTGCTGGTTCTGTAGCAGCATGCATCATAATAAAAATGCAATAAATGGTCTAGAGTGCCCCTAAAACCAGGATACATTCAAGGTTTTAAGCAGTTCCCCTCAGAGCAACACTTGAGAAACAAAGGACAACAGCAAATGACTCCTGAAATGAAAGAAGGTTCAATTTCATTTCCCTTTTCCAAGATAGGCCTATCCAAATACTTGGGGAGAAGAACCTCACAGTATGTATCTGTCCTACTCCATTTTAACAGCTCTGTGTTTTCCAACAGATTTAGTTTTCAGAATTTGAAGATAGGGATAGCAAGAAAGCCAATTTTATCTGAATCTATGCTGGTGCACAAGTTTAAAGCAGCATTCATGTTCTATTTGCAGTTTATACAAAATTAAATTGTTATTATTGATTTAGATGGCTTTCTGTACGTTGCCTTTCAAAATTTACAGTAGGCAGTAATTATGTGGGGGAAGAGTACAAAATTGTAGTTTAAAAGTTGCAAATTAAGTTGCCAACAGAAATGTTTCTATTTTCCCCAGAACAGAAAATTATTTATGTGAAAACTGCCTCCATTTAACCAGTACTTCTTAAAAGGGATCTTTGTGAAGCAAGATCAAGTTCTGCAAATTAGTCGGCATGTTGCACTTGTTTTCTAACAAAAATAGTTGGGTCAGATGTTTATAACGTTGAGCAGTCAGGATCATAATGTTAAAAGCTTTAGCTGTGCATTTAAATATTCCGTGAGCATTTGACATTACCAAAACCTGTCAGTGTTAAAAAGATCAAGTATGAATTACTTTCTCATTTAAATAGCAGCAAGAACAGAAAAGAAAAGTATTTGAAATTAAAATCAAATCAGCAAGATCATGTAATACGTTGCAGTGCTACCTTAAAGCTTTTTGTGTTGCCCACCAGCCATTTTGCTCTAGAGGGAGTTGCTAGGTACACTGCACTTCTGAAACTAAGACATTTGCTTGCATGTGCAGGTCTTCATTTTGGAGCAGCTTAGGCATGTGGAACAGCAGCTGTTGCCAGAATCAAACTATTTACTCCTAGGAAAACTAAGCAACTTCCCCTCCTCCCCCATTCCCAGCAGTAGAAACAAAACAAGCTCTGTGTGGCTCATATCCTTGCTCCTCTTTCCACAGCAAGAGTTAGGGTTAGATCAGGCTTCAGCCTTCATGCAAGATGATTCAGTTTTGATACAGTGCTATAAAAAGTCTTCCACTGACCCTGTTATTCCTACTAATTCCCTTTTCCAGTTTCCGATTATTCATTGGCCCTTGTATATGCTAAACAGTTAATAATGAAAAGCTACTGACTCAAAAAGAAGAGCAGCTCCCCAAAATTAGGACTTAAGAGTGAAAGAGAGAGCAAAGTTCATATACCTTGATCTCACAAAGCAGACAACAAACGTAACCAAGAGTAATTAACACTTTAAGTAGCATCATTGTATATTTTATTAAGGAATTCTTTGAAATGAGGCTTTTAAGGGAAAAAGAGTGTTGTCAGTAAATAGCTGAGGATATCGATAAAGGGTGCTCATATAGACAAGCTTCATTAGATGTGAACTAAGCTTTTGCAAGATTACGGAAAAAATAGCAGAGGAGTACGGTACTTGAAGCAGTCCAAGAAGTTTGCTTTGAAAGAGGTATGTCACTGACAGGGTTGTTTTTAGTTATTATTGTTTTATGTGTTACATCATTATCATCATCTTCATTGTTATTATACCACTCCGGATAACATTTGAAAGAATTTCACCATCTTTAGGAATCTAAATCCACAGAAATAATGGGGAGAGTTACCTCTAATTTCACCCATCAAAAGAAAAATGGCATGAGAGGTTGTAAGATCTGATTAAGTACTAATCTTCCAACTGACAAGATAGAACAAAACGCAAAGGAGTCTGATAATGGGTCAACTGTCAGTTAAAACATGGAACTTATACAAGTAGAGGGAAAAAAATAACAGATTAAAATACTGAAAAGACTGCAATATATTCTGTGTTCTTAAATATTTTATTATCTACCACTGCTCCTACAAAACATATGGATGAAGGGGATATTGATTTTTTTCCTCCCATTGAAATCCATTTATAGAACAGTTCCATTTCTTTTTATGTTTGGTACCCTATTTAATATTCCTAGTTCGGCCCCTGTGATTTGCCAAGTCTCAGCATATCAAAGATTTCAGTAATACAGGACACACTCATTTGGACAAGAATGAGACTATTCCTGGGAAAACTGAAGGGTGGAAATTATCACAGAATCACAGTGTATCTGATGTGTTAGTTTAAAAATTGCTATAACTGCTACATAGTATGACTCAATAGCAAAGGAAATCAATGAAGAACTTTCTTTAAAAAAGCTGTTCTGTTGATCTGAAGGGGGAGGATGGGTAAGGAACTGCAGTCAAATTGTAACAAATTATTCCTCTGGGTAGTCTCTAAGGGTGCTGTAAGTTGCTAATAATAATTCTGGAAGATCAAGAAGTTTTGAAATATTTATAAGCTCTACTTTTGAAAGCTTAGCTGATGCCTCAAACTTTTAGCAGACTCTAAATAGCACCAGTCAACTCAAGCGTAATAGAGCAGAAAATGCCACTGGTGTAATACACAGTACTAGCGGTGGGCAGCGTGAGCCTCCAGAACATCACAGAGGAGAATCAAGGGAACAAGGTTTCTTTCCTAAGCAGGAGCTACACACATGAAGAGGGCACCTAGAGGTCTATGCCCAAAGTACAGCTAAATAAAAACTAAACAAGCAGGTTCCATAAGAAGGAGACACAATTGAGTGTGACTAGTTTTTAGGTGCTCTCTGAATATTCTGCTAATTCCTTTCTGGTTTCTTTGGCCTTTATGAGTTTTGTTTGTTTTGGTCTTTAAGGAGAACAAATGTTTCAAGAAAGAGCACTGCAAAGTCTCCAAACTGGTTCTAGAGGAGGACATTAGGTTGTGTGGCCCAGAAGGAGAACACGACACAGGATGGAGGATATGAATTAAGTAAGGAATTATATTAGATGAAATTGTCAGGGTACCCAACAGCTCAGGACAGAGTTGGGACAGCACAATGTGGGAGCAGCAAAAAAAGCCTGAGCTACTTGGAAAGGAGGAAAAAAATGTATTTTTAATTATAACTAATTAGTAATGCAATTAACATCTTTCTCCACAAACGGAGAAGTTCTTCAGCAGCTCTTGGACGAAATTGCTTCTTTGGGACTACGAGACTTTTTTTCTTTTTCCAGTGCCTGGCATACAACTCACTTCAGCCCTCTGTTTTAATTTTCAAATCTGTAGAATCTAAAGAAGGAAAATTCACTTCCTCCATCACACAGGGTTGAAATGCATTTAGATAGCAAATGTTATTAAGTCAGTATGCTTCATCTGCAGATTACCACCAGCAATCTGTCCACTGCCTCACTACCTTGCACTGCACCCAAACACATTAATCTCGATCAGAATGACTGCACATCATCATTCCAGTCTGGAGGTTTTTCATGCCAGTTTTGCACGGTTAAGTAACCATGCTTGAGGGTAACGACATGCTCAGTTGTTGAGGTTTTATTAAACTTCGTCTTGTTTTGTATATCTGGCATCAACATTAAGTCGCTTATATCTATGTTGGTTTTTAAATACCATTGAAGATTATCAGATCTTTATCCAAGATAATTTTACTAAGTTTATCTAGAGTGCTGTGCAGATTGCATGTACTACTATAACCATTTCTATAACACTAGTCAACATTTGTTTCAAATATGCCGTTTAAGGAACATCACACAAGCAAAACTAATTACTCATTGTTTTACAGTAGTATGCGACTCATATCAAATAAAAGCAGAAAACATTAAACATTTTTAAAGGTTAAATACTGCCCCAAGCAATTCTGTAGAAACTATAACTATGAATAATTTAAAATAAAATTAATGTTTAATTATTTCTGCCAGTGAAACAGCAAGAAACTTATGCCAGCCTGTCTTTCTTCCCAGAAACTGTTTCATAATAGACTACCAATATTTACAAATTTACTTGTCATAAAAAGAGCATATGAGCACTGATGTAATTGCTGAGAGACAGTATGTTCACATATGCTCTGGACTGAATCTGAACTGTTTTTCAACAGAAACTATCACCATCAGTTTTCCATAGCATCCACACACACAAAATGCCAAAGTCTACTATTCTTAATACAAGGCAAATGGAAATTTCCCGCTCCAAAGAGGCCTCACATTTTCTTAAGCTCCCATAGCTTCTCTAACCAGCTCAGTATTCATTTCTCTGTTCACATTTCTCCCTTGAACTTGTCTGAAATGCCCCGTAGGTAAGAGGAATAGAAATGCCACTGGCAAGGCTGCAGCAGAACCTGGTGACTGCCAGAAAGCTCTCGCAGGGGGAAAGGGGAAAAGGCCACAGGCTAGCAAAGCACTAAGTTAATTGATAGCTCAAAAACACAGCTCTCATCACAGACAAGGGAGCAGACAGCTTTCTACCTACCTCAGCAGACTGGAAATAGAAGAGAGGAAGGAAACAAAGCCCTCTACAACTATGTAGAAGGCTGTAACAGCTCTCATGCTGTCCTCTTTCAGCAGTCTGCAAAGTCAGGGATTCAATTCAAGTTCCTCAAGTTAATCACAGCTAGGAAAGCAGAAACAGGACTAGATAAAGCACGTGAACAGCCACTATGAAGTGCTGCATGTGTTGACACAAGAGAAACTGCTCCACGCTACCTCATGTGCTTTCAGATTTTTTTCTCTTGGATGTGTTAGATGATATACACAGCATACAAGCAAGAGAATGAGAGACTGATCATCTTCACACATTACATGAGCCACAATTTGGCTTTTGATGAGGAAAAACAAAACTCTTAAGAAGTGTTACATGCTTTCATTGATTATTTTTCATGTCCCCTTCTCCTCTGTGAAAGCTAGTGAAGAATTTTGTTGCTTCCAATTACTTTCCTTTTTCAGCCTGACAACAGTTTTTACCACCAGATTCTATTTTTAAGAGGTTATTTCTACTCTACACTGCAAATTTCACTAAACAAAAGAAATCCTAGGTATGTTCCTGTAGGTGCTTACTTGTCTTTACAGCACTAATTGAGAGTACACTCATAGAACCAGCACAGAAAAACAGACCATTTTACAAAAAAACATGTCACTATACTCTTGCAAATATCAAAACTCACCCTCTGCAAATGAATCTCAGTGGCTGTGCAGAAAGACACAGATTACCAAGAAAACGTCAGAAAGGAGCGCTCAGCATGGAGATGTGCAAAGTCATTGCACATCTCCTGCATTCATAGCTGCTCAGCAGATGCCTATCCTGGGGCACCAGGCTGCTGTTCTTCAGCATTAGGAAGCCCATGCAGAGAGGACCTGCTACTGAAACAGCCAAAAAGCACTTTTCAGACATAGCCACAGTAGTTCTGCCTGGTGACGTGTATTTGCTTGCTTCAAACCTGTCCCTCCCTCCTGCTAACCTTTATGCAGTTTGCTTCCTTACACTTTGTAACCCATCCTTCCCTGCCCCCACCCCATATCAGTCTTTGGCACAGCAGACCACTTACCCTGTGAGTAACCTAGTTTTTTATTGTGTGTTTTATAAGTGAGCAAATACCCTCCCTCCACATTCAGGAAATGAATTTGATGCTTGCATGTCATAGCTTCCGTCTCGGCTCTGTCATATCAGGATGGTCTGACCTCAGCAGTATCTGTGTACGTCCAGGATCAAGGGGAATCAAGCAAGTAAGCTACATTGTCCAGTTTTAGCAGCAACTATTGCTTGCCTCAGTGACAAGCAAAGGTACCTGCCTATATTTTCTAAGACCTGATGTAAAAACCCAGCCTGCTGAAGCTGTCAGAAGTATTGGAGAGCAGGTATCTATACTTTCCTCCCTCCTGATCCCAAAGCCCATTTTCCACTCCTTCCCAACAGCCTAGATCTGTAAAAAGAGCAAGCAGGGTCATTCAGTGGCCTAGGTAACCTTTGCTCGTGCAAGAGGTGTTTCCCCATCTGTTCTGTAAAGAAAGGAGAGAGACCAGATGGATGTCCTGCCCAACCCATCTGCACTGCAGGTCTGGGCATAACAGTTCCAAGCTGAAGAACGCTCAAGTTTCTTCTTTCCCACCCACATGCTTTCCTGAAATGTAAATGTACAAAAGGTACAAGCTTCCTACCATATAGCTCTAGTTTTCAAGAAGCATTTGATTGATGCACACAGAAAGGTACATGCAGATAGGCTTTGCATATTTTCTAAGATATTTCTGCTGTTTCCTTATAGAATAAAGCACACAAGAATGCAGATCATTAGAAAATACACTACCTGGCTATAGCATCCTCCTGCTCTGCTCACCTTAACCTGGAAGATTCAATGGCATCTGTGACAGCAATATTTAGAATGACAGAATTCCCTTCTATTGCTAGATCTATGAACTAGGACAGGTTTGGGGTTTTTTCTTTCATTTTCTTTCACCTCAATTCATTAAGTGGAGATTAACTGAATCACCAAAAGCCACCTCTGACCATTATCTCCCAGAAGGGAGAGTCTGTAAGAATACAGCAAGTTGAGTGATATCTTCTTGTTCCCAAGCCAGAGATTGTAGCATTGTGTTTAATAGAATTTGAGAAATGTTTCTAACGTTAATTTGCACAATTGCTCTTGCCTCTCTTCATTTCTGGAGTCCTGTGGAAAATCTTGCTGAGAGATCATATGTAAAAAAATCTACTTTATTGTTGTTCATTTAAACCTGTTGCTGGATAGTCCTTGTACTCAGCAGTGGATGATTATTTCTTACACATCTTCACATTTCTTACACATCTTCACATTTCTTACACATCTTCATAACATTCAGAATTTTACACCACTTTCCTGTAGCACGAGACTGGTGCTACAGGCAGGGCTTTGGGTTCTTTGATAATGGCTGATTTTATAAGACACCAGGTGTGACAGTAATACATGGGAAAGGCTTATGTCGTAGGGGCAAAAGGGTTCTGGGACAGGAATTAGCAGGGCTCATTCGGAGAGCTTTAAACTAGATTCGAAGGGGGATGGGGTAGTAGCTGGGCTTGCACCACTGGGGCAACGCTCTAGTGTTGAGGGAGACCAGGAGGCCTCCCATCCCCCTGGGGTGAAATCGGTGTGCTCAGCTCGCTCCCTGAAATGCCTGTACACCAATGCACGCAGCACGGGGAATAAACAGGAGGAGTTGGAAATCCGTGTTCGGTCGGGGGGCTGTGATCTAGTGGCAATTACAGAGACTTGGTGGGACACCTCGCATGACTGGAATGTGGTCATGGATGGCTATGTCTTGTTCAGGAAAGACAGGCCGCTAAGGAGAGGTGGTGGAGTTGCTCTTTATGTGAGTGAGCAGCTAGAATGTATTGAGTTCTGTCCAGGGGCGGATCAGGAGCGAGTTGAGAGTTTGTGGGTGCGAATTAAGGGGCAGGCTGGCAGGGGTGATACTGTTGTGGGTGTCTATTACAGGCCACCGGATCAGGATGAGGAGGGTGATGAGGCCTTCTACAGGCAGCTGAGAGCAGTCTCGCAATTACAGGGCCTGGTTGTCGTGGGGGATTTCAACTACCCTGATATTTGCTGGGAGGCCTACTCAGCCAGCCATCCTCAGTCCAGGAGGTTCCTCCAGTGCATTGATGATAACTTTCTGATGCAAATGGTGGATGAGCCAACTAGGAGAGGAGCGCTGCTGGATCTTATCCTCACTAACAAGGAGGGTCTGGTTGAAGAGGTGAAGGTTGAGGGCAGCCTTGGTTGTAGTGACCATGAGATGGTAGAGTTCAGGATCTCATGTGGCAGGAACAGAATAGCTAGCAGAATCACAACCCTGGACTTCAGGAGGGCCAACTTTGGCCTTTTCAAGCAATTGCTAGGGGAAATCCCATGGGACAGGGTACTAGAAGGTAAGGGGGCCCAAGATAGTTGGTTAGCATTCAAGGACTGCTTCTTCCGAGCTCAAGATCAGAGCATCCCAACAAGTAGGAAGTCAAGGAAGGGTACCAGGAGACCTGCATGGTTAAATAGGGAACTGCTGGGCAAACTCAAGTGGAAGAGGAGGGTGTACAGATCATGGAAGGAGGGGCTGGCCACTTGGGAGGAATATAAGTCTGTTGTCAGAGGATGTAGGGAGGCAACTAGGAAAGCTAAGGCCTCCTTGGAATTAAACCTTGCAAGAGAGGTCAAGGACAACAGAAAGGGCTTCTTCAAATACATTGCAGGTAAAACCAACACTAGAGGCAATGTAGGCCCACTGATGAATGAGGTGGGAGCCCTGGAGACAGAGGATAAAAAGAAGGCGGAGTTACTGAATGCCTTCTTTGCCTCTGTCTATACTGTTGGAGGCTGTCCTGAGGAGCCCCGGACCCCTGAGGCCTCAGAAGAAGTCAGGATAGAGGAGGAATCTGTCTTGGTAGACGAGGGCTTGGTCAGGGACCAATTAAGCAATCTGGACGTCCATAAATCCATGGGCCCTGATGGGATGCACCCGCGGGTGCTGAGGGAGCTGGCGGAAGTCATTGCTAGGCCACTCTCCATCATCTTTGCTAAGTCGTGGGCAACGGGAGAGGTGCCTGAGGACTGGAGGAAAGCGAATGTCACTCCAGTCTTCAAAAAGGGCAAGAAGGAGGACCCGGGTAACTATAGACTGGTCAGCCTCACCTCCATCCCCGGAAAGGTGATGGAACAACTTGTCCTTAGTGCTGTCTCTAGACACATCAAGGATAGGGGGATCATTAGGGGCACTCAGCATGGCTTCACCAACGGGAAGTCATGCTCAACCAACTTGATAGCCTTTTATGAGGATGTTACCCAGTGGATAGATGATGGTAAAGCTGTGGATGTGGTCTATCTCGATTTCAGTAAAGCGTTTAACACGGTCTCCCACAGCATCCTCACAGCTAAACTGAGGAAGTGTGGTCTGGATGATCGGGTAGTGAGGTGGATTGTGAACTGGCTGAAGGAAAGAAGCCAGAGAGTAGTGATCAATGGGACAGAGTCCAGTTGGAGGCCTGTGTCTAGCGGAGTCCCGCAAGGGTCGATACTGGGACCGGTTCTATTCAATATATTCATTAATGACTTGGATGAGGGAATAGAGTGCGCTGTCAGCAAGTTCGCTGATGACACAAAACTGGGAGGAGTGGCTGACGCGCCGGAAGGCTGCGCAGCCATTCAGAGAGACCTGGACAGGCTGGAGAGTTGGGCGGGGAGAAATTTAATGAAATATAACAAGGGCAAGTGTTGAGTCCTGCATCTGGGCAAGAACAACCCCATGTACCAGTACAAGTTGGGGGCAGACCTGTTGGAGACCAGTGTAGGGGAAAGGGACCTGGGGGTCCTAGTGGACAACAGGATGACCATGAGCCAGCAGTGTGCCCTTGTGACCAAGAAGGCCAATGGCATCCTGGGGTGTATTAGAAGGGGTGTGGTTAGCAGGTCAAGAGAGGTTCTCCTCCCCCTCTACTCTGCCCTGGTGAGGCCGCATCTGGAGTATTGTGTCCACTTCTGGGCCCCTCAGTTCAAGAAGGACAGGGAACTGCTAGAGAGAGTCCAGCGCAGAGCCACGAAGATGATTAAGGGAGTGGAACATCTCCCTTATGAGGAGAGGCTGAGGGAGCTGGGTCTCTTTAGCTTGGAGAAGAGGAGACTGAGGGGTGACCTCATTAATGTTTCTAAATATGTAAAGGGCAAGTGTCATGAGGATGGAGCCAGGCTCTTCTCAGTGACATCCCTTGACAGGACAAGGGGCAATGGGTGCAAGCTGGAACACAGGAGGTTCCACATAAATATGAGGAAAAAGTTCTTTACGGTGAGGGTGACCAAACACTGGAACAGGCTGCCCAGAGAGGTTGTGGAGTCTCCTTCTCTGGAGACATTCAAAACCTGCCTGGACGCATTCCTGTGTGATATGGTCTAGGCAATCCTGCTCCGGCAGGGGGATTGGACTAGATGATCTTTCGAGGTCCCTTCCAATCCCTAACATTCTGTGATTCTGTGATTCTGTGATTCTGTATCTACCTCCTCTCTCTTCCACACTGAAGACCTCTATGCTGTTTAAACTTTTCTCATGAGAAGAGGGGACTCGAAGTGTGTGACGGATGAGATACAGTTTTAGAAAATGACATAATGATAACTTGAGATTTTCTGTTTGCTTCTTTCCTACTATTCCCTAATACTTTTATTTTTATTATTATCTTGTCATCATGAAGTCCTGAATTGACTCTTTATAGTGCAGAGACCAGTGATGCCAAGATCTTTCCTGAGTAGTAATAGATAGCTGAAAGCTCCTGACCCATGCACAGAAAGTGATGATAACGCAAAACCTGAGACTTTTGAGTCACCTTTCATCTAACTGCTTTGAAAATTTCATGTTGTTGTTAAATTCTGCCACATCACCGCTCAGCTCCCAGGGTTATACATGAGCACAATGAAATGATTATGTCCACGCACTGATCTTTCCTAGGCTCTACTTGTATTCTCTTCTACATCGTGAAACATGTCTCTGTTCCTCCCTTTTCCTTTCTCTTTGTTAATTTCTTTCTTTAAGGCTTTTAAATAATCTAAAGATACCATAGGACAAAAAGGACATTTTTTGCACAGATTAAGAGCTGGCTAAGAAACAGTAAAAGAAGGACTGGAATAAATGGCTGGAGCTTTCTGCTGCAAGTATCTGGATGTCTTCTGAGCACTGGGCTTTCAGCAGTTTGCTTTCTTAGTTCCAGCCCTTCCCTCAGAAGCATGCCCAAACACTCCTAACCCACCCAAACCTTCTGCTGTGCTTCCTTCCTTACTCTTTTTGATCCCTTTATAAGTGCCTCTTCTGTTAATTTTCTCAGATTTTTTTCCCCTAGCTGCTGATATTTTTCTACTCTTTTTGTCTTTTTCCTCCCCTCCTGAAACCCAGAGCAGTCATTTCCTTTGCATTTCCATTATCAATCACAATGGAATAATCATCAAGACTAAACTATCTCTATTACCCTGCCTGATGAGTAAACACTTGAACCATTGCTAGCCAGGGGGAAGCATATTCATAATACAGCAATTCTCATAACAACTATATAATAGCAACTACATTCATAGGAGTACAGTTTCCTTTTATTTTTATGTTTAAAGAATTGTTTGTTTACTTCTACCTAACCCTATTATGTCATGCTTTGTCATTGATCTTTTTAACAATCACTGGAGTATAATAATAAGTAATTTGGAGTATCTGTTCAACTCACAACTGAAAATCCCAAAACAGACATTGAAAGAAAGTTACCTTCTGTGGCACACTAACACTAAATTTCTGCTTCACAGCAGAAAGGAATATGACAGGAAGGATAATTCATAGTGTTACCGAAAAAGAGTAACCAAGAAAACTCTCCAAAGCAAATGATAGTTTAGAAAGCCGACATTGGTTTATTGCAGCGCTGGGTGCATGGGGGATCTCTCCTCCTAGCATGCACGTCTAAGAACAAAAGCTTGCCCCTTACATACAATTCCAAGAAAAAAACCCACCCAATTAAAAAACAACTTATACATAACACATTATGTAATGCATTACGTAATGTCTTTACACATGCGTACTAAATTGGGGAAGGGGTCTTTGGTGGTCTCTGGGGGTCGCTGGTGGTCCCAATCCCCCTTAAATCGTGCTTGTGCGCAAGCGTAGTTGAGGCCTTCTTGTTTACAAGTACATGTGTTCCCAAGAAGAAGATAATCGTTTTGGACTTATCTCTCCTCTGACACAAGAGTTTATGAATCAAGTTAATTTAGACATCACAAAGTTGTTCTTTACAGTTTTGTTTTGTCTTTTGGCCTTATATAATTAGCAGAGACCTTTGTTTTTCTAGGACTAAGCGTAAACAGCATGAATCTTTGTTTACTAGAACCTTGTTATCAATCCCATAAACAAACTCTATCTACAAAACATGTAGATACTTCAGAACCTATTATTATTATTCTATATTATTCTTAGCTAAAAGGAAGATTATTGACAGGAAAGTTTGTTCTGTATAAAGGCAACACAGAGCAAGCCTTTAGAGCCTACTCTGAGGCCTACTCTTGCTAAACTGTTGCTAAATTGAACCGTCTGGTATCAATTCCCCCCTTTGGAAGTAGTTAGATTTATTATTTCACTACTTCCATATATTTTTCTCAATGATTCTCTTAACACAACCTATGCAGATCCCTATAATAACTATAATCACAACTACATAAACTATTCCCTCTAATAATGCGCCTGGACGCGTTCCTGTGTGATATGGTCTAGGCAATCCTGCTCCGGCAGGGGGATTGGACTAGATGATCTTTCGAGGTCCCTTCCAATCCCTAACATTCTGTGATTCTGTGATTCTGTGATTCTGTAACCATCCTTTTAGAGACAATCCACCTAATTCTTGCAGGATTTTGTTGAGCCAACTATTTTCTGCTGCATCCCTGATTGCCCTGCTGTCTTCTGCTACTTTCTTCATTTTGTCCAATTGCTCTTGCAGGTTATCAGTGATGTCTGGGATGTGGAGGCAGCAGTGCTCTTTGTCTAACTTAAGATATCCACACACTCCTTGTTCTTTGACTAATAGCAAGTCTAAGGCCAGTCTGTTTTGCAGAGTCATTTTAGTATTGGCTTGGATCTGTTTGTTAACAATTTGGAATCCCTTTTGAGTGGCTCTTGATAAAGATTCTACTTGCCACGTTAGATTTTCTATTAGCATCCGATTTTCTAAAGCCATCAGTCCTGGTAAAAGGAAACTTTGAAATCTCCATTCAAGTTGTGACCCCAGGGGATAGGCTGACTGGCTGAATGAGGAACTGGGATTCACGCTGTTACACTAGTAAGATTGTGCATTCTACCGAACCCTTGTATCAGAGTTAGAATTAAGTTCTTATTTATGACTGTACTGGCCTCTCCATCTGTATCAATTTCTGCATTTCCGAACATCACTGCAAGGGAGATAACGCAGAACCTTGTGATCCCCGGGTTAAACTTAAACATAAAGGTCCTTGTTTTATAGTCCATTCTGGTGATGAAGCTGGTTTGATCCTGCTGTGATGTATCCACGGAGTGTCTCCCTCAAGCTTGACAGCTGTGTAGGTGGTGAGCAAAATGTGGAAAGGTCCTTTCCACTTCTCTTTTAGCAGTTCATCTGACCATGTCCTCAGGTACACCCAGTCTCTAGGTTGGTATTGATGCACAGGCACGTCCAGGGATAACAGTGTGCACACAGTGAGGTACCTGTGGAGAGAGGATAAAACCTTTCCTAGAGAGATAACATATTCTTTCAGATAATGTTTCCCCATGATCTCAGGATCAACTCCTGTTTCTGTCACCTGATAGGGTTTACCATAAATGATTTCAAAAGGATTTACCTTTTCTTTAGTTTTAGGATTCATAGCAAAGCTAAGGGTAAAGCACCTGGCCATTTTATCTGAGCCTCTTGGCAAATTTTTACTCATCTGTTTATTTAAGCTTTGATTCATTCTTTCTACTTTTGCACTTGATTGAGGTCTCCATGGGGTACAGAGGTCCCATTTTACCCCTAACACTTTAGCCAAACTTTGAACAGCTTCTGATACAAAGTGTGGGCCCCTGTCTGAAGATAGTCCCATAGGTACCCCAAATCTTGGTATTATTTCTTTAAGCAATATTTTTGCTACTTCTCTTGCCTTGTTGGTGCGACAGGGGAAGGCTTCCGGCCAGCCTGAAAAAGTATCTATCATTACTAAAAGATACCGATACCCATTTTGCCGCAGTAATTCGGAAAAGTCTATTTGCCAATAGTCTTCTGGATTGTTTCTTCTCTTTGTTGTTCCTGATAAAGGTCTCTGCTGGAGCATGTTTGTTCCATCGCCTGCAAACAGTCATGTGTTAATTTTTCGTACCAGGATCTGTAGTTAGAAAGGTTGCTGGATTCAGGATGCTGGTTACTTTCAGTTCCACATAATCTTGTTCCAGAAGGACGGCTTGATATTTCAGCATCCGGCTCGGTGACAGCCAGTGTCCTCCTTTTTGTTCCAGAACAGTTGTAACTGCATGGGGCACAAACACAGTTAGCTTTTGCCTGAGTGTTAATTTTCAGGCCTTTTGGATCAGTAGTACTGTAGCTGCCACTGCTCGGAGGCATGCTGGCCATCCCTTACTGACATTGTCTCGTTGTTTTGAAAAGTATCCCACAGGTCTTTTCCATGATTCTAGTTTCTGGGCCAACACTCCCAGAGCAATATGCAGTCTTTCATGTACAAATAGTTCAAATGGTTTTTCTAAGTTCGGGAGGCCCAGAGCTGGAGCACTCATTAAAGTCTGTTTTAGTTTTGCAAATGCACCTCTGAGTGCAAACAAGGAGGTTTCCTTTCCCTTGCACAGCTTCATATAAGGGTTTGGCAATGAGTCCAAAGTTCATTATCCAGAGGCGGCACCATCCGGCCATCCCTAGAAATGCTCTAAGCTCCCGCTTTGATTTGGGTTCCGGGATTTGGCAGATAGCCTCTTTTCTTTCAGTTCCCAGATTACGTTGATCCTGGGAAATTGTGAATCCCAAGTACATTATTTCTTGCTGGGTTATCTGTGCCTTTCTCTGGGAGACCTTGTACCCTGCCAGTCCCAGAAAGTTTAGAAGATCTATTGTTATCTGTATGGAATCCTCCCTGTTACTTGCTGCTACCAGTATGTCATCCACATACTGCAGTAAGGTGATGTTTTCATGCATCCTCTGCCAGATCTCTAATTCTTTGGCCAATTGATTTCCAAAGATTGTAGGACTATTTTTAAATCCTTGCGGCAACATTGTCCAGCACAGTTGAGTTTTTCTACCAGTCGAGGGACTTTCCCATTCGAAAGCAAACAGTTCCTGACTCTCGGCTGCCAGTGGGAGACGAAAGAACGCATCTTTTAGGTCTAATATGGTAAACCATTTATCTGTTTCCTTCAGAGTGGTTAAAAGAGTGTACGTGTTTGCCACTACCGGGTGGATATCCTGCACGATTTGATTTATAGCTCTTAAGTCCTGAACCAATCTGTATTCTTCTGAATGAGGTTTCTTAACCGGCAGTATCGGAGTGTTGTATTCTGATTGGCATTCTCTTAGTAACCCAAAATTTAGAAATCGTGCTATTAGTGGTTCTAGTCCTTTTCTTGCTTCCAGCTTAATTGGATACTGCTTTCGTCTTACCGGTCGGGCGTCTGGTTTCAGCTGGATGATTACCGGCTCTGCCGCTCGGGATCGTCCCGGTGTTCCTGAGGCCCATACGAAAGGTGACACAGCATCATCTGGTATCTCCTGTAGTTCGGCTACCTTCTGTAATATAAAAACTTGGGCATCCAAAGCTTTATTTTCAGGGATATGGTTTTGGATTTTTCGTTTTGTAAAAGTAATTTGTGCATTCAATTTACTTAGCATACCTCATCCTAACAGCGGCATGGGGCAATCTGGTATGTAGAGAAATTGATGGGTTAACACCCTTTTCCCAATTCCAAATTTTAAAGGCTGGAAAAACAGCTGATCTTCCTTCTGCCCTGTGGCACCAATAATTGGCATGCTTTGATCACTCAAATTACCCTTGCATGTATTTAATACTGAATAGATAGTTCCCATGTCTACTAAAAATTTTACTTTCTCATTTTCCAATCTTACTATAACCAGGGATTCTGTTGGGGAGGGTTTCGATTCCTCCCTCGGTCCTCCTCAGTCTAAATCTAAAGTCATCGTGTTAGCAGCTTTCCTTGGCATTTTCCCAAGGCCTCGCTGACCTACTTGCGGACACTCCTTTTTCCAGTGCCCTTTCTGCTTGTAGAAAGCACACTGATTTTTTTCTAATTGCTTTGCAGCACCTGGTACTTTATCAGAAGATTTTTCTTCCCTTTGCCCTCCCCCGATAATTCCATTCTCTAACCTTATTATTTTCCTGGGCTATAGCTGCTGCCAGTTGCTGGTTGTTTTTAAACACCTTTTTTTTTTTTTTTTTTCTCTACCTTTTCTCTGTTGTTATACACTTTCCAGACATTCTCTAACATTTTGTCCAGTGAGCGGGCATCTGCCCCCTCTATTTTCTGCAGTTTCCATTTTATATCTGCACTAGACTGTCCCATAAAAATATGTATTAACGAGACAGCATCTACATCATTTCCCGGATTCAAATCAGTGTATTTTCTTGCAGCTTCTGTTAGTCTTTCAAGGAAAGAGGAGAGATCTTCATTCTTTCCTTGAATGACCTGATACAATTTAGACCAATTCTTTGACTTTGGAATAGCATTCCGAACACCATGCAAAATCAATCGTTGGTATTCGGTCAATAACAACCTCTGAGCAGGAACGTTAGGGTCCCAATCAGGATTATTGGGAGGAAAATGTTCATCTAACTGTCCTGCTTGTGCAGCTTGAACATGCACTCGTTCAGCCTCCTCTCTGGCCTTGGCCAGAATGAGTCGTTTTTCCTCAAAAATCACCAAGTTATTCAAGATAATTTGCAAATCTTTCCAATCCAGATCATGATTTTCAATTATAGTTTCCATAACCTTTGCTACCCGTTCAGGGTCCTCCCTATATACTCCTGCCATCTCCCTCCAGGATTTTAAATCCGATACAGAAAACGGCACTTTTACCCAGACCGGCCCCTTAGGTCCTACTGCTTGTCTGAGAGGGGTTTGCATATCAGCATTTCTCTGCCTAGTCCTACCTGCCACCAGACTGAAACCTGCTTCACCTTCACCATCAGTACTGTCCGATTCACTTTGTTCATTATCCCTTCTCGGTCCAACTAACATTTGAACATCCTCCTCGTTCTCTTCCTCCTCCTCTCTTTTCTCCTTATACTTGTTGCACCGCTTGCCGATGCTGCATGCCGAACAACAACGCTTAGGCACTTTCTTTTTCCCTGCCTCTAACGCCAATACTTCACCTTCACTTACAATCAAACCACATTCCTTAAGCACAACACAATCATCCCGTAATGCAAAAAACAAATTCACATACGGCATCTCATCCCACTTTCCCTCTCGTCCACAGAACAACATTAATTGCAGTATTGTGTTGTAACTTATACTCCCGTTCTTTGGATATTTCTCCTTATCTAGGATATACAAAGGCCACCACTGATTACAATATTCTACAAGCTGCCTCTGGGTGAGAGAGTCTCCCCCCCCACACCTTTTTCCAATGTTTCAATATACATCCTAGAGGAGATTTTTCAGAATCCCCCTTCCACCAAGGGTTTGTTACCCATTGCAAAATAATATCAGAACACAAAAGCAGTGTTAAAACACAGAGGCACAAAAGCAACAACTTAACACAAACACAGACACAAAAGCAACGACTTAACACAGACACAAAACCAACGACTTAACACAAAATAACAAGATGCTGGGGACTCAAACCGCTTATACCATTTTCAGTGGGACTCTAACCCACCCCTTCAGTAGACTGTTTGTTTCACATTTTACAGAGTTTCAAAATTAACACGAATGCCCGAACAAAGTTATACAAGTACCATAATTACCACAATTACAAATAAATCTGTCACAGTTCAAAGCCGGACTGGCTGTTAAACCGGTGGCAGACAGTAAACGGCAAACGCCGCTCGCCTCCCCCCTTTCTCCCTTCCCTCCCCCGAAAGGGAGGGAACGGAGAACACAGAGAGAAACTTGCAAGCCGAAAATCAAAAGCAGTTTCGCTAAGCGGCAATGAATATACAAATATATACACATATGTACAAAACCAATATTCAACCCAAAATCCAGACTCCGGGCATCCCCGTAGTAGCGTACGGATTATCACAATTGTGCACACCAAAACCAAGAGCTTAACAACGCGCACTTAATTCAGGTACGACTTATTTGTAAGCAACCCAAAACCAATAGCTTAAGCAACCAAACAATCAAGCAACCAAATTAAAATACCAGTACCAATACTCACAACCAATGTCGTTAATCTCCCAGATAGCTGTTAGCTGTCTCGGAAACTCACCCGACCAAGGAATCGGAGGCTTCCCCGAAAATACTCCGGTGCGCGCTGGAGTCCTCACGATTCCTCTGGTCTGTGGAGATTCCGGAGAGCTGGTCCCATCTGGGTCGCCAAATTCTGTTACCGAAAAAGAGTAACCAAGAAAACTCTCCAAAGCAAATGACAGTTTAGAAAGCCGACATTGGTTTATTGCAGCGCTGGGTGCATGGGGGATCTCTCCTCCTAGCATGCACGTCTAAGAACAAAAGCTTGCCCCTTACATACAATTCCAAGAAAAAAAACCCACCCAATTAAAAAAACAACTTATACATAACACATTATGTAATGCATTACGTAATGTCTTTACACATGCGTACTAAATTGGGGAAGGGGTCTTTGGTGGTCTCTGGGGGTCGCTGGTGGTCCCAATCCCCCTTAAATCGTGCTTGTGCGCAAGCGTAGTTGAGGCCTTCTTGTTTACAAGTACATGTGTTCCCAAGAAGAAGATAATCGTTTTGGACTTATCTCTCCTCTGACACAAGAGTTTATGAATCAAGTTAATTTAGACATCACAAAGTTGTTCTTTACAGTTTTGTTTTGTCTTTTGGCCTTATATAATTAGCAGAGACCTTTGTTTTTCTAGGACTAAGCGTAAACAGCATGAATCTTTGTTTACTAGAACCTTGTTATCAATCCCATAAACAAACTCTATCTACAAAACATGTAGATACTTCAGAACCTATTATTATTATTCTATATTATTCTTAGCTAAAAGGAAGATTATTGACAGGAAAGTTTGTTCTGTATAAAGGTAACACAGAGCAAGCCTTTAGAGCCTACTCTGAGGCCTACTCTTGCTAAATTGAACCGTCTGGTATCAATAGCAGTCAACAATATTCAACCAGAACATATCAAGACAGCTATAAAGGTCTCAGGAAGCCCTGAAGCAGTTTGTTAATAATACAGTTTTCACAGTTTGGAATAGAATAACTACATTTTACTTGGAATATTCTGCTCATATTTGCAGTTCATGAGACACTAAACACCTTAACTGACACCACACACTTCTATTCTAGTGTGTTTGTTCCTGTCTGGGTATTGCAGAGATGGTAACTTCTAGAAAAACTTGCCTCAGGGTTTCCAACTGAAGGTCCTGTTTTCAATGCTGATGAGCTTCTTGAGCTCTAAAAGTCTGCACTAAAATTTCCTGTACCAAGTGTGTGCCTTGGAATAGCATATGGAAATTTTCAATTAAAACCATTCCTTCATTCTGAGAAGGAACTAGTAGAGAAAAAGTACTGCCCCATTTAACTCGAATGCTTTCCTCCCTTTTGCTGTAAAAAAAATGCTAGCCCTTGCCCTGCCTTGAAGAAAGAAATCTCTCCAGAAGATGTTCCTCTGGTTTACAGTTGTACATGTACAGTTGTACGTTTTTGCCATAAAAATCTGCCAAGTACACAACTCTTGTGCATCGGCATGTGACATCTTCACAGAGCAAAACACCATCTCTTTGAATGAAGTAAGCCTCTTGGAAATGGGAGAACTGTACTTTTCCTGCAGTTTGTATTCCAACTAATAGGAGTTGCTGTGGTGTCTAGCATGAAAAATAAGAGAAAATAAGCCTTCTTATGGCTGGTAGCCAGGTTATAGTAAGGGTACATATGACCAGTTTGATTAAATTAAGAACTATGAATGATATGAACAAAAGAAGTGAAATTGAGAAAAATATGGAGAGATGATGAAACAGAGGTACTGTCTTTGCTTAATTATACTCCTGGGCCTGTTCCAGGCCCAACAATTTGTGGACCAGGGATTTTCTATACCAGAGATGGTTTCTGTGCATTTTGTAATTCTACAGATTCCTCTTCCAATAATTTGTCTCATATCTCCTGAAAAAACAATGTGCCCTTGAAAGCTTCCAGGTCCATATGAAGAATAACAGGTATTCCAGCAAGTTTTCAGTTATAGACATGTGTCCAAGATTCTGCATGCAGCTCAAAGTCTCCAGTATGATAATGCATGATAGATTTTCTTTTAATTGTTTGTACTCTAGGAAAACACATGGCCAGTATGTCAGCAGAACACTAAGACTGTAACATCAAATAAACAGATCTCAAAACATGCTAGGATTCATATTGTCAATGCAACAGAAGATCATCGCCTACTCCATCCACACATAGCCCTTTTAAATTGGAGTTCACTACAAATGATGAATCACAAGAAGTGTGTTATGGTTGTCTGCAGAATGTCTCTTTTTTTTTTTTAAGCAGAAACTGAAGAATACACACTGAATACTGTAAGTGTGCTCACAAAGAGATAAATTGGTTCTATGGTTAAAGTAATTCAGCTTCTGAAGTGTCTACCCCTGCCTCTGTCACAGATAATCCAGGCAAACCTTAAGCTGCTGAAGTCAAGTATTCCTCCTCTTTTTTTAAGTGCCTGATTTTAAGACACATATATCAAAATTTTCGGGACTATGTGCTCCAAACTGAAGTTAATAGAATATGTGTTACCACGTGCAATGCACATCAGGAAGCCTGAGGCAAAATAAGTCCTGCACATCTCACACTGGGTATCTCTGCTAACAGATATTAGATTGTGATCAAAATTTCCTATGAAAGTTAAAAAAAAAAAATCTATAGTATTCACAATACTTAAGATTTTCCTGAAATTGCTGATTGTCAACAGAAATGAAAAATCTTGCTTCAGGTTTACACAAAAAATTTTGTTTCATTTCTGGTTCAGTGTGTATCACTATCAGCTGCCTTGGAGCTTCTATCCTGGGTGTTTTCATAATCCTACTGGGGACCCTTGAGTGAACAACTGCTGTCCCTGCTACAGTCTCACTTATCATGCACTGCAGGAAATTTACTCCCACTACAAAATTGCCACAGACTATGACAGGAGCCAGAATAAGTGCATATAGGCTAGGATGTTCAGATGCATTGAACATGGTAAGGATACACAGAACTTTCTTTGATTATTTTTTTCCAGAAGACCTTTCAAATTAAAGGCTAAGAATTCACTGATTAATTCATACTTCCATTTACTCTAATAAACAGATGCTCTCAGTCTCACAAAAATTAGATCACTCTCTTTGTGGTGCTAAAATCTTTATCTTTAAGACCTTGCCTGGGTATTACACTATTTAACCCAGATTAAAATGCAAGAAAAGACTATTGAAATCACCCATCACACTAAAAAACTTTCAAGACCACTCCTCACAGGAGAGAGATGGGGAAACACAATAAAGAAGCTCTAGAGTAGTCAAGCTAAAAGGAAAACAAGTTGAAATAATCAACCAAAGGTGAAAGACAGCATTTAGACTACAAGCAAATGTGTTAAAAGTTGCAGTACTGAGGAAGAATAGTTTGTCCAGCTAAGTACATAAAGAAGAAGAGAGGGGGCGGGGGGAAAAAAAAAAACACAACAACAAAGAGTAACTGAATACATCATTTTAATTATCTTTTTTTTTTCTTTTTTTTTAATTTAGACTAAATACTTTGGCCATATGGAACATATAACATCTCGCAATACTATGAGAAAGCAGAAAGGGACAACACAAGTTAAAATTTAGTTGCAAGATCTGGAAAAGTATAAACTTTCAGAGAATGAAAAAAATCCATTTAGATTAAGTAAATAGCTTACTTCTCTTTGGAAAAAACTATGTGGGTTTTTTTTTTAAACACATCAAAATAAATCTGGAACAGCATTTGCTTTGTTGACTTTTCAAAGCACTCCGACAAAAGATGTACTCATGTTAAAGATAGCAATAGGAATTTAATAGTCACTACACTTAGATGAAGCCTTGATTGATTGTTCTTTTACTTCTCTCTCTCTCTCTCTCCCTTCCTTGCTCACTAAGTTGCCTCATTGTTGGACTTAATAAAGTCAGAGTTAAGTTTATTGATACCGTGCCTCGGTTGTGCTTTGTCCGAACTCAAGGATCACGAATCTACTTTATTTCTGGTCAGGATTTTGGGGGTGCTTTACCTGCAGGCAGGTTAAGCATACCGGGTGATTTATAATTAGGCGGGTCCCGCGTGGGCTGACTGCATTGAACCAGGCGCATCCCACGTGGACTGGCTGCACTGGAGTTACTAATCAGGCGGGTCCTTCTCAGGACTGACTGCATTTATTTTCTAGATTTACTTCTTTTTTACTAATCAGTCGGGTCCCACGTGGACTGACTGCATTTATTTCCTAGATTTACTTCTTTTTTTACTAATCAGGCGGGTCCCACGTGGACTGACTGCATTTATTTTCTAGATTTACTTCTTTTTACTAGTCAGGCAGATCCCATGTGGACTGACTGCATTTATTTTCTAGATTTACTTTTTACCAATCAGTCGGATCCCTCTCAGGACTGACTGCATTTTATTTCTAGATTTACTTTTAAGGCAGATCTTAATCCGGAACCTGACAGTAATGGACTGAGATTATGAAAGGATCACAATAATTATGTTTCTGGAGAAGGAAAGAAGAGGGGGACGACCTCAGTCCAACAACTGCTGAAGGAAATTGTGGAAGTTGCATTGGATTTAGTTTTGTGATTTTCCAATATACAACTAGCTTTTTGGAAAAGAAAAAAAAATTACAGGATAGCTAGTGATAGGCAATTAAGTTTCCATTAATGTCATTAATGCTATGCTCTTCAGGTTACACATTGCTGTCTTTGCTTAATCTGAGTAGCACCAAGTGTGCCACGTGTAAGCACACAACGATAAATTCATTTAAACACACATCTAAGACTTCTGTCTCATATGATACAATATCACTGTCAGTTGCTATGATAAAAAGTCTTTTTCCTTATTATATTAACTTTTTCATGTATGCCTCATTATTTCTTCAAGCTGATTACTCAGTGGAAGCGTTGGATTCTATTTAAGGCTATGGAAAAGGTCATAGGCAAAAGTGAGCTTGAGTCTCTATTGCTATTTTAGAAGAAAAGTACGACACTAGTGTTAATATTTGCTTTCACTTACAGTAGGTACGCTTTGGTTATCTGAATAGCAAATCATGGTGGGCAGTGTGAATGAAAAAGTACTGAGGAGAAGTTATTGATCTTGGAAGAAGGATGTAGACATGTAACAATTGATGTTTTCCAACAGAAACTTCTGAAATATCTGGGGGTTTGTTGTTATTGCTAAAAGCTATTGAAAGACTCAGCTACCTACTGCAGAAAAGAGAAATGGTATTTTCTTGTACCCGATATCCAGAGAAATGAAATAAGTAATCAGAACACACAAGTTACAGGAAAAAGCTATTATAATAATTGAAATTGAAGGCAAAGTAAACAATGACTAAACAAAACATTTCTTTCAATAAAAAAATTACATGGGCACAGAGCAAGAATGACTTCTGGGTTTGGTCAGCTGGTTGATTACTTTTGGTGGGGGGAGTGAAAACATTATAAGAATAATTTTGGCTGCAATTTCACAATTGGCCTTAATTCACCAGACAGATAGTCATTTTTAAATGCAATTACCCCTGCTTTCCAGGGATGGTGCCAAACCAAGTTTTCTAACAGATAATAAAGGTCAGGATTTGAGCTTTGCTGCTTGGACCCATTTATAACATTTACTATGACTGTTCAAATAAACGATGCATTTTATATTGTGAAAAATGATTTGTTGAGAGGCAATATTTCATAGCTTGTAGAAGAGTTTATCATTTACATATGAGAGTTTGCACAGACTGTAGAGAGGGCTCGGGCAGGTCAGGATCTTCCAAACTAGGCACTGACAGATGTGTTACTTACCTTGCCTCCTCTGCCTTGACATCTGTTGCCAGAAGTGAACAATGCAATATATCCCTTCCAGCATGAGACTCTCTCTTCCCCCAAAACCATTCATCCTCTTCCCATCTTGCCTATCTCAGCTGTAAGTGGGAGCCAACAGAGAACTGAAGCACAGGAAGACCAAGACTTTCCCTGCCTCCAGTTAAGTAACTTAAGCACTACAACGTATATGACCTAAACTAGCTGAATGATAGATGAGCGGTGAAGTTCAGGATGAGAACCACCATTCATCCCTTCTGCAGAAAGGCTGTGAGCATAATGAAGAGTGCACTGAAGGAATATGCCAAGGACCATACTAAAAATGCAATTATGCTCCAGCTAGCAGCAGAACAGCAGGAAATTGCATCTTTGAAAGGTTGATACAGGATGGCATTTACTCCCACACAGCTTTGATGCCAATATGCCAATGCGGTATATTTGTCAGTAGCCTGCTCCACCCTCTGCATCTGTGAGGACCAGGGCATAAAACAGCATTTAAGATAGCACTTGCTTAGTATTTTAAAGTAGTATCTAAGGTTTCATAGATGTTACAGTATTAAAATATGACTCAGATAATAATTAGTTACTGCCCAACCTAAGAATGCAGTTAAACTGAAGTTACTTATATAAAAATGGAATCCTAATGCATATTAGATTCTGCCTTTAGACATATTGTCTAAACACAGACATCCTGGACATGATGCTTCACACATCCCAACACATCAGGAATGTTAAGAAAGCTTGTGATGTCTAAAGATTGCAAGCCGTGGTCTCCTGATGGGATTTATGTAGGTATTATTTTGTTTTCTTCAAACTAGATTAATTTCTTTGTTGATTTTTTTAAGCTTTAAAATACCTGTAAATGACAGCTTGGTTCAGCTGTTCACTGCAGATTGATTTATTCAGTCCAATTACTTCTTTTCTTATGTTATATGAAAGGGTTATTCACAAGTTCAATTTTACTGGATGACTGATCTAAAAATATGCCTGCCCCTTCAGTACATTTTACAAACTGAATGAACAGAAAAACAACATAATTCACTTCCACAAGGTACTTCATTTAAGAAAATTGTACTGTTCAGTCCACAGAATCAGTAAATTAAGTTGTACTAAGTGATTAAAAAGTACAAACATCAAAATGTTTTTGAACTGCTTGTAATGTTTGTTAACTGCTTTCTAGCAGTTCACAAAAGTTTCAGTCCAGAACTGCCAATCAGGGGACAACATGACATGGGGTGGTAGAGGAAAATTAGAGTTCAGGATTGTGTCAAAGGCTTCTTCCAGTGACTCATTTGGATAGAAGAGAATAGATTTTCTCTGTATTACTTATGAGTGCCTCTAATCTCACCTGGAACAGGGAACATTTTCTGTAACCTGCCCAGAATGCCTTTGTCCACAGGATTGCACCCTGTTTCCTTGCTCCATGGCTTCCCCTAGAAGCACATCATCAAAATGTACCCTACCTACTCAGCAGAGTACTCCGTGGAGCAGGGCATGGATAAGGAGAAAGCATGCATGCCCAAAGAGAGCAAATAAAGTGGCGGTCACCATGTGCTCTTGAACAGGAACTCGGAAGACAACCAAGTTTCTGTACTGCCCCTTACATTCTGCATTCCTGTCAACACATATATTTTGAATTGCCTGCTTTCACAAGGCATCATTTTCACTATACTCATACTCACGTAGGCAAAATGTGCAGGCCAGAGCCACAGAGAGGAAGAAGGAATAAACACAAAGGGAGAAACATCTTCATGTATTTGTCAGCATCTTCTCTTCATTTGCCATTATAACAATGAAAGAGATTCTATTGAGCCAGCGTACGCATCACTGGTTTGAAACATTTCAGGATGATCTAGTAGGTCAGAGATAAGAATAATCTATATCCAAGATTCACAGTACAACAGCTTATACAATTTTGCTTCTTTTAATAACTCACAATACCTTTTATCATCTAACATTTTTCTTCAGCCTATGAATATGATACTTCAGTCCTTCTGCTTTCTGACATTACGCAGACCATCCAGGTAAACATTTTGCAAAGGTGTAAAGATAAAGAAGTATCCCAGAAGCCTAAAATGGTATGTGTACAAGCTTCTCCACGAATGGTACATGAAAAAGCACATGGAAAACGCAAGAGAGAGAGCCCTTGCCTTTGAACATCTCGTAGTACAAAGTACTGCAGTATCAAAGCACTGTCATTGTACCGTCATAGCAATGAAACAGTGTGGCAAATATATAAAGAACAATTTAAGTTTGTTTCTTCTACTAGGTAAAATGATTGCTTCTCTCATGTATTTCAAAAACAAATTATATAGGTTGTAGCAAGGACAGCAGTTTCCCATGCGCAAACTCTGAAGTTGGACAGAATCCCTGTGTAATATTACATGTTGTGTGTTCCAAGTCACAGGAAGCTCAGGCTCACAGGTCCAGGATCACTGCTGTTTGTGAAGTTCAAACCAGAAACTACATCTTCCCGCCCTCAGCCCTGAGCTTGCCCTGCTAGAACAATGTATTCCTAGATGGGTACTGGAAGAGGAGTTTTAATCATGAATACTGTCTGACTCAAGCAGGATACTTTGGACATTTGTAGTTTTACTGAGCACCACTTGCTTTCTCAACCAAGGATTATCATAGAACAGAATCATAGAATCATTTAGGTGGGAAAAGACCTTTAAGATCATAGAGTCCAACAGCTAACCCAGCACTGCCAAGTCCACTACTAAACATGTCGCGAAGCACCACATCTACATGTCTTTTAAATACCTCCAGGGATGGTGACTCAACCACTTCCCTGGGCAGCCTGTTCCAATGCTTGATAACCCTTTCGGTGAAAAATTTTCTCCTAATATCCAATCTAAACCTCCCCTGGTTCAGATCTGGAAGGGAGAATGGCAATGTGACACAGCTAGTAATGGTAGTATTATGAAGTGGTAAGTAAGAAAACTAAACATATTAAATAAAAACCTAAAGAAACACTGAGCTAATATTTTTATTATCTGATGATGTGCAGACACAGGAAAAAAAGTTCTCTTTAAAAACTGAGTTTTCACCTCTAGGTTTCTTCTGTATTCACAATTTCTGTTAAAAAGCCTCCTACAGGGCATGCCATTCATAAACTAGCATTAATATAAAAAAAAAAAAAAAAAAGATTATTTAGGAGGCACTATCATACTGCTGTAGTATTTTTTCTTTCTAAACACATCTATCATAAACCATTCTTCAAAACGGAAATCTTCCTCAAAGTAGAGACTAAGGATCACTGCATTCTTTCAAAGACCATTGGAAGGTCTAAACAGGAAGAAAATTATGACGACCCTTGCAAAATGACCACATAATTCCCAAATCTTTTGTTTCTCAGCAGAGAGAAAATGTTCTATCTGCACAAAACAATGGATACCTGACGATAAAATCATTCAGCCTGGTACCTGCATTGAAAGCCAGCTTTCCAACCCCTTTTATGACCTTCATCTTTCAACACAGTCAATACATTTAGACATTCAATCTGTTGTTGTGGTGTAATTTGTACATGTTGACTTTCTTGTTCTCTGTGACATTTGCTTTTCCCTTCCTTTATATATTCTTCCTCTGACATCCTAAGGCCTCCTTCACATAGCTGTCTCTTTCACTATGCCATAAAACCACTTTTTTCTGTGATTCATTGATTTCAATTTTTTCCAGGTAGTAACTGCGAAGTCCTATTTTATATAAGAAACGCACCACAAAACAGATTCCTGACTACATTTTCTGCTGATGGTAGCAGATCCTCCTTTGTCCTAATGCATTTTTTTCTTTCAATATGGCTGAAAATTTGAAACTTTATTCATATTTTCTTCTGAGATAATACATTTACATCGATATTTCATGATGTAGTTGACTTGAATTTTGGGGATTATGTGTTCAGGTTTGTCACAGTGGGTATCACTGTTCATTTCATGTTTAGAGAATGAAGTGACAGACCTGCTAGAAGTCACTAATGGTTTCTGTTTATGCCTTCCAGATTAACAAGGGGAGACATTGAAATAGTGGCACAGCTGCAAGTAAATATGTTTTTCTGAGCAAATATCCACAATTATTGTAACCTAGCTGATTCAAGCAGCTGACCAAAATAACAAAGATATATGGGTTGATTTTACTTGAGACATTCATAATTGAGTTTGGTACCTTTATTTACAAGGAACATACAAAATCCTGTTTCTTCAGAGTGCAGGAGGAATAAAAATGAAACAAAAAGTCTTTTCTCCCATCTTCAGTTTTTTTCCATTAGTCAATACATAATCCTCAACATTGAAACCCAAAATTTCTCTCAGAGGTTCTGGATTCTGTAAGTGTATTTTAAATTTTCTCCTTTCCTTTGTTATTCCATCTGACTCTCACTCACAGTTTCTTGCACCTCTACAGCAAGGTGCCTCTGCCTATACAGTCCCACTTTCTGAATGGTCTGACCATACCACAACTGAGCAGTAATACACACATAATTTTACTTGAAGCTTGTTTCTGTTTTATGAAAAATAGGTTTTCCCCATCATACTAGGCAAAAGACAGCATTTGCACATACTGACTTTAACATCTTTTGCCCAAAACAAACAAACAAAAAACCAACAATGATTTGGAACTTCTACATTAGATTTACAAGTGGGGATAACAAAACTCTTTAGACTTGGCTTGAAACAGTGCAAGTATGGGAAGATAAACAAAATCAGCTGCATCCTCTGCCGGTTACCCTAGTAACAAACTCGTGATTTAGCCACCATTAGTCTGCCAGCGTAAAAAAGCTAATAATAAGTCTTACTGCTCGCATTGCAGTAGTAGCACAGACTTTTTGTTGCCACCATGAATTAATGGGAACATAACTGCTGCACTAACTCACTGAAAGAATCATAAAAATATTTTGTAAGGTTGGCTAAAAAGACCATTTATGTTCTTGCTTCAAGGACAAGATTGATGTTCAGAAGTATGTGTTAGCCAAATACAATATTCTAGAGCCATGAGCCAACTTTTTTTAAAAAAACATGTATTCTGTGTTTGGTACCACCAAGTTTCATGCTGTTGTAAGCTATTAAAGATCTGTCTAAAAGTTTCTTTTAGCAAAATACATTGAAGTCCTGAAAAATGTTTATGGTTTCCTGTATTATTGCAACCATTAGCAAAACAGATATAAATTTTCATTTATCAGCTCTAGAGCAATAGTGGATGTTTTACTCATTAAACTGAAAGTCAAATATTTGCCAGTTGTTAAACTACAGCTCCTTGACATTTACCAATGCCATACAGGACTCCGTAGTCCTCTTCTACCCAACCATTAAGTCCTGAAAACACATGAGATCACATGCTTTCAATGCATGGCCTTGGGTTTAGGGAAAACACATGACAACAGAGTAACCCTTAGTCTATTTGAGATGAGATTATTGGCAAGCACTCTTTCCACCAAAAAAAGGCAGATTTAATTATTTTTTTTAAGCAACACTCAATTGGAGGAAAAATTGTACACATGCAATCTGAGTGGGTTCTAAAGATATCAGTTCAAACCAATATCAGGTCAAAACACCCTGTTTCAATGGTAAAATGTTATACTCAGTTCTCCTCCCAGACCTTCAGTTATTAATCTTTTGGAAGAAAATCCAAATCAATTTCAGGGAGATCTGAGAAGAGAATGATACTAATTAGTATATCCTGTAGTTGTCCAACCTTGCAAACTAGTTCTCCCTGAAAGGAAATCAGAATGGCATGACTTGACATAATGCAGCTAACTATTTGATAGATTAGTCATCATGTCATAAGAATGAAGTAGTCCGAGTCATGCACTTATTAATCTTTCCAGACTCACAGGAGCAACAAGACTGTGAAAGAAAAATCTGGAGGTAAAGTAATAAATCAAAACGCTCCTAGAGTATTGGTTCCTCAAATGTCAAATACTATCACAGATATGAAGTTCTGTTCAGTTCCCATTCCAATTTTGTGCAGTTTCATTTATTGCAAACTTCTCTGGCTTAGCACATATTTTTCATCATAGCCCTCACTGTACAACTTTGGAAATATGCAATCTTATAGTTAGAGGTCATCAAGCTTTGTTCCTCTTTCATATCTATACAAATTTGTTTATATTTAAAAATAACACCAACTATTTCTTCCTCAAGTGAAAGAAGATTGATCTAAGACACAGGCACCCAAAAAAAAAAATATTGTAGGGAATCTGAAACTATGGAAATAATGACTTCCTAGTTTCATAGTTTCTGAATCATTCAGCAGGATTTTCAAGTTTCTTTCACAGGCCCCTGGGCAATGGAAATTTATGCTATGAATTTAAGGCATGACCTTACAGACTACTTGCCCTCCTATTCATCATACTGGAAAAAAAACTGGCCGCTCAGTAATTTTTCACCACCACACACACAAACACACAACTACAGCTAACAGGACTAACAAAGAAAAAGATAGGAAAGCCAAGTGGGATAGAGAGCATCTGTTGTAAGCAGAAACCCTCACAGTGCCTCATTGAGTTGCTTTTGCTTCATTGCACTTTTGTTTATAATACAAGGCTGTATTTTCAAGTTGCAACTGTGTCTAGAAACTCCATACAAACTAAAATCAAACCAAGCAACACAGAACACTGATTAAAAAAAAAATAATAATTCACCAGATTTCATGGGGGAATAATTTAGAAGAAAAACGCTGTAATTTCATAGAAGTCCGAGAAAAGGTGTGCAACAAGACTAAAAATAACACATTTTGCTATGAAGTGTACTATATATCTTGTAGTATTTGGGACTGAATTTCTACACAGCAAAAGCCAAATGACACCTATGAGAAGATGACCCTCTCATTGACAGCACAGACCAGTTTCCCTGTTTCTGCTACTTGATATTTATTGATATTTTACCACATCCCTTCTAGGTATGGCAAGTGTTTCTTTCTATAAAGAAATACATACCAGCAGCACTCCCCAAAAAACTAATCAAAGCCTGTGTTACTCAACACAGGGTTAGTTTTTCAACAACCACACAGCATTTCTTCTCCATCGTAGCAGAGCTGCTTGCTACTTCATAGACAAAAGAAAAGCCTCAGGAGTTGTCAACCATTTCTGATGGCCTGACCTTGCAGAGGACGTTCTGCAGGTCTGTTTCAGCAGCAGAGTTAGAGTGTCCTAAAGAAGACCATAGGACAAGCTCTTGTGCAGGACTGCAGCTTGCCCCTAGCATTTTGCTGTCACCCTGGCACAGTTCTGGCATACTGGAACTAGTGCTCCCCAGTTCAACACACAGACATAACTCAGAGCTGGCATATGTATGCCAAGATCCATCCCTCATTGGCAGTGTGGACAGGCTGCACTAGGTTTGGCTTCCTCCCATCCTCTAAGGCTATCCCAGATGCCTTTGCACCCCCTAAAGCATACCTGCGTGTCAACGCCAAGTTCCAGGTTTTCATGCTACAAAGATGTGTCATTTCAGAGGCTTTGAACTCAGCAATTCTGCCCCAGATCACATCTTAGTGGCACAGAGGCTCTCCATGGGGCTTGCAAGAGATTTATGGCAAGTACTACATCATCCAAATACCTCTACACTGTGGTACTTGCCCTCAGCTCCCTAGGACAGCTCCTGGCTCCATTTCAACTGGAATAGGCATGGGCTTAGATTTCTTCAACCTTGCAACAGAAAGGTAAGTCAGCATAATTTGCCCCTCTTTCAGAGATGCTGCCCTCATTCCCCAAACCAGGTTTCATCTACACCCTCAACATACATGAAAGACAACAGACTGTATGTTCTGTTGTCGCTCCTATTTCCTCCTGCTTCATCTGCGTCCTGAACTTTTGTCAGGTCGCAGGTGAACTGTTGCAGTTCTGCACTAACAAGTGCACTTGCCTTTACTACTGTCATCAGACCAGCTATTCATCCCCTAAAGGAACAAATACATGTGTGTGTTTTGTCCTTTTCTCCATTGATTGGGTTTTTAGCTGTTGATGCACTCCTAAAACTACATATAACAAACTGAATTAATTTACTAAAAGCCTTTAGGCACAATCTCAGCATACATAAGAACTCTGCCTATAAGAGAACAGATTCACCACCTGCAAAACAGGCAAAAACATGGCCAAAACAAAAGGATCTATTGTACCGAAGACATAGAAAGCTCCAGTTACATGCTTCTACTGAGATTAAGCACAACCACTGGCCAGCCAATACTTAAAATGCCAGCAGGAAAGTACATAAAAGGTTAGAGTACTTTCTCCTTTTAACAGGAGTTTTAAAGAGAAATGGTTTCCTTTTTCCTCCCACCAGTACCTGAAAACTTTCTGTCCTAAAACAAAGGGGGAAAAAAACCCCAAACACTCATAGAAAAGAAAACCTGCCATACATCTTCAAAAAACATAAAGAAAGCTTGAAATTTAAAGAAAAATATGTTTAGGGAACATATATTTAGCTGAAAACCTCTTCAGTGTTAGCTTAGAAAAGAAGTCTCTGGCAAGCCCTCCTCGACCTACCACCAGATAATGATGTAAGGTTTCTGGCTCCAGACAGCTCTCTGACTGGTCACAGTGGGGAAGATGTACTCTACCTCTTCTAGCATTTCTGACTGAACCTGCCACAGCTTGGCATTACTGGGGCATTGATTAAATTTAAACAAATTAATATTGATTTTATTCCGTTTTTCACAGCTCCACTCAAGGGCTTGTTTCCCTAGGTTCTGCCAAGTACACAGCTCTGCGTTCCAAATTAAGCAGTTTTATAATCATACAGGTTATTAACACGGATCATTGTAAAAAGCAGAAGGAATAATGTGCTACTAGCTGCCAGAAGGAGAGGAATAGGGATGCACAGAAAACATAAAACAACCCGTTTTACTGGAAAGCGCGGATAGCATCTGGTAAGGGAGGCAAATGCCAGTCCTGCCTAGCGCCCCAGGAACTCCACCCTGAGCTCCCCAGCAGCAGCACAGACTCATCACTGCTGTGACAGGCAGAAGAGGTAAGCCTACATGCTTGCTCTTACACTGTGCCACAAAAATGTGCAGTTACATTTCTACTGGTGCTTTGACAGAATAGACCTACCCGCTTCTGACACAATCTGCAGAGTGCACAGTCATTGCCAAATGCTTACACAACATTATCAGCCTAGTTACTAACAGAAAGGTCATTTCTGTTTAACAAAGATAAAACCAAAGCTGTTTTTTTAGCCTAAGTGAAGAGAAATAAACAAATATACCTTTTCTCTTCCTAAAACAATGAGGAAAATAAAAGACATTTGTAACAACATGATTTATAGATCACTTTTCCTTGCTTTTCTTGGGGGAAGATCAGAAATAGCCACAAATAGATTTATAGACAGACTAACCCATTTAAATGTTAAATTGCAATCCAATCTGGCATAAGCTAGAACATTAGTGTCTCGATTTCCTATCTGTTGACAACCCACACGGCAAAAATCTTTGAATTATAATAATATTGCTTTTCTGCTGGTGACAGGGAAGAGAGTTTGGGCAGGGTTTTTTTTCCTCTAATTCGATGCTAAGGTTTTCCATTGGCCTGGGCAGCCCTGAGGAATTAACTTTTCAGTGATTTGCCTCTTCCCTTTCCATGAAGAGTTCTGCCATAATTGCTCTAATCAAAAAGGCTTGGATGAGCAGGTTTCATCAATTGCCTTGCTTTGCTCAGGAGTCAGACTCCAGTTCAAAAAGTCTCAAGGAATTAAGGTAGGTGTGTCTGATCAAGAGTTCATTACAATGAATGGGAGACCGCTCAAAAGGTCTGTCTCTTATGTGTGGTTCATAACATCTCATAATACTTGTCTTTCAGGTACTTCATACCCTCAGTCACTTCTGTGGGTCAAACCTTTCAAACAGGCCCAGTCTCCCATAATGCACCAAAGCACATGGCTTTGCACAGGTGAAAAAGCACAAAACTCATCACTCCAAGGGAGTACACGGGGCAGTAGTAAAGAGCATAGGGACATAAGTTACAACTCCCTGGATAAACTGTGGAACTTTGTCATTAAAACACTACATTGCATCTACCTAAAGACAGTGGTTCAATTAAATATATAATTTCAGGTTTTCTAGAGATAATCTAAGTATTTCAGCAAAAGTGTCAATGAAGCAAAATTCCTTTACTGTTTCTGCTTATACTTCATCTAGAAATTCCCAGCTAGCCAGTGGAGGTCATGAAGGATAGATTGGGTGTGTTATCTGGGACGCTGCAGCTTTCAGCATTAGCTTTCTTACTAATCTATGGTGAAGCCTGAAATGCAGATCAACACAGTACTCTAATATTTAGACCAGAAGTCATGAATCCTGGCAGTGACATACGCAGATAAAAATTGTAAATTACAATAAATAACAAGTAGATCATGTAAGCAAAAATCCATGTCACTACGAAGCCAAGAACCTCAACACATTCTTAAATAGTTTGCTGAAGCAGTTTTATCAAATTATCTTTTCTGCTGTCGAGGGATGTATTAACTCAGCACTAAGTGGGTGCTCATTTAGATTTGATTAGGAACCTGCTAGCCAGGAGGCAGAAGATACACTCATTCAATGAGTAAGCCTTACAATACTCTCCAATTGCTTTTCCATCCCAACACCATCTCTATCAAGATGGGATAAGTAGAGCTTATTAAACATACCACAACCCACATTTCTTCATCAATTAAATTTTCCTTCTGTGGCTTTCAAAATTTAAGCACTCCTTCCCACTGTCTTTCTGCTTGCCATTTTGCCTGGTGTCACCTGTCGATTAGAGAAAATCTCTCACCCACAGAGATTCCTCTGCTATCAAGTCCCATACTAACACTTCCCTCCCCCCAAAAAAAAACAATAAAATATGGATATATTGAGGCAATATATTGCCTCAATACTTCACAGCTACCTTGAAAAATCATCCTTAAAGAGAGGTTATGCTAAAAAGTAAATAAAAATTCATTAAATTTAAAATATAGGTAATGTAGTTTCAAAAGTTTTATATGAATGGACAGAAAAATTAAACACTTCCATCTTCCTTTCCTCCAATCCAGTTCAAGAGGTTTGTCTCTTCTTGTGCCAGCTACCTTAAAAGCTATTTTGAAGTTAAATCCACACAAAGAGATTATTTCCACTCTCTTTCCACTTCCCCCTCGCTACTCACTGCTCCCAAAAATATAAATATCACTTTGCATAGCTAAGTGCAAACATCTCCCATCCTTTAGAAATCAGAATCTGTAACTGTCCTGAAGGTTACTAAACTAGAAATAAATCATTTACACTTTGCATGGTTATAAACATAGAATTCCATTTTCCACCTCAAAATAGCAAAACAGACACACACGGCATTAGTGCTGCCTGGTTTTCGTTTCTCTTAAGTGAAGCTGCACAGTGGTAAACTAATACTCAGGAGTAGAAATGTGTTTCAAGTGACCAATCCCAAGTCAACGTGAAAAACATGATTATCTTTATTGCTTTGCAAACATACTTACTGTAACCACATGTCAAAGATTTGAGAAAGCTAATTCTAACAGAAGAAGAGAGGGTAAGAATAAAAAGGTCATTTTCCTTCTTAACAGGAAGTACCGGAACTGGGGCAGAGAGGAAGAAACCAGTCATGCCAATAAGCAGGGCCAACTGGCCTCCTTTGGTGAGGTGGATGAGAAAGCACTAATTTAAAAACCCAAGGTGAACAACACAACATCTACAAATAAGTTGAAGGTGCTGGAGGTGCCAAGTCTGATCTCACCATATGGAAGTTTTCCAGCTTCTGAATCAGTCCACAGAGGTCTGTCCAGGAACCTCCTAAGGAGCAGTCAACCATCGAAACACACACATACCACTTACATCAAGGATACCATAGCTGCAAGCCTTGCTCTTTAGAAAGCTGTGTAATACTTTGTGTGTGTATTCATTGAAAACTGATGAAAAAAACATGTACCTTTTTTGGTTATTTAACTTGATACACCACTCCATTATATCTGAAATCAATTTATTAAAATTAAAGTCAATGGAATATTTATAAGCATCACAGAACACTCCCAAGAATAAAAATAGTGTTTCTATTTAATTCCTTGTGAATATGTCCTTAACCAGTGCCAGACAAAACATACCATTGTGTTAGCCAAAAGGAAATTAATTGGAGAATTAAAATCCTTCCTCTTACCAGAATGCAATTCATTCCAACATACATCATTTGTAAATTAATTAGCAGAGATACACCATCACTTACAACACCGATCTACTTGACAAAATAACTTCTCCAGGTCTGGGCCTGTCACTGAACCGTCTCCCAGCCATTGTAATTAGCTCCCAGTCAAATGTCCTAGCTTCCATTCAACAGTATACTTTAGAAATGTCTCACTGTGTACTTTGTGACTAGAAGTATGCTCCTATTTCTAAGGATACAAAGAAGATCTGATAGGAAGAGGGAAAAGAGTGAAAAGAACATTATTAAAGCAGTTCAGTCAATATAGTAAACTTAAGACCTAATCTATCAGATTGCAGTCTGATCAGCACACAGGGAAGATTGCTGCCTTTTTTTCCTGTGGGAACTTGCACATGGGCAGCTACTGTAGAAGAGATATCTTGTCTGGTAATGTTGTTTTACTGCCATCATCTAAGAAAAAAAGAGATTTTCCCATATTCCTCATGTGAGGGGACCAGTTCAGGCTACCAAGATGGTCAGAAATCTGTCCTGCATAAGCCAACTGGAAGGAAAAAAAAAACCTAACTTTTACAGGGATCTGAGTGAAGGCTGAAGGAGTTATAAGGCAGAAATAATTTACTGTTATTTATTATAACAAGATTGTCCTAGATCTAGGTGCATTTTTATAATGGAAGTTCCATAATACTGCATTTACACAAAAATTTTACTGTCATGAATATTTCCTATCTTTGTTGCAGTTTATCATAAGATTAGCTAATGAACAGGTCTACTTCACTCACTAATGCTTTAGACTGAAAACTTCACAGAACAGCTTATACAACAGAGCTGTGGTCATGAATCAGTTAGTGTTACTATTATAAGCGGTTTCAGAACTTATTTTAATATTTTAAGTCATAGCCTGAAATTTGGTGTAAGATTTGGGAGTCACGCACAGATATCTATTCATACGTCATGTCATTGAAAACCCTTTGTGGTTACTGTGCAGTAATAAAAATATTAAATAGCAAATGAACTAAGCCTAGGCAGGAAAAGAGTTGAGGCTGGTGAGCTTAAGAAAAATGGGCTATATTTGAACACAGTAATTGCAGCTCTTCATTTTATCAGCATTAGTGAAATTCTTGCATAATAGACTGAGAACAGGTCTTCAGGAACATGGCAGCAACAGAGAGTGGTCCTGGAGGATTTGTTAGTGTGAATGATAACACACATTTTACCTCACCTTATCTTGTCTCTGACAGCTAGTGAAAGGGAGAGCCCAGGCTGAATCCCAGCACAAGTTAAAGTAATCTTAGAATTATTTTAACTAGCAACAGAGGACGGCATTCCAGTGCAGGATCCTTGCCCATAGTGTACAATAACAAACCCAGACTCTCACCCACACTCTGGAAAATTCATCTGGAAAGAAGAAATTAATGTGCTGAAGATCAGAAGATATTTGGATAAAAAAATCTATTACTCTTAGAGGTAACTTAAAACCCCATGTGTTTGAAAAACTGTTTTGTGTCCACCAAGTCTGCTGTTGTACAGCTATATTTGTAATAAATGTTTTTAAAGAAAAAAAGCATATTTTTATGTTGGTGTGTTCTGGAAGCCAGCTTTTATTATTTTATCCATTTTCTGTTCAAGGCTTTACAGTTTCCCAAGCATACAAAAAAATCCCTCTGGAACTACTGAGTTATTTGGAACTATATTTTTTTCTTTATCAGAAATGCCTATACAGGTACAACATGATTATTGTCAGGGTCTAACAGGAGCCTGAAGATTTCATACATGTCCAGCGCCACATTACAAGACAGTTTAAAACATCATTTTATATATGGAGGAGAACTACTAAACCTAAACAATCATTGCATAACTAAACTTGTGAGACAGTTCACTGAAACAAGCCAAAAAACACTGGGTAGGCAACACACACCCTGATTTTGCTACTGCAGTCAGGACAGTGGTCACCTGATCATGAACGAAATTGCAGGCAGATAATAAGTTTCTTAAAAAAACTTTTCCAATACAGCTAAAAAGAAAAAAAAAAGGAGCCTAAAATAAGTTTAAAGCTTGAGGCTTGGTATGGCTAAATTATTATCACAAAACCTAGTACTAGCACCTGGCAAAACTAAATTGGCTGGGCCACAGCACTATTTATGGCCTAGGTGCAAGCTACAGACCCATTTTGAGAACAGACGAGCTAACTGTATACCTTTACTCAGCTTTTAATCAATACAGTGACAGCAATGAAGATACATCCCCAGCTGCAGTGGACATACTCTAGACTGTACCATTTCAAGCAGTGGTGGAATTTAGTCCATTCTCCAAACAAAAGTTGGAAGGCAACCTTAGTTACTGTGGATCTGAGGAGAGTAGTGTAAAATACATCAGTAATAAATGGATTAGAGCATTGCATTTGGAGAGGAAGCTTCACAGAGAACGACATTCAGCTTTGGTTTTGTGCATTTGAAGATCATTACTACTTTGCCATACATGTCAGGTCAGAATATTGAAGTATCACATTTTCCCCTAAACAGTTTGGGGTGCATCCACTTGGGATCAGATTATCTTCCTCTTGACATTAAAACTGTAGTGCTGGGAGGAAAAAAAGAGAGTTTACTTGTCTAACAGTTTGGTTTGGTTTTACTTCTACAACGCACCACCAATAAGATAGCCAAAGGGACTGAGGAAGACTTCTCTCCTCTTGTCACATCAAACAAAAAGACCATGGAGTCATACCAGGGATTCCTCAAGGAAGATTACTTGGGAGCAGTTGCCATTTAGTGCTAGCAATTTTTTTCCTGGCCGTTCTCACACACCATCCTTCCCTCGAGTCAGGGAATATCTACAGCGGCTCAGATAAAATCCTCCCTGCGGCGTACCACACCATATCGTACTCATAGGAAGTTCCCAAGGACTGGTCTGCACAATCAAGCTGGAGGCAACTTGCACAGAATACGTGTGGTGGGTTTCTAACCACAGTTGAAATATTGAACTCTTTATGAAACATGAAAGATTATTAATGCAGTACACTTCCTTAACAAAATGTTACACTGTATTTAATTAAACTGTTTCTGTTGTCATCAGCGGCATCTACCGCTTGCTATTCTACTCTTTGGTTGATAAGTAATATTGTTTCACTTCCGCACCATCTGATCATTTTTACTTCCAGCCTTTTCAATCATCTTTAAGAGCAGTCCAGATTTTTTGAAGGCTCCATGAATTCCAGCAGGTCTTATTTCATCCCAAGGTCCCCAACAGCAATAAGCATACAGAACTGATGGGTAGCTGCAAATCTGCCACAGAAGTTACAATATAAGTGTAAGATGCATTTATTGCTTTTGCAATAGGAGTTGGTCCCTGGAGCATATTCTGAGCATTTGGACCTGAAGAATATATTGCAGGGATCGTTGTTTGCTAGCAAAGTATCTTATGAAAAAATGAAGTGTTTTAAAGCATTCGTTGTTTTCCATGTGTCTGTGATTCCATGTGTCCCCAGGCTAAAGAAAGCCTCAAAGAATAATAAGTAGGTGTCTAGATGGGATTCACTTGCACATTTGAAAAGCATGTTCAAAATGAAACTATTCCTAGCAGCATGTTGATGTGCTACAATTTGCAGTCAATTTCTAGAGAAAGATGCCTAGCTGAAGTTTCTATTTCAGAGCTCTTCCAGTTAAGATCTGATGATGAAAAGGATTTGGGCATATAGACACCTCATAGGCCAAGAAGAACATTCAAGAACGTCCCTTTTCCCAGTAAAGCTACTTGAATTTACATGCTCATTTATAAGTTGGGGAGTCAGCTCGTGTTGGTACCCAGTTGCCTCCACACTGCTTTGTGCTTAAGGTATAGAAGTGATTGGAGCTTCTTCCCAACACCTGTCCCGGTGAAGCACCCAGGAAGAGGGCGCCTCTGTGGAAAGCAGAGCATCCTCTTGAATGGAGCAAATGCCAAGGACAGTTCAGTTAAACTGTTGAAAGTTTAACTTGAAAGATAAACTTGAATCAATATTATCTGAAATGAAAACCTGGGCCCATTTCCAGACACTCACTGTTTTTTTGCTAGCAGATGCCAAATGGGAGATACACTGCAATCAGGAGCATGCACCCAAATGACCTAAGTACACATAAAGGTTATAGTGAAGTTGTAGCAATATTGTCTTCAGCACAGGCTGTGTAAGTATATTTGTGCTTTCCTTACCACCCACTTAAGCAACACAGATCCAAGATATACCTCTCCAGTGTCTTAAATGATCTGTCTGGAAGTTCTATTGTAAAAACTTATGATAAAATATGAAACAGAAAATTTTAATGAACAACAAAAAAAAGCCACAGCTCAGGAGAAGTCCATCATTTTGACCAGAACATACTACATATCCCTGAAACCACAGAGTGAACTAAATAGCGTCATAAAAAAAAAAAAAAAAAAAAAAAAATCAGACTGTGCTTAACTGGATATCAGGATACAGTGGTTAATTGAGTCAAAACCTTTTGGAAAGCAAAACATGCCCTTTTTTTTTTCCTAATAGTTACAAGGCATCAGATCCATACTCAGATCCCTTTAAAGGCATGCAGAATGAGAGGGACTGTAACACAGGAGTGCATCATGGACAATTTCATGCTACAGATGGTTAGTTTCAAGAAACCTTTGTAGCTCAGTTTATTACTGAAGCTAGATTTGATTCACTGTGGGAGGTGAAGGCCTTTTTCAGAGCACAGACCACATGGAATCAAGTACCACCTGAAAAAAGAGAAGCAGGAACTATTCCCTGTATGTGTTCATCAGTTTTCAGGACAAGTAAGCAGACTGCCTTTGCAGAGGATATCAACATCACCAAACAGCAGCTTTTCTAATAAAGCAAACACCAGTTGCTTTCTTCCTCTTAAAAAAGGGAGATAACTTAGAGCTCTCATTGGTTAGAGAAGGGATTTTCTCACCTCACTTTCTCAGCCTTGGATGGATCTTATAATATGGTTGTATGTGCAGATTGTAAGGCATTATGGAATTCATTAATGAGTAAGTTTTGCCACAAAGATATTGTGAGAGGAAACATCCACACTGGGTGTTAAAAAAGTCAATACAGCTGACAATTAGAGGGGCAAGGGCTGTTTAAATCTTGCTTGAAGAAGATTTCAGCTAGGATAAAACTCCCCAAAAACTTTGAAACAGAAAAGGGGGGGGAGTGCAGGAGGGACAAGAATTTCCCTGACCACCAAAGTCCAGATTTGCAGTTGGAACATCAGAGGCTTAACAGGACATTTCAGCCTGTTCTCTCGGAGGCTTGCTCTAAGTGCAACAAGATTGAGTAAGTTCACCAACGTTAACTGCGAGCTGTACACTGGCATGAGCCAAGAAGCACAAGTCTGAGAAGTTTCTGTGTCCAAAGAATCTTCTGTGCCTCTGTCAGTGCCACATTTGGGGACAATTACCCCATACACCCCACATGGTGAGTTTATCCCCTAATTTGGGCTATTTCCTGGACTCACGCATATATCAGCAAAGTCAAGAGCTGCAGAGCAATTGTAACTCAGGGTATATAAAACACATGAAAACAACGGCCCTTTTTGGCATTAAGTAGCCTATAAAAAGTAACAGCAGTTTGGAAGTTTTAAACAGTCAGATGAATTCTAACATTCAAGATATTTTAAGCCAACACCTTTTCTCTGCTCAGGTACTCTGTTTTCAAACTCTGTAGCTAACAAAGTGCCTTTCATCTCAGCCCCCTTCGAGGTATCCTGCAATCAAAGTTGTTAAACAAAAGACATCTAAGACAATTAGTTGATAATGTTAAAATACACAGTTTTCTGATTCTGAGCACTGAGGCTGTTTAAACTGGCAAGCCTCCCAGCCTGCCTGGATAGATGAAGTGATTTGACTCACATTCCCCATATATTCATGCATATTTCCCTAAGTTCACAGATACTTTTGTTCTCTAGCTACCTCAGCCTCTCTCCTTGTTGTTGCAGTAGTTCAGTCGTGAACCCATAGCTTTTGTTGTCCTCTTTGATGCTGGAAGGGAAAAAAATCCATTGCACTCAAATTCTGCAGAGCCTTATGAATTTTTTTCACTTTCCTGCATGTTTACAATATGTGTATTGGACCAATAGTCACAGAATTTCTGTAACTTTCAGGTAGCATTTAAAGTAGATAACGAGAAAACAGGTTTGTTTTCCCACATTGATGCTAAAACATAGCATTGGTTGATCTTGCAGCTCAGGGGAAAAAGGGATATTAAAAGTCTTTGTAGATTGGGACTCCTGTCTCCACTTCTGCTGGAAAAAGGATTATGAAGACTGATTGCTACATGGATGATAAAAGGAATACCAAATGTTATGGCCTACATGGTAGGAACACCCAGGATGTGACTTGACACATGTATGCATGAGTTTGAGTGGCTTCAGCTATCTGTGTGTCCTGACAGCCTGCAGAAGAAAACAAATCTTTTTCCACATTGAAGTATACACTGTCTTCAACCACACACACTTGCACAGTTAGAGCTACAAGGACTTTGCCACATCAATCTCAGATCTGGAACTCATTGTTCCAAGACATTCGCAATACTCATCTGCATCAAGAGTGCCAGGTCTCACAGGACTGGATGAATTCTGAGTAACTGTGTTCATAGTCTTTAATCCTGCAGGACCTTCATTAGTCTCCTAGAGAAGCCAGCAGAAAGTAGTGGCATAGATTTAGTAACAGGTTTCCATATTCCTTATTTAATTTTTGGTTGATTGCATAAATCCAATGTTTGGAGTAGTCAAATGCCTGCATAAGAGGATCCAGAAGAAAGACATTCTTGCTGAGGACAAACTAACACTTGCAGCTCTGTCAGTGTTCCTGCTTTTTAGGAGCTTAGGCCTAAGATACAGATAAACCAGGCGTTATCAGAAAAACAGAACAATGCAGGTAAAGGACTTGGAGGATACTGTTAATTAATTCTCAGTAGAAGCTAAGGCTGATAAAGCTGCTGAAAAATTAAAGATCTTTCATAATTATCAAGTTGTTCAAGACACATACCAAGACCACTTGCTCCTCAAAACTGCATCTCTATGTTAGAGAGAGGTTTGACACTGCTTTGAACATCGCCTTCTGTCAGTGCCCAGATTTATACTTGACTAAATTTCTTACCAGCTCTCTCATTTGACCAGTTTATCTGGTTCATCAAAACCCTCTCTTCGTATGATAAACGCCAGTTTTACCAAATGGAAAAGCTAAACAGTCTTAGCAAAATTACAGTATTCTTGCACAGACCCTCAGGTAAGTTTTCAACTGAGAACTCAGGGATAAATTAAAATATATCCTGATTTTACCAAGGAAAGGAATAGATGCTGCTTAGCACTGTCCAACTTCAAAAGACCAGAGCTTCAAAAGGGCATTCCTCAACCACAGCAGTGTCTATACTTGTCATCAGCTGTTAGATAGGCTACGGCACATAGGTAAAATCAGGGCTCAGACTTTGTTGAGACTGACCACTAACTGTGTAAAGATAAAAGGACACCTCTTCAGCAACAGCAGCAACAAGATTCTGCACTGGCTCTACTTGGTTTAGACTTAGCTCTACTTGGATAGACTACTAAAATTCTTAGTGTCAAAAGAAATAAAGTGAAAGGGCTTGATACATAGCAGCACATTAGTACAGGAGATCCAGGCTCAGGGTAATCTGAGCTGCAGCTTTACAAAAGACTTTCTGTGGTGCTACATGGCCTAACACCAACATCCACAGTGGGGTAGGGTTTAGGGTACACTTGGTCAGATGTAATTACAGATCAACCGGTTTAGGAGCAATATTTCAAGCACAGCTGTGATGCACACTGTAGCAACCACAAAGCTAAAGGCTCAGTATATGTTTTAATTTTGCCAGCTGTGTTCATTAATGACACATGAAATGTTTAAATTCAACATAAGATCACATCAGCATAAAGAGGCAGCATGCACTTAAAGATTTTTTTTTTAAATGTACAAGAAGCTGACAGCATATCAATTGCCAAACAGCAGTAACAGCACCCACAGTCCAAGAAGAAACAACGGAACAGCTATTTGAAAATAGAAAGTAGAGCCTACATCTACTGATTTTTTATCTTCAAGCTTCCTCACTTCAGAAACGTCACGGTGTACAAATAGCTTTTCACCTCGAATAAGCTGCGTTTTGCTGTTGACAAACAGCTGACCTCCCAAATCCAATAGGATTTATAGCACTTCACTGCTTCTCTAAAAAGATCTCTTAGGGTGTTTCCAAAAAAAAGGACCAAGAAAACTGCTATGTATCGCCATCACTATTATTATTATTCAAAGCTCTCTTTATTTGACAGGCTGCCTCTCCTTCCCAGTTCCTCCACACAAGCTGATTGCTTGAAGCTTTTTATCTCATTTGCTATTTGCTAATTGTATTGGAGTACTGTGTGCAGTTCTGGACCCCCCAGTTCAAGAAAGATAAGGAACTACTGGAGAGAGTCCAGCGGAGGGCTACAAAGATGATCAGAGGACTGGAGCATCTCTCTTATGAGGAAAGGCTGAGGGAGCTGGGTCTGTTTAGCCTGGAGAAGAGAAGACTGAGGGGGGATCTTATCAATACTTTCAAATACCTTAGGGGTGGGTGTCAAGAGGATGGGGCCAGACTCTTCTCGGTGGTACCCAGTGACAGGACAAAGGGCAATGGGCACAAACTGAAACATGGGAAGTTCCTTCTCAATATGAGGAAAAACTTCTTTACTTTGAGGGTGACAGAGCACTGGAACAGGCTGCACAGGGAGGTTGTGGAGTTTCCTTCTCTGGAGATATTCAAAACCCACCTAGACACGACCCTGTGCAACATGCTCTAGGGGAACCTGCTTTGGCAGGGGCTTGGACTAGATGATCTCCAGAGGTCCCTTCCAACCCTAACCATTCTGTGATTCTGTGCTAAAGGCCCCTCCATGCATTTTAAATAGATAGAAAATGAAAGAGGTTCTGTCTCTTACCCTTAGTAGTTAATAGGATGCACTTGGGGAGTCTAAAACATAGATTTTGAAAGAGGATAAATGATCTTGAGCTGTCAGAGATGGTCTGAGCAGACATACAGCAACACTACTGACTACAGCAGTTGAAAGCATACTCTTAACACCACAAGTAACTACTATATTCTTTAGACTCATTGTCCAAAGGTGTGAGGGGAAGCCACCACAGTTAGTTCTCTTATGTTCCTGAAGTGGTCAGCTATTCCAGAAAGCCAAAGACAACTTCACTCTTCAATCTCTGAGTAATGTAAGAGGATTTGGGGTCAGTACATCCCCTGCTAGTGTCAGCAGGCACAAGACTTTGCCCTTTACATCACTGTCTTTTTGTTGTCTGTTTTTAGCATCACACCTATTACCAAGGGTATCTTTTTCCAGAAAGAGTGTAAAAAACTTTCTTTATGCAAGTAGATTACAAACCCTTTTAGCTAGTTCATACGAACAGGCCATTTATTTGAGCTTGTTCCTCTCTTCTAGTATGAAGATCATTGGATTTGCTAATATTAATACAATAACTAAGTTATCATATCATCAAAAAGAAAAGTATCACTGTTTGATTTACAGTCTCTTTTAATACCCTAGGGAAAAAAAGTCTGATAAAAACACACCCATTGCAAATTGTAATGGTGAGAATATTATTTTTGTATTCATGTAAGGCATTTGCTATCATTTACAAAATACTATGAAAGACAACCTAGCTGTATAGCTACGCCCTTGCTTTTTTACATTTCATTTACAGTAGCTTTCACAAATTTTTTATTTCATGACTTAATGGAAAAGTGTCTACGACAGATTCTTTCAGCTTAGTATAGACAGTCAATAGTCCGAATAAATTAGGCACAAATCGTTGCTAACAGAGGAGATCAAAGGAACACACATTGAAGGTGGTTCATAAAAGTTGACTATTAGGCAGAAATAAAGATTCAGTCTGAGAAGTCCCCATGAAAAATACTTGTGTAATGTGAATAAGCCAATTAAATCACAGGTTTATAAACCTACCTTATGTTTATAAATGAGATAATCTTTCTTAAAAAACTTTATGTGAAGAGACCTATGTATATTGTTTCAGACTAAGTATCTCCATTATCCACCTGTGTTTTTATCCAATTGTGCCATGAGACTGTTCACCTCAGGATCAGTGTGCAGACTGCAGACATTAATAGAGGCTCCTGCCCAGTGCATGCTGAAACTACTGAAACCCAAAGGCCTCACTGAAGGTAGCATCCACTCTCACCTTCCACTAACTGCAAAATAACCTGGCATACCCGTGAGAAGTTAGCAACCTGATGGCTTTTAGGGGCAGACATTCAGCTGTCTGAAGAAAGATTTTGAAAAATTTTCCTTCCCTTATCGTTAGAGATGAGATTATAACTCTGCCCTAACCTGAAAATAAGGTGGCATAGCACAAGCCATATTCCCAAGAAACTATGTATCTGCAGAAATGTATTCATGATTAATTCTACTTACACTGAACTGAATCAGTGGTGACCCAGAAATAAGCTGAGGCACTGAACTTTTTATGCTACAGGGGAACGACTTTCCATATCAACATGTTGAATTGGATTGCTTGCAACCTTTTGACTGGGTCACAGGAGCATACAGAAGGGACAATTCTCTTAAGGTGCCAGACTAACATTCAGGAGATGAGAACGCCGTGTCTGGTGATGCCGTGACTTGACATAGACTCCTGTGTAAACCTGTTAACCTCAGGGTATCCCTATCTATAAAAGAAGGATAACACTTCCTAGAGTCAGAAGGAAGTTGCAACACGTTAATCCATGTTTGTAATATCTTCAAATGTTGAGATTTTCTTTATTTTCTGTTCACTGTCCACTTAGATCATAACTGGAATCTGTAGTCTCACTACTTCTTTCAGCTGGGTGTTGAACCAGTGAGACAGCTCAGGAGTCTCCTCTTTGTCTTCCTAGTGTCATTTGGTGACTAAGACAGAAATTCTCAAAGCACTATAACTAAGTCGTATTTGCAAGTGAAAACAGGACAGCAAATACAAAAGTCCTGAGCCATAATGGCACCTAATCTGCTATTTTAGGTGTGTGTTCTCCCAGTCTTTTTGCTAATCTCACTATCCTGTAACTTCATTTAACTCAAAAGGATTCCTTAGGTGAAAATGGTGACAGCGCAAATAATCTAGCAGTTGATGTCTTGCAAAAAGTTGTTTCTGTGAGCACTCAGACAGAAAGCAGTAGAAACTGCTCAGAAACAACTGTAGTTTTTCCTAGTATCTTTACCCTTTCATTATCTTATTTAGCTTCTCCTAAACTTCTGGCTTTTGCTGCCCAAGCACAGAATTACTGAATTACAAAAAATGACTGGGCTACTGCCATTTTGTACAGCCTATTGGGGAAAATGAAATGTAAATTAAGCCTTTATATAATCAGCTTCTGTCCTAATCAAATTTAGGGGTTTTTTTTCCTTCTGCAACAGCTTTTATTACATAAAATAACAGTGCAATAACAGTGACACATTTAACAAAGGTTTGTGATAGGGTTTAGCACATGTATTTACTACGGAAAAAAAAAAAAAGAGAAGACTGATGCAACACAGAGAGCAACACTGTAAGCCCCCAGTGTTCTCTTGTTTAAGCATATAAAATACTTCTACCTACAAGCAGGTAAAGTAATTAATTTAATAAATGTCATACACATTTTAAAGATTTAGACTGTTTCAACTCATAGTGGTAAAATTAAAGAAAGCAACAAAAACCAAAATCCATCCCTTGAGCAGTTATTCCAGCGTGAAAGTGCTTTACAACATTCTACAATTTGAATATGGACAGAAAAACACCATTTCATTAAAAAAAGAAAATCAGTCCAAGGACACCACTTGTGAAGTTAGCATTTACTCCTTACAAAAGAAAAAACTGGGTCATCAGAGCATTAACAGATCCCCAATGACAACGTAGTACCCTTTGTTATTCATCTAGTTTTAATTAAAGGATTGGTGTGGCTCCCTAGATTAGAAACTCTATTCAAAGTTTCTCCTCCAACAAAGAACATTCACTAGCACTTTCTCATGAAATATTTCTGTCCAACTTGTGACTACACAACCAACAAACCAATACTATACCACAGGGCTATAGTCCTTCATCCATTTCAGTAAAGCACTATACCACCAAACCAAATGAATATCCAGATTAGGCCCAGAGTCTACAACACCATTCTGCTAAGATATTCAGCATCCACAAGCCAGCACTCTCAAGGTAACAGGAAATAAGAACTCAAACTCACATGAACTTTTTCCATCTCTTCCTGGAAAAAACAGTTTCACAACTTGTCAGATCACAAAAACAAGTCTGCTGCCTGCTTTGCCCAACAAAAATTTGCAGAATTTTGCTGAAAATTTACCTGCACAGTGCTGCCCAATAAAGCCAACTGTCTCCAAGGGCTTTCCAGCTACACCTGCCTCTAGTGCTTACATACCTGGAAAAGCAAAGGTAATAATGCATCACTGCATGGACCATGTGTCCCCAATTACTTGAACTGCTTGAAGGAAGAAAGGTAATCAAGGAGCAACCTACCAGTTGCCCTGACCCATCTGTATCTGAGACTTTGTAGGTTTTCAGTTTCTTCTATCTTCTGCCGTGCAAGAGTGTGGAGGCAAGATAACATCATTTATCTCTATTACTTTTTTTGGCCACCCCTATTGCCAGCTCATAGTCTGCTTAGAGAAGTAGCTCTAGGCAGGCAAGAGGTCTGCAATCCTAGATGCTTTTATTTGTTTGTTATATGGTTTGTCCCATTTATTTCAAAAGCATCTTAATTCCTGTTATTTATGACTGGTTAAAACCCTAGTTAATGGCAATTCAGACCTCAATTGGATGACTCTGCTTTTTATTTAATTTAAAGAAAAGTCAGATCAGGCTATGTTCCCAAAGCCATATATTCAATATACAAGGAAATAGATGGTTTTGATTTTTATCATTATTCATTGCACTTCAAACACGCCATCACCTAATTCCATTCGAGGATGCAGTCACACTGAATAAGGGAGCCACACTGAAGGAAAAGCAATGCTGCACAGAAATCTGCTTTACTGCTTCAGGCCACAGCTGTAAGGTATTTTACAGCAGTACAAAAACTACAAAGAAGTTAAACTGTTGGTACTTTAGAAATCATTAAATTCTCTCCAAATTATTTCCTTCCTTCTCGGGTTACAGGATAATGTCCAACACTGCCCTTATTTCCAGCAAATAACATGTGGAATGCTCTTTTCCGAGCTCTGTAATAAAAAAATCACCATGAATAGCAGAGCTGCGTTCTGTTCGGTGCTCAGGTGAGTAATGGTGGCATCAGTGTAAGAGCAGAACCATATGCAGACCTTGCAGATGCACTTTCTAATCTCCCCCTCGCTGTAAAGTCACAGGGCAGCTTTAAATAAAACCATCTTTCAGGTGCTGCCGGTACATTTAGGGGAGTCTGGATTCACCAGAAACATAGGTCGATCCTGAGTTTCCACATGCATTTGACGTTCATCGTGTCACCACACATGCGGCACCTGAAGCCCCGACAGTCTGTTTGGTGACTGCGCTCTAGGGAGAAAATGGCCATGCCAACGTCTCACCAGCAAGGAGCCCTGTACCTGGAGATGTCCTCCTAGAGTAAACAGGGGACCTGGCGTTCAGCCCTGGCACAGCACCACAGTCGCTTTCCAACAGGAAGGGCATTTTTGTGTTTGCGGTACCCACAGTGGAGCCCAGGACTCAGCCTCACAGCAGGAGCAGGGCCCAGCGCAGGGTGTGCTGTGGGGCTGGGATGCCCTGTGTTTCCTGAGAGACTGAAGAAGCCAAATACCTGCATTTCTGCCAGGATGTCCCAACAAATGCTTCTTCCACCTGAAACTGAAACTACAGCTGCCAGGCCTGTGCCTCCCTCACACGAGGGAGGAGGGCAGGTGGTGGGTACGTGGCCAGACCACACACAGGGCAGGCAGCACCAGCCGGCCTGAGGAGGAGACAGGGGACAGGGCTGGGGCACGAGCGAGACGGGTGAAGGCCGGAGGGCAGCAGCTGCAGGGCTGGTGTCTCAGAAGCGGCTGCACGCAGGGATGGTGGTGCACAAAGGCCCGAGCTGGGAGACCAAACACAGCAGCCGTGACCGCAGCAAGCTGGTTGCAGTGACCATGGCCTGATGCTCGTGAACAAAATCCTCAGGTGGCTCCACTGCCCACTCGAGCTTGCAGGCAGGCCGGTAGCAAGTGGCAGGGTTTCTAAAATTCACAATCCTTTCTTTTTTAAATTAAAAACACACTAAATCTCCAGTTGTCTGTCGCTGAAGTTGCCCTTACTTCATGCAGAAAAATTCTTGCAATTGTCTTGAAATTTTCATTCACCATAAGCTTGCAGAAGGCTTGCCTTCTCTGGTAAATTAAGTTTTACTAGGGAACAACAACATATAAACAGCTTGATTTCAAACTGAGCCCTTGATGCAATATAACAAACAGAAATGAGGTATTATACAAATCAACTGTCTTACTGCCTGTTCCCATAGCTCTGTTGGTTGTTCACAGCTCTCTCCCTCTCACAGATGTTTCATGCTGTAAGTCAAGCCTGACCCTCTACATCTGCAGCCACAGTTCGTGAAATCAGCTAATTCAATCATACGGTGAGGACTGCTGCTTCACAGCTGCAGCAACTTCTGCAGCCTAACCTTTGCATGCAATAGCTGCTCGGGAAGTGAAATCGAATCCTGCCCTCAGCAAAGTCATCATTGGATGATGCTGTAGTAGAAGGTACTTTTACATTGCCCGGTTTCGGTGGGGTTTTTTTTATTACATCATTTCCTCTACTTTGAATGATCCCTTAAAAAAAAACAAACAAACAAGCAATTTACCATCTATTTCCCGTCACCCCAGAACAGAGAATCAACATATTCTTACTAGTAGTAACGAATCTGAAAATTCATTCAGTGATCACAAGTACCGCTATCACCTTGTTCGTATTGATTTTTCCTTCCATCAAAACCACATCTTTTTTCCACTGCTGAACCCACTCTACCCACTACTCTTATGGTATGGAACGAGTCTTGCCTTCACACTACTCAGCATGCTGGCCTTCAGTGCCTCCTTTTCTTAAAAAAAAATCTTCAACTCTGTTTAACATGGGAAGAACTTCATAAGATCTCTAAAGTCCTCACATATATAAAACCTCACATTAAAATGAAGTTCTTGTGGACTGAGCCTTCCAAGCTGACAACAGGCAGTATGAGATTTGTGGAATAAAGACTTCCTTTTCCCAATTAGTGTACCTTGAGTATTGTGTTCAAAGAGAAAAGCGTTGTTTTATCAACAGCTGAGTCCACCAAAAGTCATGCCCTTATGCAATATGCCTGTATAATAAACACATTCCATGGTGTATGATATTACAGACTTAGAAATATTACAAGTATGCATTAGTGATCTGAATAAAGATAGGTCACAGAATCATAGAATAGTTTTGGTTGGAAAAGACTTTAAGATCATCGAGTCCAACCATTAACCTAGCACTGCCAAGTCCACTACTAAACCATGTCCCTAAGCACCACATCTACACATCTTTTAAATACCTCCAGGGATGGTGACTCAACCACTTCCCTGGGCAGCCTATTCCAATGTTTGACAACCCTTTCAGTGAAGAAATTTTTCCTGATACCCAATCTAAACCTCTTCTGACACAACTTCAGGCCATTTCCTCTCATCCTATCCTTTGTTACCTGGAAGAAGAGACCAATACCCACCTCTGGGCTACATTTGCTTCTTGCAAAGGTTGCCAGTGAATGTCACCTCAACTACTCTTGCATTGCATTCAGGCAAAACTCCAAATTACTGAAAGAAGAAACAGAGGAGAATCGTTCAGATTTAAAGTGGTTCCTGAAGGGCAGGATTGTCATAAAAACTGGGTCACAAGATCTACAAGCTGGCCAATGGCAGAACTTAGTCTAAAAATAATAAAAAGACAGATGTACTAACAAAATAGCCTCTAATTCTAATTAAAGTTTGGGCTGATTTTGTATACAACCAGAAATTTTTGCAGAGGCCAATTGGCAAAGCAAGGAGCTGTTAATTAATTAAAAAGTGAAAAAGAAAACATACAAGAAGCAGAAACAAGGACAGGCAACAAAGGAGGAGTATGAAAGCATTGCTTAGGCAATTAGGGATGGCATCAGGAAAGACAGAGCTGCTGAGGGGCATAAAGGGTGAAAGGAAAAGAATTCTGTAAGCATGCTAGCAGCAAACTGAGGTTCAAAGGAAATGTGAAGCTGTTGAATGGGGGAGATGACCTGATGGCAGACAATATAGTGAAGGCTGAAATACTTGATGATTTTTTTGCCTCAGTGTTCAAAACGTTCCCAGACCTCCATACACACCTGCACAGTTTGAGAAAGGATGAAACGAGAAGTAGGAGAGTTCCGGACTGTTTAGAGAAATGGAGTGTATTCATGTCTACAGGGATAGATGGAAGCCACGAAAGGATGGCGAAAAGGCTGGGTGATGTGATTGTGAAGCTCATCATCCTCAGAACATGTGATGATTCAGGGAGGTCCATGGAAAGGGGCTAAATATTACAGTCATCTTTAAGAAGGGTGCAGAGGAAGATCTGAGGAACTAAATGCTGGCCAACTTCAACTCAGTCCCTAGAAAGACCATGCAGCACATCTCCTTAGGATCAATTTCCAGACAAATGAAGGACAAGAAGGCAGTGAGGAAAAGTGTGGATTTACAAAGGGCAGATCAGCCCTGACTAACCTGATTGCTCTAGCTAATGAAATGACTTGCTATGTGGACAAGGCGGGGCTATACAGCCCCCAGTGACTCCACACATCAAAGCCACCAGTTTTATCATCATAAAAACTTCTCCCGCAATGCCTACAAGAAACAAGTACCTTTCCTCAGCTGCAAAGACACCTATCATAGAATCATAGAATGGTTTGAGTTGGAAGGGACCTTTAAGATCATCTAGTTCCAACCCCCCTGCCACAGGCAGGCCAGCCTTCCAAGATCATTTGCTTCTCTTTCCTGACACTTTGGACCTACTCGCTCAGGTTTGCCTGTTTTAGTTGCTTTGTGTCATGGGACAGCTCCCAGCTGAGTATTCTGCAGAGCTGCTTAACTCTTTTGTACACCTAGGACAGTGATTAGGTGCGATGATCCTCTTCTTCTCTAAACTAATAATTCCTTATATATTACATGGGGTTTTTTTCCCAATTAGTAAATGAACCTGGAGTTATCAAAAGTGTTCACTCAACACTAAAAATCCTAACTTAACAAGTTTTCTTACAGACATTTTACATGTCCAAGATAATTGTCTTCTTACATTAGTTCTAGTTGGGTGAACGTTTGGGGAAAGTCTTCGTCCAGCCACATAGATACAACATATCTCATTTCCTTTAGTCAATCACACCCTGCTTTTCTCTTTTACAGATGGGGGGGAAAAAAAGATGCATGCAAATCAGTGCCTGTGTATTTAGTTTCTGCTTATTTTGTATTCTTTTTAGAAGATGAGGATCAAAAGATGATCATTCTGCTGAATTCCCTCTCTTGTGTTTATTTGTGCACATTTTATCTCACAAGTTCACCTTTTTAAAAGAAGATGCTTTGTTACACTTAGGGGAGTTTCAGCTTATTCCATTAAAATATTTTAAATCAGTTCTTTGTAGATCTTCTTTCTAGATTATTTCATAGAACATCAAAAATGATTATGACAGGTTGTTTACTTTAGAGGGTTGTCATTATTTTTGTCCTAAAAGTTTAAACTGAAAAAAAAAAGAAAGAAATAAAATACTGCTGTGTTTTTCTAAGTGGAGATGAATTCAACTCAATTTCTGCACTGATGTGGCCCACACTTACAAGGATGTGAACAAGGAATAATTAAAGACACTTGATTCCACCAGCCACTAGCACAATCGGAACCAAAATCAGGCCAGAAGCCTCATGCATCGACTGCCCTCTCGAGGTTTGCCAAAGGTAACGCCAGCAATTCAAATACTCCCCTCGCTGGGAAGCTGTGAGTCCATACCACTCTGCTCTGTAGCTAGCCTGCTCCTACAGAAACACAGAATTGCAGCCAAAGTGTGGCAGGGCTTATGTGTGAGCATTACGTACTGATCTCAGAGGATAACATCTTCCTTTAACCAAAGCTCTGATCATGCAGGGGATTAGCACACATGTTTGATCCACACACAGCAAAGCAACCACTTATTCCATTGGGATCATATTTGAAAAAGCAGGTTATTCCATTTCTTTGTGAGATGGGAGGCAGAAGCTGTAAAATTATTCTTTGCTTCTTGTAAGGACATGGGAACTGTCAACTGCAATGTGCAATGCAGTATTTCAAATAATACATATTTTTAATATATATTCCTATTAGCAAATAAAACAGCTGTGTCTGAGATTAACACGTTGCAGAAATCTGACTAAAACAGATGTCCTGTTTATTCTGTTCAGCTTAATTCCAAGTTATTTCAAACTCTGCTTAGAGTGGCATTATGTCATACATTACCAAATATACCATCTCAAAAAATAAACCCAGACTTATTTATACACATTACTTAACTAGGACAAAGGATATTTTTCATTCAGATGCAACTGGCCTACTATGAAGACCTGTCAATTCATAGATTTCAGATACTTACGCGCAGGGAACAATTTAATTTTTTGTTTAATTTGCATTCAGTCTACTGATTAAGATAGATGGATTTAGCCTTTGAAAGCGTTCTGCCCACGCTATCTTTTCAATTAAAATCAACTCTCAGAAAGTATGCTCTGCGTGTTTATACATGTAGTTTTGCACAGTGCCACAAAGATAGAGATTGACACGGGGACCAGAGAACTCTCGGTCCATCTCCTGCAGCTTATGGGACTATTTCCATTTGGGCTACAATCATGCTGGATAACAAGTAGCCCGTGCAACGACCTGTATTTAAATTTGTAAATTTTCAACTCCTTTTTAAGTCAAAAAAAGCCATCTAGGCAAGGTTCTGGGCAACCAGTTCTAGCTGGCCCTGCGTGAACAGGGGGGGTTGAACAGGATGACCTCCAGAGTCCCCTTCCAACCTCAACCTTTCTGTGATTCTGTGAAAAATAACATACACAGTGATAGGACTCTCTATCCTGCCATCTTGGTAGATTCCATGCAGTTACCGCATTCGTCTCATTTTCTACTGTTATCTATCAGGGTTGTACTCTTGCTGTCTCAAAAAAAATTCATTCATATACCTTAGCCAGAAAGAGGTTATTAAGTTATTAAGTCACTTAATCACTTCAGCCTGGAAGGCGCAGACGTCAGTTTGTGCACCTGTGCTCAAAAGCATCCTGTCAACGTATGACTAACACATCTGACAAGAATAAAGTAAAGCAATTTCAGTTATTCCCAAAGGAAAGGAAGTAACAGCAGAACATTTATGCGCTAAAATTTCAGCACAACCATCTTTTTCACGGTAGTCAGCCAAATTATAAAAATAGCAATCACGGTGTACTGGACTCGATTTACCTTTGATGGGCCAAAAATCAGAAAATAATTGAGTAAAGATCTGTTTGCTACGAACATATTGGATAACCTGTTCTGCAAAGGCTGCAGCAGTCTGCTCCTCCACCCATCCACTGCACGGCTTTGCTTCTGGGACATTTTTGCCTTCCTTGGAAACAGCCACTAACCACTTGCTTTAGGATGCCAAACTGGAGCTCGTAATCAAATGAAAGCTCCAGGGTGTCTTATTAGTATTTGGGGTTAAGTTACCTTCCTGTTCGGAAGCTGGCAAGGGTTTTTCTGCTCTGATTAAATTGTCAGGGACTAACAAGGTACTGCATTTCACGTGGCTGACTTCCTTCTGTCACCTGGGCATTTCACTTAAAATTCTTTGCTATTGCAGAGAACCCCAGACACTTGTCATATACTTTTGATCTCTGCTGCTTTTGCTCCCATGACACAGTCCAAATTTCATCTTGCATTTTTGGGAGAAAAGTATTAGTGATAGTAGTATTTAACAATAGATGTTAAAATATCTTTCGTGGCTGACAGCTCATTCACAGAGGAAACGGCGCAAAGTAGACCCACCCAAGCAAAGTGTCCATTACACAAGTACTGTCGGGGGGAATTAGCTCTGCTGGCAATCTCTCTTTCCAGACCTGTCTTCGCTCCAGTGAAAAAACCCTCTAGCTTCTGCAAACAGTTTTAGCTGCAAAGAGTCTGTGATAAAATTCTCATTTTCTAAAGCACAAAATATACATTCTGTTAAGTTCTATAATGAGTTAGCTCTCTCATTTTCTGCTTTTACAGGGACAAAAATAGAGTACAGTTCCGTTGTTTGGTTTGGTGCCATCATTTGAAGGGTGTCATCTCCATTCACCACCTCCTCCTCCTCCTCCTCCTCCTCCTGCAGGGGAGCGGGAGAAAGTCTGAAATGAGAAGTTATATCCCCTCATGCTGTAGCACTGCTCACACCACAGTGCTACATTGACCTGGGCTATTTTTCCCCTCAGCGCAGTGTGTAAATACCTCGAGTGGGAGGGTATATTACAGCAACTTGTACGGGAGGGTCACGTTTTGAAACTAACTAGATTGGCAGCACTGCTTGAAACCACGAGCTCCTCAGCAACTAATAGCCTCAGCTTGGCCCTTTGCCTGGGCAGCTGGCAGTGCCTCTCCTTACAGCCTCTTTCACACCTGCTCTTGAACAGGAGAGGGGCTCAGCAGCTGGGCTTCCACACAGACGGCGACTGTGGTAACAAGACATCTGAGGGTCATTCACTGCTCTTTTAGCTGTTTCATGGCACACCAGAAAAATGCAGCAAGTAGTATTTTGCCCATCTATAAACTTCCTGTGAGTTTTCTGGAAAAATTCAATGCAAGTCCTTCTATAACTCTGCTTTGTTAGCCAGGTGTGACACATCTGCAGATTAGGATAGCTCAGTTGTCACGGTTTAAAGCTGGGCTGGCGATTAAACCTGCGGCAGATGCCCTCTGTTATCCCCTCCCCCTCCCCCCAGAGGGAAAGGGAAAGGGAAAAGGGAGAGAGACTTCTGGGTTGGAAAATTAAAACAGTTTTAATAAACTATAATAATGAAAAAAAAGTATAATAATAATAATAGAAATAATCAAATATATACAAATATATATACAAAACCAAGATTGAGCTCCCCTGAAGTCAGCCACGTCACCACCGGCACTGCAGGGCAGGCTCCGGGAAGGCCCAGCCTGGGCCTAGCGACGGTCGAGAGCTGGATTCAGGAACGCACGGATCAGGATCGGGGGCAGCAGGAAAACAGACGGAGTCCTCCCTGGACACCGGCCATAGCAGAAAGAGAGCGAGACCCTCGTGATCCCCCCACTTTATACCGAGAATGACGTGTATGGGATGGAATACCCTCGTTGGTCAATTTTGGGTCACCTGCCCTGTCTGCTCCCCCCTGCAGCTGCGACCCCCCTTCGGCTCTTCACTCGTAAGCAATGAGGAATTCAGCAGTGACCTTGGTTTCTCTCAAGAATAAGTACAGCAAGAGCCTTTCTGCACAACATCCCTACCAGTGCCTCAGTGATAACTACAAACTTCGAGCGTTATCAGTCCTGGAAGCAGACACTGTCTGCAAAAACATGCAGTTAGTTAGAGGAGACTTAGCTGAAAGTAAAAATCACTGAAAGGAAAATCGGCCTGGTTTAGGCCAAACCAGGACATTCCACCCCTTATTCCATACCATTCACGTCATACTCAGATCACCACTAAACTGTCCACATGTTCCAATTACTAACTCAATCTATCCTGTGACGCTGACATACCTAGCACAGGAAAAAAAAAAAAGGAAAAAAAATCCCTCTCCCATGGTAGCACTCTCTTCAGCTCATACAGGATAGCGTCTTAAAAGGTTCACATTAATTCAGAGCTAAGGCTCATACATATCTGTGCTGCTACAGAAAGCAGTGAAATATGTATCAGCCCCCAGTATGCAGCTGAAAAGGAGCTCGCTCTCCTCTTCTTTGGTACTTTATTAATTACATGGGCTACTTCATATGAATCTAGTGCCACCTAAACTTTTCTGGGTCTCCACCTAGCTTCAATTTTTCACACATGGCTATGCTCTCTTGCTAAACTTTTATTAATAACCCTATAAAAGTAATACAGTTCCTTACGCTATCTGTAGACTACAAACAGCAGCCCTTGAGTTACTGGCATCTCTCCCAAGGTTGAACAGTTGGCAACCACACAGAGGTGAGTTCTAACATAGAAAGAGTGCATGTTCAGGGATCTCAGAGGGCATCCCCACATTATTTTGACCCCACTTCAACAACCATTATGGTCCCAAGTTACCCTGATAACATAATTTATATGCATGCTTTGAAAGTGGCTAATCCCCTTGAGTGGTTGTCAGTTCCTAGTATTAGGGAAAAGAGAAGAAAATTACAGGGCTGCCGTGCCTGGGCTTTGTGAGACACAGGCTCTTTTTCTAACAGGGTATATCGGTCTTTGGCCATTCTCTAGCCAGAGGAACAACCCCTGAATGTGCACAGTTCCAACGCATTAAGCTGACTGTAGACCATGACGCAACACATGTATTTCTCCCTGAGAAAGGCGAAGGACAGCCTATTGCTTGTTCCACACACATTAGCTTCCAAGCAAACTCTTACCCCGGTTCTTGGCAAGCGCACAACACAGCTGGGTACCTTCAGGCAGTCACAGAAAAGGATGGAAAGACACACACGAGGTGTTGGGGACAGCCTCCATTGTTAAAGTATGCAGTGATTATTTTACTTCATTTTTGCCAAAAATCAATTTATGGACATTGATTTAATTGTTTATCTTTTAGCGTCACAGTCCTTTCTTCAGACAAAAGCTTACACTATTAGGCACAATCTACTATTTTAAACAAGATTTTACATTAAATTCAGAGCAGAGCAACAGCTTCATTCATTTTTCCATCTGTTCTGTTCAGGCTTGTTGGCTGTCACGTAACATTCAACTTTTGTATAAATCCAAAAAGCCAAAAGCTGAACTGAGCTCAATTCTATTGTGCTTCACAATCTGACAGGGGGATACTATAGTAGTTTGCCTCAGATTTGGCAGAACAGGATAGGCTCCTGGTCACTGTTCATCAACCATTATTTTTAACCGAGGAAAAGAGGGAATATTGGGAAACGCAATTTTCCAAACACGCCACTGTGTGTTGAAGGCAGCTATGGGACCACTCATCGATGTCATAGTCTCACAGACCAAGCTATGAGGTTCTAGGAATTTGACAGTATTTGTATTTCTAGGCAAATCCACATGCCTTTAAGCAATTTAACTTCAACTTTTGGTAAACTTGTTAAACTTGTGTCTAAACCTCGTACCTTGTGAGTTATCCCACCCAAGCAGGAGATGACAGTGTAAGCAAGCAAGAGGAAAGCGAAGTTTTTAACACCAACTGTCAATAAACAGAAAAGATTAAATAAACAGACAGCAGGTAAAAAAAAATCCTCAACTCTCCAAAAAAGGGAGATCCTGAAGCTATAATGTAACATGGATTCAATTACTGTAAAGTATTTCCAAAGGTTCTTAACATACTGGCTGTGCCAGTCCCAGACCTGTGAAGTGGGGGGAGAGGAGAGGCCAAACCAGGGCATTTACCACAGCAGCTCACAGTCAGCAAGAAACCCAACGGCAGAGGCTTGATGTCTTGCCAGTGAAAGTGCAGAGCGCTGTCAGGGGACGTTCCAACCTTCTTCCCAGCATACTTCCATCTCTGTGTGGATGGCAAGGAGGTTCAGTCAGGAACACTTAAGAACTTTCAGGTTTTCATACTTACAAATACGGAATCACCACCTACGTTTTGGATGATGGCTTCTATTGCTCTAAGTGGCTCATTACAAAATAGAGCTTCAACACCATTTCTTTTCCTGAATGAAGGGCAGCTCTGACGCTTACAGGGTCCAGCAAACTTTTACCTAATCTTTAATATGCTGGCAGTAAGAGCTTTGTGTTGTGGGCTGATCTAAACACATGGATGGCATGTGGACATAATAAATGAGCTGTAAGTACAGGACTTAAGGCAATGAAAAGAGTAGAAAAATTCAGATGCTTGTGTTGCACATAGAGCCTGAAAAGCTGTCCAGAGAAAAAGGCAGCAGAATAAAAATAAGCGCCTTACAGACCAGGCACTACGGAAGGACTGCCAATCACAATGCGCTTTTCTATACCATGTCCAAACACCGGCAACAAGGATATCTAAGAACATGAACAGCTGTTACATTGCTATGAGCCTCCATCTGATTTCATGATCCTGGCAAAACATTTGAGGTAAGGGGAAAAACGGGGGGGGCGCGCTCGCAGGTGCTGGGTGACGGTCCGGAGTAAACAACACAATCTCAATGTGAGTATGGAAGTTTCTCGGTTATTCGCAAAGCACGCCGCGATTATATAGGCGGTAACCTGAGTACATGCTAATCACGTGTCCCGATCGCACTTGTGATTGGTCTATGGATTTACATACTCAGAGCTCTGGACTTAACTCTTGCATAGCTCAAAGCCTGGGTTGCTCAGACTGCTCAGTGGCACAAGATCGTGCCCCTTCTCACTTAACCAAGCCTCTACAAACATTAACTTCAGAGTCACCTACGTTGCTCTCCGAGACAAATGTACTTCCCAGATGACAATACTTCAGGCACATATGTGTCCAGTGAGGAAGTTTATACCACGAACAGATTTTGTACTCTTCTATAACTCACCGCCTAACAAAGCAGGGAAAGCAGCACCTGACTGCTTGCTCCCCCACCTCTGACTGCCCATGGATAATTTTCAGTCTTTAACTTCCCAGTCCTTAACAGAACAGTCAGCAACTGTTTTTCCCCTTGTCCTGCAGAAGGCTACTTCTTCCAAGTCTAAGACCTTGTGTTTTTCACAAGGAGACCTGACTAACTGTTCCTGATTTCCAACCTGTGTCCAGACAAAACCAAATATTTAAAGAAATCATTCCAAAGCCTGCTATCACAGTAAATAAGTCAACGCTTGTGGTAAGACAGCTGTGTGTCATGGATATTGTACAGATTGGTTGCACCTCTTCACCAAGAAACCTAGTAATACAGATGCTAGCAAGGACAGCAAATAGCAGCAACTTATCCACTTCCTCCTGTGGCACAACCCTACAACATATTATTTTGATTTTAAATGTTGACCAGTTCTCAGCCATAACAGCTTACTTCCCCTTGTGTAGCTCATCTGACCTACGTAGATGTGCAAGAGGTATTAGATCAAGTAAATGAATAAGATGTTAACAAGTAACCAGGACTGGATGGCCTTCACCCAGGAGTTCTGAAGGAAGTGAAACACCGAAGGGCAGAGGTGTCAGTGAACGTGTGCAACTGTCATTACAGTCACTGTGCCAAATGACTGGCAGACTGCTGCCCATGTCACTCTCATCCACAAAAAGGGCTGTTGAGGGAATCCTGCAAGTTACAGACTGATGAGTCTGATCTCTATCCCTGGTAAGATGTTAGAGGCTATAAAAAACAACAAAACTTACGAGCCTATGGATAGACATGGGCTTTTGGGAAAGAGTCAGCATGCTTCCTACAAAGGGAAATCCTGTCTCACTAACCACACAGAGCCTTTGGAAGAGGTGAATAAGCAGGAGGATAAAGGTAATACATCAGACATATTAGGATTTTCAAGTATTTCATGTTGTCAAAGACTTTTTGAAGTTACAAAAGAAGCTAACGTTGCCAAGAGACTGGATAAAAGAACGTATTACAAGGTGAAAGCTGGTTAAGGGGTAGGAAGGAAAGCACAAAAAAAACCATCCATTATCATGACTTGGTGATGAATTGCTTTGTTAGTCAAACGGTATTTAACTGCCAAATAAACTGAACATATTTAGTATTACAGAAGATTTTTAAGCTGTTTATTAGCTAAAACAAAACAAAGTCAAGAGGGCTACTGAATTTTTATCTCCTAGAGTGCCACTAGTGTGAACATTTCAGTATCTTTGGAAGTTAAACAAGTTTGATACCAATACAAATAAAAGTGGTGAAGTTGTTCAAAATTTTATCATTACTACCTTTATTTCCACATTTCATTTCAAGCACCAACAGAAACCAGCACAACAAATAAAAAAGTGAGAAAAAAACATTTATTTTATTTGTATTGAGGCAAAAGGCGCTCATCTCATTTGGATCAAAGAAATGGAGAGCAATTGATTTAATCAAGTTTTTGAGAATTTACAGAAAATAGAAAAAAAACCCTTCATGCTTATCATACCAGTATATGACTGAATTTCCTATGTCAAAATGCTCTCTCTTCCTTTAGACTTGGCACAATTTTTTATTGCCCACTACCACGTTTCACATCTTTACTTGTCAAAATGTCGTATCACCTATGTAAACAACTGTTTTATGTGTAAACTTCAACAATGGGAAAGCCTACCAATTTATCCACCCCAAAAAAATCAAGTATGAACTAAACATCAAATTAATTACATCATATTCTATATAATACTGTTTCAACAAGAACTATAGCCCGTTGAATTCACAACAAAAAGGATGCAGAAACAAAAAGCAGATGTGCAGTGTCATGCATTAGTGTAATAATATTATAAGGCAATAATAAAAAAGGTAAATATATATTTTTTTTTAGAGTATACTTGCCAAGACAAAAATCAAGGCTGTACTCTTAGTTCATTTTGGTAGTGTAGGATTTCTTCTTAACTCAAGCTAGAAGTGTTAACTTTTGAGCATATTCATCTGTTACTGTGTTTGATAATAGATACTTTTGTCAAAAATACAACATGTGGGTTGAAATTTTGTGCAATAACGGATTTTTTACTTTTTCAGTTCAAATTATTTATGTGGAAATAAAGAAAAACTCTGTTCCCAAAGAACCAAGTAGGGAAGTGGGAAGAAGTATTTGAAATTAAATACTCCTAAAATGAACAATACATGAACAATAATATCTGCAGGAAAGAAAAGTTCAGCAGTCTAAGTCAAAAGACTGAGTTAATACTATTTCTATATGCTTTTTGCTCTTTCTTTGTTCACTTCATGCTCAAATTGAGTAAGCAAAAGCAGTCATATGGCAGTCTGGAAAGCCCGACATCACCAAAGATTTCCTTTATTGTTCAATGTGTCTTTGTAGTGCAGAGCAGAATCAACCTCAACCATTTAAAAAGGAAACTAAAATCACATCTCAAAGTTGTTATAAATGATCTCAAAGTAATTACAGTATCACAGTAATCAAAATTACTGTTTTTTCCTCTAATTATAACTTAATTTAATCTACTACCTGTCATTTTTACAAACTGCAGTTCACATTAAAACGTTTGCTGATAACAAAAGCTTTTCTTTGAAAACAACACTGCTTTACATCTAGTCAGGCAGCTTGTGCATATCAGAGCATTCTGTCAAGAGAGACACGGAAAAGGGTAAAGGAGAAAAAGCTGAGATATGGCTACAGCTTATCTGTGCCTTTAATGCACTGCAGAATCTCAAGCAGCACTAGAGACAGCAAGTTTCTTCAGATGATCCATAAATACTTGCAAGCTGACATCATCAGTAAGAATCGGTGCTCCAGACTCCTATGAAAAAAAAGGAAACAAGGAGAACTGATTATACTCATTGTGAAGAAAAAGCATTTTAAGGAACAATATGTTCCATTAAATAAACACCTTATAGAAAGACCTTAGAAGCGTTGCTGAAATCCTCTGACAAAAAATGGCAGACTGTACATTTACATACATTTTCATATGTTTACATAAATTCAGGCATGAACCACAACCACACTCTCTTCCATATTAATGCAAACAGCAATGAGCTGCAGTATACCAAGATATTTATATATCTTGATACATATTTGAGATATATATATATATATTTGATATATATATATACAAAACTCAGTTTTTGACAGCTGACAAATACTAACTTATGAATTTTTAAAAGTAAATAAAACTTCCATTCCACAGTTCCTGTATCCTTCCTACCTCAGTGGAGCGGACAAATGTGAGAGAAACAGAAACACACAAGTGACACAACTAACAAATCAGTATCTGTCAGTGAAACTCAGACATACCAAAATGGCAAAAGGAGGAAACAAATCCACCAAGGGTCTGATCTGACACTGAGTGAAGGTCAACTAGCTTTCTCAAGGAAAGCTGGGCTGATTCTCTCCTACAGCTCTGTGCCATCTCAGAGAAACACCAAAAACATCTGCAGGTCATGCCACTGCAAAATCAGATCATAAAAGATTAAAAGAACCTTTTCGGTGGAGTTTTGCAGTTTACTTTTTGACTTCAGAAGTAATTTTCAGAAATCCAGGAAGTTCAAAATGGTCATCTTTTAATTGCTATTTTTAAACAAATTTACAGTCTAAATAAAACAGTAGTTGGCAACTCTGCAAATGTTACATAGTAACTCTCAAGTCCTTTGAAACCAATCTGCCATTACTTTCGTTTACAAATGTAGGAAGAATTCCTATAAATCTCAACAATTCAACCTTTTCAAAGGTACTAAGCACTCATATTTCCACATGAAATCAGAGCTGTCTGAACTCTTACAAAACCTTCCAAAACACAGACATGAAGTCTTAAGGAGGATGCTTAGAACTGGTGCCCCTTTTCGAGAACTGTCCAAAACCAGTTCTTGGTTAATGACAAAGGGACAAATCCAGGAGCAGTAAGAGTTCTTGGATCACTGCAATACACTTGACACAATACACAGCCACTCTCAGGGAAGGCCCACTAAATTATCTATCAGCTGATGGTGGCAAGATGAGAATAAAGGACATTCTACTTCCAAGCCTGCCAAATGCTAAGCCTGAGCTCTCTTATTTAAGCCAGAACAGAATTACAAGTAGTTTAATTCTGGGACAGGATACGACTTGCCACCTTGTGTCTTACGCATGGAAAGACAGTACATCACCCTCTAGTAAATAAACCACCAAAGGAGCTGATAAACCCCTAAGAAAAGAGATGGCTCATGATGACTGCTAGCAGTAATCCAGGGTAAGTAAAACCAATGCACAGACTCTATTCCTGAAGCCGAACACCTCATCCAACACGTGCACACGGGCAGCTGCTGTCACCACTACTACCACCAACAGCAGTAGTTTTACTATAAGGCATACAATGAGAATTTAAATTTAATTAGCAGTGATTTGATAACAGCTAGCTGGGCATTTGATAAGGTTTGTGCCATTAACCTATTATTTCATTTCAAATTGCAAATTCCCCATAGTTATCAAGACAAAAAAAGATTAAAAAAAAAGAGCTGAAAATAATGTCATTCTCAAATAAATGTCAAATCCAATGTAATCTGAAAATTTCAGCTGCATCTTCAAAGACTAACCAACATGACAGAGCTGTATGAAAAGTTTACCATTATTTTCTGAAAATTTTCTGCACCATATAAGGCACCTACCTGCTCAAGTTTAAAAAAAATCTTTACTCACAATATTAAAAACCAAACTAGTCAATTCATCACCTCCTGAAACACGGTTTCAGTGGTGTGTGGGTGCCCTCTTCAGGTCAATGTAGACTAACAAATTTTTCTGTAGACTTTCAGTTATGCACAAAATAAAATTACATGAAATAATCCAGGAAGCTCATGAGAAAAATGAGAGCAAAACCAATTCAGTTTAAAATTTTCTCCCAACAGTCACACTTCTCATTTCATAATGTGCACTTGGTTCCACTTTGTTCACAAAAAACCCTGCAAACACAGGACAATATTATATTGAGCAAACATGCTGCAATGCCACCAGGGAGATTAGCACACCATTTCTTATGTTACCCTAGAACTGAATTCTTTTCAACATTAAAAGGGAAAGCTGTCAGAGTAAGACAGATCAAAGAGTCTCATTTGCCCAGCATGAACAATTTTCTTAGAGATCAGTTCAAGAATTGTTTTGTATTTGCATTTACATTTGGAATACTGTTTCATTTGCTTACTAATTAAATGAGCAGGAAACAGTTGTCCTGTACTGTTGGAAACATCAAAACTTAAAAAATTCCAGGTAATGTTTAGATAAAAACAAGACCTTTCAAACTACAGGATTTGTGTGTATGTTGTGGACGAAACATGATGAAGAGAGACACTAACAGGTTGCTGGTTAGGTGATTGACTTTGGAGGCAAGAGAGCAGGGTTCAAATTGTGCTGTCCCTGATTCAGTACAAAGTTTTCAAGTATTTTCACTCTAGATGTCAGTGCTCTTCCCTGACAAAAGTTTCATTAGAACCAATACGTCCCTATGAAAACATACCCTGAAAAAAACTTACCTGACAAAAATCACTGCCATAAAACTGCTACAAAGCTCTCTCACTCATGACTTGAACACTGTATGCTCTTTAGCAAAGTACTCTAAAGGTACAGTTAATATGTAGCTTCAATTGTCTGATGCCATTACATTTTCATGAGAAAACGACACTGTACTAGCATTCACCCACAGCAACATTTCTCTTCCCACTATAAAAGCTGAATTTGGAAGAACATGGAACTGGGAGGCAACATTCAAGAATACAAGCTGTTCCAGAAAGTTTAACTTTGGACCTCTTAGGTAACTTTCTTTCTAAAGACAAGATTTGAAAAACTGATTCCTGGTCATCCAGGCCACACAAATTCTGGAAAACATCAGTACACTGGTAACTGGTGCACTTTTCAGTTCTTGCTTATAAGTAACTTCAGAATTTTTTTACCCTATTGCAAAAATGTCCCTTACTCTTTACGTGTGTAAGTTGTCTCATTCTAAGGAATTTGAAGGTATCTAAGAAAGATGGCTAGACATGAAAGTAGCCTAACAGAAGCTTAAAAGAGCAAACCAGATCATTTTTGTCTGAAGATATGAAACCCATTTTGCTTAGCTTTTACAATTTTGGTGGCATCAGGCCAAAACTGCATGTCTTTTTCAGTTTCAAAACTTGGCATTATTACTTACACATACACCATATGTCACTTGATTTCTGAAATAAGGAAAAAGAACTAAAAGCATGCATGCAAGCTTCATCAGCAGATTCACACTTACCTGTCCCCATGCATACATATTGTTATGAGTCTGAGAGGGATTTACTTTTGAAAGCAGGAAACGAGCCTTTAAAAAACAAAACACAAGCAATAAATTAATCTTCTTAAATAGAAATTTCTTGTACTCAGAAAAAATTACATGTGTATGAAATACACCATTTCTATTATTTAGAGATAAAAACGTGCACGGATACCTATTCAGAAGAGCAAGTAGCACCTCTATAAAGCCACTCCCTGGATTCTATAGCTATCATGCAGAACTGCTAACAATTTTTTAATGCAGCAGAAAGTAAGCTTTTGTCTTTTTCTAAGCACTAGCAAAGCAAATGTGAATATCAATAAAATATTAATTAATAAGTTTCAAAAAAATAACACAAATAATACTTCTGGTACTGGTCCAGAGACGCTGACAGTACTACCTTTTTTTGTCCTACACACCTCACACATGGAATCTGCAAGTCCAAGTCAGTATGGTAAAAATAGTAATAAATAATAGGATTTACAAATTAGGCAAAAAGCTACTATTAAATATCTGGCTCTGTAAAAGCTTTAAAGTTGAAAATGTTCACTTATAATTTACATATATTTTAGCACAGAACTGCATGTTTACTACCAAAAAAATCTCATTATATTACTAATACATCACTTCCTAGATTATATAATATATACTTTACCATACCTGGCTTCCTCCGTGCTCTGTATCAATGTATCTGGGCATTGGAAATCTGGAATGGAGAATTTCTTGGGCATCATCTACTGGAGCTTGCAGCAAGTGATGAAAGTTTTCATATTCCGGCATATCTTGGTAACCTGATTTACGCCACTGAGCTATGGTCTGGGGATAGGAGGAAGAAAGAAGTTTAGAACTTCACCAATCTTTCCTAGATGATACACAGGGTTTTTCAGAGGAGAATGTACCATCGCTGGCCTCTCTTCTATCACTCACTCCTTTCTGCCCTACAGTATGCAAGTTAGTTTTTAAGAGCCAAGATGTGCAAGTAGCATGCCACTAGATTTCTTTTTTTTTTTTAAACTCTTAACAATCTGTGGTCCTTCTGTATTTCCTTTTGTTGTCATCCTTCGTATGCTAAACATTTAGTTCATGAGTTCAAGGATACTATTTATAGTTCTCTAATATGCATGTCTATGACATATAAGAAATAAATACTTATACTGATATTTATCTTTCAGGGCCTGTAGCACAGCCTCCCCACCTTCTAAAAGTGAAGCTGGTTGCTCAAGGTCAGCTCACTGATACAGGCTGTTGTTAGGAAAGACCTGGAGGGAACCTCAGTAGGGATTCTCACCACCTTTGTGTGGCACCTGGTTTTAAGCCAAGGCTCTCATTCCTGGCTCCTGCCTGAGCTACACTGCAGCCATGCCTGTACCTGGCCATGTACCCCACTCATCTGGACTCCCACCCGGGGACTGGACTTCTCAGCTTGAACTGGTACCTGCCTCATCCCCATCAACTTGTCTGGTGATCTGGGCTGGTGGCTGATCCTGGCTACTGCCCACAAACTGCTCTGCTTGCCTTGCTCAGGCAGTGTGGGGCCAGGTCCTCACTGGTGAGGCCTCTGCCCGTCTTGTAATCGTGCTCAGCTCCCCATTCCCCTTCCCTCAGGGAGCAGCCCGCCCTTGCTGCTTCCTGAGAGCATCTTACAAAAGTACAGAGAACATTTTTCTACTTAAGAAGTGTTAAATTTTAGTAACTATTTTAAAACAGTGCAGCTATAAGGACATGATCCAGAACAGTATTTCTCTAACTCTCAGCTGGGAACCATTTACAGCTGCAAAGCAGTAAAAAGCAGAAGCTCAACTCCTCCAGGGCAGCAGAGCACTAGGAAGTCACAAGCATTCGTATTTATATTTATATTTATATTTATATTTATATTTATATTTATATTTATATTTATATTACTAGCGAATGTCAATCTACTCAACTGCCAGGAGTAGCTCCATTCCTCCAGGACAGTACAAATGAAGGGTGACTATAAAACCTGGTGTTGATTCCCTGTCCCTGAAGAACTAATTTAGACGTCTAAAATAAATGAGTGAAATGCAGGAGGTGGGGGGGGTGGTGGTGAATAACATTCTCAGAAGTTGGACAAATATTGATCTAAAACAAGTAATCTGCATACTGAAGCTAATTCATCTTAAACCTGTTATAACAAACAGGACAAAAACATCAAGTAATGTCAGGTATCTGTGTACAGGCATGTTAGGTTACCAAATTACAAACACGAATTCGGAGTCTGGTATCAGCCATGCAGATGAGAGGTCAAGCACTGGAGTGCTTTAGAACTGGGGTTTAACTTTCATAATGTAGCCCTCTTACAGAAAAAGAATATTCATGTAAGAAATGACAAATCTTACCTCGCCGTGATAAATAAGGATCTGGAAAAAGGTGTCCATAAGGAGAATGCGATCTGGTAAAATGCTGCTGCTATCCAGAAGAACAGGCTAAGATTTAAAAATAAATAAATAATTGCCAACTGACGCAGAACTGAGCAATCAGATGGTATTACCAGCTTTTTGAATCTGTCACTGAATCTTAGGAACTTTTTCAATCATTTTCTAAAGCTCCGTATTTGCTCGTTTTCATGTTATACATTTGCAGCCCACACAATCTCACTTGAAGTTACTCAGCTTGATTCTGAATATATAACTTCATGAAAGTAATAAAAATTGTATTCAAGAGCTAAGACCTCTTTCATTATTATACTTTTCTAGTCTTTCAAGTATCTGCATATTTACCCCTACAATGCTAATAACTTGAATGATATTTCAATGTATAAAGATTCAGTAGGTATTCAAGTATAAGATTTGGGGGTTGTAGGTTGTTTGGTTTTGGTTTTTTTTAGTCTTGTCCTTGCAGATATTATTACTGTGTGTATATATATCCACCAATACTGTACACAGTAAATACTCATGATTTATGAAATCTGATGTAATATTTAAGATTTTAATCCACCTTTTTAAGGGCAGTGACACTATGTTGGCACTATATGATTTAATTGAATCAGTACCATATGATTTAATTGGATCAATCTTATTAGAGATACCAAAAACATTAACTATTCCAAGAATCGAAAAGATTACTCATTCTACACTGAGGTGTCAGCTCCCACTTGATCATGCTTCTCCTTTGCATCACCCATGTGACTAATTATTATTCATACATGCAAGAATGATCTTACACCTGTGAGTAGTTCTTCACAAACCACCTCACTACTTTAAATTAAACTCCACTTTTAAGTCTTGTTTTTTATCCCCATGGCAGTCTAAAAAAAAAAAAAAAATCCTAACAAAAGTCAGAATTCCAGCCTGCCAAGATCCTTGCCTACTATGTTTGTTTTCAGTGTCTTACGGTTTCCTCACTCTCTCTTACCTATCAGATTACTTTTGTTGTCTCCCTATCTTACACTTCTTTCACAAGCTTCTTGGAAGATTATCTTTTTATTTCAGGTTTATATGGAATGTGCCATTATAAGGTCAGATGGAAGGTTCAGTACTAATTCTATACATAATGGTAACCACATCAAAATTAGAACCTTTGGATGAGGGTGTTAAGATAGAGGGAATTTTGTACATTTCCAAAAAAACTCAACTTCTTCAAACACTACAGAAGTGCATACACTTTGAAATAAAAACAATTTTGTTAACGTTTACATTCTGGCACCACTAAAACAAAAGCAAAACTCTTACGGCCCACAAAAACTAACAAAAAAAACAGCATTCCTTAGTTCAAAACATCATCTCTTCACAAAGTGACTTTTGTTCTCAAGACTACGCTACATCATAATACCAAGATATGCCTTGTTCTTAGTATGTTCTATACTAAATTAATCTTTTTTCTCATGCAATAAATTTTAAAACACATTTTATAATGTATAACAGTGAGAACAACAATCACCCCTCTCTCAAAACAGCACCTTTCAACCCACTATTATGTTAGATATAACGATACCTCTGGAGGCCCATTGAAAGAGTAGGCATAAAGAATCGGTTGAACCATGATAAGCGACTGGGTTAGATCTTGACGCATAAAATGATGACGATAATATGAGCTCTCATCTGGACTGTTATTAAAAACTTGTAAGAACGGAGATCTTCTCAAGTGAAACATAAACTGCAAAACAAAAACCATCTGTTAGAACTTTCACAGATAAAACGGAGAGTTGTACTAGGAGAGAAATGTTTTCCACAAACTAAACTACACAAGACCCATGCACAACAAAATGGAGTTCCAAGTTCTTTAACATTTCTAACTTGCATAGGCACCTTCGCCAGTTTTTATATCCTGTCACGGGAGTAAGAGAGAGAGATCAGAATGGATAAACCAACAAAGCAGCTTTGAATTAGTAGAAAAGTTGAATATTTCTTCTTCTCCAGTACTAAATGATAAATAGTATGACTGAATATTGCCAAACCCTTCCTTTACTATGAGTTCTACTGTTCCTATGAGGGAGGCCGCTGTGCTTGAACACACAAACTAAGTTATGGCACGTGAACAGAAGAAGAGAACATTAACCACGGCAAAGCTGAACTTCGTAAACTGGAAAAAGCAAATCCTTTCATTGCTGAATCAATCTCTCCACAACACTTAACACCTTGAAACAGATCGGCAAATAACTTGAACAGAAGTATCATGGAAGTCTATGAAGAGTCCAAAAGCAACGTATCAGAATGGATTATTAGCAAAGCAACTATTCAAAGTTTAATATAGTCAAGCTCAAGTTCACTTCACCAGTGAAGTGGTTCTTTTCAGGTCAGTATTATAAATCATACATGAAAGAAACAACAAAGCAAAAACGTATGTTTTCTTGTGCTTTCTGTATTTCTTCACTAAAACTGTCCTTAAAAACAGTGTCATTATCTGAATTACAAACTCAGGTACAATAAGGATTCCATTATAGGAGAAAAAAAAAATAAACACAGAGGGAGTTTAGCTGTAAGGACAGAGGGCAAAAGAGGACACAGCAGCACATACAACAGAAGCGATTTGCCTAATGTCACAGGCCAGGCAGTAGTCAAGGGCAGGGGGTCTTTTCATTCTGGTATCCAGTGCAAAGCCTTATTTTACTCTGTGCTACAGTGCTGCTTCCTTCATTAAGCATTCTCTCTTTATCCCTTATAGACACACCTCCCTTCTACTCACCTGGGGGTAAAGCGAAAAGGTTTCTGAAAATCTGAAAGAGCTTGGATCATCCTTGTGATATTCTCCAAATTTCTGACACTGGAGTAAAAGAAAAATGTATCTACATTAAGAAACATACTTGCTTGGTTATTTCCTTACTGTAAGTTTGTTTGTTTTCAATAGACATAGGATTTGAGGTGCTTACAGCTTTGTAAGCAAACAGAAACCTAGCAAAAAACCTGACATAAGTTCTTTTCTTAACAAGCAGTGATTTCTTTGCATATAAGGTTTTAATAGCTTTTTGGTTTTCTTCTCTACAATCACCAAGTGGAGTTAGATGATTAAACAGCCCTGAAGAACATGTTTAAATATTAATAACTACTTACTTACATGTAAGAAATAAATAAATAAATTAATAACCACCAAAGACTGAACTTTTGAGAATAAAGACATTCCTATCATTTTCTAGGTACTTTGCTGGGGGTTTTGTTTGCTAAAAATATTTCATCTACATCATCACTATAGGCAGCAGAAAGTAGAGAAAGCTTTAATTTCTGCTAATCTCATGCGAGAATTTCTCTCAATTGCTGGCAATTACTAACTGCTGGTGACTGAGGAAACATTAATAAGCAAAATAAAAACATATCTGCTCTTTTTTCCATTTAAAATAGAAATTCTCAGTTAAGTCTGCATACCCACTTGTGGAAGTGAAGCATTCAGTTGAGGTTTTGTTTTGTTTTTCAAGAAATAATCACTGAACACTACTCATTTAAGAATGATACGTCTGAAGACAAGAAACCAATCTGACTCTTTTAACATAGTGCATTTTACCAGTCGTATAAGTTGTCTGTCCAGCCACCTAAGCACATCAGGCCCCTCTTCTGTCTCTGCTCTATACACTGCCAATCTAGCCATGAGAATCGCAGCAGCTTCCTGATCAAAAGATGCAGCAATGTTTTGAATCTGTGTCTGCGCATCTGCCCAGCTGCAAAAGAAAAATACATGTATTTGCACCACAGTGAAAGGAAAGATGTCCCATCTCAAAATATCACTTCAAAATTAAGGCAAAGAAAACAGGTAGCAGTTTAACAGACAAACTCATGCTGGAGCTTCAAAAATCTACAGGGTATAAATGAGTAGCCTCGCAGTTAACTATTCTTTAATTAGAAATGTCCCTTATTTGTACAAATGCCATGTAATCAGTGAAATAAAATATAGTGCCACTTATAAAAGTTATTATATTCGAAAAATGATTAATCACGAAAAGTAAGTTACAGAAAAACCTTTCCGTAAAGCTCATCGAAGATTCCCACAATAGCAGTTTTCTTGTGCACCTGTTCTGGGATCTAATTGCTTGTTCTTTTCAATTTACAAGGTGAACTATTAATCCGTCTTTTTATCAGTCGCCAAGAAGATTTACTAATATAACTCATGTAAGGTAATAAAATACTCATATTGACAGTAAGGGCAATGCTTTTTTGATAAACTGAACTTTCCATCGAACTAACCAATCAATAATCTCCTTGAACTTAAAGGAAATGTCATGTGACATTGAAAATATGCCTGAATAATATTAAACATCACTTGCTAAAATTGTGAAGTAAATTGAATCAAGGAAGCTGCAGGTGAAGTTTATACATGAAAAAAACAGGTATTTACACCACCCTGAACTGCAGCTACCACTCTCAAGTTAAGTTATGAAGCGATCTTTGCCATTCCCTAAGTCTGACCATCTCCTCCATTCAGGCCATAGAATTTCACTCAAAGCTTCCTCTTCAGCTAAAATCACTTGGGTTACTTCAGAGCACTCCCGTAACATCATTATACAGCCACTGCAACCTCTTGGAGAGGAAAAAGCCCACAGAACAAGACAGGCAACTGTCTCAAAGGTATGATCATGACTTCACCACCTGTGGCACTGCGTACCCCAGAACAATAGACTGGTTACAAAATCCAAAGATTAAAAGGCAAATATATATCCTGCTTTTTTGAAAATGATTCATCTCAAGTAAAACATACTTTCTGGCAACTGTGGTCACTCTGATACGTCTCTGTCCACTGGAATGCTGGTACTGAGTCACAAATTGGATTGCACCACGTCCTCCTTGAGGAATGGGAGCATTGTGCTAAGTGTGGGAGGAAAAAAATTAAATGGAGGGGAATCTCAAGATTTCACAGTGTAATTCAAAAACATGTAAGTGAACTACTAGAAAATGATAAAATTCTTAGCAATAGGCAGCTCAAGTTATATAAATGCACTGTCTGATGCTTTTATTATGTTGAGTATCTTTAATAAACATGGCTAAATAAACCTGGAGACTGTTAAGGGATGTTAGGAACAGTTGGTGCCTCCACCAGGCACCCTTACAGCAACCAATGCTCTCTCCTTCCACATACCCTTACAGAGTCAATACTTTCAAAGGGGCTGTGTCACAATTGCCGATTTCATTAGATTCTATTTGAATCTCACAGGATTCACTAGAATTACAGGGCAACAAATTTGATATGACTCTAAAATGTTGATTAATGAATCCCAGAAAGCGCCATCAAAACTTAAAGACTGGAATACAGGTATAAACTGAAATTTCAAAATTCTGGTTGGTAGAAATACAGGTTTATATGCTACTAACAAGGTAAATAAAAATTCCAAAAGAGAAGGACAATTGAAATCAACAATTACACAGCATGACCAGCCCAGTTTTAGTGCTAGTAATGAGACCAAAATAAATACGCAAAAAGCAAAATGAAAAATGGCTAAGGTAAGTTCAAGTTTTAAAACCTTTGCATAGGTTATAATGTATGTGATACAGCACACTAAATATATAGAAACTACAGCCAGTTCACATAGTCCCTGAGGTTCAAACATTAGGAAGAAGGGAAAGTACTAGAAGGAAATAGCACATTTGATTGCCATGTTTTTATCCTCTTTCCTAGTACTCCCTCGGGGAGACAGGAAACCAGGCTATATGCCCCTGAGGCATTTCCATGAAGCCAATCTTTACTTGCAAATACTGAGCAATTAAAGCATAAATTAAAAATGTAACATTATGGAGTAATTACCTTGTAACTAAAACATCAGAGAAATACTGAAAAGCACTTTAAAATGTACAGATTACAGTATCTTCACATATTGCAACTGAAATGTATTTTAATAAGTAACACTGAAAAGAAAAATTGGACTTAGATTATCAAGTCTATCTAAAATTTTTAGAGCTCTTTGGTTCTCATTATCGTATTCAAGATTAGCTCATCATTAAGCTGTTACTGTCCATCTCAACTTCGACAACACAAAATGGCAACATCTTTTGTATCCCTGCTACTGTGCTTCAGGGAGCCACACAAAAAACACAGGCTTTGGCAGCCACATAAAATAAAATTACTGTGTTTAGTAGACAAGTAGACAAGTATTTATTACCTGGTTGACCACCTCAAAGTACAGTGCAAGTGTTGTAGTAGGATTAAGTCCACAAATCTTCCACTGACAAGTACCTCCTGTTCCAATCTCCTGTAGAAAAAATTTATAATACCTTAACAAACCAGAAGTATTACTTTGTTCATGAAGTACATCTGGCCATTATAGGTAATCGTTTATGACTACTCTGTCACAAGTTTTCTCCCTGCCAGCTTCTCAGACAAACACTCTTGCAAAAAAACTGCAGTGTTGATGCAGGAATAACAAAAAAGGAGATGGTTGCAAAAGATTAAAACATTAGAAAGACATGGAGATAGCATTAGAAAAATGGAAGAGGCAAGTCAGAAGCAGGAAAAAGTGCTAGACTTTGCTTGAACAGTCCTCAAGAGAAGAGGTAAGAAGCATACGTAAGTGGAATGACTCTTCTAAGGCACACCAGTAAAACTTCACGTAGATAGCTTACATAGTATACAGTATATAGTTACATAGTCTCTAGTAACTAGCAAGGCAACTGCATACAGATAGTGATCTATTTCAAGTGACAATTCCTTTTTGTCATGCAAACAACATAAATACCCAGAGAAACCAATTAAAATAATCAGTCATCCATAATGGACCCAGAGAAACCAAACAAAACATTCAAGGACAATTATACTGGCAATACTGTCGCTGTGCTTGCGTTCACTGTTAAAAGCATTATGGCTAGATTAATTGCCCAGTTACCACATGCAACAAGCTGCATACATCTACATTTTATTCAGATGTTTTACCTCAAAAATTTTAATTCAGTAATTTTAACAGAAAGGTTTTTGGAATAGAAATTAATCACTATATAATTGCAAGGCAACAAACGTTAATTCACAATTAAATTTTCTATTATCTCCTATGATTTAAATATGTAGCTTAAATAAGATGATGTACATTGAATTTAATTCCAGGTTTTTAACTTTTATTGTAATATATGCAATCATTCAGGTGAGGAAATAAGAAAATCTGTACCAGGACACTAAGAAAAAAAAATTTTGATTATATTGATATTTTTAGTTCACAAAGATGTAATCATAAATACAAGGAAAATCTAGGCATGAAAAATACTTGATTAAAGCAGGCCATCTGTAAGAACTTTCATACTGAAAAGTGCTCTATTATGCAGACTGTTAGGAACAAACGTGAGACTTTTCAAATGTAAGACATTTGGGTTACTTGCAGGAATTTTTTTTTATTAGTAATCATGAAAATTAAGCTGTAATAGTATTATTTGATAAGAAAATATGTGAGGATTTATGCCTGATGTAAATTTAAAGGAGTCACTTCAGAAGCCTGTAATAGTTGGATATTCTTATCAATTACTTAAATGTGCATTTGGTGAAACAGCTATACAAATAGGAAGGCGGGGTCAAGACAAAGCAGATGTTTCCATGGTCTTGTGTCCTCATGTTCTCTCAGTCTTTCTAAACAAAGTATTTTCATTGTTCTCTGTTTGGATAAAAGACATACGTCTGATTTTAACAATAAAGCATGCTAACTCACTTCCTACTTGGTTTCTGCTTTGCCAGCATATAACTCCTCCGTAATAATTTTAAAGCAACCACTCAGTGGACAAACCTAACGAAGTAACAAGTGATCTGCATGGTCTAATACAACTTGAATCTAATCTAGCAGTGAACAGCAGCTTATCCAAAAAACAGCACTTGCATGTATTTAATTTAAAATTGGTAAAAAGTAAACACTCTTTGTTCCATTTATCTTTGCTCCTCTCTTCAAATCCAGAAATCCTAAATCCTCTTTTTCCACAGTAAGATATTACCTTCATTTACTTACATACCTTCAAAGTTTACTTACATTTTCTGAGACACAAGGTCCTTTAGAGTTGAGAGAGACACAGGGTCCAATCGCTCCAGAAATCTTTACTTCCCTGGAAGTCTTCATATTTAGAAGAAAAATATATATTAACATGCCACACTAAGAAGAAGTCAGTCTTATTTTATCATTAGTTAATGAAAACCTTAATGCAAATCAGACTCTTGATACCTTTAGGAAAGTTTACACATATAATAATGCTTGATACATTTAGAGAAACTTTTAATGTGCTCACTTTCTACATTTAATTACATATGTTTGCTGTACCATTTAGTATATCTGAAACAATGGCATGAACATAAATTAGAACATGGAGAAAAGCTGCTGTTACTTATAAACCCGAGAGCCTAGAAAGTATACTAGATAATGTCTATTTTCTAGTAAAGTAATCAAAATATTCACAATATGAGATTAAAACTGAAGACTGATAAGATAAGCCTATACATGCCCCACACTGAATTTATACTATCTCCTAAACATATCTAGCTAAAATCAAAATCCAGTTATTTACATTCTTCCTACGTCATTTTGAAGTGATTTGTACATTCCTCTAGAACTGGGGCTCCCTTTTCGCATTTTCCAGGATCTTCCAACAAAATTCACAAGAATATGTACATGAAAAAAAAGGGTTCAATTATTTGTCCTGGTAGTAAAAACTTAAACAGAATTTTACAGAACAAGAAAGTAGCCCCACATTGTGGGGCAGGATTGCAATACCTTGCAAGAAACATCATGGAAGACCATACCTGAATCTACAGCACATTCAGCTCTAAGCTTCTCACAAGAGCGGAGGTGAAAATAGACATTGTTAAAGTACCAGAGTGGATTCTGATAAGGATGGAAAATGAAAGGAAAGCTGTCCTGGACTATGTAGAGAACCTGGACCTAAATCCAAGAAACACCCACTACTGATACCAAAATCTACACAAACGGCATTGTGAGTTTCTAACAGAGACACTGATTTTACTTCCATCTCCCTTTTAGCTGTCACCAAATGCAGCGTTAGAAGGAATTAACATTATACCTAACTCACATTTACAGAATCACAGAACTGTGAAAAGACTGCGAGGCAGTAACAGCTACGTCCAAGCCAACCCCAACATCTGTTCAGCACGTTCCTAAAAATCCCTTAAAGCACAGAGATTCCACAGTTCTTAGCCATCCTGTTCCAGTGTTTCACTAACACACTGCATTTTTTATTCTTACCTTTATTTCTAATGTGCCACCAAATCCCATTTTAAATTGTCCTTGCATATCTTTTGTGAATACTCTCTGAAAGGTTTGTTTGAATAAAGATGTATTGAAAGAGTCTCCCATTACCATGTAGCCTCTAGACAACAACAAAAGGAACAAACAAACAAAGCCCTCAAGTTAAAACAGATTACTTACTATGCAATAATTTAGCACATGGGATTTAATATAGTTTATTTCTATTAAAGGCTAAAACTAATGACAGTTCACGGTGAGGTACATTTTTGCCTTCTTAAAATGGACTATCATTAAATTAATATTTTGCTACAATGTTAGGGATGAATTTCGTAAGTGAGCTTCTTGCCCAATCAGCATCTTAAGGTCGTTACAATTATAATACATAACAAAATCTTTCACTGGGAAGATACTATACTGGACTTGAACACTACAAATGACTCACAACCTTGTCAAGCAAAGTCAGTTAACTACTTCTAGTTCACTATTCCAAACCTATTACCATGCCATTTTATTTTGAGTAGTTCACTCATTATTTCAGGCTTAAATCTGTGCTCCAGCAGCATGATTTGCTTTTATGCTCAGCAATATTCTGTGGATGTAATTGCAATGGTTGCCACTCATCATAAAATATCACATACTGCATTTAGGAAATAGTAATGGGAGATATTATTGTTATTAATCCAAAAATATTAATTCAAGCATATTAGTAAAATATGTTAATAGGTCAAACATTACACCCAAAAGAAGTTATAGGAGTTTTCAGGTGGATACTCGAAGATAGAAGACAAGAGACATGGGCAGAATCAGAAATCTCTCCCTGTATGCAGGATGTAACCAAATAGGAACACAGAACAGCTGTAAGAGAAACAGACAAACTACACATTAAGGCTAGTTTTGCTGGAAGAGCAGAAACAGGCTAAGGTGAGTCACAAGAGGAGAGAAAAAGAGCAAAATTACACTGCGGTATACAGAAAAACACAGCTTGAGTTTGATGCAGAAAAGGAATAGAAATCAAATGTGCAGCTAAAGTGATAAATTTAAAGATCCTAAGCAGGGGAATCTCCCATGCTAAGGCTACACAAACACACCTCTGAAAAGAAGCAACCCAGCAGTGACTAGCATGGCCAAACTGGCCTGAAACTCAATGCCATATGTTCATCACAACCTGCGGCTGCATCTCTCATTCTCCTTGGTATGCCTAGAGAGGTAGCATGTGCTCAGTGTCCTTTGTCACATGAAGGTACTGACAGGCACCTAAGGCAGCCCATTATCCACAGATATACCAGTTATTAAACTGATAAGCAAAGATGCTTCATTTAATTTTACCTGCAGTTGGTATTGAAACAGTTAACAATAACAAGCAAGAAAAATGAGCTTAGCAAAAGAATCCAGACTGAATACAGGAGTCTAACCTAAAAATCAAATGGTATGTAAAGCAGGTGGCTATATCAGCAAAGATGAAATATTATGAGTGTAGAAAAGACTTTCAGAAAGAGAAAGAAAAAGACAAGACAGTCGTGGAAAAAATATGGAGGAAGAATAGTCAGGATTTACAAAATGAATGAGGTACTTAACATGCAAGCAAGAGGCAAAAGTTATCCCAGGCTGTACATCTGCATAAGAGGAAGGGTGAGGATGTCATCCACAGTGACAGAAAATAGAGGAGTGGTTTCATGAGAAAGACTAGAACTTGCTATTATCCTGTTAAAATGAACTGATGTCAAGACAAGCTGGAGCGAATAAAAGACCACGTCTGAAACGTAGAACTGGACAGAGGGATCAAAAATCAGGAGCAACAGATGTACCTGATAATTAGCTAGGAGTGTAGGTGAACCTATGAACAACAGCATACAGAAGAAGGTCACAAACAAGACAGAAGAAATAACACAGAACCACTCTGAAGAGCAAGAAAAAGGATGACAGGCCCTTATCTTTACCGAGACCTGCAGCTTACATATACACACACTGAAAAACAGCAACAGTACATAGGATAAACTGCCTGTTTAAAATATATCCATGTTATTTAAGCCTCAAACACATCATATTAAAAAAAAAAAAAACAAAAAAACACGCAAACTCCCTCCTGATTAAATCCACAATTATGGTGACAAATTTGCCAGAGGCTGAGAATTTCCAAAATTCCAGTACAAATGCAATGATCACAGTAGGTTTGTGGGGGTTTTAGGGGTTTGTTTGTTTGTTTTTTTTTTTTTGAAGTAGCAGAATGTTTTTTGGTAAGTGCTTCCTGTTAAACAATTTTAAAAAATTAAAAAATCCCACAACACTCTGCACCTTCATATACTACTTAAAAATGAAAAGGCACATACCCAGTGTAGTTGGGACAACACTTCATCTCCAGAAGACCAGTCTGATCCAATGCACATGCATATATGTCAATAACGTGACCATTTGTTGCAGCCCGATTAGCCAGGGCTTCAAAATGCTAAATCCAAGATGAAAATACAGTTCATGGCAATTTATGACGTGAACTCTCCTCATCTTCATACTAAATCCTGAACCCCCCAAATTTTTCTAAGACAACATTATCAGACTTTTTTCACATCATATTCTAATACAAGTCAAAAGAGTATTTTTCCCTGAAGTTAACATTAAGAGTGGAATTTTCAACACCTGTGTTTTTTTCTGAGCAGCTGAGAACCTGACTCACACTAGACAGACCAGTGGTTGCTATTTGAACTAGAAAATTACTGCGATCTTTTCTTTTTAAACTTTGCATTAAGTACTACATTCAACACACAGAACTGAATTTACCTTTCTAATCTCAAGCGTCTATAATGACAGGCACCTGCGACTGAGCTAACCATTTACGTTCCTATTATAATCAGTTAAGATGAATTCAACAGGTTTTGGGTGCAGCTGACCTGCCCAAATGTACACTTAGGATGACAGGAACTATGACTAAACTCTACTGCCTAACCCTCCCTCAACTACAGAGAGTTTTGAGCAGATGTCTTAGAAGCAGCCAGCCTTAACTCTAGATATATCATTTAGTCACATGAATCTTCTCTGACTTAAACCAGGGAAACACTCCAAAGAACTTTAACGTAAAGCTAGACAAAGTCCTAACTCAATATACTGAAATTTCTGTAGAAATTCCTAAAGACATACCACTATTCAGAGGCAGATAAACAAAACCACACAATTCCCACCTCGTTATACATTTGCTACTACTAACAGTATTTTACAGTGCCAGGCAATGCAAATGTTTACATACTAGTAAGATGCCTAAAACATCACCCATGATCATCTCTTACCTTCGTACCCTTTTTAACATATTTAGCGTTGTCTTTTTCAATGTCATGCCATGATCTTATAGGTAACTTCAATTCATCCCCTACAACCATGCCAGGTCCTTGTGTAGCTGGTCCTCCAATGAACATCATTATACGTGCACCGGTATTAGGAAAAGTGCACTGCAGGAAACAAAAGACAAATAAAACCATCCAGTTTTGATACAAATTGAACAAAAGAAATAGCTATGCAGGTATTTATCACGTTGATAGGATTCTAACAATAACTGTACTTTTTCCCTCCCAAAACTTAAATCTGCCGTTAATTCAAAGTCTCAATTCTGCCTCATTAAAATGCGTAAACACCTACAATTACACTAAGCACGTAAGGGATAATATCCATCAGAATCATCGTACAAATCTAATATGCATCAGTTACTAAAGCTTTTAAATATTGATTGTGGCAGCTTTTCTGCAACAAAATGATCTGTCTACATATTAGCACAACTGTAGTTAAAGCTATTACCTCAAGGAGCCCTACAGCTATAGAAAGAGCCACTCCAGAAGACCGTAAGGGCCGTTTTCCTTGTGGAACAGGCCAAGGATCCCGTTGCAGTTCACCCAAAAGATCAGTAAGATTCATATCAATTTTCTGCACTGGTTGCAAAAATCTGTAAACAAATCCATGGAATTAGTTTAGATTCAAATTGTTAAATAAAAATGTTATCAATTGCTCACTAGAAATATATTAGACATGTATTAGCAATGTCTAATTCTAGATTCTAGGCTGGATTCAGAGCAATGTCTCTGTCTCACCAAGATAACGCAGTTTGGTATTACTACATACACAGCACACTCAGCTTCAGAAGTTCAGCAAAGAGTTTGTAAAACAAAAACTTGCTGACAGAGATACTGCCACTATCTAGAAAGAACCCTATCTAGACAGAAGAACACAGCAGATGATGACTTATGAATCTCAAAAAGAAACTCAAGTTTCACTACTTCAGTGAAAATCAAAGATCAGAAGAAACATTAACATATAAAGAATTTTTCATGCACTCTGCTACAGGGTAACTACAAACGCATCTATTTATTGGGAGGCAGAGACTGCAAAACTGTCTCTCTTTTTTATCATTTCATCAATTTCTTCTATGTCACAGTGGGATATGCAGGAGAATCAAACACCAATCCACAATTTCCAAATGAGAGGCAGGCGGGGAGAGGAGTGGAAGGGGAAGAAAAAGGGAAGGGAGAACTGGAAAACCACATAAGAAAGGGCACTAAAGCAGCTATTAACACTTCCCAGCATACCAGCCAACAGAAGCATCACTATTTACATGTCTATAGCATCCCTATGTAACATTCAGAACACTTCCAAACCATCATCCAGATGAGTTACTATCACTCATTAAGTTTTCCCAGTACAAACTGTAGGAAAGAAACAGGCTATAACCATCAGCCTCCTAGCAAATTTGTGCCTGATCAAAAGGTTCGACTGTCAGCTGATTTTTTTCATTATCATAAACCAGAAGTTTTCCAGTAGATTAGTGTAGTCAAGGTATATTTTTAAATGTTTTAAGCACATTACCTATTAGAAGGTGGTGGCTGCTGCACTTGAGGACCCCGACCAACTTGTGAAACAGCTACTTTCGTAAGCCCTAGCATTTCCTGTAGTCAAATACATAAGGTTTTATTACAAAATTTGTTTATAGACTATTTGAAGTTCTTCATCATCATCACCTTGATTTCTTTTTGTTTGCTTTTGTGTGTTACCTGCAGCTGTTTTGCAGATAGGTCCTTTGTTCCTCTGAAGACATAACTTTTGGAAATTCCTTCACAGCCAAGCTCATGAACTTGCACCATTCGGCCAAAGGTAATGAGACCCACTAACGCCGTTGGTGGCAGGAGACTCAGCGACATTTGCATGGACTCCTTCAGAGCTTGCAAGTCTTCATCTTCCATGCATGTGTCCACAACATAAAGAAATATCAAAGGCATCTGAGGACCACGCTTTAAGAAACACAAATATAACCACATAAAAAACAAATCTTGCAATATTTACAGGATCAAAAATGAATAAAGTACATTTTGCAAAAGTTTTAATTTAAATCATACCAAGAATGTCAATGTTCCATCTAACTTACCTCCCACTCAAGTAGTAATCAGTATCTGGGGCTAAAGGGGAACGAAAACCCTACCATAATGAACTCTGCACAAAAATTAAATGCTTACTACAGAAGAAAAAAAAACCCTTTCAGGATGCCATGATAGTTTTGAAGCATGTGCCAATTACATACATTTTTTAATATATAATGAGATTTTATTACTCCAAGTGAACATAATAGTCATAAAGCTATTCACAATTATAAAATATTCCAACCTGATGACATTCTGTGGTATTTCACCTCATGATTTTACTCTAGAGATCATCAGTTCTTTTTATTCTTTGTAAACTAATTTTGCTGTACTACGAGCACGTATTCCATTTACTTTGTGTTACACGAGTTGGCAAAAAGTAGAGATTCTGTTCAGTCTTCACTCTTCTTTTCATGGCTGAATACCTCATTGAAGTCTTATAAATCTTAATCTTCAAAAATGGAATTTAGGGATTACAAATTTGCAGTTGCAAAAGTTTGCAATTTTGGATTGTAGGTCAATTTTTTTTTCAGTCAAGTAACTTCTATCCTAAAAAAGTATGAATATTAACATTCAAACATCTGAACTGAGAATGTATTAGCTGTTTTCTCTAAACCAGCTAGCCCTAAAACTAATTCACAATCATTCAATTACAAACTAAATTGAAACAATTAATGAGAGATGAATCAACAGTCAGCCAAATCTGAACAGAAATTGAGCAAGCAGCAGCAGTAAGCAGAATCCTGGCACAAACACAAATTAAACTCCTGGTAAAGAAACCAACCTAATAGAAATACTGCCTTTAGGACAGATCTCTCTTTTTTCTCCCCCTCACCCCCCCAGTCTTATTAGCGATCCTTGCATTCTTATAAAAAGTTATGTCTTCCATTTCCAATTGATGACATAATATTCAATCTACTAACAAGCACATACAGGCTCATAGTCATTAAAAAGCAGTGAAGAAATAAAATTGAAATTAATTATTTTTGTATATTGCAATGTTACAGATGTTAAAGATATTAATTAATGATTTTACCTGTACTACATATTCAATGCTGGAGAACTGAGGCAAAAGTTCAGCTGGCTGATTCATTTCAGATATGCCAGCATAGGTAGGAGGAAACTGCAAATAAAAACACAGGAATTGAGTATAAACAAAAGATTACAACTTCTACAAAAACATACCTATAGACTACTTTCCTCTGCAACAGATGTTCACTATTGCTGTCATGAAAAAAAAAAATCTCAATGCAACCTCTGAAGATATAACTTCACACACTCTTGCTGTCAATTTCAGTTCACAACTACAATTTGAAAAATTAGAATTTTCACTTATACCTTATAAAAAAAGATTTTCTATATCCTGAATATTTCATTTTCTTACCTGATTTCTCTGATAACAAAAGTTGCAAGCCCAGAGTTTTGCTCGATAATCCACTTGGCTATAAAAATACAATAAGAGAAGTTTATATAGCATGAACAATTAATTTTCCTCCACTGACCCTAGAATACATTTCTTTTCATTTTTCAAAAACACACTGACTTTGAAAAAGCTTCCTCCTAATATACTTTCTCCTAAATATTACAAATTCAAAATAAGCGTAGTCTTACACAGATATATCAGCCAAATTATTGTCTTTAGAGAGGAAGAATAATATTCAAGGAAAAGAAGCAAATAAGAAATTTAAGAATACAGACTCAGCACCTTTACTAGAGACTTTCTGCATGGTTTTAGACAAATCATTTTAACTCTCCCTGCCTTTGAGTTTTGCTCCTTTCTCAGCCTACATCTACTATCTGTCAGAGTCTGGGACTACCCTGAATACACATTGCACCCTAAAAAAACAGGTTCCAACTTAACAGCCCTCTCTCTAGTGAAAATAGCTTTTTTTTCAATTGATGAGCCTACCCCCTTTTATCTACATTTTTATTAGTATTCAGATAGTTAAAATAAAAAATGCAACTTGTATCTTCATGCCATACAGACATCTTACAAAGTCCTACTCACATCTTAAGGGGAAGTAAACTTTACATGTTTTCAAAGTACACTTCTTTCCATCACACCTTCTCCTGTCTACAAGGGCAAAAGTCTTTTTAAAATACCATTAAATCTTTCGACAAATCCCAGCATGTTGTAAACACAACACAGCTCTATTGAGATCAAATGATCTGTACCAATTTCAGGGGCTGCAGATTATCTAGCCCAATACACTGTCACACAGGCTTCAAAAGGTCGCCCCAAATCGAGTCTCTAATCACACCGTGTACAAAAAAAAAAAAAAAAAAAAAAAAAAAAAAAAATCCAGTCATGACTTGCATACATGAGACAGGGAAAATGTACACAGTTCACTGTAATGTCAGGGATCTGACTGACCCTTTAGAGCTTTGTGTTTCCATTATTTTTCTTCCAGCCCTCAATAAAAGATAGCTGAAAAAGTTAGCTTCCTTTAAGTCTGACTTCCAGTATTATCAGCCACCGTATCTGTTTAATACTGAAACACAATTTTACATCTGCTTTGAAAAAGTCTTTTCTCCCAAGTCGTTCACAAAATTGAGTTAGATAGTTCTACAGGATCTTTTACAACATGTCTAATCTCTCACTATCATTCAGTACCTTTCCCATGCCTATCAAACTCCACCTTAGAAATTGTTCTGTTTCTTTTCCATATTTCTGTGATTGGAATGACGTATGAAACACTTCCTCTGCTTCCAATCCAAACTTATCCATGACTAGTCTACAATCATTTGTGCTTGTGCCAGTATCACCCTTTAGCTTAAACAGCTTTTCACCCTCTCATGCCTACTTCTGATGTATTTATCTATCTATCCCATCTTTCAGCTTCTGTTTTGGTAAATTAAACGAGCTCGCCTGCTTTGGTCTGCAAATGCAGTAAGGTCAGTAATAAACACAGTTTATTTTACTTCGAAATTAAAATATATTGGGGCCTAATAGTTAAAAAGATATAGCATAGTAACTTTTTACCCAGGTAATTTTTTAGAGGCGAAATGCCCCTAGAACACACCTCTACACATCTCAAGATGTGTAGTTCCAGAAAAATAAGATACTTACTCATTAATTAAATGAAGTACATTGAAAAGACTAGTTAAACGAAAGCCATGTCTTAAGTATGTCACATATGCAAATCTACGGGCAGAAAATTCTAAGATGTAGAAGTTTGAGCTGTATATTCATGTGAGGAGTACCTGAACTTCCACATACCGATCATTTGCATAGTTTAACTGGCACTATTCTAAAGTTTGTAAGGAAAAATATTGGCAGAACATATGTATTAGGCTTACCATAAGGGATTCAGAACAGCTCGACACGTGGTCCTGCTACACAAAACTGGCTCATACTGAATAGGAGGCAAGTCTGGCCGTTCTTTCAGTGGTGTGAAGAGGGCAGCCACTGGGACTACCATTCTCGTGGCTTCAAGACGACTTGAAGGCCAAACATTCCAGCTGAATCTAACTCCATCTCTGTCCTCATTCTGCTGGATAAATTCCAGGAAGGTTGTCATGGTCAACTTCTCTGTTTATCACTATAATAAAGAGGTAACCATTAGCAGAATGTTGAAATGCAAACATTTTTAACCACTAAATATTCAATGTACTTAATGACAGTCACACATTCAAATACTATCACTGTGTTACAATCAAGAAACACTGAGTAGTGCTTCTAAAATCCTAGAAGCAACAAAACAAATTTAAGACTCCTAAGATGCAGCAACCTCTTCAAATAACAAATATTTGACATAGTGCAAGTTAAATACATATTGTTAATATAGTCCATCTTCTGATGACTTCTTGACTCAAAAAATAAACTCAGGTGAGAAATGTTGTAACTAAAGCCAATAATTCTAGGGTAAGTCAGAGCAGAAAACATGCAGCACACTAACACACTATAAAAAGATTTGCTTATACAAAAAAAAAAAATGAACTCTGCTTTAAGGCCTTTCACTAATGCATTTAATTATTCATTCTGCTCATTATTCAAGAACCATTCATTCCTGCAATCTGTTTAATCCTCTGATTTCTTTTAGGAATCAAATAGCAAAAGTATTTCTAAGTGTAATTGTTTTACATCTTCTGCTGTGTCAAATTTTGTAAGAATTTTGTAACCATAATTAACCATTTTCAGTAACTCATCATGTGGCCTACATGTAAATATAAAGGAATAACAACACTATATTCCACAAGAGTACACTCCTATAACAATGCTAGGAAAACAACTTTTTAAGAAGTACATGTGACATATTCCACTACATTATATATCAAGATGCACCTTTCAACAACTGTTGGAACTCAAATTTAGCATTTTGGGCACCGACCTAAGGCTTTCAAAATTTTCAGCTACAGTTACTCAGAAGCTGGAGCACTGAGGAATTACAGACACATCTGAAAAGCTCAACAGGAGCCTGTTAACATCTGGGAAAGCCAGCAAGAAGCACCCCCCCCCGCCATTACACACCCCCCCAAAAAACTCCAACACTCAGCTATATCCCCACTGTCCCTGAATAACTCCTGTATGCTTCCCACTACATTTTGTAATACATTAGTTATACAAGTTTTTCCAGCAACTAGGATATCTAAACTCCCACTGCCTAATAATTAAGAATTTACTGTAAAAGTCTACATGAACCACATAAGAGGTAGCCAAGAAAAATACCCCATTACAGGTTTAGCCATGGAGAAATGCCCCTGAATCGGAATTTAAATCTAGAATTCTCACAAACACACTGATAACCCTCTTAGCCCAGCAATTACACATGCTACGGAAGACTGGAAAATTCTTCACTTCTAAAGACCTAGCTCTCTTTACTAAAATTATAATGGCATTGCACCTTTAGTTTATATGACAGTTAAAAACTTTTCAAGTTTTTTTAAATTATAGTTCAACTTTATAGTTTGATTCTAATGCTGACTTTTAACAAAACAGATTAACAACATCCATAAAGCAAAGAGAAGCCCTGCCTTTCACAGTATCACTAGGAAATAATCAACTGTCAGCATGTGATGAAAGCTACAAAAAGCAGCCTCAAAATTATTCTTATAGAACATGATCTGACAGGCGGGGCGGGCTCTCGTCACGGACACAGAGGGCATCTGCCGCATGTTTAATAGCCAGCCCAGCTTTAAACCGTGACAATAGAGTACCCTTCTCTCACAGCTTTCCACGGGTGCTATCACCATCACTTATCTCCACATTGTAATAGAAATGCTATGATAATAGTCTGCCAACATTTTAATGGACATGTCATCTTACTGATACTACGAGCAGATCTACGTGTCACGGCAATTGCAACACAGGGAGCCATACGGGACTTTGTGCAGAAGAGCACTTCAACCATTGCTTTTGCTGAAATCGCTGCAAGGCCATCAGGCTGAACGAGGCCATCGGGCAGAGGACAAAAATGACCAAAAAGCAAAGGGAGAGAATATCTGAACTCAGCATTCGTACAGAGGGATCAGAGACGAGAATTGAGCTAAGAGAGGATAGAACAGCCTGGTATCTGAAAAGGAGCTAGTATTTAAGAAATTTCTCTACAAATACATCAAAATCCATCAATATTTTGTGCAAAAGATAAAGGAACATCATCCCTGAAAAATGGGGTATTGATACCACAATCTGAATGAGGAAACAATCTCAAATACAACCACAGGCTGAATAATTTTAAAATGAGAGATTAGTCAATTATCTCCTGAGAAGACAGAGAAAATTGCAACTTAAAAGCCATTTCAGCCATTCCATAGGCATCTGCAATGAAATCCACCAACTCCATCTCCATACACTGCAACATGAAGTCCCACTTTCTGCACTGAACTTCAAAGTCTTTTCTCCACATTTTACTCTAGCTACATTTAAAATGGTTTTATGCAGACATTGTTTTTACTGCTCAGTTACTGCTCCACAGAGGACAATATACAAACCCCAGTGTGCAGTGACTAATAAAGTGCACATATATACACAAAAGATTTGTTGGATTTATTGACTTAAATACCGTTACTGTCTAGTAAGGTATGCATTTCCTATTCAAAAGCCAGAACCTGCTAATCAAATTTTCCTCCATCTTTCCTTCCATCCTTTTCTTCCTTTCCAACAGTCAATAATGCTTACATGTTTCATCACATATCAAATGTGAAACTCATGGTCTGGCAAGTTACATTCAGTTTTGATAGCATTGTTATAGCTATCCAGGCACGTTTCCTTGGATAGGTGTGGAGATATATCACAATAGACCAGAACAGCAAACCCTCCCAACCTACAGGCTACATATCAAACTTCATACATCTGGATGCCACAAAATACACATTGCCCACCTCAGAAAACCACAGAGAAGTGATCTGCAGAACAGCTGAATAGCAACACCACCCATGTTGAGGTGTTACTGCTTTAGCTTTGCTGCAGGACAGGACACCCAGAGACCAGCAGTCCTTCCTGGCTTGCTCCTTCCCTTCTGCTGCTGAGGTTGAATGTACCTCACATCCCTGCACCATGGCAATCTTGCTCTGTGTCACACAAAGAAGCCACACCTGAATTGCATAAAGTGTCACAGACTGACTACACCCAACTATGAAGTCTTGATTCTCAGGTAAATAATAGTATTTATGTAATTACTCTGACTAGATGCAAGAATACAGTTAGGACTTTCTAACCATCACACATATCAAATGTTTCATATACGATTCTTTCAGCTATCCTATAACTGAATGAATAGTTCTGAAATACATTACTTTGAAACGACATTATTTTTAAATGCTTTTGGAAGCTACTGCAAACAGTAATGATAGTTCCTTCAAAACAGATTATTCTAAAAGCTTCTCCTTCATCTCAGCACCTTTAAACATTTACACACTATATGTAAATGTGTCCCGATACGGAAGATCAGCAAAGTAATATCCTCTAATCCTTCAAAGCACATAAAAACAAAATCAAAACATTTCACTCTACAGCATTTTAAGAGTTCCAGCATAAAGAGGTCAGAGTCCCTCATATGACCACGTATTTAAATACCACTACAACAGTACAGTTCACCACGCACTTTTCTTACAACAAACCTATTCTTTCAGTTTATTACGTGCTAACAATCTGGTAAAATAAAAGACATTATTAATAAGCTTTTAATTATTTTTTATGACAAAATCAGCATTTCAGATACAAATCTATTTCAGTTCCAAGGAACTCAAATATATGAGAATGACTTAGTACTTAGCTAAAGCAACTGCAAGTTGTCAAACTGATAACATAAGAAATTCATTTCCACTACTCAAACACGGCCATCCTCCAAACCTGCTTTCCCAGTTTTGTTCACTATTTTTTTTTAAACAGAAATAACCCACCTAAATCAAAAAAACACATATTCAAATGCAGCAGGGCCTGCCTAAACACAATTTCTGTGTAGCTTTACCTATACAGCAAGGCGCCCCTGGCAGAGCCCCTGGCAGTGGCACAACGACGCGAACACAGAGGAGCTCCAGGAAAGCAGAGCTGCAGCCACCGCCGGAGCGAGCCGGCCTTTACCCGCGGCGCAGCGGCGGCTGTGCAAAGGCCGTGCCGTGCCCCGCCGGCCGCACCTACGTGCCGGCAGCCCAAGCTGAGGACGGGGCTCTCGGCGGCGCACACACCCCTGTCCGGGGCCCGGGAGGCCGCGCGCAGCGCTGACCAGCCGCCGGCGGCATCCCAGGCCCCTCAGGGCCGCCCGGGGGCCCCGAGACCACCTTCAGGCCGCCCGGGGATCCCCCCCACCGCCACGGAGGGCGGCGTGAGCGCCCGAAGCCTCCTGAGGGGAGGCGGGGAGCTCCCTACTACGCTCCCTCCTGGCTCAGCAGCCGGGCGGGGGCCGCACGGCCCGAGGGCTGGGGTGCCCCCCGTACCCACGCAGCACTGGGAGGGTGCTGCCACTACGGCACCGGCCAAGGGCTCTCCTCCCCGTGGCACCCCCCCAAGTCCTCCAGCCGGTCGTCTCCGGCTCCCCGCGCCCTACCGCTGCCCCCGTTAGCCCCTGTCCCGCCGCTCACCCTGGTCCCGGCCACCGCCGCCGCCTCCCTCGCTCTCCCCCGCCGCCTCCCTCGCTCTCCCCCGCCCGCACGCAGCCGCCCCGGCGCTGCCGACGCAGCCAACATGGCTGGCGGGAGACTCCGCGCCACGTCAAGGGGCAGAGAGCGGCGGGCCGGGGAGGGGGCGGGCTGAGCTCCGCGGCTCCCCCGCCGCCCCCCACGCCGCGCAGCGGGCGCCCTCGCCGGGCCCGCCTGTGCCCCGCGGCCCTCCCCGGCGAGCGGAGCGGAGGGGCCCGGCGTCAGCCATCGCACACCGCTGACCTTCGCTTCACCGCCCTGACGGCTCCTGCCCGTGCGTGTGTGCGCTTTCTTCCCTGTTCGACTTTCAGATTTCTTCTAAAGATCGTTTGCCTCAATCTCGCTCTTAAAACCGCTGGCGAAAGGAGGCATCCCCATCACCGCGGGCACTTCTGCCTTCTGTACCCTTCGGCTGCGCTCGGCTCCCCCGGGCTGCGCCTCTGCCCGCACTTAACCGGAGCCGTTCTCACCCCCCGCCGCTGCTCTGTCCTCTGCTTGCGAGGGGCTGTTTGAACGAAATCCTCGGGACGGAGCCAGCCGGGCTTCTGGGAGCCCTTGAATTCACCCTGCTTGTTGCCTGCCTTTCACCATGTGTATTTATGGCAACTTTTTAATCTGGAGGATTGTTTACATGTTTCTTTGGATTACCTAGGAAAAAATATATTGAAATTATATTCCTGGTGGTTTTTAGCCTGAGACAATACTTTATCTCATATTTATAAATATGTAGACATATAACATGTTTATTTACTATCCACACAATAACTTTCACATAGCCATAACTGTACAGTTTTGTTCAGGTTTTTTTTTGTTAGTGTGGTTATCTTTTTTTCCCCCCAAACCCAAGTTATAGTGACACTTAGGTTTCAGAGCACTTCAGAATCGTTTTAAAGAAGCCTGCCACAAAAGGCTAGAATACTAACTTCAGTCTTTCCTGAGATATCTCAGTGCAACCAATCCGGACATGGGGGAGGACTGGAAAACATTCTGCTGACTACCGTGTCCTCCTTCGCAGCAACTGTGAAAACATGCTATGATCACCAACCAATAAATGACTAAAACATCCTTATCCTCTTTCCTTATATGTCAAATGTAATTATGATGATAGAATTTCTATGCCATTACCATCTCCAGTATTGTTTGCCAGTCCTCTTCAGTCTAAAAACATGAGCAGGTAAACAACAGCAGAACTTAAAGGGAGGGATTTTAAATTTCCACGTCCACAAATTTCCACGTCTCACTGCCAGTTGTGGGAGTATTAAGCTGGAGCTTGCCAAGGACACGTAACCTCCTCAGTTTGTAAAAAAAAAAGACAAAACCAAAAATCCACAACAGGGCGAACTTCAAACAGATGCACAGAAAGCAATTCAGTGTTCTAATTTCAAAAGTACTCAAATGCTCTGTGAAATATTTTCAGAAAGTTACACTGAAAAGAGGCAAGTCCCAAAGTCAGAAATGCAGGATGAACTTTACAGACAACAAGAGAAAAAGAGGCAACCGACACTTACAGACACTTAAAAGGGAAGGAGGAAGAACAGGAAAGTATGCTATTCTGAAAGTTCACTACAAATAAAAGGTATACAGTATTTTTAATCAGTCATTAGCACAATTAGATTTCATTACATAATGACTCAATACAACACTCTAAACTTCAAGAAATGTCTTGCAGCTGTTAGGATAGTGCAAACCCCAGAGAAAAGCAAGAAGCAAAAAAATAGAACACAAAATAGGATCCTAACATGGTGTATACACACTATAAGAAAATAATTTATTATCCCCCAGTATCAGAATGTACAGTGAAAGCATTTCATTTTTCTTAATGTAGAATTTTTAGTTTACGTGTTAGATTTTTTTTTTTAGTTAGCACTGCATATCCACTGATGGCAACTCACCCTTTCTTTGGAAAAATACTCTTCCATAATGCCTACGCAGTTCAGGAGAAAGAACACTCATTTCCAGTTTCTTTTTCCTCTTCCTCCACTGTGTCATATTTGCTAGCCACTGCATCAACATCGTTGGTAAAACTTGTTAGGAACAATTTTATTATCTGTGGAAGACTATCTATCTGTAATAATTAAAAATACATTACTTCATTTAAAAAGGATCAATGGAAATGTCCAGAAAAAGTAATCTAAAGATAGAAAGTATATATAAAGCCTGTTATATCTGTGGATTTCCTTTCTGTTCATAGTTCTTGACTTCACAACAAATAGAAAAAACAAGTTCTGAATATAACCAGAGTATTAGAACTTTTTACAGCTGGACTCATCAAAGTTTTTGTCTTGACCATTGGTCAGCCTTTCCAGAGATAGCACTGTAGTTCTAGCTAAGCACATTTTATTTCTAGTGGTGACTGCAATTGTTGCATACTCAACTAGGACATTAGATCTGGGTTTCAGAATTAAAACTCCCTGTTACACGTAGGTGGTTTTGGAAATACCTTAAAACAAACAAAAGCCAGTGGAGAGGAGGAGTTAGGGTAGATGTTTGTTCAGAACTGCTAAAATACAGCCTTGCAGGAAAAAAAAGCATTGCTTTTTTTGAACTTACGTCATAAGTATTTAGAGCTACTCTGATCTACTAGACAGACTGGGTAGCGCTAAACTGACTTTGCATGCAGCAGAACTAATAGGAAAAATAATTTACAGATTGACATTTTGCTTAACAGGAATTTCATAATGTAAATTCTTACAGCATTATCCTTCCACTTTTTATCTTAACTGAGAAGCATCCCCTCTTTGTGCTAATGCTACCTTGCTTTTGATTTGGCATGTGGGGTGTGGATACTCCCACATAATACTATTTAGATAAACTCATACAGCAACCAAATAAAAAACTCAGGCATTGACCCTTCCAGAATGAGAACTGTTTAAATTTATAGCAATTAACTTTTATGTAACATGTTTCAACTGGAGATCTCAAAGCCATTTCAAGGAAAGGACAAGTAGTATTATTACTGGATGTCCACAGGTAGAACAGAAAAAAATAATGGATGAGTTTTAAAGAACCACTTGCAAAAAACTATGGTATGTTTGAATAATGGCACAGGGCCTAATAAAAATGGTTATTAAAGGTTTACACCAATTCACCAGAAATGGGTCTAGTTTGGTAGGCTGTAAATTGGCACAACCACTTTCTGCACTGCTCTTCGGCCAAATTTCCTTTTATTCCCCTCCCTGGGTTTTCAGGACAGCCACAACCTCCAAAGCAGGCCGCCCCTCAGGGCCCCACACAGTATCACTGCACGTCAGAGCGCGACACCAACGCACCCTTATCCGGGCGCAAGGACCGAGACGCGACGGGAGCCCCTGAGGCGTTTACAACGGCACCGCGCCCAGGAGGCGCTCCGTGAGGCGCTAATCCCGAGTGCCCCGGGACGCGCCCGCCGGTGCTGGGCAGGCTGCGAGCACCGCGGGGAGGCCCCAGCGTCGCCGTAAGGGCCCACACGTCCCCGCCCCGCCCCGCCGCTCTCGCGAGATCAGCCCGCGCCTCGCGCAGCCTCCCAGCGCGCCTGCGTGGTGTCGGACCGGCCCCCGCGGCGCCCCCCCGCCTCCGGAGAGGCGGGGCGACCATGGAGTCGGGCGTGGAGGAGCTGATGCCGCGGCTACTGCCCGTGGATGATTGTGACTTGGCCGAGGACTTCGACCCCACGGTGCCTCCCAGGACGCCCCAGGAGTACCTGAAGCGCGTCCAGTAAGTGGCGGGTGGAGGGCCGAGCTCCCGCGGGCCGGGGCGGCTGGCCGGGCCCGCCGCCGTCACACCCTCCCGCCAGAGCGGCGCGGCCACCGGTGCTGCCCGGGCCGAGCTTCGCGTGTGTCGTGTCGAAAGCTACCGCTAACCTCTAGCCGCAGCCAGAAGACCTGTTTCCCCAGTGCTCCCGGTGCGGTGGGATCCCGTGCGGCATCGGGTCTAAACCCATCCGCTTTCTGCGAGGCTGCTACTTCCCCAGGGCCGCTGCCGCGCCTGCCTCGGCGGGCTCGCTGCTCCCCAGCAATCCGCGGTGGTGAGGGCTGGCCCTGCCGTTTCCCGCAGAAAGATGGGAGGTGCGGTGCTTGGCCCTCCGTGCCAGCAGCAGCAGGTGCCTCCCCAGGCCTCGCTGCGGGAAGCGTTGCCGCACTTCAGCCGAGTTAGGATGTAAGCAAGCTTCGAGGAGGCCAGAGCAGTCACGTAGAGCCTGAGAGTACTCGGTCTGTGACTTCTGTAAGAATTGCCGGTATAGCCAGTGTTTTACATTCCTGAAGATTTCTGCAGGTGCAGTGTTTCAGAGACATCCAGCATACAACCAGCTGTTACAAAAAGGAAAAAATGTAGCCACTTGATTTTGTTTTGTAGGATTGAAGCAGCCCGATGCCCAGATGTGGTCGTGGCACAAATAGACCCCAAAAAATTGAGAAAGAAGCAGACAGTAAACATTTCAGTAAGTTTGACAGCTTTTATATGTTTTGTTTTGAGAGAAAAAAAATTAAGGGGAAAGTTGTTAATAGAATGTTTGTACTAATTCTGGGGAGTGGTTGGCATAACTAAATAGCACTGCTGGATTTTAAAAGCATCTACAGAATTAACTGTCTCAGTCTGAAGAAACACCTGTTCAGCTGCTGGCTAACAGCAGTCTAAGTGATTTAAATTGGTAATATCCATACTATTTGATACACAGCAGACTATTTTACTGCCTGATGTAATCAAATGTTGCATTAAATTTTACAAATATTTAATCGTAAAACCTGCATAAACTTTAGAGGAAAGATACTCCATACTTATATTTACATTTAAACATGTATCTAGGGTAAGGGTAGTAAGTGCAGCTAAGCTTCACTGAAGTTAAGATGAAACTCTAGCACCACTTCTTTCCTTTTTGGTGGAATGTTTTACTGGAATTTTTCCTTACTGCCCAAGCAGATTTTTCTGTTGTCACATTGCCTTGCCAGCTTGGTTTTTAATCTGCTTTCAAATAGTTCAAGAGAGCAAGTTTGCCCTTCTCTAGTGAGAACTGTGTAATCTGAAATTTTACAATGAGATTGTTAAAGAAAAGTTTCTAGTACTGACATATGGGCCATGTAACTTCTATGACCATTGTTTTCATTTGTCTCATCTCTTTGTAGTGGCATTCTTAAACATTTCTAGAAAGATTTTTTTTTTTTAAACTATCACTTTCATGCTGATCTTCAAAGAGGTTATATCTACTTAACGGTCAGAGTTAATTTTCTAGAAGATACTTTTGTGGTCTTCTGTCTTTCTCAACTTATCATCTTGGCAAGTAGAGCACCTAAGATTCATAGAATCTGCCCAAGATAAGGAAACAGCACCCGGCTTCTTATAAACAGGGAAATTAAGGCAAAACAATTGCTAAAAAGAAGACCTTAAATAATGCTTTTACGTTGTGTTTTGGATACTTAGTTTTCCTTCTTATTTGCATACGGGAAGAGTCAAACAGGAGAAATTTTGTCTTGTTAAGTCAGTCTTGGATGTGGTCATGAAATTACCTTTCTTAAATGAAGATTTAAAGGATACTGCGTACCTGATAGCAGACATTTATTGATTCTCTTGCTCTTAAGGATTCTTCTTAATTATTGCTAGTGTTTTCTTAGATTTCTGGATGTCAGCCTGCTCCTGAAGGATACTCTCCAACGCTGAAGTGGCAGCAGCAGCAAGTAGCCAATTTTTCAGCTGTTCGTCAGGTACAAAATAGTGTGTGTGAGGGGACTTGTCCTGTCTAGATAGAATGCATCTGTGCTTTACGGGGGATAACCTTATATGTATTATCACAGAATCACAGAATGTTAGGAACTGGAAGGGATCTCGAAAGATCATCTAGTCCAATCCCCCTGACGGAGCAGGATTACCTGGATCATATCACAGAGGAACGCATCCAAGCGGGTTTTGAAAGTCTCCAGAGAAGGAGACTCCACAACCTCTCTGGGCAGCCTGTTCCAGTGTTCGGTCACCCTCACCATAAAGAAGTTTTTCCTCATATTTATGTGGAACCTCCTGTGTTCCAGCTTGCACCCATTGCCCCTTGTCCTGTCAAGGGGTGTCACTGAGAAGAGCCTGGCTCCATCCTCATGACACTTGCCCTTTACATATTTAGAAACATTAATGAGGTCACCCCTCAGTCTCCTCTTCTCCAAGCTAAAGAGACCCAGCTCCCTCAGCCTCTCCTCATAAGGGAGATGTTCCACTCCCTAATCATCTTCATGGCTCTGCGCTAGACTCTCTCTAGCAGTTCCCTGTCCTTCTTGAACTGAGGGGCCCAGAACTGGACACAATATTCCAGATGTGGCCTCACCAGGGCAGAGTAGAGGGGGAGGAGAACCTCTCTTGACCTGCTAACCAAACCCCTTCTAATACACCCCAGGATGCCATTGGCCTTCTTGGTCACAAGGGCACACTGCTGGCTCATGGTCATCCTGCTGTCCACTAGGACCCCCAGGTCCCTTTCCCCTACGCTGCTCTCCAACAGGTCTGTCCCCAACTTGTACTCATACATGGGGTTGTTCTTGCCCAGATGCAGGACTCTACACTTGCCCTTGTTATATTTCATTAAATTTCTCCCCGCCCAACTCTCCAGCCTGTCTAGGTCTCTCTGAATGGCTGCGCAGCCTTCTGGTGTGTCAGCCACTTCTCCCTGTTTGGTGTCATCAGCGAACTTGCTGACAGTGCACTCTATTCCCTCATCCAAGTCATTAATGAATATATTGAATAGTACTGGTCCCAGTACCGACCCTTGAGGGACTCTGCTAGACACAGGCCTCCAAATTATGGAAATGTTATGACTTTATGGTAGGACAGATGTTTGTAGGCAAATGTTTTAAGTTCTTGAAAAAGAATTGAGTATATACTGTGGGGCTTTTAAACCTCTGATAAAACTCTTGAGAGAGTCATCTTTAAAAAAAAAACCTTCTTCTTCAAAAATATCTGTCTGTATTTAGATTAAATGATATGGAGTACCTGAGGGAGGACAAAAATCTCTATGATGTTATGCAGTTATATTAAAACCTAGTGCTAGCATGAATGTTCTGCAGAACTCAACATTAACTGAAAAAAAAGTGGATTCTCTCCCACCAGAAGATTCACATACATAGAACATGCTGCCTATTTAGGATGCTGTTGATAGGGGTGGCACCCATTATGAGGGGAAATAGTGATTTGGTAAAATGTATTTGTAAGGTTGTAGTGTTAGCCCAGACTTAAATCTTTCCTACCACATTTGCACCCTGGTCTTAAATAACAGAACAAAAACAGAGAACTGAGCAGTCTCTCTCTCTATCCACAGTTCGAACAGGGTGAAATGCACAACATAATAAACATGTAGGTAGAGATCATTTATGACTCCAGTACTGCAGAAGGCATGTTTACAATGCACTGATACTGCATTGTAGGAGTACCTCAAGTAACTGAAGTATAATGAACTGCACTGAAGCTGCTGTAGTACTGAACTTTCCATTTACCCTGTTTTTTCAGGGAAGTAAATCAGTGAAGGTGGAGATCTGTACTACTACATCTACATTGTAACCATTAACTGAGCTAGCCCCTATTTCTACAAGGCATCACACTACATACTGTATATTAGGCGTAATCTAAGGTTTTAGTAGAACTAAGGAAACTGACACCTAAAGGCATTAATTCACTGTACAGATATTTCTTTTATACACAAATCAGTTGTCCTCTCATCTGTGCCAGAATTAACAGTGAAGTATGCAAATATCCTAAAAAATATTTAAGAGAAAAAAGAGCATCAGAAGGCATTTGTTCAAACACTATGCATCAGCTACTGTTACTTAAGAGCAGTTTTAGTGGTCATTTTTACTACTACAATAACAACTGCATTGGGGGAAAAATTTCTTCTGTTACAAAAATTTACACCTCTGTACAGGAAACTGTCCAGCAGGCCAATTTGTCCCTGTCAGGTAGAAGAAATATACTAGGTAAGCACACTTGCCTTCTTTCTAACAGTTCTGTAGACATCTGATACAGATACAGACCACCGTTGGAAGCAGGGTGTTGGCTTTATGTGTGCTTTTGGACTAAATGAAATTTTTTTTTCTCAAGCTTGTTATACCAAGAAAAGTCTAGAAGAATATTAAAGCTTATTACCTCAACTTTATGTAGCAGACTTTAAAATTCCTTCAGCTTTAACTTTACTTCCAAAAACCCAGCATAAGCAACTTAGTTACATTTATACTAAGAGGCATGGGAAATATTTAGCCAGTTATGCCTCTACTGATTATAGAACATCATAAAATATACTTTTTACACATTTTAAGAATAATGAAGAGCAGTTATGGCTAGGATAAAATAACTGCAAAGTTAAACTGTGATATGACTTTGTTTTAATTACTCAGAGCCTGAACAAGCACAGAAATCACTGGCGGTCACAACATTTGGACAGCAATGTTACTCTGGTGAGTAGAGTTCATAACAGAGCTATGGCTTTTTTCCAGTCATCAAATCCATGGTTAATTTTGCTTTACAGTTTAACGCAACAACTTGTGAATATTATCAAGTCTTTTCTTCAGTGTCTTCAAGACAGCAATATTTCACAGTTTTCATTTATTTTTATTTACTTCAGCCAAAATCAGAGGATGAAGAAGGCTGGAAGAAGTTCTGCCTGGGTGAAAAAGTGTTCTCAGAAATAGATGCACTATCTGATAATGAAAGTCTAGGAATTGATTACATAAAGGTGAGTATAGGACTTCTATCTGATTCTCAGCTGCTATTTTCAAGAATAACTGCCAGAAACAACCCTACTGTTTATTACCACTTTGGGCTAAATAGAAAGTAGGCTCTCTGGTGAGCCCAGAAAGCCCCATTTTTGTTCCCTTTTAAGTGGAAACTGAGCAAAGCAGAGAACAAGTCTATCCCTTCTGTCAAAAAGTTGAAGAATGCTTTCATCTGTTATCAGCTAAAGTGCACTACTTTGTTGCTCACTGAACTGAAGGGAAAGCTTTCTGCATAGTCTGCTTCAGTGTTTTGTGGAATGGTGATGCGGTTCTTCTCCTCATACATGCCGCCCTACAAACATGGCCTTCACTGCACCATTTTGAAAAAACAAAACTTTAACAAATAACAGGAAAAGCGAGGTTCTTTGATACCAAGTTTGACTGGACCTTATCTTTAACTTGCTTGAAGATTTTTTTAGTAGATTTCAAAACTCAGAACAGACTTTCAAATCACTACAAATGTCTGAGCATCAAGTTAAAATGTTAGTATGTTCTAAATTAGAAAAAAATGTATATGATAATGTCTGCATTTTCCAACTTGATTTTTTTCAGGTCGGCTTTCCCCCTTTGCTAAGTATTGTAAGCAGAATGAATCAGGTAAGCCTACCTCTTAGAATAGTGACATTGCATAAGTCATTATTTCTCATATTCTATCTGTTGTCTTATCTATTTTTCTGTGCTAGGGTAGGCAATTGTTTATTACAGCTGCTATTCATTGTACTCTTACAAGGAAAACACATAATCATTATCTCGCCTTCAGCTACAAACAACTTTACTAGTGAACATTTATCATGACTAGTTTTAAGAATGTTTTGTCCTTGTAATTTCTCTACAGAACATTTAATGTTTGAATTTTTGCTGAATGCCCCATTAGGTGCTGGACAGCATTTTACGATTTCTTATTTAGTGTTTTTAAGTGCAGTCCTTCAACTTGATTGTGAACTCTTACGTACTTTGCAAGGCTAAAAGAATCACACTTAACCTTTCCTTTACTACTATATTTCCCACTAGCCACCTTTATATATAAACAACCAGTGTGATGCCTCTTTCCTAATCTGCAGCTACTTATCCGTAACTTTTTGTTAACACAAAAAATTACTTCATTTTATATAAAGTTCTTTCCAGGAACTGGTGCTTTAACACTTACTTTACCCTTACATGTAACTTCAACCTGGAACAAATACCATATAGTATCACAGTGGAGTAGAAATGCATGTGTATATTTTAAAAAAAAAATCATATTCCTTTATATATAATACAATCCTTTGGGTAGAAGGACAGCAGAACAAAACATTGCAGGTATTGTATTGTCTCTTTCTGTTCCTCTTTTGAAGGCAACTGTAACCAGTGTCTTAGAATACCTGATAAGCTGGTTTGGAGAGAAAAAATTTACTCCAGAACTGGTAATTTTTAATTTATTCTAACTATTTGCACATGAATGTATTAAACAATGGATACATTGTTCATAGGTTTCTATGAAATTATTTTAGTTTCTAAAGAGTTCTCTAGATGCGTGTGTCATATTCAGTTACGTTCAAAACTTTGATTAGATACCAAAATGAGTATTCACAGAACTTTTTGGAAGGCTAACTACAAAACATAACAGATACAGATCTATCAAGTACTGCCAAAACCCCCTCCCCTTTTTATTGCTCCCCACACTAACTTAAACCACAAGGTTAGATGAGTATCAGTGGTGGAGAGAGAAGAGGGTCAGACTGCAACAGCTTTGGTTCTGACCAGTTTAAGCTATCAGGGCGCTGCACACTGTATTTACCGACTCCTCCATTTTAGTTTGGAGATGCATGACAGTGTGCTGGCAAAGACATGTTTAATCTTTCCACACGCAGCACAGACCAGAAAGCTTAGCTGCATTAGTGTAGTGACAAATCAAACCTAATAAGAAATTCTGATTGACAGGGTACATTAGCATGGAGTTTGGCCACAACTAGATTGACTAGCTACGTAATGGCATCGTATCTAGAAAAGACTTTGGTGGATGCATCTCATCTCATTCAGGACCACAAAGCAAGACAATAATGAAAAATTACTTCCATAATACTAAACCCAGTTTCACAATTTTTTAGTCACTTAAAGGTCTGTCATGTTCTGTCCTTTTCTGTAGGGCTGTTTTCTATTTAACCAGTATGCTGCAGAGAATGTGCACATTGACTTAGTTTATTCCCATAATGAAAGCCACTAGATGCTGGAATTAAATTATTAAGTTAGACTGGTAGCAGAGGTTACGTTTGTAAGAATGCAGTAGAATTCAATGAAGTAAAATGCAAAGGACACGTTTTCACAGTGGTGCAAATCTTAAAGCTGATCTAACAGCATTAATTCCACAAAGATATGACTTGACACATTCACTCTTCAGGAATGTTGTTCCACAGTTTGTGAAGTTAAAAATTAATAGCCAAGTAATCTTTAGATATTACTAAAATAATCCTTCCCTCAGACTTTTAATAGTGTAAGCTGTATTAATTTATATCTTGACCCATATTCCAAAAAACACCAGGAAATCCAGGAGTACTGCTCACAAGAAGCTTATCTAGAGGCACAAAATTCTACTGTGTAGTGTCTAATTTGGCTTTCAAATGTTTCAATTCTGGCAGTAGCACTTAAATGCCACTTTGTTTTGAGACCTACACTCCAGGCCTACTAACAAGAACTGCATGAAACTTCAAGGAAATGCTCATAATTAAAACTTTGTTATTTGAATTCACACAGGGTAGATGGCTTTATGCACTGTTGGCATGCCTTGAAAAACCTTTGCTACCTGAAGCTCACTCCCTTATTCGACAGCTGGCAAGACGATGCTCAGAAGTCAGAGTACTAGAGGTAAGATTTAATGCAACATTGCGCAAAGGACTTGCTGAAGTTAGCAAATTATTAGGAGGATGATTTTTCAGTTCTTGAAGTCTTAGTAAGTAATTTTTCATGTCCTAAGTTTGTTCAAGAACAAAGGCAAAACTACAAGCACGTAACAGCTTTTCTGTTTGACACAGGTAACAAAAGAACTGTTCTAATATTTATTTCTCTTTCAGGAGAACAAGAATGAAGAACAAATATCAGCTCTGAACTTGATAATCTGCTTAGTTAGCAGGTAATGCAACTTACATACCTAAAACAGTAAAGTATGTCCAGAATAAATGTGTGATTACTCTTGTCCTAACCTAGATTCTTTTAAAGTGGAAGTCAATTAAAGTATCCTGGGCCTGTGTAGCAAATATACTTGGCTAAAAGAACTTAAGATAAACCTAAGAGTAAAGTAAGCTTATTGGTTTCCTCAGATGAGCCCCCTGAACTGCAAAGCTGTAATTATGATACAAATGCTGAAAGAAGAGCTAGAAAGCAAGGAGTCTAAGAACTCAGAGCAAAGTAAGGAGTATGTTGCATTAGAGGTTTCTTAATTCTCCCACTTTCTTCACTAGGTACTTCGATCAACGTGACTTGGCTGATGAGCCTTCCTAGACTGTTTTGAGAATATCAAGTATTTTGCATTGCCATAGTACAAACAGCATTATCAGAGTTAACAGCAAGACACTGCACTGTTCAGACCTGAAGTACTATACAACCCCTTCAGAACACCTTCACTATAAGGCATTTGGGACAGCTATGAACAACTTCAGCTGAGCTTTAGCATGAGATTGTCAATGTCTCCGGTATCATCATCACCATCATCGTAAAACGGTCAATAAAGTGTCTGGCATCATCTCTTTCAAGCTACTGTTTCTGTAAACTACATTCTTGGTTAGAAATTTCTGCCATCTGAGCAATCCTGTGGACACTGCTATTAGGTGAAGTCTGAGGTTACATTACAAATGATTGTTCTTTATCTAACATGCACCTATTGAGGGCTTTTTTAATAAAATTGAAGCATTTTAAAGAGTGTTCTTAAACATTGTGGCTTTTCTCATTCTTCACGCTATTTAACAGCAGCCTTACTGTAGAAGTCTACACAGCTAGGGCTGGATGTGTTTTTTCAAGGTTTGGTTCCTGAGCTTAAACAACTGCTAAGCAGTTCAACTATAACCAGTAAGTTACTGAAACAATTATTTTAGTAAAACATAAAAATTATTACTTCCTGAGAAAGTAATACTATTTTCCAGTAAACAGTTGCAGAAACCAGTGAAAACTGCACAGCTGTATTCAATGCTTTTAATAGAAGCATTTATTAAACAATCTTGACAAATACATTAGCTTGCCTGTTTATATATTTAACATGGAGTCCTTTGCCAAGAGTATCAGCATCTGCTTGGTACATACATATCTTCAGCAATTAAAAATCCATGTTAAAGGAACTATGAATTCTGCTGATAGCAGCAAATTCATACACAGTATTAATTGACATCTGCTGGCTGTATATTGTAGAATTTAAGTCCCTTCCCTCACTATTAAAAATAACCATTAACCACAATCAGTTATTGATAAACCTTTAATATGTCTTTGAATGATTGGCACTTTTGCATCTGAAATGGTAGTCTTAAATGTCAAGTGAAAAATCAAAGTGAATTACAGTAACTACTAGAGTTTTAACTCTGGAGATGCAAGTAACAATGATTCTGTATATGCTGATACTGAATGTCTGCCACACTGCAAATGCCTAAAATGTGATGACATTGAAATGTCCATCTATTAGACATACAGCACAAGTTATTTCTAGTCTCTTCAGTAACATGTTGAAAAAGGCATGTTGAAAGCAGGATGAGTTGGCAACTGAAGAACCCATGAAATGCAAGAATACTAGTTAGCTAATTCTCTAGCCCTACATTTTCAAACAAATTGAGTTATAAAGGCAAACAACCACAGCCTCCCTATACACTACCAGTGTAAGAACCCAGCGTTTTCAATCAGTCAAACAGCTGAACCCCCGAGTACCATACTACTGTAGTTACTTTCATCTTTGCTAGTTCTATAAACAGTGGGACAGCATTCTGCTAGTTCAAGTTCTGCTCTAGATGTTTCCTAGAGCTGTCCAGTTATTCAGCTACAACAAATCTGAACTAGCATTCACAGCACCTGAAAAGATCAGAATTTGGTCACAGTTTAAGTATAATAAACCCCTGGTTATCACCTGTATAATCTATAGCTTGCCAGCTTGTAACAGCTATCTAAAAAGACTTGATCCATTATAAACTTCAGACCTTCCCTAGAGCTTAGCTTCCACTGTTCTTGCCCACCATGCAACTGGACAACATACACTTCTCCCAACACAGAAGGTAGGTAGTTACAACAGTCAATCAAAGGTGCTATTTTAACATGTTAGGCTTTTCTAGTTAGCCTGTTGTTTACTGCTCTCAAAGTAGGAAGTGAATCACAATCACAAGGCATTCTCACACTTCTGAATAAACACCCTAAGTTTCTACTGTGATTCATTTGAAGTGTAAGGCCTGAACCTGCCAACAGAAAAGTCTTACAGCAAAATTCATTAAAAGTTTTAACAAGATGTTTTCATGCTTACCTACAGCAAGATAAGTATTGTTATGCAAATCTTGTAACAAGTAGTATCTAGCAAACCCCAGTGTCCTCAAGAGTCCTGGTGATGTCTTTATAGCTTCTTGCAGGCCTAATCATCTTCCTGCACACACTCATTACAGAAGTGAGTTGTAGCTAGCAATTAAAAACAATTATGTTAATATTGAGTTTATGCAAAACAAGTGAAAACAAATTTCCTTTTTTAGCCATTACAGATGACCTTAGCTGTAAAGTTACTCTGACACAAAAAGCAGCTGCTAATTTTAGGGAGGCAGGAGAAACTGTTTAACTATGTAGATATAAGTTCTCTTTTCTACTGCCCCGTATCATTCGAACAAAGGAACTAAGCCTCCACTGAACACAGTTAATGAAGGCTGTTGGTTCATGTGCTAATGGCTTCCTCCAAAAAAGACAAAAGCAATTGCTGCCTCACAGTTCAGAGTGAATAGGGAAAGGTAGCAGTTGGGCATTCATGTTAGGTGACACAAAACACATTAGTTTCTTATTTCAATTTAGTCTTGGTCAGGCTTTTACTCTGTTCTCAAAACATGCCTCTGGGTCTTCCATATGTGCTGTTTTGGTAATTGAAATATTTTGCTGAAAACTTCTGAGTAGACAGTTCTTACTGTGTGGACAGTAATACCTTGGTATAGAATAAATTTCATACCACGATACAAGGATAGTGTTAAGTTATTTTGATGAACATTTATTATGCGTTTTGGAATTGTGCTGCACACTGCTATAATTTACAAGCTACATCCAAAGCTAAACGAAGATACTGAATCCACACACAAAAAGATTTTTAAGGTAGATACCCAGATTGGAATGTGCTCTACATCTTCTGTATCATCACCTGAAATTTACCTGCAAAGAAAAAGCAAAGTCAGATCAAAGTATTACCTTTAGAGTTATTTTTCCAAGTAATTATTTTCTTGCAATCATTTTGTCAAAAGAAATAGTAAGGAACATTTCAATCTTACAATTTCATTGTGAACAATCTAGCCATTATTTAAATTTAGCGTTTAAATTTAACTCCAGCTGAACAGCTTTTTCGTTCTTTTTGTTTGTTTGTTTAAGCTGATCCACGTCCCACATCACAACAGTTTTGTCAGCTAAATTTTAAATTTGTGTAACATCTGTGGAAATTTTTAAATCCACCTTAAGCAGCTTGGGTAGTTTACAGTGGACTTCACTCACTAACTTTCCTAATGACATCTGTAGAGAAAGAGCATGTATCTAGTTGGTTTTATCTTCATTTTTTCAAATAGCCTTCTGGACTTACATCCTTATGCATTTGATGCTTCCAAATGTAAATACTTTTTATTTTTCCTTTCCACTCAATACAGTTCACCCTGTGTCAGTATTTTCTAAACACTAAAGCATTTACTGACAAGCCATATCCTGAAGTTCATATCGACTCCTATGGCCCAGCAGCTTCAAACTAATCCCACCTTGATAAATGCTTATACAGTGATGAAGTCAGTAAGGAAAGTTACCAAGTGAGCTAATAGTTGAATACTCCAAGAACTACTTACATGCAGGCATGGATGAAACTTCAGCTGTGACAATACTCTTTATTCCCAAATTCGATAGGCCTCCTCTGATTAGTCCACAAGTAAATGCTAAATACTAAATATAAAAGTTGCACTTTAAATAAGTGTCACAGGTGAAGCTTGTTGCTAAAGATTGAAACTAAGTACTTAAGAACAAGACTTAACACTTGGACAATATAAAACTATGGAGTTTGTTACTGTGCTTGAGAGACTTCGTCATGTCTCTAATGATAAAAGCTCCGATATTTGGTACAGCAGAGCTCACAATACAGATTTCGCTTGTTAGAAGCACTATCTTCAGTCACTTATTTCTATTTCCATTAAACCTGTAGGAACTTAATATCCTTAAAACAATTACTCCTGAGACTTGGCTGAAATTAGCAACTGCTATTAAAGTCAACGAAGGAGAAACAGTCCAAGATAGCACAGGCCGCATCTTAGAATACAAGGGCCTGCAGATATTTAGAATATTTATTGCAAAACAGAAGAAACACCTCACCAAACACCAAAAAAAATCCCAAGGACAGTATCCTGCAACTGTGATGATTAAGAAGATCAAGAATTAAGAAACCATAAAATGGAACTGAATGCCCCATTTCTTACATCCACCTGAACCAAAGTGCTTTACAAGAAGTTCTGCAGAGGCACTGATTTCACTTACTTAAACTATTACTCTAACTCAGCATCTACACTCAAAGCTATTTTTAATTGGTGGAAGATCTTTCTGAATGTTCAAATAATCTCTGAAGCTTGTTCTAGGTAAAAAATAGCATCTTCCAAATAAGTTTTGGAAATGTTAAAAAAGCTTCTGAAAGCATATGCTTTCCAAAGTGAAAGAGTTTGTGTGATAGTGGCAGATAGTGACAGACCAGCTCCTACCATCAAGTAACTCCAACATGAGAACAGCAAGTTTCAGAATGCCTATGACCCTTTCTTGAACCATAAATCAAATCCACTGTTCTGAAAAAAGCATTTCTAAAAAGAACAGGTTTTGGAGACTAAACTTTAGCTGCCCTTTTGAAGAGTTTGTATCCATTCAATTACAAAATTTAAAGTTATTATTAATAGATCCAAGATAATTCAAATCAAACTGGTAGATCCCATGGATAAAACTGAAGAGTACCTTTGGTGCATGTTCTAAATACTGCTTTCCTGCAGACATTTGTGTCAAGAGACGAAATTTATTGTCTTGAAGGACATAAATACCCTGTTTTTTTAAAAAAAAAAAAAGTTTTTTAGTTGCATATGCGGTAACATGTAATCAACATTTTATGTGAAGCAATTTGATTTGTAGATAAAATATGAATGTTTTCAGGTTGAAAACTGAAATTTTAGATTAAGGTATATGCAATTTAAGTTTAAATTGTATTATTTACTTACATGAAATATCAAAACAAAATAAAAGGCACTTAATTTTGAGTTTACAAAAAAAACCCTAGATAATGATATGATCAGTTAACCTAAAAAAATCTTTATTTACATTCTTCTTGGAAGAGTCCTTCCAGTGCTCAGAAACAATAGTTCCATATTACAAAGTCTTTGGTAATGTATCAAATGCATGCTGATTTTTACATTCAAATATTAATCTTCATTTGGTGTGCAATTCACTATTCTGATTCTCAAATTCAGCGAGAATTACCTTTAATAGCAATACAGGCAACAACACGCAGCAGGTGATAAAAGTCTAGTGTTTTCTACATTACAATTTTTTTCCACAATATGCATTTTAACAAGTATGAACACAGTATAGCTTAATCTACACCTGTCATTTTCATTTCTTTGCTAATGACTGTGCTACTTCAGAACTTCATAACTCTTGAAATTAAATTAAGGCTGCATATACAATTGAGACCTAAGCTCAATACTGCAGCTTTCTTTGAATTCGAAAACTGATTTCTAAGGTAATTATCATCAGTTAAAGTTATTACTTGATAAACAGCTCACCGAAAAATAAGTGTGCCATTTTATTTGGCACAATCCTTGTACAAATACTCTTGTTCCTACTTTGATACAACAGGAAAATGGCTATAAGAAAACCAAGTCCTTCAAAAGGAAAAAGATTTTTTACTCTAGTAAAATGGCTCCTTAAATTATTTTGATCTTGCTTTAAGAACTGTGGCTATTGATATAGAAAAGGCCATACATACACGGCAATGTCATCAACATGCAAATCTGGGAAGTTTTTCAGCTGTTTCTTATACAAGCATGTTCAGTAGAGTGCACTGTCTCAACTGCTGAAAACTAAATATTTTTTAAAACAAAAAAATTTACTTCAAGGCAGCTATTCTATTTAAATAGATGTGAAGACAGCAATATCACTGTCACTAGTTTTCTACTACAATTTCTTGGAAAATACATCAAAAAGTTCCTGTTTAAGTGTTAATCAACTGTAACCGTTACTGTCCTGTCAGTTTGTAACTCTGCAACAGCGGACATGACATTCAAAGCATTTAGTCTTTTCAAACAGGTTGGCGATAAAGACATCACAAGCAATTATTACACTGTATTCTGAAGCTACATGCTACAGGAAGCTCAAAACCTGCTTTTTTAACAAAAGAAATAAAGAACACATTCGGTTTCTTAGAGGTCATTCATTCTAGACCAAGAAAAACAAAAAAATGCGCTAGTAACTCAAAACTGTTACTGATTCTGTAAGCTAAATCTTATTCTACAGCTTTAGTACCTGATGATTAGTCCTTAGGTTATCTATTTGTTTTTTGAATACAGTTGTCCAAAAATCTTTGCAAATGAACTTCATAATATCTAATTCATCCTTGAACCTGGCAGTATCTTTTGTAAACCTAAGAGATAAGTAGAGAAATATATCAATAATGAAGGTATACACAACTTGACCAAATAAACAGAAAAAGAAAATAAAAAAGGGTACTATGCAACATTATTTTTGAGGCTGTTATAAAAATTAGTTCTCCAACCATTGTTCAGTATCATTCTAGCATCACTCTGCGTTCATCAAGTATTTTAACTTAAGAGAAACATTGTCTTAATACTTGTCACATGACAGCAGAGTAAATGGTTTTAATTATACAATTATTAAAGACAGTCGAAGTACAGAAAGATGCAAAGCACTCCACCAGTTTTCTCTTAAACTGAATGTCTAAATAGAAGATAAACAAAAAGCTCACACCTATACTACTGCTTGGAAGGAGTCCTTCAAATATGCAAAAAAGCACTAACACATAGGAACAAACATGTAAAACTTGTTCCTGTTTCCCAAGAAGGAACCTCTTTCTCTTATTTCAGAATTCGCTCCCTTTATCCTCCTCCATGGTCTTTATCTAGCACTAAAGCACCACTTTGTTGAACGGAAGGAGGACTTCAGAAGCTCAAGTCTCCACACGACCTCAGAATGAGGGCGCTGAAGCTGGATGTGCAGCAAGTCATCGTGCATCCCCAAAGGGCCTGGGGAAACAAGGAGGCAACGTGCTCGGTCGCGAAATTCCAAGGACTGAGAGTGTTTTAGAAAAACGAAATAGACTACCCAATCATAAAATTATGTTTAAGAAAGAAATTAGAAAGAGAAGAAGATCATGAAGCGTACCATCAGTAAAAAACATGCAAAAGTAGGTCTACAAAAAGGGCAATTAAAAAAGATTATAAGTATTAAAAGTAACCATATACCCTGACTCAGTTTTCATGACGGAAAGCACTGGGAAAATACATACTCCAAAACTGTCCTGTGGTATTCAAACACAGGTCCTCGCAAGAATGAGATATCAAAGGAGAGGATGCGAGAACGCATAGCAAGAGGAACACATCCGCAGCATAACCCTCTGTCCACCCAAAGCAGCTTTCCACCGAGCGGGCGGACACACCTGGCCCCAGCAGGCCGGGATGGAGGGTGCGTGGGCCCTCGCCGGGCAGACGCAGGGGAAAACCCCCGAGGACGAGCAACGCCCGCCGACCCCGGGAGCAGGAAGAGAAGCGGTGCAAGGGGCCGGCAGCAGCGGGGACTCACCTCTCGATCAGCCCCTGCCCGACGCGGAAGCCCATGCTCTCCAGCTTGCTGGTGCAGCGCCCGTTCTCCTGCAAGACACAAGGCGGCGCCGCCGCCGCTTTAACCCGGCCGCTGCCCGGCGGCCCCCAGGGCGGCCCCGGCCCCACTCACCCCTTCGCCCTGCTCGGCGGCGCGGTACAGCCCCGCCACCATCTCGTTGTGCAGCAGCAGGAAAAGCGCCTCGTCCGCCATCTCCGCTCCGCAGCGGGACTCCCCGGCGCCGCAGCAACGGCCAGCTACCGCAGGGGCCCGCCGCCACCGCCCCGCCCCTTCCGGCTGGGGAGAGGGCCGGGGCGTGCGGCGGGCCGGGCCTTCTCAGTCTCTCATGCTCCGACCGAGGCGGAGCGGCGCAGCAGCGGCGGCCTGACTGGTTCTCCCCGTCGGGGAGCCGCTCAGCGTTCCCGCCCGCCGCCGCCTGGCGCTGGCTAAAGCCTCTCCTGAGGCGGAAAAGGGCCTTTTAACGTTATCGCTTTCCAGATCCCGGTGCCCCGGGCGGTGTCGCGAACCGAGGCTGCACAAGGGAGTGCCGTGAAGGGGGACCGGAGCTGGGGAGCTGCCCCCCGCCCGCCGTACTGCTGAGGGTCGAAAAGGGGTGGCGGGTGGTCGTGGGTTTTTTATTGCCTTCAGAACGTCACTTCCCGCTGCTGTGAAGCTGCAGCGGACTCCGCGCCTGGGGGCTCACCCCGGCCTCTGCACAGAAACGGCACCGCCCACCCGGCGGGGAAGGGCGCAGCTAAAACCCCCGCCACGCCAGGCGTCAGGAACAACGCCCAGAAACGGAGTTGTACAGCCGCTACACGGAGAGCCGGCTGGCGCAGCCCAAGCCACGAAGCTTCGGGTGACGGGCGGGAGGCGCCAGCGCACGCGCGCGGCCGCCCGTGAGGCCGCTGCCATCCCCCCCGCCCTGGCCTACGCGCCACAGGGCGGCGCACCAGCCCTCAGTAATGTCCCTGCCTATTGGCTCGCCTGGAGCGGCGGCCCCTGTAGCAGAGCGGTGATTGGCCCCGCCCGAACCGCCTGCGTGCTGTCCTGTCGGCCCCATAGAGAGTGGGAAAGTAGGATGCGTCCTGGGTGGGTGGGGATAAACGTCCTCGACGTGGCTTTCTGATTGGGCTGCGGGAAATTGACGAGTGAGTTCTCGTTAGCTCTGAGCGATGTCACTCCGGCCGTTCCTTTGGTGATTCATTGCGCTCGCAGGCAGAGCCTTCCAGTAGTTGGGCGGTCGGGATGCCAGTCTGCCTCTGAGCCCTGTGATTGGTGGATGCCTTCAGTGAGCCTTTCCGGCGGGGCGTGCCCTTTCCTCTCGTGCCCGATTATTGGCGGTCGGCTATTGGCTGCACCGTCCCAGCCCGCGGCTGCCGGAGGGGTAAGCAGCCAGCCAGGCGGGCCGCGCCGCGCGTGGGCGGGGCCTTTCCCCCCCCATCCCGGTTACCCAGCGGTGCCTTGCGCGGGACCCGGGCTAGGCCGCGCGGCGGGCGGGATGGCGGTGGCGGTACGCGCGCTGCAGGAGCAGCTGGAGAAGGCCAAGGAGAGCCTCAAGCACGTGGACGAGAACATCCGCAAGCTCACGGGACGGGACCCCAATGATGTGAGGTGAGGCGGGGGAACGGCCCGGCGGGGCGGAGGGAGAGAGGCGTGAGAGGCGGCCGGGACGCGGGGGGCAAAATGAGGGGGGTGGCATGCGCCGTGCTGTTGCCCCGGGGAGGCGCGGGGCGGGGGGGATGGGGGGATGTTGCGTGAGGGGTCTGAGCGCCGGGCGGCGAGGAGCTGCCTGCAGGCCGCCGCCCCCGCGCCCTTCTCTGGGCCATCCCCGCGGTGGAGGCTGGTGGGGCCCCGGTGCCGCGGGTTTGCTGGCGGCGTCTGCCCGTTGTGGCGGGGATGGGGGGGACACAAGCGTGGGAGGCGTGAGGGAGCGGTCGTGGCCGCGGGCACCTCGGGCTGGGCGAGCTGCAGCGCCCCCGGGAGGCTCCCCGCAGCGGCTCGGGCGGGCCGGGGCAGGTACCACTTAACAGCGACCGCTGTCTCTTCCAGGCCCCCTCAAAACAGACTGTTAGCCATCACAGGCCCTGGTGGAGGTAGAGGGCGTGGGAGCTTATTGCTAAGGTAAGGAGCTGCAGAAAGGGGCTGCCTGCTTCTTCTTTGTAGGTTTTCTTCCATCCTTTACCCTGGCACCGGATTGCTGTCCTTACACTGGGGTGTTTTATATTTCTCCTCTGATCCTATTGCCCATTGTATATCTGTTTCAGTAAGCAGGCACCAAAGCTGGCCTACTGGGCATTTGGGGTTTTATGTCACCGCCTGAAATTTAAAAGTACCTCTCATTCTGAGTTATAACAAGTTTAAACTGGTGGTTTAAATAAGGGGAAGCATCAAAGTTAAGGGAGGTGTTATGTGGTATCTGGGACCTTGTCTCTTTGAAATCGTTCAAAATCAATTTCTCAGTAATTAAGAAGCTGGTAGTTGTTTCAGGAAGAATAGGAAGAGTTGAAGCTGACAAGAATTTTAAAACATATGTAGGTAAAACCACTAGTGTTTTGTTGTGGCTTTTTTTTTTTTTTTTTTTTCCCTTCCCCTTCCCCTCAAGTAGAATGAAAAGGCCGATTTTTGTTCAGTAGTTCTTTCTTAATGAAGTATGTAGGGGATTTTTTGTTGAATTTCAATACTAAACTGCTGGTTAAGGCTTAATACATCTTGAAAATTATTGCAAATATGAACACTTGAACATAATGGGGCTCCTTGTTTTAGTGTAGCTACTCTACTAAATAAGTACAGAAATTCAAGTTTAAATTAGTTGGTCCACAAGCAGTATGCTTAAACACTTTATTGCAGCAGTAACAGTAAACAATGATAGAGCTGAATAAAACTTATTGTTACATCATGACCACAAAGCCAAAATACAGTTTGATTGTGCAGGCTTAAGGTGAACTTGAGGTTAGTCTAACTTGTTCTGAGATCACAAGTGTTTTCTTTTTAGGCGTGGATTCTCGGATAGTGGAGGAGGACCCCCAGCCAAACAGAGGGATCTTGAAGGGGCAAGCAGTAGGTGGGTGCAAAAACTGATGCAGAGAACTCGCTTTATCAGAATGAGAATTTATAAGAGTAAATTTAAAATACTTAGATTCAATAACTGTTAGTAACTGGCGACTTTCACTGTCTTCTTCAGAGATTTCGTATTCAAGACTTGTTGGAAATATATTTGGATGATAGCAACTGACTGTGGTGAAATATTTTTTTTCTCATACCTTATAGCAATATAAAGATTATAGCAAGAATACAAATATATAGTAGTACAAAGATTCTTGGAATTTTCTGTTTTACTTGGTGTTCAGTCTGCTGTATTATATTCTGCTTAATAGCCCAGACTTGTTTTAGAGTAGACACAAATTGAATTATGACTGAGATCTCCCATTCAATAAATCGAATGTGTACAGTGTGACAATAGACTCAGATTTTGAGCTTTCGCATCTGGATGCTGATCCGCCAGATGTGACTGATTATAGTGAGCTTCATTCTATGGGCACTTATGTGCAGTGGTAGTTCTTGACTAAAGCAAGGCTTGGCTTTTGAATTTTTGAGTTAACGCAAGATTAATACTGTGAAATGGCTTTACCAGTAGTAAAGTGCTGTGCCACAAAGCTGAGAGTGAAAGCTGAAAATAAATAACTTTTATTTAAGACACTGCCTAGTTGTTATTTGTTAAAGCCTCAGTTCATCCAAGTTCTCAGGTCCTAAGTGTTCTGCCCACCTCACCTGTTCTCTAGGTATTTAGTTATTTGAAAAATCATACCAACCTTTATATCTTGATGCATTTAAATCTGTCTCACAATCCCCTTATACCAGGAGCCATTTTAGAGATTCTGGAAAAAGAAAAGTGCAAACATTAAAAACAAGAAATAAATTCCAAAGGTATTCTAAAAAGTCATATATGGTAGTAATGTGGGCTCTTCTGCTTTACTTTACTGTGCAAGTTGTATTAAACTGTTTTCTCTCACAGTAGATTCGGTCTGTAAAATGCTACTTACTGGTCATTGCAACAGTGGGGAGATTTTTACTGGAAGTGTTGGTTCTTCTGACTAGATACGCTGACTTGTATTTTTCTCATGTAAGAACAGATACTGTCCTAAATATATGTTCTTTAGTGACCACTAATGCTTTTTCCTTCTCAGGCTGGGTGGAGAACGTCGGACAAGAAGAGAATCACGCCAAGAAAGCGACGCAGAGGACGATGATATTAAAAAGGTAATACATGATAAATGGAGCTGTGCAGGAAGAAACTTACTTATCTGGAATGTGAACAAAGTAGTTTGTTTTTCTTTGTTGTAGCCAGCGTTGCCATCTTCTGTTGTTGCTACCTCCAAAGAGCGAACACGTCGAGACCTTATACAAGATCAAAATATGGATGAGAAAGGAAAACAAAGGTATGCAGAAATCTCTTTTTAAGTGCTAATGTGGTTCTTCTGAGTGCTAGTATAGGAAGTAGCTTTAGGTTTAAAAAGTATAATACAGATGCTACTGTGTATCAGAGATGATGTTGAAGAGGTACAATAATGGTATGAAATTGATTTTTTAAAAAATTCTCTCAAAGTACTTCACAGCAGTAACAACACATCGTTCACTTAATGCAACTGACAGGGGTTGTACTTCTCAGGCCACCTACAGGAATAGGTTTGCTAGTGCTATTGTAACTGATTGTTTTTGAGTAAGACAGAAATACACATAGCTTCGTTGGTTACTTAACATTTTAGACTGTTACAGCTGTCTTGGTACATCATTTATTTTGTTGGTTGAAGGAGGCTTTTGGGTGTAGGTTTTTCCCTTTTTTTTTTTTAAATGCAGTAGTTCCATCATGTGTTTCTTTTCTTTTATTACTTTTAGGCTCATTATTGTGTGTACAGTCTGACCTTCCTTTTGCCTGCTTCTTTTTAGGTTCCTCCTATGTATATCTCATTTTTCCTGTATTTCATTTGTGTCAGGGTAGCTCAGAAAAATTCTTACTGAAAGGCAGTTCTACTGGGAATAGGTGTTGCAAAAGCAAATTTGCGACTGTATCCAACCTCTTGGACTCCATCCACTTCAGTCTGCAGCTCACCTGGTGCAATAATAACCCATACCTTACATAAATAGAAGAATGAGAGCTGGAATAAGGAACTAGAGAGCTTCTGTGATAAGGACCACAGACAAAATAGCACAGGAAAGGCACTTCACTTGCTGCTTTTACAGTTACACCACCACTAACAGACTGCTGTTGCTTCCATCACCAGTTTCCAACTGCTTTCCTCACGGAAAGACTTTCAAAATTCTTAGTGGACTTCCTAGAGCTTCAGGCACTAAAAGTTTATTTCCTCAGAATTGTAGTTTTACTATTTTACACTTCAGTAGTCTTCCGGGGAAATGTACCAAAACCAGTATTGATCTCTGTGTGACTTGTGGTGGAAAGAGGCTCTTTAAGAGGACAGCATCCACTGAACTCTTGATTTTGCTTAGTGTCTTCTGGGACGTCATTCATGTACAAATACACTTTGAGTAATCTAGCTCTCAATTCTTTATTTGTTCCTATTTCTACTGTTTAATATACAAGTACCTTTACCTTTCAGTGTCAGGTTTGTGACACTGTAGTAGAGTGGTACTGGGTGAAGAGAGTAGTGTTTCCTTTCTCTCTTAATTGGATAGAAGTTAGAGAGTCCGCCTCTTGCTGTAAAGGCTTAATTTGGGATTAAATGGAAAGAAAGAAAAGGTGAAATTCAGAAATTAGTTCTTGTTCAGAAGAAGGGAATTCCTTGAAGAATTTTGCTTATTTAAGTTTTCTCAAAACAACACTTAATTGGATGAGAGCAATTCTGTTTTCATCCCACAGTGCAGCATCTCATTGTAGAAGATATTGTTAGGCAAACTGTGACAGATAAGCTTTCACTCCCCCATGGTTCTATTTCTCCTTAATCCTCTGAGCAGGGCGGTGTGGGTACGTCTTTCAGAAGCCCAATGACCTTCCAGTTCATTGCCTTATTGATAGCTCACACTGTATTTACACAACATTTTTTTCAGTACTGTCTGCTTTTGGATTTTTTTTTTTTAGTATTTCCTTAGTGTCATTATTTCCAGATGTAAAATGTGCAGGCTTCCAATTTTCCCAGTGCTAACTGTGCTGTGTTATGGATAGGAGCTGTGTCTTACTCTTAAGCAAAATATGATATGTCACTGTAAATTATATCCTTGACTGTTGGCACAGTCAATATGTGTTCTCTTGCTAATGGCCTTGAGTAATACTGAGCCTTTAAAAATAAACATCCCTGAGGTGGAAAGTTTCTCTGATTGTTTATGCAAGTAAAAATATTAGTACTTGAACTGAATCTCAAACTTCTTTTTGTTTTTATTCAGGAATCGACGTATATTTGGCTTGTTGATGGGCACTCTTCAAAAATTTAAGCAGGAGTCCACAGTTGCTACTGAGAAGGTACTTATTTTTAGTTCTATCAGATTGTAAATAATAAAGCGAAATTGTGTGGCTAAACTGCTTCAAACAGGAATGAAAATTCCCCATGGTGCAGGTTGCAGGCACAACAAATTGGTAAGAGTGCATGTAGGTTTTTGTTTGGTTTAGTTTAGTGGAATTGGAGTGGGAGGCAGGAAAGGGACTCTTAACAGTTAATTTCATGACTTCGCAACACTATTTCTGACCATTGCAGAAGTGAAAAGGCAATGTTTTGTTGATTTTTTTATTTATTTTTTTTTAAATTGCTGTACATTTTTAAAATACGTAAAACACAAAATAGATTGTTTTTTCTGGTTTATGTTATTTGGGGATCATTTCAAAGTAAATGGAATTTAATCAGGTACTATCTAATAGGTCATAGGCTAATTCTGTAAATAGTGGTGATTCAGTATTGCTGAAGCAGTGCCCACCCTGATGTGTTTAAATTATAACCAAGTATACAGAAATAATATGGTTGTATTATGCTATCTGCTTGACTACAAATGGCTTCCCCCTCCCAGTATAGATACAAGAATGCCTGTTTTTAGTAAGTGGATTATGTGATTGTACTGAAGTGAAGGCTTTGCATAGCTTAGTGGTAACTTCAAAATACTTGTATGTAGGATGGTGGTAACTTTATTCCTAGTATGGCCTTTTAAATTGTGGAGAGTATGGTATTTATTTACTGTTGCCTTAAATGGGTTATTCAGTTAATACTAATAACCTTTAGATTAAAAACAGTATTTGGAAGTTCTACTTTCAGCAGTCTGGTGGAAGCAGATAAAAAGCCTTTAAGCTTGAAACCTTTTCTGTGTAGTGTTAGCATAGCTGGCTTGCAGTGTTGGTATTGATTACTTTCAGATTCAGTATTTGGATATCCTACTGTTTTATCTAACTTCTCGTGTAGCACATGAGAAAGGACCAAAGTTCTCTGTTGCCTGCTTGCCTTTAGAACAAGAAACTATCGATTAGGATGGTCTAGAAACATGGAGTCCTTGTCTAATTTATAGTAGTATGTATTTGCATAAAGAGAGTTTGAGGAGTTACTGCTCTTTGCAACATTTTTCTGAGAATTTATATAGGCATTGTTCTCTCCATACATAAAAACTTCCTGTAAATCAAAGTAGAGGCCTGAGGAGTGTTATGACACAGCTATTCTGTTGTCCAGGCACTAAACTGTATTTTTTTATTAGACAACTATTGTACAATCTCAGCATATGGCTGTCTAGGACATACAAACAGGGCATTCCTGTATTATAGTAATATATCTAATTAGTGATAAATATACTGGAAGTATTCGCAATGTGATTTGTTTTATTGGTCACAAACACCAGTCTGCAGTCCTTCATGTGTTTCTGGGGGAGTTTACTTTTCTCCCCTCCAAGTGGAATACCTGAAATCTATTTCTTTTTTTTGCTGGTATTGGGGAAAAAAACATGTTGAAGCTTGTATTGAAAATTCAAATCCAAGTTGAATGATAGAAAAGCAGACAGAAATCCACAGGGGCCCATAATTTCATAGTTAACCCACAAAAAAATTAGGTGCCAGCAAGCAATGACACTCTTCTTCCATTACCTGTAATTTAGGAGATATTTTTTAATGTGTTTTTAGGAATGCCTTTAATGATGTAAATAATTCAAGATTTTAATTGGACCAAACTAGAACACTTTCTTGATTTAGAAAAAATATTTAAGATACGTCTTTATTTATCTTAGCAAAAGAGACGACAAGAAATTGAACAAAAACTTGAAGTGCAGGCAGAGGAAGAAAGAAAGCAAGTTGAAAACGAAAGGCGAGAACTGTTTGAAGAAAGACGTGCAAAACAGACAGAGCTGCGGTTACTGGAGCAAAAGGTTGAGCTTGCTCAGTTGGTGAGTTTTAGTTTTGCTCTTGATCTTTCCCTTGTTTAGACTATTCTTGTGTATCTTAGGGTTATTTTCTTTTATTTCTCAGCAAGAAGAATGGAATGAACATAATGCTAAAATAATTAAATACATAAGAACAAAGACAAAACCCCACTTATTCTACATACCTGGCAGAATGTGTCCTGCTACGCAGAAGTTGATGGAAGAGTCCCAGAAAAAGATGAACGGTAAGTGGCCTTTGTGATACAAAGGCCCTTGTTCTTGCCTCCCTTTGATGGTTGCTGTACAAATTTCTCTTAAGTCTCTCTGCGTAAATACATGAGTTTTGTGGTTAGGACAAACTGTATGTTCTTGCATGGATGTTCATCATAAGTGAACATTACTCTTTCAGTGACTTATTTTTAAGTTGGATGTGCTTTGATTCTCTTACAAGAAGTCAAAAGAGGTGTATGCATAATCTCGGAGGTATGTGTTTAAAACAGTCCTTTATATTAGCTTTAGTACCCAGATGTATGCCAGTGCAGCAACTTAGTTTTTGAAAAGGCAGATTCTATGGATTGAATACCCAAGGAAATGCAGGTTTTTACAAAGGATTTGAGAAGCGTTTTCTTAAGCGCAGCACTAGAACTTTATGATGATTTATTTTTTACCTTAATGTATGTTCATTTCTGTTTCGCAGGATGACTATATTTTTCTTTTGGAAAACAGTTTAAAATACTGCGGTTAATGGTAGTCCTACTGTTCTTTTTTATTAAACTAAGGATGTATTGGGTTTTTTATCTTAAGGAGCTTTTCTTCATTGTGTGGGGTTGAGGGATAAGAGAAGCTAGCTCACCTGTCTGAATAGCTTACATTATTTAAGCTTTCTTAATACCTAATGAGCTTTTTGCTGATTCTTACTGTCTTCTGTTTACCTTAGGAAGTATAACCTTGTTAATATATAAATACCAGGAAATTAAGGTATTATTTTGATACACTGTTGGTTCGATTGATTTTTAATTTAGTCAAAAACTCTCTTTGTTAGTTTAGATTTAGGGCTTTACCATTCTGATACTCAGCTGAGCTGACTATCCCCTTTGCTTTGTTTTCTTAAGGTAACTAGCAGTCTTTTTCATCATGCATGAACGGCTTGCTACTTCAGAATGAATAAGGATGGAGTATTTATAAGTTAAAACAATTTGATAACTTACTAGCTCATAGTTAAGGGGAAAGTAGACTTCAGTGCTTGTAGATTATCTGAAACTATTATTTATGCGTTTATTCCTTAGCACTCTTTGAAAGCAGGCGAAGTGAATTTGCAGAGCAGATTAACAAAATGGAGGCCAGGCCCAGAAGACAATCTATGAAGGAAAAAGAACAGCAGGAGGTACAGAATGAAGAAAAGAAGGAAGAACAGAACAAGGAGCAGGAAGAGGGTAAGGTGGCTCAGCAGGTGGAAGAGTTGGAGACAGGTAATCAGCCCAATGATGTAGAAATGGAGGAGGTAGGGGAGGAAAAGGGAAAACTAGGTTCAGGGCATAGCGATGCAGAGAAGGAACAGGAAGAGGATGAACAGAAACATGAAATGGAGGTTAAAGTAGAAGAGACTACCGAGGTGAGGGAGAATGACAAGCAGCAGGATGGTCAGCATGAAGAGGTCACAGCGGTAAAAGAGGAAAGTGAAATCATTCAGCCAGTGGATAATGAGCAGGATGTGGCTGAAATGAATGAGGCAGATGATAGTGTAGAACCTGTAGAAAATGAAAATGGCAAGGAAGTGGAACTAGAAACAGAGTGTGATGCTCAGCCAGAAAAAGTGTGTAATGTTCCTTCTCCTGAGGAGAAAGGTAGCAAACCAGAAATTGAAGCTGAACCTGAAGAAAAACAGGAGAAGGCACCTGAAGCTCAGCCAGAACCTGTGGCTGAGGCTCTATCTCAGCCACAGTCTGTGCCACTGCCACAGTCACCTCAGTTGTCTCAGTCCACTCAGGATACAGAGCCCCAGGCAGACAAGGATGAAAATGCTGTGGTGTCTGTAAAGGTGGTTGAGGCCCAGACAGAGCAGAGTCAGACACCGAGTGTAGAAATGAAGAGTAAGACTAGGAGTAGAAGCAGGGGTAGGGCTGGGAACAAAACTGGTAAGAGTCATAGCCGTAGTAGCAGCAGCAGTAGTAGCAGTAGTACTTCAAGCAGTACTACTAGTGGAAGTAGTTCCAGCACTGGCAGCAGTAGCACTCGGACTAGTTCCACCAGCAGCAGCACTACAAGTGGAAGTACTAGCAGGGACAGTAGCAGCAGTAGCTCTACCAGTAGTGAAAGTAGAAGTCGAAGCCGAGGAAGAGGGCATAACAGAGACAGAAAACACAGAAGGAGCACAGACAGGAAGCGAAGGGATGCTTCAGGAGTAGATAGAAGTCACAAGTCCTCAAAAGGTGGGAGTAGAGATACCAAAAGCTCAAAGGATAAAAGTTCAAGATCTGACAGAAAGAGGTCTATATCAGAAAGTAGTCGGTCAGGCAAGAGAACTTCACGGAGTGAAAGAGACCGTAAATCAGACAGGAAAGACAAAAGGCGTTAACAGAAGAGACCAAGCTTCCTTAGCCTAATCTTTGCAGCGGAAGATTATTTGAGTGAAAGGATTCCTTGTAAGGAGGAGGAGAAGGCTGCCTTAAGAATTGCATGCTGTAAAAAATCTTTTGGAAAAATGCAGACTGTTTACCAGGCATTCTTGTACTTTTTACATAATTTTGTAAAAGGTTACTTACCAAAACTATGTGAAGTTCCTGAAAATGTAAAAATAAAAGATTAACACTCCTTTGCATCTTTTTTTAAATATCCTGTACTCATTAAGATCCTCTGTATATTTTAATAGGTAAACCTTTAAGTAGGTGTGATCATTTCTTCTGTATCATACACTTTTTTTTTTTAGAAATAAATGTGCGTTTTAAATAAATTGTTTGAGATGTCCTGTTGACAATTAAATTCCCCTTTTAGATCACATGTAGGGAGGCAATGTTGCAAGAAACGTAAAATTTTGCTTTTCCCCTCTATTCCTTACAAGAATGGGAATCTTAAGACCCAGTAAAGGGAGTAATCTCTCCAGTGCTGGATAGGAAGGGAAAGTAATTGATTTGGATCGATACCTTTTGTTTTCTTATGTAATCACAAGCTCTTGCTCAATTCTGTCTTCCAGTTTTATAAAACTTTTTCCTGTCCATAGGCAAGCAGTGATTAAACAGGAATGCTAACACTGGCCAAGATAGCTCAAGTCAGTCTGAAATACCAATCCTACCTGCCTTCTGCAGATGCTTTGGTAGTACTTACATATATGTTCTGGAGCCAGTTAATCTGTTTAATTATGTTCCTTGCTTTGATGGTCAGTGGAGGTGAAAGACTTCAGCTTGCTTCTCAACCAGGATTCTTTTTATTTTAGTTGCAGACTAATCTTTGATCCCTTCATACCACTAGGAATAATTACATTGCAGTGTTGGAGTTACCTGGGACTACCTAATACTAATGTTGTGTGTGTGCAAGAATGCTTTCTGAATGTATTTAATACAACTTAAAAGTGGTATGGTGTTATCTATGAAGGTGAATACTGTTTTTATATAATTTTGTATGGAAACCAGTAACATCTGTCGCTCTGTTCTGTACATGTGCAAATAAATGTGGCTTTGTAGACTACTCTCTCGATGCCTATGTTTTCCATAACACGGGTGTATTACCTTAGTCTTTCTACATTTAAAGCATGAATCATAATTGCAGGTGACTACCTTAGAAGATCTGTATCCAAAATTTTTCTTATAGGTTTTAATTAATGCCTATTAACTGAATATGAAACACTGCCATAATCAGTTTTTGTCTTGGCAGAAACAGAATTCTTGTATCTCATGTGCCAAGTGGCAGGGGGGTTGGAACTAGATGATCTTTAAGGTCCCTTCCAACCCAAACCATTTTATGATTAAATCGCAGACCGGGAAGTCCTAGAACGATTTCGGAATGGAAATGATACGTAAGCTTATTTTTGCATAGGAAATACCATAAATACCCCATTTTTCTGGAACACAGAGCAGACTTTGCAAAGTTCTAGTTTGGGAGGGTGTCAGTTTTTGGATTTTTCGTCTGAACTCGGAGTAGTGACAGACTTCTGTGTTCTGAAGTGCTGAACTTCCTGGCTTAAAGAAATGTGTCTAGCAAAGGATGAAGCAGAGTGTTCTTTCAGCACAAATAGACCCAGTGGGAAAGCTCCTCAGGCTTCCCCCTTCTCAACAAGTTCAAGAGTTTATTATGATTCTTTGATCCATTTGCAACTTCAATCTCCTTATCCTTAGTTCTTGCCAATAGTATCCAGCCATATTTCCTTCCTTTCAGAGGAATGTGGTGGTTTAATGTGCTGCTGTTTTTGAAGGAAAAGCAAAAGTTCAAATGCCTTATTGAAGATGTTAAACACAGCAGTTTATCACAAGGAACAAACTTTTATATTGTAAATGTTGAGTAAATGTTACTGGTTTGGATGTTTCAACTAACTTCACATTTCAAACTGCCTTTGGAAGCCATTTTAATTTTGTTGATTAATTATATATTTTCCTAACATTGAGTATTTTTCAGGTTTCTTATTTTGAGCTTGAGTGATTCACTGCTGTAGTGTATTTACTGTACAGGTTTTAGTAGCTGATAATGTAGTTATTATGCAAAGCTAGAGAAGTAGGTTGCTAGTCAAAAGCCACTGTTTCACAGGAGCATGTTAACAGGATTTATAAAAAGAATGTGGTGGGTCCTGGTCACTGAACCAGGGATGGGATCGATCACATTGTTTCAGGTTATATTGCAGGCAGCAATGCATTTTTGACAAGGTGGAAATACAGGAGTTTTGTTGCTGAATACAAAGCTGGTGATGTAATTGATAGTTTAATGTTTTTTAGAAGAAACTAACTGCCATGGTTAAACTGTGCTGTTAATTAATAGTTAGCCTTGCTAAATCTAAGCAGCTCAATGCAACATAAACATCAGTGTGTGATAACTTTGTAAGCATGAAGTTTTCTAAAAGCTAGATATTCCTACCGATATTCCACTACAGAAATAGTATAAGATAGTGGTATACTATTAGCACAATATTAAAGACCTGTGTTTTCATAAAGCAGTAGTATTTTTAGTAATCGTTACATTTGCCCTCAAGGTCCCATCCTTTTACCATGAAACAATTTCAGAGCTGTGGATAGGGCTGAGACCAAGGGTGCAATTTCCTTCCTCTGTTCCCAGCCTGCTGTTTCAAATAGCTGACAACTTCAAGACTGAATTTGGTGCAACAATTTGAGGTTTCTGAGAATTAAGTGCAGATAGCATAGGGGTAGGAAAGGATTAAAACGTTTTCTTATTCCCCTTCCCCATAGTGGCAAGTGGAGATCAAAGGAAAAATACCTTGTTTTCTTTTCAGTGAAGTCATGTGGGAAAAGGAACGATAGAAAAGGAGGAAAAACTAAGAATGAAGTAGAAATGCTTTATGTGAGTGGGCAACATACCATGTGTGCTCTATGCCTGTCTTGTGGAGTGCTTCCATCAGATGGTCCATCTGAGCTTTAATACTATGTACTGACTCGATACCATTTACTACTCGTGTTTTTCTTCAGTCCTGATGCACAGATAAACTGGAAGGCTCCAGGAATGTGTTTTTTTCTATGATGCTCCACTCAGAGTCCATGTCACAGTAGATTTTACAGATTGTTCATTAATTATAAGCTGAAACATGACTTTGCATAAAAGGTACACCTCTTCAAATTCCTGCTCCTTTACTTAAGGGGATGTCTTTGTGCTTAGAACAGCTTCATTGTATGTATTCAAAGGAAACGTGAACAAAATTTTTCTGCGGAAAGTAGGTGTTAGTGAATTAAACAGCTTCCTCCAGCAAAATTAATTTCCAAAACCAGTAAAGTTGCAAGTAGATTTCTAGAGCATCTTTTGTTTATCAGGAAAGTAATGGTCTTGTGGTTAGGTCCCAGTTAGAATTTTGAGATTCATGTTCAGCTGCTGATTTTGTAGCAATTACTGTAGTACAACAGGACAAACCTATTCATTTGATGTGCATCCCAAATCTTTAAAATGAGTTTCCCTCCTCAAAGAAGTATTTCTGAGACTACATGTATTTAGGATGGGATCAAATGCTGTGGCAGTGGTGTATGAGTAATATACAGAGAGCTGTGTTTTGGAGGATATAATTTTGTTCTTTCAGACTTTCCCCTTGCTCTCCTCATCTCAGTTTTATAGCAAACCTGTGTTTTACCACAAACCTTGTTCAGGCAGTTGTTATTAGGTGACAGTGTTCTATTATATGGCAAAGTAATATAAGTCACAAGTTCCGTGATTTTCTAGAAATGCACTGTTAGTTGTTATGCTTGTAACTTTTTTGTGATAGGGAAGCTATTTGTTATCCTGGCTGAAAAAGTGGGTTTAAATCTGGATGATGAACAACTGTTACCTCTTTATTGTCTAACTCAAAGAGTGTATTAGTGTTTGTTTTCTTCCTTTTGACTTATAATTTTTAGAAGATACTTGTTAAGAAAAATCTTTTTGGCATGCCATTTGATTAAATGTAAAAGTTGATCTGTATTTTCATCCAAACATCCGAAATCAAGAGAACTATATTTTTAAAGTGCTTTTGCCATGGACTATATTATTGCATGTATTAGCGCAATATTCTACACAGTGAAACCCTACATTCTGCGTGGAGCCTTTTGGTGCTATCATAAGAATAGAACCACAGCTGTATATACTGTTGTTATTATAAAATAGATGTTGACTTTAATGTACTTAGGAGAACTTTTACCAACTTATGATTTGCTTTGGGATCTTTATTGTTAATGCAGATACTGGATAGTCTAGGAAATGCAACATCTCTTTTACTTATACAAAGCCATGTCTTAAAAGAGCCATCCAGTGTGCCATACTACTCGGTTTATTTAAATTACACCATCAATTCTGAGTTGATCCTTCTGTGAATTCTAAGATATAAGGGATCTCTCTATTTCTAGCTCAGTAGTTAAAGCTACTAAGATGTCATTGCAAATAAAAAGTTAATAGTTTCATCCTAACGACAGCTGTTGGAAACATCTTACTTTTTCGTTAGCATTGTTTGTCTTCGCATGTGTAATAGTACTCACATTTGTTCCTTCAGTTCCACAGAACAGAAATTAACTGAAGTCTCATTCTATCTGCTATAAAGCTTTCAACTTTGTCCTTTGGAAGCCAGCTATGACAAACTCCATGAATCTTTATCTTTTACTTTAGTTCAAAGGTGATTAGAAGTTACGCTTGTATAACATCTGCAAGTATAGGATTTACACAGTAGAAGAAAATAATATTTGATATAAATATTTGTTATTGAAGTTACTAGAGGAACAAATAACACAGAACAGAGAGATCAGAGCAGTGCTCATCAGCCTTTTAACAGCTTCAAACCTATAAGGAATGATTGTTGAGAGTAAGCTACACAAAAAGCAGTGCCCAGAATAACTCAAAAATTGCAGATGCAGATTAAATTGAGTAGCTAAGATGAGCTGCAACATTTTATCTCCATATAAAGATTTGAGAATTAGTTTGGGTATCCATACAAAAATGAAGTCAGAGCCATTTTCAGAGCTATTTTGACAAATACAGTAATGTGCTGGTTTGGGCTGGGATAGAGTTAATTTTCTTCACAGTAGTTAGTATGGGGCTGTGTTTTGGATTTGTGCTGAAAAATGTTGATAGCACAGGGATGTTTTAGCTATTGCTGAGCAGCACTTATACAGAGTCAAGGTCGTCTGCTCCTCACACAGCCCTACCAGCGCGTAGGCTGAGGGTGCATAAGCAGTTCACAGAATCACAGAATGTTAGGGATTGGAAGGGACCTCGAAAGATCATCTAGTCCAATCCCCCTGCCGGGGCAGGATTGCCTAGACCATATCACACAAGAACGCCTCCAGGTGGGTTTTGAATGTCTCCAGAGAAGGAGACTCCACAACCTCTCTGGGCAGCCTGTTCCAGTGTTCGGTCACCCTCTCCGTAAAGAAGTTTTTCCTCATATTTATGTGGAACCTCCTGTGTTCCAGCTTGCACCCATTGCCCCTTGTCCTGTCAAGGGGTGTCACTGAGAAGAGCCTGGCTCCATCCTCATGACACTTGCCCTTTACATATTTAAAAACATTAATGAGGTCACCCCTCAGTCTCCTCTTCTCCAAGCTAAAGAGACCCAGCTCCCTCAGCCTCTCCTCATAAGGGAGATGTTCCACTCCCTTAATCATCTTCGTGGCTCTGCGCTGGACTCTCTCTAGCAGTTCCCTGTCCTTCTTGAACTGAGGGGCCCAGAACTGGACACAATATTCCAGATGCGGCCTCACCAGGGCAGAGTAGAGGGGGAGGAGAACCTCTCTCGACCTGCTAACCACACCCCTTCTAATACACCCCAGGATGCCATTGGCCTTCTTGGCCACAAGGGCACATTGCTGGCTCATGGTCATCCTGCTGTCCACTAGGACCCCCACGTCCCTTTCCCCTACGCTGCTCTCCAACAGGTCTGTCCCCAACTTGTACTGGTACATGGGGTTGTTCTTGCCCAGATGCAGGACTCTACACTTGCCCTTGTTATATTTCATTAAATTTCTCCCCGCCCAACTCTCCAGCCTGTCTAGGTCCCTCTGAATGGCTGCGCAGCCTTCCGGCGCGCCAGCCACTCCTCCCAGTTTTGTGTCATCAGCGAACTTGCTGACAGTGCACTCTAATCCCTCATCCAAGTCATTAATGAATATATTGAATAGTACTGGTCCCAGTACCGACCCTTGAGGGACTCCGCTAGACACAGGCCTCCAACTGGACTCTGTCCCATTGACCACCACTCTCTGGCTTCTTTCCTTCAGCCAGTTCACAATCCACCTCACTACCCGATCATCCAGACCACACTTCCTCAGTTTAGCTGCGAGGATGCTGTGGGAGACCGTGTTAAACGCTTTACTGAAATCGAGATAGACCACATCCACAGCTTTACCATCATCTGTCCACCGGGTTACATCCTCATAAAAGGCTATCAAGTTGGTTAAGCATGACTTCCCCTTGGTGAAGCCATGCTGAGTGCCCCTAATGATCCCCCTATCCTTGATGTGCCTAGAGACAGCATCAAGAACAAGTTGTTCCATCACCTTTCTGGGGATGGAGGTGAGGCTGACCGGTCTATAGTTACTTGGGTCCTCCTTCTTGCCCTTTTTGAAGACTGGAGTGACATTCGCTTTCCTCCAGTCCTCAGGCACCTCTCCCGTTGCCCACGACTTAGCAAAGATGATGGAGAGTGGCCTAGCAATGACTTCCGCCAGCTCCCTCAGCACCCGCGGGTGCATCCCATCAGGGCCCATGGATTTATGGACGTCCAGATTGCTTAATTGGTCCCTGACCAAGCCCTCGTCTACCAAGACAGATTCCTCCTCTATCCTGACTACTTCTGGGGCCTCAGGGGTCCGGGGCTCCTCAGGACAGCCTCCAGCAGTATAGACAGAGGCAAAGAAGGCATTTAGTAACTCCGCCTTCTTTTTATCCTCTGTCTCCAGGGCCCCCACCTCATTCATCAGCGGGCCTACATTGCCTCTAGTGTTGGCTTTACCTGCAATGTATTTGAAGAAGCCCTTTCTGTTGTCCTTGACCTCTCTTGCAAGGTTTAATTCCAAGGAGGCCTTAGCTTTCCTAGTTGCCTTCCTACATTCTCTGACAACAGACTTATATTCCTCCCAAGTGGCCAGCCCCTCCTTCCATGATCTGTACACCCTCTTCTTCCACTTGAGTTTGCCCAGCAGTTCCCTATTTAACCATGCAGGTCTCCTGGTACCCTTCCTTGACTTCCTACTTGTTGGGATGCTCTGGTCTTGAGCTCGGAAGAAGCAGTCCTTGAATGCTAACCAACTATCTTGGGCCCCCTTACCTTCTAGTACCCTGTCCCATGGGATTTCCCCTAGCAATTGCTTGAAAAGGCCAAAGTTGGCCCTCCTGAAGTCCAGGGTTGTGATTCTGCTAGCTATTCTGTTCCTGCCACATGAGATCCTGAACTCTACCATCTCGTGGTCACTACAACCAAGGCTGCCCTCAACCTTCACCTCTTCAACCAGACCCTCCTTGTTAGTGAGGATAAGATCCAGCAGCGCTCCTCTCCTAGTTGGCTCATCCACCATTTGCATCAGAAAGTTATCATCAATGCACTGGAGGAACCTCCTGGACTGAGGATGGCTGGCTGAGTAGGCCTCCCAGCAAATATCAGGGTAGTTGAAATCCCCCACGACAACCAGACCCTGTAATTGCGAGACTGCTCTCAGCTGCCTGTAGAAGGCCTCATCACCCTCCTCATCCTGATCCGGTGGCCTGTAATAGACACCCACAACAGTATCACCCCTGCCAGCCTGCCCCTTAATTCGCACCCACAAACTCTCAACTCGCTCCTGATCCGCCCCTGGACAGAACTCAATACATTCTAGCTGCTCACTCACATAAAGAGCAACTCCACCACCTCTCCTTAGCGGCCTGTCTTTCCTGAACAAGACATAGCCATCCATGACCACATTCCAGTCATGCGAGGTGTCCCACCAAGTCTCTGTAATTGCCACTAGATCACAGCCCCCCGACCGAACACGGATTTCCAACTCCTCCTGTTTATTCCCCATGCTGCGTGCATTGGTGTACAGGCATTTCAGGGAGCGAGCTGAGCACACCGATTTCACCCCAGGGGGATGGGAGGCCTCCTGGTCTCCCTCAACACTAGAGCGTTGCCCCAGTGGTGCAAGCCCAGCTACTACCCCATCCCCCTTCGAATCTAGTTTAAAGCTCTCCGAATGAGCCCTGCTAATTCCTGTCCCAGAACCCTTTTGCCCCTACGACATAAACCTTTCCCATGTATTACCATCACGCCTGGTGTCTTATAAAACCAGCCATTATCAAAGAACCCAAAGCCCTGCCTGTAGCACCAGTCTAGTAGCCAGGCATTTACGGAGAGAATCCTACTATTCCATCCCACGTCATCACCTGAAAATGGAAGGAGGGAGGAGAAAACAACTTGTGCCCCAGACTCTTTCACCAACCGTCCTAGGGCCTTGTAGTCTTTCTTCATCCCCCTCAGACTACGGGATGCAGCTTCTTCCCCACCTGTCTGGAAGATCAGCAGGGTGTAGTAGTCTGTGGCCTTCACCAGGTTGGGGAGTTGCCTGGTGATATCCCTGATTCGGGCTCCAGGCAGGCTGCAGACCTCCCTGTGATGGGGGTCAGCTCTGCATATTGGGCCCTCAGATCCCTTTAGGAAGGAGTCTCCAACCACTAAAACTCTTCTCTTCTTCCTTGTGGAGGAGGTGGCTATACGCCTGTCAGGTTTTTCTGACTGTGGTGGGACCTCTGATATAGGTTGCCTAGGCAGTTGGTAGGGGACACAGCCAGGACAGCTGACCTCAACTGACCAAAGGGATAGTCCACACCATACAACATCATGCTCAGCAGATAAGGCTGGGGGAAGAAGGAGGAAAAGGGGGACGTTCAGAGTGATGGTGTTTGTCTTCCCAAGTAACCGTTATGTGTGATGGAGCCCTGTTTTTCTGGGGATGGCTGAACACCTTCCTGCCAATGGGGAGTAGTGAATGAATTCCTTGTTTTGCTTTGCTTGTGTGTGCAGCTTTTGCTTTCCCTGTTAAACTGTCTTTACCTCAGCCCATGAGTTTTCTCACTTTCACCCTTCCAGTTCTCTCCCCCATCCCACTGAGGGGAGTGAGCGAGTGGCTGTGTGGTGCTGAGCTGCCTGCTGGGGTTAAACCACAACAAGTAATAATGTGCAGATCTCAAGGTGTGGGTCTAATAGTTTGTTCTCCCACACAATTTTGCTGAAGTACATAATTTTAGGTGTCAAAATACCTGGCTTTTCCATTTTTAGGTGAATCAGCTCTGTGTAACCAAGCTCAAAAAGGAACTGTTAACCTTTCTAGGCCTATTATTGGTTTTGTCCCATGTTCCATGGTTGGTGTGCAACATTGTGAAAAACTCTTCTGACCAGTTGTTAATCTTGGTGGGATAAAAATATTGTCCTTTTTTTGATTTTGTACAACACTTAGTAGATAGAGAGTCCCCCCAATATAAATTTCTTGTATATTCCTTCTCCAATCAGTCTTAATCTGTAGAGACTTGGGAATGAAAAAAAAAAAACGCTGGGTCCTACTTTTCTGCTCACCAGGTTTCTTTGCATTTGTCATGTTTTAGCTGCTTGGTATTCCATTTCTCCCCTTTCACCTCCTACAGATAAACCTAGAGGACCTCAGGGAAGGTCCCAAATCACTGACCCTGTAAGCAACAGAAGATCAGGGGAGTGAAGGGGAGAGAATGTTGATGCTGGGGATGGGGCTGCATCAAAGCTAGGCAGGAGCGAGTGGAGGGGGCTGGCCTATAGTGTGTTTTCCCTGGTGCAAAAGACAGCCCTCCGGTGGACTACCTAACAGCAGAGGCAGCTGGTGTACTAGGTCATAGGATAGGCCTGTCTGACTTCCAGGTCATGTGGCAAAGGAAGGGGCCAAAGTGTTAGACTGCAAGTAGACAACGTGTCATCTGCTGTGATTTTTTTGTTTGCAGGACATTGCTGGTTAACGTGACCCTGGCTCACTTTGCGCCCTCCCTCCCAACCTCCAGATGATCTGTTTGCTGGCTCAGTAGATCAGGCCAAGCACCAGTGTCTGGCAGGTTTGGGTTGTGGAGCAGGAGGGAGGGGGAACTATGCTGGAAGTAGGATACAGCTTCGCGTCATGGAAAGAGAAAGCAGAGCGAATTCTGCGTGAGTCACGCTCAGGACTGAAGGAGGGGCAGGCCTACTAGGAAGCAGATGACTGCAAACATTATCACATTGGGAAGGAATGCAGATTCTTAGGGTGCTATCAAGAAGGAAGAGAGAAGAGGCTACCTCATGCAGGAGAGTGGGAAAGGAAAGGTGAAGCCCCTTTTGTAGGTAAATCAGATATACCGTGTTTAGGTCACCAAGGAAGTACAGGACAACGATGTGCAGCCTTTGAAGCAAAGCCTACTTCTAATGCAAACCTCTCTGGAGGATTTCATTTATAGCACACCTTCATACCTACATACCAGTACACATAACCAGTGTACAACTTCCTGCATAATTACTACTTTAAAGCATAGCTGTATTTGAGAAAACATTATTTATAACTCCATATTGGATAATAGGTTGCTAGAAACAGAGGGTATTCCTTAAAAAGCAGGACATACCTGCTTGGCTTTGGTACATTGCTCTGTGATATAAGATGTAGAGATAGCATATGGATTTTCTAGTTGTCTTAAGAGCCTGAAAACTGCCAAGCACCTTTAAAAGACTTTGGAGTTAAGTGTGTATTCCCCATGCTGAAGGATTGTCCTTACCATCTACCGCGTGAGAAAACTCCAAAAGAGTATGTGGAAAAAATTTCTGTTCAGAGTTCCCAATGACAACCTATAAATAATCTAAAACATATCATTGCACACAAAATATAGTTTATTAAACAAAAAAGCTAGAAAATTGTCAGTAGCTTATTAGCAACCATGCAAATCAATATAAGCCTAAAATTGATAGTCCATCTTAAAATCAGATGGAAGATGTCTATTAAAAATGCATTCATAATCCAGAAAAAACCCTAATAAAACTCATGTTGAATTTCCCCTAACACAATCTTCCACAAACTCAGTACAAAAGAACCTATCTGATTGATAGAGGCTAAATTTTGATGTGACCAGAACTAGTTTCTTTGTATTCAAAACATCAGTCTAGCTATCAGAACATAGTTAATTATTAAACATATGTGTATAATCAGAACACCTGACTTCGCAGATTGTTAGCAGGTTAGCATAGTGTAGTTCTGTTTAAGCAGATGAGGGAAGGAAAATAGGATTATAATTTATTTGCCATGTTTTTTTAGGCTAAGAAAAATAATGTAGAATATTCTCGCTAACCGCACATCGATGCAGTTTCCAAAGTTCCAGTGCATTCTGGATTTAATCTAAAATGTCAAGGATCTTGGATCAGAGAATTTTGCTGTTAGTAATTTCATTTCTAACGAGTCTGCAGAGTACAAAGGTACTTTCAGAATGGAAGAAGTGTGGTGACCGTGAATGTGAGAGTAAGTAAAAAAGTTTTTTTTTTCAAAAGGAGCTATGGTGTATGTGCGGCTATTACGAACCATAATGTCGCAATTAGCAATGAAACAGATTGAAAATGAGTAGCCATAGAAAATGTTCTTTGTCAATATACTAAGTTTATGAGGAACGGGCTTAAACTTTTCAAACAAAAATAGAAAAAAAAGACTTGCTGGATTGTGTTATGTAAGTATATAAAGATCAAAGTTCAGTAAAACTACTCTTGAATAGCTAGTTTTTCTCAGGTTTCCTCAAAACAGGCAGTATAAAGCAGTTTTAAAGTATTTTGAACTCATTCTTTACCGGTAAAAAATAAATTAAACAAACAAACAAACAAAAAACACAAAAAATGGTAGGCTATAAACTGAGAAAGAAGACTATAGATCTTGTGTTCATAGTACATTCACAGCTCATTCTGCAAAACCCTTATTTTTTTCTACTGTAAGCAAACTGGTTTGGTTTTTTTGTAATCCTTCTTACAAAAGATGCTGTTATTATATCCTCTTTATTTATTTTTTCTTCTTTAACATGAAGTAAGAACAGTAACTAGTTATGGAGTTCCTGGGGAGTAAATAGCTCTGCAGGAGGCAGTGCCACTGAATCACAAGTGGGCAGCAATAAATAATGTCCTATTTATTATCCATTGATTACCACTGTGAAACCTGTCATAATCATATGTAGTTTAAGTTGTTTCTAAGCTGTCTCCATTGGTTTGGCAGCCTTAATTGTTGCACTTTTAATGTGGATAGCTCGTCCTGAAGTGGAAGAGACCTTAGATTTCCTCTGCGGATGGATCTCTATTTTCCTGTGGAGACATACTCACTTCAGTGGGTTCTGGATGCTCAGAGGTGTCTGTCTTTGTGGAACAGCACGCAGGATGGGCTCTGATCAGAGCACATCGGCAGTGGTTTCTGTGGGGAGACGGGAGTGGAGAGAAAGATAATTTAAAAAGTCATTCAAATTGAATTGGAAACTTTGGTTTTGACAATGTGTTCAAGGTTTATATTGCTTAAACTTACTTATTTTCTTCACAACATAAACGTATTCAAAATAGAGGACAAAATCCCTGAAATAATTACTAGAGTCAACTTAGAATTTCTAAAATATACAATTATAAATATGCCTGGGAAATATTTTTTAGCTATTTAGATCTGGCTTTAGTAGTTGAATTTGCTAATTCTCCACATGCATTTCAGCATTGAAAGCTTGGCTGAATAAGGACTGGAAAATGCCCATATAGGACAAGAGCTTTTCTCCTTGATGTCTGTAGCAAATAGGAAAGAAAATAGCACAGGGCTGCTTTTTGCATTAGTTGCTTTCCACTTGATGATGTAAACAGATTAGTATCATAACAAAGCACATATTGATATATTAAGAAATATTTTAGTGTATTTATATATATCACACTTCTTCAGTAACCTGACTTCAGACAAAATGGCTGCTATACTTACTTCTTTCTTTCTTTCTACATACTATTCCAGCGGCAATGAGCAGAGTTCAAGCCACCACAGACTACTTAGGGCCTGACTGCCGATATCTTAACTTCAGAACAGGGGAAGAGATAATGGTATACTCCAAACTTTCAAGAAAAAATGAAAACTTGTGGACAGGAAGTGTAAGTACTTCAATCTGAAAGACCTTCTCCATAAATAATGTAGATAGTATAATAATAGCGTAACAACTGCAGCCTGCTTGCTTCTAGGGATCTTCCATAGTATTAACCAGTCATGGATCAATATAGTATTTGGGAGATGGGTCATTGTTTTATCTTTATATAGAAAAGGAAAATCAAATCTTGGCAAAGATCACGCACAGAGAAACAAAGTCAAGATCCGAATCCAAGTTTTCTGCCTCCTACATCTAATCATTTGGCTATAATGATTTCATCTGGTTCCCTTAAAAACATTCAGGTCTATCAGGTCAGGTACCTACGTACGGGTCTGTGGGTAAGCAGGTTTTACAGTTGCTTAATCAGCGATCCAGTATTGGGACCTGACTTCACAGTTCAGTGCTCCAGGAAAGTTCCCAGAGAAGTTATCAAGCATATTTAATGATTTGGAACAATTGACAATGTAGTTAGAACAGCCATGTAGTTATGTTACAGCTAAGAAGAAATAGATGCATTGATCCAAATCCAACTGCTAGTAAAACTGTGTAAGTGTTTCAAAACCAGAAGATATTGGTAATCTTTTTTTTTTTTGTAAATGATCTCACATTTATTGTTTAACAGTGAAATTCTGTCTTCCTTGTTTTCATCTGAGAGTATCTTTGCAGGTACCTCACTCTTCCTTGCTTTCCAAGATTTAGTCCTCCATTAAAGGCTATATGCAAGGGTTTGATGTAAAGCTAGTGGCTGGTTTCTTGCTCAGACTGACCCTTACTTGATTCTTTTGGGCATTATCATCAACTTATTTGCTGTAGCGTTGCCATCTTCATTGCCATTTTCTCTTCAGCTGCAGCTGGCCTCATACCTGAATTTCATATCCTACTTTTCTTGTAACTTATTATGGGTCATTAGTTACTAAGGCATGATTTTTCTCCCACTTGAGTCAATGGGAAATTTGCAGGTGATTTTAGTAGGAGCTGGCTGAGACCATCTGTGCACACACCACTGTCTTCAGTTGAAGCAGTGTTAAGGCTATTGGTTTGGTTTGGCACATTTCATTTGGTTCTGCACATGTTCATAAAAATAATACAGAAAATAATAGCATGGAGTAATATACTTCCCCTTGCTTTCTGAAATGGCAAGTGGAACACTTTTGTGAAGGAAAAATAAACCAATCTTTTGACCAAACAAAATGAAGGGGGTAGGGGGCAGTCCTATAAACTATTTGTTTATTCATACTTTTCTAGCATATATGCAAGCACCTAACATACTTATCACTGAAGTTTAAATGCTCTCATTCCCTTTACATTTTTTACAGAAAGGAAAGGATTTTGGATATTTCCCAAAAGATGCGGTGAAGGTTGAGGAAGTTTTTATTGCAGAAGAAGTTGAAGTGCTCACGAAGGTAAACCAACATCACCAGATTTTCCAATGTAGTTCACAGCAACTGAAAATCTAATATCCAGTTAGAAATTCAAGTGTCAATGCATATTTTATTTCAGATAGTTCAAAATATGTTTTTTTCATTATTGCTCCATTTGCATATTATTGCCCTCTAAAATATTTTTTATCTAGTAAATGATATAGAACCATTAGGAATAATATAATTACTTACAGTCCTTTGTGCAAAGTTATATACACGTATAGCTACACAGAAAGAAAGAGAATAAAGATCTATTGCTGTGCTACACAGTGTTGTAGAAAATTACACATGAAAACATTTTAAAAATTAATATCTTTTAGGAAACTGATTTCCTTTGTCTTCATGGAGACACTTTTGGAAATGAAGATAGTGCATTATATGATCACAACAAAGAAAATGAATATTCATCATCTGATGCAGAATCAAAGCTGCATGAAAATGAACTCTTAAAACATACAAGAGACTCCAAGGAAGAGGGAGTTGAATCAGTTTCTGAAAATTATTCCAAGGAATCTCACACTCGGGAGGAGTCTGCAAGCAAAAAGTTGCTTAGAAAAAATGAGAACAGAAAAGATGATACTGAAGACCCACAAATGCAAAGCAGTCTCCCACTAGAATCCATTCCAACTCAGTCTAGTTGGATTGCAGGATGGTTCACCACAGGAAGTAAAAATGATGAAGAGCCCTTAAAAGCTATTACTGAATCTTTAGAAGAAAATACATATCGAAGCAGAAAAATAGTGGTAACTGCTGAAAATTATTTACAGGAGCCAAATGATAAGGAGGAACAAGAACCCCCAGCATCTGTTTGGTTTCAAGGTGGACTGACAGACTTTCTGTATTTTGGTGAAGAGAATGTGGATGTTGGTTTGGCATCAGAAAAAAATGATCCACAAATCCACGATGTTTCTGGTGTGCCTGGACTTTCCAATAATGAACAGGAAACAGCAGTCCCAGAGCTACTGACAGAAGAAGAAAATAGTGAAAGCCAAGAATCCAAGTTAAATTGGTTTAATTTGGGTTTAAGTAATGTTTTTAATTTTGGCCATGATGAGAAAGATACAATTGCTATGGAAGACCAGCCAAGCAGAGAAACAGAGGATGAAGCAAATAAGAATGAAGAAGTGCAGATTTTAGACCAGAAAGAATCACACATGGACAAAGAATCAAAGGAGACAGTTAAAAGAGTGACAGATGAAGAAGATGAAGAGATTTATGCACAAGAAATAATCTATTCAAACAGTAACATGCCAAATCCTGGAGAGATACCAGCAAGTGTACATACTCTTAATGACACCAAAAGCACCTCAAAAAGCACAGAATCATCTTCTGATACACTAACAGGTGACAAAGAGAAGCCAATTGAACCTTACAGTTCAGAACAAGACTCTCTATCAGAAAGCCAACCACTGAAAAACACTGAAGCTAAAAAGAGAAATCAGGAGTCAGAAAGCAAACATGGCCAGTCAGGTTGGTATACAAATATCTATAATAGCTTTATTAGTTATAATACAGACACATATGATAATCAACAGGGACATGAATCAATTGCATCAGATCAGATTTCTTCTTCTCCGAGTCCACCTCATAATTGTGATCCCTCAGACACAAAAAGTACAGAAGAAAAGCCTGACATAGCTGACGAACAGAGCCATTTCTTCTCATTTAGTCATTTTGCAGACATACTGAGGTTTCAGAGTTCAAAGGACAAAGAAGAGCAAGTGCAGAGTTTGCAAGATGATGAGGTTTTTAGTGAAGAACCCCCTCAAACTGAAAATTATGAACTATTACAAGGAAATAACAACAGAGCAATGAAAGTACAAGAAAATCAGAGAGTTAGTGAGGAGCTGTCTGAAACAGATGAGGGTGCAATCGAAGAAAGCAATCTGTTTTCCTCACTAACTGTCCAAAATAATGAACGCAGTAATGAAAAAGCAAAACATTTTGTCAAATTAGATGGCGATAGTGATGCTTCACAAATTTTATCTGTCAAAACACTAGAACAACCTGAAGTATCTCAAAGACAGTATATACCCTTGTGTAGTTATTCCAGTGCTGAAGAACATGCTTCTAAGCATAGCAAAAGTCAGGAAAACACCAATATAAAAGGTTATTATAATGATCCTGTCTCCAAAGATTCTCTACATTCACCTTCAAAATTAGACTTTGAAAATACAGTGGAAATTGGAACTCATCTGCAGGGAAAATCAAAAATTGAAACAGTTGAAACAGTGCAAAAAGAACAAAATAACCTGAACACTTGTATTCAAGAATCTGTAAATTCAGAAAACAAATTACCAAGTTATCAGGAACTACCAGGAACTGCAGATAATCATCTGGGCATCAAGAAGACCCCATGTGACAGTGAGCCAAGTCTTACTCTGGAAACATCTGAGAAAGGCAAAGCAGTCAAATGCTGTGATACAGAACAAAATTCAGCATCGAAAAGCCAGTTCAAAATGTATGGTGATGTAAAAGAGAAAATTCACAAACCAGAGAAGAAAAATGACCCACTCGGGTTTTATGAAAACGACATAAAAGATTTCAGTCAGGGTGTTTTTCATGATAAACAGGATCAGAAATCTGAGGAGTCCCACGAACTGACTCCAGACCAATCTTTCTCTCCTCACCCCTCATCTAGTGGCTTCAGTTTAACAGGTACCAAAACTTCTGAAGAAACTGGCCACATAGAAGACATATGGAGTTTCAGAATGGAAGGTAAAAACTGCTTGCTGAGAATAGAAGAACTAAGCTTCCCTAATGAAAAAAGCCCTCAGTATAAGCCTTGGTAAAATACCATGGGGAGAAGAAACTGAAGGCACCTCAAATCAGAAGGTTAAACATAATGAATCAGATAACAGTAATGCAGATACCTCCAAAGAAAATGAACTTTCCCTGTAGCTGGCAGTGCAAAATAACACACAAGCAGTGGAGTTAAAAACCAAAAACAACAAAATCTACCAGATTAGTAAAAGACAGGACAACACTTAATGCTCTTGTTGATAGCTTGTCAGGAGAGAGGCTACAAACCGAACAAATTCCTATGAACACGCATCATCAGAAAGGTGACGCAGAAATAACATGGGAAGATTCATGTGCCCAACATGAGCTTCTGGTACCAGAGAATGGGTCAGAGCACAGTCTTAATCCAGATCTTAGAGAGAAATACAAAAATCATATGTTATATAGTCAAAGAAAAGATTATTCTGCATCATCAGATTCAGGCCCATCAATTCAAGCTATTATGACAGTGCAAGATGCAAAAACATAGAAAACGAATCTGAGTTTTGGAAGGAATCATCAAACACTACTTCAAAAGGCACAGTAATACCTTCAGCTGAATCCAAGTAAAAAAAAAAAATATAAAAAAAATTTAGTGACAATAAAAGCAACAGAGCAGTCACGTGATATTAGTCTGACTGAACGTGAACTTTTACCTAGCAGCCCTCTAGAATAAAAGACAATTTTTAATAATAAAAAAAATAGCATTACAGTTACTGTCTCCTAAAACCCTCAAACTAGAAAGCCAGACTGCTATTAAAAAAAAAAAAACAACAGATTAATTAAATCCTGGCAACCTAGGATTGCTCAGAAACCTGGCTGATGAAGTGTATGTTGAAAAAGAAGATACTGTTATAACTGAAAGGATGGATAATACTGAAATATTAATTGCTGCTACTAAAGCAAGATAGGAGAGGGAAAGAGAAAGAATCTGAAAATCAAAGAGAGTCAAAGTCCAGAAATATAAATAATAAAAATTATATTCTAACAGAAAGGGTTCCAAGTAGTATTTTTACCACACCATCAGGGTTCTTTGCAAATATATTTAGTAAAACTAACAATTAAGCCTGTAGAAAAAAGTCTGAGGATACATGTTTTTTAAAAAAAAAAAAAAAAAAAAAAAAAAGAAAATAGGAATGACACTAGGACTAGTAGAATTAAATACTGCACAGAAGAATGAGATGGACTTAAAAGAAAAGGAATCTGAACAAGAAAAAGATACTACTACATCTGTAGAAGGTGCAGAAAATTATGAAATCAATTTAGAAATCATGCAAGATAAATTTGAGGAAGCACATCTTGGCATTTTGGAAAAATACTGCAGAATCCAATGAAAGCAAGGAAACTGACAACATCATAGTAGGGCAGAGTTCATGTCCCCAAAACCAAGCAAAAACAGGCAAATATTGTATGATATACACTCAAATTTACCAAACCCATTGATTACATTCCAACAATTTTATTTAAAGTTAAAACAAGAAGTTAAGCAACCCTTAGAGCATCTCTGTGAGGAAAGCAAACTGATGCAGCTGCACCTGCAAGTTGAAAAGATTCATCATGAAAATCACAGCTTACTCATGTAAAGAGAATGTTATGCAGAGGAAACAAGTGATTGTGTCTGCACAAAAGGGGCACAATTTCAACACTGGGCAGGAAAAATGTATGGAAAAAAAGCAATGTTCTTCTAGAGCTGTCAGAGCTTTTGTCTGCTATAACAATTAAGTGTGCAGCCCAAACTGCAGCTAAAGGTATTGGACTAATGCTTGTCTAACAGTGATTTAGCAACAACAAAATATGCTGTTCAAGAAAAAAAATACAATAGATACAACACTGTCTCCTTCTGGTGATTCAAAATCAAGAGGTAGCGAGCCTAACTCATAGTAGTTAATGACTGATTTATGGTATTTTGAGAATCTGATAATACAGATTGAGTTAATACAACAGTTTAAGAGCCAGTTACTCTTCCTGACTTTTGACTATTGGACTATTTGTGAAGCGTATCTTTGGCCAGTACTGGCTTGAAGCATAGAATTAAAAAAATAATCAATTTGTAAATGGTATTTTTTTTCTACATGGCTAAGCAAGGTGTGGAGTTTTTTGAAAGTGGTATTTTATCAGCTTCAGGAAATTTACTCCAAGTCACTGAAACTGAGGCAGCTACGTGCCTTCAGTCATACTTCTGTGTGAACATGCCTGTGGTTTCTTGTATTTCACAGTGAAGTTTGTTATCTTGCGGGAAGTTGTTAATCTTTAATCCTACATGGCATTTTTAATTGTTCTTTTCATAAAGCTTTTCCACTTGTATTTGGATATAAGAAAGAGAACTATTAATCCTGAACAGGGAATCTATAGGCTAACTATCAAAACCAAGCATATTTTTTCCTGAACATTGCTTTTAACTACTTCTTTACTTACTGCAACACCAGTTTTGCTTAAAGCTCCATCCTCCAAACTCCGTTCTGAGACCATTATTTGAACAAATATTTCTTAAATCATAAATCTGTAGCACATTTTTACTCTAATGTAGCATTCTAGTGTTTGACCTTAAGTTGAGGGGAAAAAAAAAAATCAAAAGCTCTGTAGAGGTTAATATCTTACAAAGTGCATGTGTGTGTCTATGTTGAATCCTCTGAAATTAAACAAGATTTCCCTTCACAATTATTTGCAGGAGTAGGCAGTAGAAGAAAGCTACTAGAAGAAACACCAGAGAAGCAACATGAAATTAATGCAGCTGTACACAGTGAATGTGACAGTGACCAACATTCAAAAGCAAAAGCGATTCCTTCAGTAAATTCTGAAGAAAAAATGGACAGTTCAGTAGCTGACTCTCCATTTGATGTCAAAAAGCCTTTCTCAGATGCCATCCAGAACTACATTCCAAGCAATGGTAAGTGTTAAGTTTCTTAATTTTAAGGAAAATAAATTTGCAATCTTAAAAAAAAATTAATTGGAATTCTATCAGGTTAACCATTGTAACGTGAAACCTTTTTTTTTTCCTTATGAACAAACCAGGAGGATGGATATATCAGATACTTCTGTGTTTGAATGCTCTTGAGATCGGGGAATCAAAAAAATCTGTATTTGCAGCAGTGACAAGCATTATCAAAAAGGTAAGAATTCTTTACGTGATAGAGTGTTGACATTAGTGCAAAATTAAGCTAGTTATTGGTTATGTTCTGTAATGAAGCTCCTAAAAAAAGAAAGATCCTTTCAAATAAACCCTCTGCAGGCCCCTTGCTTCTGGGGGGTACCTGATGCTAAACGAGACAGAAATGGAACAAGAAAATGTCAGCTTAGCTGCTGTTCATCTGCCTCTGTTGTTTGCACTGCAGAATGTCATGAACTGAGTGTGTTGGGGTTTTTTTACAGAACAGCCAGGAAACACCTCAGTGGTCAAAATATCAGCATTTGGGCTTTTGTTTTGTTTTGTTTTTTAAATGAAACTCATAGCTCCCTCTAGTTCCCATGACAGTACTGATTAAATTTGCTTGGACTTAGAAAGCTTGCGTTAGGATGTGTAAAACAACCAGAATACTTCCATTGTTTTTAAAAAGTAATTTCAAAGCGTTGATTCCCAAAGAATTCCCATAGTTCAAAATTGCATAAAAAATACTTTTAAAAGCAAATATATAAAATACAAAATGGGATTATGATTGCTATGGGGATGTCTTAAATACCAAAATGTGGGGACAGAGTGAAGGTGGACCTTACTGGACATAATTGCACAAGAAACAATGCTGCCAGAGGAATGTGAGAAAAGCTAGACAGTATTGCACTGTCCCCTCTAAACAGAAGAGTAGTATCAGGTAAAGTGGTATATCGTAAACTTCATTAATTTTAGTACTTTGGTTTAACTTTGTTTAGATTGGGTAATTGAAGTTTAAGAACCACATAAATTTGTTCCTGATTTCCAGTGTACTTACAGAGATACTAGCTAAATTTCAGCTTAAGAGATGAAAACCAAAAGGCTTTGCTTTTTTTTTTTTTTGTTCTCATGAACCAAGTTGGATTTCGGTGCTCATTGATAGTTCACTGCTATGGCCAAACTCATTCTTGTATTGTTTGATACAGCTAAAAAAGCCACTTCCACCTTCTACCTATCAGTCTCTTAGGTGGTACCAGCTTCACAAGCGAGTCACTCACCTTGCATTGTGAAAACTGAGCTCGCATACGTTTAAAAAAAAAAAAAGTGTTAAGTACATGAAAAAAATAAGAAAAAGTAAAATACAAAAATAGAGTTAGTCCTAGTGAATGAGATGAAAAAGAATCCATTGCTATGTGGCATTGCAGTTACCATTTCTCGCCTCTTCCCTCACATTTTTACGATCAATTTTTAACAAAGAAACTTAGAAGAACTCCGGTTTAAATGACGTTGAACTCCTCCCAGCACCCGGCGGCTGTGGCGCCGGCCAAGCTCCGCACGCCGCTTGCGCAAGAGCAGGCGGCCGCCGCCGGTGCCTGACCCACCTGTTGCCCTCCCCCGCCGGGCAAATGTCAGCTCCGGCTGCCCGGCTGGGAACGCGAGCGGCGGGGTGGCGCGTCCCCCCGCCTGGAGGCAGGCCTTTCCCGAGGAATCCAGCCCAGAGAGTTTTATTTTTGTAAAGCCCTGCTGCCGATCGGGTACAGATGGCGACAGCAAACGTCACAGGGGAGGTGAGTTTCCTGCGCATAACTTTAACGAGGAACAGGAGAAGGTTCGCGGCCAGTGGGGCCACGTCAGTACCGGAGGTCGGGGGGACGGTGGCGGAGGGGAGCTGTCGGTCCTTCCCGCCTGCGGGCGTAACGCGAAGCGAAGGGTCTGTCAGGAGAGGTCCCGGAGACCCCGGTTCCCTGGGCCCTCAGCACCGCCCGGCCTAGGGCCGCCGGGTGTCCCCTGCGCCGGACAGCTGCGCTGGGAGGGCGAGGAGAGGGCACCCCTGGGGCGCACCTGCCCCTCGGCCCCGCCGGCTCTGAAACTCGGAGCCGCGGCGGGGTGGTGAGGCCCGGGACCCGCTGCCGCCGTCGCGCTCTCACCTCCTCCGGCAGTGGTATCTCCCGCTCCGTCACCCCGGCGGTGGTGTTGAGCCCCCCTACATATCGCAGTGGTACAGCCCGCCTCCCCCCCGCATGCTCCCCCGGCTCCTCCCACCTGTGCGCGCTCTGTTCCCTCCTTCCCACGGCAGCAGTGGTTTCTCCCCCACCCCCCCCCGCGGCAGTGGTACAGTCCGGTTGTCAAGCGGCGGGCCGGAAGGGGCCGCGGGGGGTGGGCCCGGCCCGCCTGCGGCAAGATGGCTGCCGGCGGCCGCGGGGACGTGTTAGACCGTGCAGCCGTCAGCTCGTGGCTGGGCCTGCGGGAGAGCGCGCAGCGCTACTGCGGGTTGGCCTTGGAAGGGGCGCGCAGGGTGAGTGCGGGACCCGCCTCCGCCTGGGGTCGGCTCTGGCGAAGCCCCGCGAGGGCTGGGGTCTTGTGCAGCGGCGCCTCGGCGTTGGGGGAAACCGTGCTGCTGGGGGTGGCGAGGGGCTCGGCTCTGAGAGGAGCGGCCCCGCACCGGCGCGCATGGCTGCGGCACAGGAACCCCGTGTGCGGCTTAGAGCCAGCCGGGCTGTGCCTCGCCGGCGTGCGTCGGGGCCCGGCAGCCTGCGGAGAGCTGCGCGGCCGGGAGGGGGCCAGGGGGACCCCGGGCCGCGCGGGTCCCGGTGGAGCAGGCCGGCTCTTGGAGGGTAACAGAGGTCTCAGAAAGACACAGCAGTGAAGCGAACGCGCCCCGATTTCACATCCGACTCGCCCCCCCCGCCGTTGGCCTGAGAGGGGTAGTCTGGCCGTTTTATTAAGAAATCGAGATTAAAACTTCACTGCACAGTAATACGTTCTTAAACATATGTCACACGCAGTAAATGGGAGCTACATTAAGCAGGTTATATCTTTGAGAAAATAGTGATATCCGTTTACAGATAACGTGAGTGTATTTAAGTGGTTAAAATGTGTTAAATCATTGACTGTGTTCAGTATGTTATTTCAGCGTGAAGTTGGTTGAGCAGGTTTTTCTACCAAACAGATTTTCTACCAGTAAATAATAAAATATTATTATTGATTCTTCTAACAGTGAAATGTGTAGACAACTGGAAGGAGAATTTGCTGTAATTGGCAGGTTCAGAAGGAAGAGTTTTGAGAGCTTTATTCAGTCATCATCATTTCTTGTTGGAACTTTTTTCTTATTTTTTTTTCTTCACTTGGTAAATGTATGATTTAAAAATCAAAGGTTTCTGTTAACTATTTTCTTAGAGTTTTGGAAAAAAATAGATGTACAAGCCTTGGAAGTGAACTAAGTCAACACGTAATGTCTGTTTCTGTTGAAAATATTAACCTCTTTTCCTTTAGTTGAAGCTTTTTACTTTATTTTTCAGGCTGTGGCTTCACTGCCTGAAGATATGAGACCTGGTCCTGATCTGTATGGTTTCCCGTGGGAAATAGTGATTTGTGCTGGCATTGTTGGAGCCTTTACAATTCTCTTGTTCCTGTACAGAAGTTATCAATCAGTAAGTGTTCGAATTACATGCAGATATGTAGAGTGCATTAATGGTTTGAATTGGATGGTGTGAATTGAAATTGTTATTCTGTTCAAGATATATAATGCTTCAGAGTATTAAATCTGTTGTGATTGAATTTAGAATCTCTCTGAAAGAAAAATTGAGTAGCGGTCTGTTTTGTCAAGACAGCAAGTGTTTGAACATGTACTGAGTGACTGTTGTCATTAGAGGAAATGCAATGGAACTCGCTGTAGGAAGGCTTCCTTTTTCCTTCCCTTTTTCGTTTCTACACCAGACTTTGAAAGTCAGCCCTTAAATTATTTTCAGGGGATATAGAGGTCTTCCCTAGGGTGTATGTATTGCTGTGTATATTGATATCTCTGTGACTACCCTGGCTACCCTTTTTCAAGGTAACTGTAAGCAAAAGCAATCCAGGTGGATTCCTGTCAAGGGAGGCATTTTAAAACTCTTTGGACAGTGACCCTGATTCTGTTTATTGGAACACTGATCTGATTGTACTGTGTGCTGTTTTGAGCACTAAGCTGATGACTTTGAGAAATGCAGTACTGAAACCTTTTAATGCACAAATCAGATTATATTTTTGAGTTAAGGGTAGTCTTCTGTTGTGAGTAAGTAAGGATCTGAGTAATAACAGCTGCCTACCATACTCTCCCTACTAATGAAATGGGGTCAGTGCTCATAATTCAGTATTCTGAATTTCTCCCCGATTTTTGCATACTCTTAAATAGACAGAATGTCATTTTGGTGCTAGTGTAATGATGCTCATGCTTGAAGATAGGTTGCATAGTGGCTTAGTTTTTCAGATACGAGTAACTACATTTTTAGGGTTCTAACATCAACTTAGATCTGGAAAAACGCCACGTTATTCTGCAGCAGCGATTCAGATTGTCTGGAAGGAGATCTGTAATTGTACAAGTTAATGTATCTATAATTTGAGTCATTCCTTCTGTTTTCTAGCAGCATCCCTCTAGGTGGTATGAAAGAGGCGTTTCAGCTGAAATCAGTCAAGCAGCAACTCTAGTATTGTTTTCCTCCTGCACGTGTCACTAAGGCATTAGATATTACAGAAGTTATTGATAGCTTTCTCAGTCATCCACACTTAGAACTGCACTGACTGCTCTTGAAAAAATAATGGTTACTTACTCAAAAGTAATGGGGTTTGGTTTTGGGGTTTTTTTGGATAGCATAAAGTGTGCTTATGACTTTCTTCTTTTTCCATTACTTGGACTCCTTGGCCATCCCATGGCTTTAAATGAGGAGGAAACGGAAAATCTGAGGGACCCATTGTGTGTTAGGCATGTGATCCAGGCCCAGCCTTGAGAGGAATGCTGTGTTGTAAAGTTTTTGTGGGTTTAGCTAAGTTCTGCATCTCTTGTCCAGGCTATTTGTGACAGATTTCGTCCTGCGGTTTGTTAGATTTTGATTCTAGGGCACTAGATGCCACGTGGCAGCTGCTGATTTGGCACTTTCCACTGAGTTGCATCTGGGCAGGATGCCTATCAAGGACTACCCTTACTGCAGCTCTAACTGTTATGTATTACAACATGTGGGGTTTTTTCCTCATCGGAAGTTTAAGTCTGAGCTGGCATGTGGGAGCTTCCCCCTCCGTCCCCTTTCCTACTCTTTTGGCTGTGCATGTCCACTACCACTTTGTGTTGGCAGTTGTGGTTATGTGATGACTATACAGAGGTGTGTTATAAAAGTGATCCAGGTGAAAACCAATCTCCTTTCCCTTCTTTGTTTAATTAGAGTGAGAGGACAGTGCAAACACACAGCCATGGGGAGTTAAGAGGGGAGGATGCAATGGCCCATTTTTAACAGCAGCCTATGTTTGTATTGCTTTTTTAAGTTCTATGGTTAAACTGATCATGGAACCACAGATTAAAAGATTAGTTTTCAGATACTATGGAAGAGTAATTGATCAGACGTTTTCAGTATTTGTTCTTTTTATTTCAGGTTAGAAGTCGACTTTATGTAGGTAAGCTTATTTTTCATACTGTTTCTTTGGAGTATTACTTTCTTTTTCTTTTTTTTCTTTTTTTTTTTTCCTTTTAATTACTTGGATGTTGCAACACTTAACTGTCCTTTTTTTAGGAAGGGAAAAACAGCTTGCCAATAAAATTGCTGAACTAGTTGAAGACAAATGCAAAATTCTTGAAAAACTCAGCCTTTGCAAAAATGAGGTAATAGTCCTCACTTATTGCTTTCAGATGTGTCACAGAAATGGGCTCAATTTCTCAAGTATTTGAAGTATTAAACCCATATAAAAGAAAGATGTTTAAAACCCTTTAAAGTTATTCTTCAAATGCTTTTTACTGTCAGTGCCTTTAAGTGCAATTAAGGTGTTAGCAAGTTCTGCCTTTAACTCTTAATACGATATCTTTCACTGGAAGCAACTTTAAAATGTCTTTGTTTTATGCCACTGGGATAATATAATAGGGCTAAGGCTTTCCTCATTTCCAGCAAGGTGCGTTTGTTACTATTTAGATGGTGGCTATGTTTCAGACTAGAGCATAATAAATTAATCCTATTACTTAAGCAATTCTTTACATACATTCTGACACAAAGTATTTCCTTTACAGTTTGAAGATTTAGAATTGTCTCTGAAGGATGATAACATTATGAAAGAATCAACAGACACATCTTTTTTTGAGGTAAAAAGATAGATGGAAATTTTTATTTCAACAACTTAAGGCAGTATTTCAGGAAAATGCAGCCCATATTAAAAAAAAAAAAACCCACACCAAAAAAAACCCCAAAACAACAACAACAAAAAACACAAAACAAAACCCAAAAAACTTAATTCTTTTAATTGAGAGCATTGTTATTTTAGTCCTGGGTTATTGAAAATGACATAGAAGCAAGGTATTTAAATTAAGAGAAGTTTTTGTAACAATTGCATTAAAAATGAATGATACTAGAGCAAATGGCATGTTAGACAATATTTAATTTTTTAAAAAGTAAATTGTTCCTGTTTCTAGGAGAGAGAGTAGTGAACGAAGCATTTTTCCTCACATCTGATTTAATTCAAATATATTTTATAGGCTACTGGAGCACAGTTGTAAACAAAAAGTACCACTACATTGTTTATATCCCCCAAACTGAGAATATATTTGTAAGAGAGTTCTGAAAAAGTGAGTCAAATACCTAATGGGCTCTATAAAATTTATGTAGCAAAAAGCCAATAAATTTCATTCTGCACCTCAGATCCTATAGAGCTAATTGTTACAGGTTTTGTTAACATGCAAGAGTCTCTAGAGTACTTAGAGATTTATCCTTGATAAGGTGATATTTGTTAAATGTACTTTGCTGTCATATTTAAAACATACTTGTCATCTTCGTATGTAATTAATGTCAAATGTTTTATGATAACTGTCAAAACAACTTCATTTAGGAAATGCATGAAAAACTGAATAAGTCAAACTTGGAACTCAACCAAGAAATAGAGAATCTAGAAAAAGAACTAGAAGAAGAAAAATCTAAGCAATCAGAAAATGATGACTTGGTAAGAATAAGTAGAATCCTGTCTTTGTTACCATTCATTTAAAAAATAATTTGCACAAAAAAATTCTCTATGGAGAAGACAAACTATTCTCTTTGGGTTTTTTGAAACAAAAACTGCATTTCCCATTTTATCTCCCCTCATGCTCTCTGTAGCATATTAGAAAATGACACCCGTAAAGGAAAATACTCAAAAGAAGAAAATCTGGTTTTACTGATTTGGCAGTAGAACCTTCTCAGTTTGAAAATTAAAGTAACTTTATTAATTGCCTAGACTATTTCAGTCAAATCTGTGGAAGAAGCTATGTGACAACTAATAATTTTCAGGTGGCTGAAATTCAGAAAAGAGTGGAGTCTTTAGAGAGTGAAGCAAAATCTATCCAGTCACAAATTGATGAGGTATGTCCAATCTTCATAGTTTCTGTTTTCAAATCTTTGCAATTTCTGTGTTCTTCATGTGGTTACTGTTTTAATTTTTTTGCTATTAAGGGTGCAGAGATAATATGCTGTGTAATCCAGAAGACTTTGTAAGGCTTAGTGCTTTTGTGTGACTTGATTTAGCAACTTTGAATTTCATATAGTGATTGACATTTATTGGGAAGTACAGTTACCTTGTCTTTTCTTTGCCTTCTTACTCCACAATGATATATGGTGTTGCAAAACTACAATCAGCAAAAACTGTTGAAATTATAGGGAAAATGTGAGAATACGTATATAGCACAGCTAGAAAACTTAAGAATAAGTCCAATAATACCATCGTGACCCCACTTATGTCTTCACCTGTACTGTTTATAAACAACACACTTTTTTATTTAACTTAGGCCAAGACCACCCTGAAAGTATATAGGATTAATACAGAGAGACTCAAGACATCCGTTCAAGATTCAGTAGACGAAAACTGCCATCTTCAGGAAAGTGAGAAACAGGTAGGTGTTTTCTAGTTATCCTTAGAAATACTAGATTTTCTTATGATACTATGTAAATATGATTTCCTCAAGGAGCTTGTCCACAACGTGTTTGTTAATACCCCTTGTGTGTTCCACTAAATGGATTGAGGAAGAGGACATGGCTTTAAAATCATTGTATGTTGGAATAACTTTGTCTAGAATAGTCCTGTTTTAAAAGAAATTTAATAATTAGAGTTTGTGGGGAAACATGCATAGACTTCAGTGAGGAAGGAGAGCATATGGTAATGTTAAGACTAACAATTTTCCGGAGACCTGGAGGAAAGCAGAAAGATTTGAGCAAGTCTACAGCTAGGATCCTCTACAGAGGCAGAGAGAAAATGCTTATACTTGAGCCAGAAAACAAAAGAAATTAAGAAATTGCAGAGTATGCAAAAGGCAGGTAAAAAACTTAATGTAGTACTACTTGGATGAATTAATGGAAAGTCAGGTAAGTAATATGAAGGGACAGAAGAGACTGTTACTTCCCAAATTTTAGCTGTTTATTTTCCTCAGTGCTGTAGCTGGGTCCCAAAGAATGCTGATTGTTTTAAAATATTCAGCATATGCAGTAGCTGTCTTGTGCAATAACTAGTTTTACAATGAAATTCTGCAGAGAAGGACCTGGGAGTTCTGGTGGGCAAGCTCGCATGAGCCAGCAGTGTGCCCTTGTGGCCAGGAAGGCCATTGGTATCCTGGGGTGCATTAGGAAGAGTGTGGCCAGCAGGTTGAGGGAGGTTAATCCTCTTCCTCTGCACTGCCCTAGTGAGGCCACACCTGGAGTACTGTGTCCAGTTCTGGGCTCCCCAGGTCAAGAAAGACAAGGAACTACTGGAGAGAGTCTAGCAGGGGGCTACAAAGATTAATTAGAGGACTGGAGCATCTCTCTTACAAGGAAAGGCTGAGGGAGCTGGGTCTGTTTAGCCTGGAGAAGAGAAGACTGAGGGGGGATCCTAATCAATACTTAAAAATACCTTAGGGGCGGGTGTCAAGAGGATGGGGCCAGACTCTTCTCAGTGGTGCCCAGTGACAGGACAAAGGGCAACAGGCACAAACTGAAACATGGGAAGTTTCATCTAAATATGAGGAGGAACTTCTTTACTTTGAGGGTGACAGAGCACTGGAACAGGCTGCCCAGGGAGGTTGTGGAGTCTCCTTCTCTGGAGATACTAAAAACCTGCCTGGACATGATCCTGTGCAACCTGCTGTAGGTGAACCTGCTTTGGCAGGGGATTGGACTAGATGATCTCCAGAGGTCCCTTCCAACCCTAACCATTCTGTGATTCTGTGAAATTATTCTATTTTTTCTCTAACAAAAACATATTCTCTCTGAACATTAAATGTTCCATGGAATGTTCCTGGGTTTTGGAGGGGGTTTGGGTTGGTTGGTTGGTGGTTTGTTTTTTTGGGTTTTTTTTGTGTGTGTGTGTTTTTTGTTGTTGTTGTTTGTTTGTGTTTTGTTTGTTTGTTTGTTTGGGGTTGTTTGTTTGTTTTTATTTTAATGGATATGTGCTTATTTTCCTGACTGATGATCTTGATGTCTGGATAGTAACTTGATAGATATCCTGCTGGGGGAGTAGAAGTACGAGCCTGTTGGTTTTTATCAGTCTTATAAAAAGCTGGGGAGTGCTTTAGTCCTCTGTATCAAAACATTGCACATATCAGACTTACCGATTCAGGGAAAAAAAAAAAAGTTACAGGAAATACAAAATTTTCTGCAGGAGGAATATTTCAGTTCTGTACATCTCTTATCAGTAAATGTTCATATTTTTCTCTGATTTTAGAAGGACTACATGTTTGTGACTACAAAATAAAGGAAGACAAATGTATTAGATGCTGTGAATGGAGAACAGTAGACTTGGCTGTTATCACCGTGAGATTAAGTTGCCTGAGAATTATTTTCTTTCCAGAGTCTTTTTCATATAATCTATACATCCTTTTGGTTGTTTCTGTGAGGAGGAAGGGTCTGGTGTCAGTGCTTTATTTCCAATCTGACAGTAACTTCTGTAATAAATTTTGAGAAGCAGTGCACAAAGTTTTAATAGAGAGGGATTTTTTTTGTTTTTTCTCTGGTAATTTCTTGGGTTCAAAAATAAATAATCCAATTATTTGTGTGTGTATGTGTGTGAAAAGAATCTTTTTTTCTTCACTTTTATTAAAAAATAGTAGTTAAGAGTAAGAGTAATTGTCAGCACTTGATTGCCTATAAAATGTAGACAATATTATTTTGTATCAAGCAAATGCAGGAAAAAATCGGTAAAAACAGCTCCCAGGATGTAATTAACTTGCCAGGTTCCTAGATAAAAATAAGGTGTTGTGCATTACTTACAGATAAAATAACCTGGGTATAGTAGTTCCTTAACCACATTATTTAGGATGAATTACCACGCTTTGTTGTTAACTGAACTTTTTTGCAGTTTTTAGTAATTTGAGAACATTTGTGTGTATTGTATTTTGCTATGCTTTTTAGTAGATAAATAACCTGATGAAAGTTGATGGAACCTGATAAGGAAAGAGAAAGTATCTGCTTTGCTTATTTGAATTCTCTTTCATGAGGAGGTTGTAAGCATGTGAGTTAGTTTGCTATATTAGAATATCCATATCCTTTTTTTATTTTTCTTTCTTACTTTTTTTTGTAAAGATGGAATTTCACTTATGCTCAACAGGTAACAAAGGTGGTGTTTGTTCGCAGAAGCTAGAGTACTTTCTTTCTCTGTCCATTTGCACTAATGGGTCATAATCTTCTGGCACATCATAGCTTAAATGTCATAACAGATGTGCTGTCTCAGATTTATGATGTGTCAGAGAGAGGATTGGGCCTTTTAGTTTGAACAAGGGAACTGTTAATGAACTCCAAACTTTCTGTGCTTTGTTTTTTTGCAGGACTGTTAGATGTATATATTGCTTTAGCTATTGCAAATCCTTGCTATTTCTCTTTATTAAAATTCTTACAGGTATCATGTCAATTTATTTTATCTTTGGCTTCATAAAGAAGAAATCTCTTAAAGTTTAGCTTCCCTTTGAGGGTGACATTTAATGATAAAAGCAGTTGCCTGTGTACGTCTTCTGAGCAGTATTAGCATAAAGAGCATTTTTGTTTTATCCATAATACGTAGCTTGCATGATGCTGCAAATTCATATGTGGCTTTTACTGCTTGAAAGGTGCAGTTGTGTGCCAAGTGGGGTTGACCAATTCTAGTCACATACCTTTTGTTTTATGCATTCTAGTTTATCTTTGATAAGTAGTGTGCAGGCTTGCTTGTCTATTTGCATGGCAGTTCCCCTGTTTAACTACCATTTTCTGGTTTTATTTTTAGTGTAACTGGCTGTTGTGTTCTTGCTCCAACCTAGTTATTCTTTTCTGTACGTTCACTGCTTTTAAATTGGTTGCCTGTTGTGCAACTTCAAGCAATATTCTTTTGACAGACTCAAAGACAAATTTCTTTATATTGTACTCCATGTTTTTGTACTGCATGTTTTGTCTTAACAGAAATGTGCATCAGTTCAATTTCATTCTCACAATATGAAGGCATGGTTTAATTAGTTAATGTGTTGCGGTGGCTATTTTTAATGAACTGGTGCTTAAGTGTACTAATCCCTTTACTGCTGTAAAGTATTTTTGTGAAACAAGATTTTTACTGGGGGATGTCTGTAAAATGTAACCTTGGAATCTACCTGGTTTTTTTAGTTAACCACAGTTAATTACAAAGATACATACTAGTAAGTGTTGATTACATACGGTTGCTGTGACTTTCATTAACAGGGAAGCTTTTTTAAAATAAATTCAAAAATTACTTTAAGAGGTGTGGAGGAGAGTAGGAGAAATAATATAGTTTTGCAAGTCACATGAATTTAAATAGCTGTCTAAAAAGCTTCCTGGTTTCCCTTACCTCACCAACCTCTTCTAGGTTGAAAAGGCACAGGTACAGTTTCAGAAGTGTGTGAGCATATCGGGGGAACGAGTGTTCTCCTCTCCATCCATTCACCAGTGTTTGGAGCTGTTACACAAATTGTCACTGTTTTATATCCATTGCTATTGTCACATCAGGGTTTTTAAACTGAGTGGAACATTAACTGAACTGTTCTTATAAATATTTAAAAATATCCTAACAACTAATTACAATGGAGAGCTATTGCAGCTAAAGTGACTGGACAATAACATAGAAGTCTTACGTTTCAAGTCTTGAGGTTTAACTGTCTTGTAGTTATCTCTGTTAATTCTTACTGATGGGTGAGGTTAAAATTCTGCTTGTGTATAGATAATATACATAACAGGCTCAAGTACTATTCATCCTTGATTCTTGGTTATAATAGACAGTCATGCTAATCTGGTATTTCCCTTTTTAGCTTTCACAAGAAGCTGAAGGATGGGGTGAACGATTTAGTGAACTAAATGAACAAACTAAGATGTTTGAATCGTCTAAAGCAGATATAGAAGAAGTATTGAAAAACAAAGAGAGTCAAGTCAAGGTAAATTATGACAGCTAACATTGAATCAAACTATTCAGACTGATGCTAACCACTGAGTTCCAAGAAAGTCTAACAACCTCTCCTTGCTTAATATGCATTAAGCTGTTTTGGGGTTTTATTTGCTGTTTCCATCCTCTAATGTCTTATTTCCTGCTAAGCAAAAAAAGGTTGATTAGCAGCACAGTGGAGCAGTCTGATAGCCTTGGAAGCCAGCATGTTAAATGAGGAAAAAATGATGGAGTATTTGCTTTTTGTTTTTAATCTGGAGCGTGGGAGTTGGGAGTGTATTCTTACATGTGTGTACCTTATATCCACAAGCCCTGCTAAAAGCATTCATGCTTGGCTATCTGAAAAGTCTTCACAAGGGCACACCTATTGACCTGCAGGTATATGTTTTAATAGAAAAAGTAGTATCAGGCATCTAGAATCCTGCATATGGGGCTCACTTAATCTACTAAGGGAACTAAGTAAAGGACAGAAATCCTGAAAAAGTAATTGTAATGGTAACTAAATTTTCATTGCTTGTATTTATTTTACTGTTTGTGTTTTGTGTGGGCTTTTTCTTAGTCGCTGACACAATACTTACTGAAGATGAAAGACTGGAGTTCAGCAACAAGAGAAGATGATGACACTGAAGATAATCACTGGGACACAGATATAAAGGGTGAAACAGAGAATGGAGAGCACTTAGGTACGGTTTGTATAGCTTCTTATGTTTAATATTAATTTAATAGAAGTTTTAGAAATACAGAACCAACAAACTTCCAGGAAAGTTGAAAGATTAGCTTTGTAGAAGTTGGATTTTTCAAAACAGCCAATGTTATTCATGTCGGACAGTTAGCTGGTGCTTGGATATCTCTGGAATAACAACCTATGCTACTATTTAGCAGTGTGTGGATATAGCTAAAGCATATATATTATCATAGAGCAATGTAAAGACTCAGTGCTCAGTCTCTTGCAGAATGACTTTAGCCTATATTAGTATTAAGCAGTGATTCTCAGATATTTGTAGGTGGAAACCTTGCTTGCATTTCTTCTTGAAGCTCCTACCAGGAGTAGCACTGTGGGTCCTCAGAGTGTAATTTCTGCTTCCTTGTCCTTACGCAGGTGTTACTTCTTGCAGGCAGTGTAGTAGCACTGGAATGAGATGGGGGTAGATGTGGATCCCCTCAAAACAGCAGCACAGAAGAACCTTTCTTCATCCTTTTTCTTGCTGCAGCTTCTTTTTATGCTGGTGCTGATTATACCATATGACACATCCCAGTAAATCTTACCGTGTGTATTTAGCATTTCACTTTTAACATGAGCATTCTGAGTCTGATTGGCAAACAAAGCACTAGAATATAGGCATATCCCTCCCTCTTCCCCCTCTTTTTTTTCCTTTGTCCTCCAAATATGCTGTGCCTATCATGGTACATTGGGGACTGCTTTTTTTTTTATAAAACCAAAATAAAATAATAGTAGTAAGCTGTGTCACAGACCTTTTTGTGCTTTTTATGTGACGTATTATTCTATTCTGTCAATCAGATGATCAGCAAAAACGAACTGTAAAGAAATTGATCTATGCTGCAAAGGTATGTGATTTTAAGAAACTTATGATTTTAAGAAACTTATGGATGGAAGGGGGGAAACTAGAGGGAATATACGCAATTTTTATGCTAAGTTTAATTGCATATAGATATCGCTATCACAGAGTTCAGCATCTTTTAATTAATTAGATATTTTTGCATGTAAACAGTTTCTGGTAATCTTAAAATGCTCATTTTTTTAAAATTTTGATTGTAGTTAAATGCTTGTTTAAAGACCCTGGAAACAGAGAGAGATCAAATGTATTCAAAACTGTCTGATGAAAATAAAGCTAAAGGAGAACTTACAGGTAATTAAATGTTGTTTTGCCTTTAAGATTAATAAGATGCTGCTTTAGTAAAATGGTGTTACAGGCTGTAAGTATTACTTCCAGTAAAAACTGAAGGTTAAGTTTACATTAATAGCTCTAAATGATTTTTAAAATGCTTGTTTGAGTTTAAGTTGCTTAGCTATTTTAAATACTTGATTTTTAGAGGTAAAGCAATCGAAGTTGCTAAAGCACCATTTGCAAATTTTGTTGTACTCTGTTGGAATATTCTCTGTTAAATTATAGAATCTTAAAATACATGGGCAAAGTTATTTTAATAGATATATAATACCTTCTTTACGTAATTTCTGGACATGGAACAATGGAGTTTTAATCTAAATTTTAAAACCATCTATTAAAAATGGTAGCTTAATTGTAATTAGTTTGTAATGGGTGCAGGCTTAATACTACTAGAATCCAAAATACTGCATTTAGATAATTGAACCCAAAACCACCTTGCTTTGTTTTTTTCCTTTGTGGTTTTTTTTTTCCTCCCTTTTCCAGGACATTCTGAATTAAACCTTATGACATGAAAACACTGCCACTTTAGTTGAAATTAAAGCCTATAATTAGCTATTGCTTTTGTAGATAACAGCCAGCGGAGTAGCCATTACATTTGAATGTACTGTGCTTTGTTATTTGGGTGATGAAATGCTCTGTAAAATGTATTTTTCTGTTTTGATAGTCCCTTAAACTGGCTCTTTGTGCTAGTGTGTTTTCCAAATTGATTGTAACTGTCCCATAAAGATATTCAAACTTACTTGAAGCTTTCTATGTTTCTTGAAGAGAGGCATAGGAATAGTAAATAGGAAAAGAAACATGACTGATTTTAATTAGGAAAGATTAGGTAGTTTGACAAATCTGAGTTATCCCTTCAGGCTGCTGAGCAAGACCTCATGTGGGTAAATCTGCAAGAGTGTATGATGGTACCAGTAGAATAATTACAATAATAAGAGCCCTAAATAAAAAAATATATTGTGAATTACGAAACTGCATTGTTTCTAAAGAAGCTATACAATTTGGAGCAAAGGCTAGATATATGCTCAGAGCTGCACTTTGTGGCAGGTAGAGAGTATAGTTGCTGGTTTCCCATCAAAAGGATCAATACTGCTTCTCAATTTGTATAATTTATTGAAATATATTAACATATTATTGCTTATATTATTAACAGAGAATCAAAGGTTTTTACAGACATTTTATATACTAAAATATTGCAAATATTTGTAAGTTTGTAAATTGTGCATTGCCCCAATATAATTATCTCTAAATTTGACAGAGCGTATAGAAAATCTTCAAAGTCAACAAACTTCCTTGCAGTCTGAAAATGAACATTTTGAAAGTGAAGTTCAAAAGCTTCAGCAGAAACTTAAAGTAATGACTGAGCTTTATCAAGAAAATGAAATGAAACTGCACAGGTGCTGTTTCCTCTTTATATTCAATGCTTACAGTTTGATTTGAATGTAACTCTTCGATTTGGGGGGCTAAAAATTGTTGAAAATTTGAATACTGCTTTCCAGAGTTTTCTGAATTGTGAAGACCCTATTATGTTACACCTTCATGTACATTTGTGATCACAGTAGTTTTATAGAAGTTGTTTCCGTGAAAGTAGTGATATATTATTTTAGGACTTTTCCACATGCAAGTACAGAGACAAAGATAAAACAGGAAGTAACAAATTTCTAATCTATGAAGTAAGGTGGGTAAAGTTGGAAAGCTTGATTATTTTTTTTATTAAGATATGATATAATACATATTCAGCTGTCAAAGTTGCTGAAAGAAAGATAATCAGTAGCTGCTCTAACTGTGAGGTATATTTTATATAGTAAAGAGAGCTAGTAATGTCAGCAGAGCAGGGATGCAATATATAAAACTAAGCTTAGAGTTAAAACATCATAGGCAAGCTAACTGTTATCAGTAAGCAACATAGAGCCCCTGTGAATCAGGCTTTCCTCGCCAAGAAAGATAGAACATGAAGGCTGTACTACCTGCCTCGCAGTCAGGATGGTAGTAGGGATTATGACTTACTGATTGAAATCAGAAATATGTTAAGGACTAGAAATAAAGTTGATTGGGATGGCATGGGGCATGTAGTAACCTTCAGAAGAGTGTGTGTGTGTGTGTGTGTGTGTGTGTGGATGGGGCAGGGGGAGGGAGCAGAGGGCATCATTTTAGGGCATAATGGTAAAATTACAGTTTTACTAGCCAGAAATTACTTCTTCAAGAAGCAGTCATAATCTTGAAGGCAGCAAGAGAAGCAGCACAAGTCTTGATCCTCTACTAGGCAGTATGCAGGATGTTTTTTAAGTATTACTTTCAATAATCTGCTCTGTAGTATGTATATGTTTATATAGATATTTGGCATTTTTATAGATGCAACAAAACCTAGAAATCCCATTACATTAACATTTGATTTTAAAAAAGGGCAGGGGGACAGGGAGTGGGAAGGAACCTATTAAAAAGAAGCTATAGTGGGCAGTCAGAAAGGAAAAATGTTTGCAGACTCTGTGGATGATATTTAAAAATACCACACTGAAGCTCAGCAAATGTATGCTGCTTATCAAAGTTTTAGAAAAGCCAAAGAGGAGTGGGGAGAAGCTGGCATGATGAGATAGCAGAATAAAAGAGGCTATTAGTATTAACAAGGCATCTTTTAAAAAGCTAGGTGTGTTCAAACGAGGGCAATAGAAAAGTGGGAAATGAAGACTGAGTAGAAAAGATGTTAAAATAATGTTCAAAAGATCCATGATTTAGATAGTTTAGTTGCTGAGGGCTGCTGTGTAACCGGAAAAGGAGCAGTTCATCCATTCAGGGCTGTATGCAGCAGTAGTATCCCTGTGTGTTCTTCAAAATTACCTTGTGTATAATCTGTGGTCTGGAATATGGGTTTTCTCTTCTGTAGTGCCCAATAAGGCATAAAAAAAGTAGGGACCTGGAAAGAATTTTAATAACTATTTTTTTAATAGCTAGTAACAACCTTTTTATTCTCCAGAAAATTATGATAAAATGTAAAAAAAGTACCAGAACAAATAACTGAAAGTTAGTGTAGTTTGGGTTTTAGTTTGATTTGATTTGTGGCTGCTTTTGTTTTTGGTTTTGGGTTTTTTTTTTTTCCCCCCAAAAAATAGAAATATTCCTTGGGAATATCGGTTGTCTTCCAGATTCATTTTAGGAATACTGGTGATTGTTTCATATGGAACAGTTAATGAACTGAATAAACTAATATGAATAAAAACTAGTGCTATTTATGCCACTTCATATGTTGCCTATAAAACTTTATCTGGATAAATACCATTTATTCATCACACCTAAATAATTGGAGAAGTTTTCTTGACAGACCAACTACAAAATTGTTGACTTGAAACAGAATTAACCATAGTTTTTGAATTTTCTTAAAGGAAGCTGACAGTAGAAGAGAGAGAACGCCTACAGAAGGAAGAAAAGCTTTCTAAAGTGGATGAAAAAATTAATCATGCTGCTGAAGAACTAAACAGCTATAGGTAATTATAGATTTTAGTTGCTATAATCACTTGTTCCAAAGTCAGCAAAAGGCAATAGAGAATTAATAAAAACACCAGCATAAGAGAATGTATTTTCTTCCAGTTACTTTGTTTTTTGTGTGTGTGTTACATGCTAGTTTGTGTGTAATCACGCATACTAAGGGAGTTTCTGCTTTGTTAAAAAATTTGACTACGGAAGATCACTAGCAACTTTTCTTCTATTAGAATGCTAATTGTATTGACATGTTAGCTTTAATGGAATGGTGGAAGTGGGTCTCTAGTTCCCTTTACTGAACAGAGATAAAAACGTGAAGTGAAGAGAATGCTGTGAAATAAATGCAATGTTCAGTTTTCCTACAGATCCTAATGTATTTATGTTGTATAGTTATAGTATTCTATTTCTGTATCTCTAAGCTTGTCAAATAGTACTGTTGTTTAGAAATTCTTTACTAAAATACTGTGATGTGGGAATATTTTCTGTAGTTGTTTTTTAACTGCTTTGCTCTCTTTTGTGTTACACCAACTGTGTACCTCTGCTTTGTTTCTGTGGTTTCTCAAACTATGGCATAATTCTTCAATTTATAACATATATTCCCTGTCTTCCTTCAATGTTTATGGGAGTATTGACTCTAACTGAACGATACTGATCAACAAGGCTTCCTGAAGAGTTAGTTAAATTAATTCTTTCTCTAGAATGTAGAGTTCTTGTAGACATTCTTCAGGGAGACAGAATTCACCTTTCTTGATTTACTCAGAATGTGAACTTTGTGGACATCTTAATTTTAAAGAGAATATCAATATTGCAAATGGAGTATAACTAAACAATGAATGTGTCTTCAGCCTACCTGCTGAGAGTGTAGAACCTAGAGAGGCTGTGCACAGGGCAGCTGGCAGCAAAGATGGCATCATATTTTCTGTGGTCTTGAAATAACTTTAGTGCAAGTGACTGTCTCTCAGGACTGACTGTGGTAGCCTGTGACAGCATGATGCTCCAGCCACATCGGTACTTTTGTTGAGCTGGGTGAAGCTGGCTGCTAGGGCTTATGTGAAGGGTATCCTTTATATTGGAAACATCGCAGACCACTGAAAAGTTGGGGAGATCCTGGGTTTTTTGCTTCTGTTCTTTTGTTTGCATTCCTGTTTGCAGTAATCTAGGGCCTAGAATTTCCACTGCTACTATAATTTTTGTGTATCCCGTGGGCGTCAGTGACAATACTGTCTTTTGGATAAAAAAATCTTAATCACACCCTTTGTTTACTATTGTGTTTACTGTATTTAAAATTGCTTTCCTCCACATTTTATTACAATGTCATAAATCGTAGTTTTGTTACAGACAGCGAGCAAAAGATCTTGAAGAAGAGCTAGAAAGAACCATTCGTTCTTACCAGAATCAGGTATGTGCTTTGTGTTACTTGCCATCTGTGCCAAGTAGGAGGGATGTTATTGCAACTGAAATACCACTTTCAGCTAGGTTGTGATACTGTATTTGGCTTGGTTTTGTTGGGTGGTTTTGTGCCCTTTTTTATTTTTTCTTTCCCCTTCATGCCATCTGGTTTTGGCTGACACAATTTCATAGCAGAGATCACCAGATAACTTTATTAAAAGTTAAAATTTAAGTTCAGATGTTTCATTATAAATTATCCACACACATTAAATTTACGAATAAAAGCATACACTCAATCTTAAGTTTTCTTTTTTTAGATGAATAATGATCTAATGAATCTCTCTTTCACAGATTACTTCACATGAGAAAAAAGCTCACGATAATTGGGTAAGTTCCAAATACTGAATTTTCTCAACTTTGTAAGTCTTCCTTTTCCATTGTTTGAATAGCTTGCTTTATCACTTTTTTGTTGCTTATTAAAAACAGATAATCAAAATTAACCTGTCGCCTTTAAACATACAGATTTCTTGCAGAAATACACAAAAGCATGTTAAAAATACTTCTATCATATAAAATAGTTGGAATAATTAAGCTAGATACCCATGAGCACAGTAGAATGATATTACAATATTATTTGCTGTAGCAATAAATCTGCTGGCATAACATGTTACCATTTAACAAGTGTGTGACATTTTGCTAATAATAACAGCTTTTGGCCTTGTTTCAATGCCATTTTAATATTTTCCCTGGATGTACTTCACTCCTTTTATCTACTAATAGAAGACACTATGTAAGAACAGTATGTTCCATTGACAGCTTCCTAAGAATGTTGCTACAAAATCCATTTTTACCTTTTTTTCCAAACAGGAAACTTTAAAATATCTCCTGAGTAATACATTCTTCAGTTTCACAGAATGGTCTGTATGAGATAGAATCCTGTTAAAAGCTATGGCGCTTTGTGGTCATAATTTTACAGTTCTTAACTATATGATTTTCAAATAAAACTTTCTTATATAAAATTTGAGACTTTAAATCTTTTATATATTCTGTAGATGCTTCAAAGTGGCTATAGCCAAAGAATTTAATTTCTGCAGTTTTAAGAACCTGCAGGAAAGCCATATCATTCCTCAAAAATTTGGGTAGTAGAGCTGCTTATGTCATTTGATGATGTATGTGAGGCTCTGTTTCATATGCTTTACACACAAGTCATATCTTGTGAAAATACAGTCCACACACTTCAGATAGAAGAAAAAAAAAAAAAAAAAGTCTTTGATCTAGGACCTGTCACATTTATGAAGTATTTAATGAATAAATAGCAGTATCTAAGCATCTGATTTTTGTCCCTCCCCAAAGCTGACAGCCCGAGCAGCTGAAAGACACCTCAATGATATAAAAAAAGAAAATGCACATAACAGACAGAAGTAAGTGCAGTCCTGATCTAATTCTAAACAAATGCAATTTGGCATGTGAGTATGTTTTGGATTTATGCAATTTGGTATTTTCTAGACCTATGTTAATCAGTTGTGGCCCAAACAGGGCAGAGAAAGCCCAGTGTTCTGTTGGAGTTCTGAAAGAAAGGGAGTCTTTTGAGCATTCCTGTAATGATAACATGGAAGAACGAACTTAAGAACTATGTGAAGTATTGAAATATTTCAGGAAAGAAGCAGAATGTAGTACTAGAATTCAAAGGTTTTGGGGGTTGGTTTGTTTTAAATAAGTATATTATCAACCAGATGTCATGGTTACCTAATGATTTTACAGCTTATCTCAGAAGTTAATACTGAGCTAACAGATCAAGTGGTGGTGGTTGAGAGGAACCTTGAGGTGTGAAGTTAACTAATACGTGGAATACAATTTAGAGTACTCATGAGAGTAATGTCATGCTAGGAATTGTGCCATCTAACATGCCACTTGAACTTCTGAATTACTGTTTAAATACAGCAGCACAGAGAAATACTTTCAGGAGTTCTTAAGTTCAGAGTTCTATGACATCCTTTGTCTTTTTTTATTTAGGGAATAAATACCTTGCTTCATTAACTCTTTAAGTAGAAAGCCTAGCAGGGAACAGTGCAGTCCAGTAAAACTGTTGCACTTCTTGGTTATTAACTACTTTTTTTGTTGTTTATTTGCAGATTAACTGAAACAGAATTTAAACTTGACCTTTTAGAAAAAGATCCTTATGCTCTTGATGTTCCAGTTAGACCATTTGGCAGAGGTACAGTATAGAATTGTAAAATAGAGCTTAATTGTTTTGGTTTATGGTTTTGTTTCCCAAGACCACACATATGTAATTGTTTGAAAACTATCTTGGCCATGTGTATATACAAATAACAGTCGTTTAAAAAAATAATTGGGTTATAAGTGACTCTAGGTCATGGCGAGTATTTTGTTGAAACTAAGTGTGTTTGTAGTATTGATGAGAGTAGACTGGGAATATGATACACATGGTAATTAGAGCACAATTTTCATTTCACATATACAATTTAGTTTTAAACTTTATCTGAGAAGTTAATTACTTTATACAGTTTGCTAAACTAAATATTGTGAACTTGAGTATTTTGTTTTAACTGTTCCAGAGCATTCCCCATATGGACCCTCACCAATGGGCCGGCCTTCATCTGAAACAAGAGCTTTTCTTTCCCCTCCAACTTTGTTGGAGGGTCCTTTAAGGCTTTCACCTGTGCTTCCAGGTGGAGGAGGAGGAAGAGGTACAATTCTTAACTTGAAAATGTATCTATTCTGGATTTCTCTCTCCTCTACTATAAACCTGTCACACCTTTTCCTCTTGCTGGTGACAAAAAGTATTAAAACAACCACTTCAATATAAACAGTTAATTGAACAGACTCTTCCTGTTTTTCATCTTGCTTCTAAAGCTGTCTAATGTGTAACAGTACAATGGAGAATTCAGTTGTTACTAGTAGGTTGGTCAGTGGATTCACTTCAGAAGCATAGCTTGAGAAAAGTGAAAAGCCAAACTTAATGTCTTGTTTTATTTCTTGAACAAATGGGATTCTGCTGAAATAAACCCGAGATTTTAAAGTAAACAAGAATCAATTAGTTTTCTGAAGAAAGAATACTGCCACTTCCATCTCATTAGTCTACAGTGGGTGAGAAAAGGAGAGGGTAACAGTGTTGTCAAAAACACGAGACAGTTTTATTGGGGGTCACGATACTAGAAAGTTACTGATTCAGTAAATTGTTTTCCTCCCTTTGTTCTAAACTTGAGGCAGTCATTGTACATGGAGACAGTTTCTTTCCTAGTGATAAAAGGGACCAGCAAGGTTGTGTGTAAGGAGTAAAATTCGGAGATTGAGGAGCAGATGAAAGCAAGCCATGGTGTCATGGGTTGTAAGGGAAGAAAAACACTCTGCCTTCATATTTTTTGTGTTGATGGAAATAGTGTAGATGAATGCTAGAGTGGAGTTCAGCATCTGTTACAGGTAATAAAGAAGCTACTATTTAATTTACTACTACTGTTACACCTGTTGAAACCTGTACTTATTTAATGAGAAATATATCTAAATGTATCTTCTGTAAGGATTTTGCTAATCAACATTGATTTTTAAAACACCAGCATGGACTATTTATTTACTTTAATTCTTTGTAAAAAGCATATCCAGGTGCATATGAAAGTTGATTCATTTTCTAAGTCAGAAAAGCTTGAGGTTGAGTGTTCAACTGTATACCACACACAAGCAAAATCATACTTGACAATTTATTTGTGTGGAGACAGTAAGTAATGAAACTGAGCTGTCCGATGTATCTTTAAATTGTAGCTTAGCTGTTGCTGGCGAGGAAGAGGAAAAACTGGATTTCAGGATGCAGTATTAGCAAGGAAAGAGACTGTGCAAAGGCATAACTACTGCCCATTTCACAATGGAGCACTAATGTAACTTGGACAGATTAAACAAATGATGTGTTTAAATAATGCCAGCTACAGAGGAATTATAGTGCTCATCTCACTTTGCACAAGACATGAAATGGCTTCAAATTTTAGGTTGAGTTTTAGGATAGAGAATTAGAGAATGATACCAGAATTCAGTATTTCTGTAATTTTTCAGGCCGAATTATTTTAAAGGAAGCTTGCAACCTAAAATCACTCATTGTTACAGTTTCTCTTGCACTTGGTTATGTGTTGACCCGGTCTTCTCTTATTTTTTTTTCTTGGATAAAGAATTAGAAAGAACCAGAAGAGTATTGAATGCAATAACTTTCAGTGTGCTAGTTTTTAGTTTTGTTAGCAGCAGGTTTTTTAGCACTGAGGAGAAGATTTATTGTTAGGGCATTAGTTTCTCTGATTCAAATGAACAGAAACTCTGAAAATTATTTAAAAAAAAATTGCAGGTACTCTAGATTGCACTCTTATTGAGCTAAAACTTTTTCATTCCAAACAAACTTGTTAAACACTTCTAGTAAACATAACTGGTAATCAGCAAACAGCTGGAGAGCCCTGTGGAGCCATGCACCTCTTGTATCTTGGCAGTGTTGACATTCCATTATTTATTTTACTATTTTCAGACTTAATGATGAAAGCCATAACAGAGGATTTAAAATACCTGAGTAAATAGCTATCTGATTTTTTCTATTAGGATCCAGAGGACCAACTGCCATGTATGAAGCTGGTAATGAAAGAGGAGACCTGAGTTCTGATAGATTAACTGATCCCCACAGACCACCATCAGATACTGGATCCCTGTCTCCTCCTTGGGACAGAGAACACAGGATAATTCTGCCTCCACCAGGTATAAAAGTCTGCATAGCTACTCTATCTATGGAAAAATGGAGTTACTGACTTGCAGTGTATATATTTTAAGTATTTTTTGCTTAAAAATAGGAAATGTTTTCTTGGAACTGCATGTGCAACTGCAATGGAAAGTTTTTTTTTTTTAGTAGTAGGTTTTTTGTCCTTCTTGAATGGTGCAGTTCATTTGCACTTCTTCTATGCTATCTTTTAAATACATGTTGGTACTAGCAGTGTACAATCAACTGTTCGGTTTCATCATGTTATTGGGGGTTTGTTTAGTGCATCATAAGACACATCTGGTCTGGATAATAATAATAAGAGATCCGAGAAAGTAAAAAGTTTTAATGGTACATTAGCCTTAAATCAATAAGAGCTAGCTAATGTTGACAAATACTGTGGGTTTATTTTAAAAAAAATTATATTAATAGTACAGGAGTACCATGGTACAGTCATCCTGTTTGGTACATATTTTCATGTTGATACTGCCTCTTTGATAATTAACAACTACAAAATCAGTCTTCATTCTCACTTCTTCAGCTAAACATCTGTATTGCCCATTATCACTCAAGGAAGACAGAGGTGAATCAAAGAGGACAGTACTGATATTTCTAAAGTAAACAATGCAGGGGGAGGGACTATCTTCCTGTATACCTGTAATAAAGAAGCAAAAATGCTACATGTTAAAAAAAAAAAAAAAAAAGGCAAAACTAAAATTATGTAAAGTACACAGATTAAAGTACCTTTGTTATTAGCTGCAGCAAGCAATATTGTATTTGCTACACATCTGTGTGAAAGCCTGATTATAAAACTCAAAGTCCGCTCAGGATGCAGTTTCTCATTTGCCAGATCTGATCTATTGACAGGATACTGCAGGGAGGTGGTCTTGTTTCCTTGACTTGAGCTGTATTCTTACCCCATCTCTGCACTTGGATCTCACTGATACAGTTTGTTTTGTAGCTGCATGATTGATTGCTAGAGCTGATGCAAGGAAGTTGGTGGAAACACATTACAGCACTATGAAACGTAACAGAAACCAGCACTCTTATCTAAGAATGGCTTAAAACTTATAGTAACTTACTTTGCCTTTGACGCTATGCTGAACTTTTGTTTCAAGGCCTCACTGTTTATAACTTAGCAGAATTTTGAAAGTTATGATTGCCTGTATGTTAGACCAAAAATCAATCAACTTTCTCTTTTGCAGCTCCTTAGTAACGTAAGCTATAGTACGTACTTGGTGGGATTCCTGTGTTTGGAGTTTTTTAAGATTTGTTTGCTTACCCTGATTAATAGTCACTTTGGGTATTTACAAGAGGGTAAGGTATCCAGAGAATTTGGCTGGTCTAAAATTGCATGGAATAGGGGGAATAAATCTTCACTGAGCTGTTCTGTGATTTCTTCAATGTTAGGTGAGCCGTACACTGATCCAGTTATTCCTCCTCGAAGACAAGAAAGATTTTTCCCTAATCTTCCAAATACTGGAAGACTTTCTGGACCAGCCGAACTGCGAACTTACAACATACAGTCTTTTGATAAAACAGGTGGGAATTGCTTCCATGATACTATCAAATGGAGAATCTCAGTATAGGTTGACTATGCATAGTAAGCCATGGTAAGAAGACAACTTTATAGCTACCACAGACCTGATGTTCCATTGTGTAAAAACAATTCAACGCCTGCTAGCCTTCATGCGGTCTTTCCCTATTATCAACAGTAGTAGTCTCTTCTGTTGGGTGGATGGGATTCAGTGAATGGTAGTCATGAGGTGTATTTTTTTTGTCCACCTCCACTGTTCTGTATGTTAACCATTCAGGATTGGCATTGAGTCTGTTTTGGCTCCTCCCATGAGGCTCACCGCAGTATTAAAATATTACTTACTTGCCTTTCCGTGCCACATTTGGTAAAGTTACAAAGAGTTGGAGTCAATAAGACTGAAAGAATAACGGCAAAATTTTCAAATATCCACTGGCTTGGCATACTGAAGCGGAAGGTCCTGAGGTCGTCTCCTTCAAGCTGTTTACCATACTTGCTGCTTTTTGTAGTTCACAGTGCACTTGCCTCCAACTTCATCACATATTTCACTGACCCAAGTACTATTTGTTTTAAATTGGCCAATTACGTAAATTCTAGTTTGTGACATCTAGCAACAGCCAGCAGCTCAGAGGCAAAGTTTTCCTGACTTGTCACTGAAACAGTTTAAAAGCTTAAAGCCTTAATAATTATTAAGCAGTTTTCACCCTTATTTAATGCATAGTAAGTCATATGTGTGTGATTCATCAGCGAGGCTGAAGCCATTAAACTCACAACAGAAACTGCCACCCAGTGTTCAGTTACTCGTATGATTAGTAGTAAGTTCACAGAATCACAGAATGTTAGGGATTGGAAGGGACCTCAAAAGATCATCTAGTCCAATCCCCCTGCCGGAGCAGGATTACCTAGATCATATCACACAGGAACGTGTCCAGGTGGGTTTTGAATGTCTCCAGAGAAGGAGACTCCACAACCTCTCTGGGCAGCCTGTTCCAGTGTTCGGTCACCCTCACCGTAAAGAACTTTTTCCTCATATTTATGTGGAACCTCCTGTGTTCCAGCTTGCACCCATTGCCCCTTGTCCTGTCAAGGGATGTCACTGAGAAGAGCCTGGCTCCATCCTCATGACACTTGCCCTTTACATATTTATAAACATTAATGAGGTCACCCCTCAGTTTCCTCTTCTCCAAGCTAAAGAGACCCAGCTCCCTCAGCCTCTCCTCATAAGGGAGATGTTCCACCCCCTTAATCATCTTCGTGGCTCTGCGCTGGACTCTCTCTAGCAGTTCCCTGTCCTTCTTGAACTGAGGGGCCCAGAACTGGACACAATATTCCAGATGCGGCCTCACCAGGGCAGAGTAGAGGGGGAGGAGAACCTCTCTTGACCTGCTAACCACACCCCTTCTAATACACCCCAGGATGCCATTGGCCTTCTTGGCCACAAGGGCACACTGCTGGCTCATGGTCATCCTGTTGTCCACTAGGACCCCCAGGTCCCTTTCCCCTACGCTGGTATCCAACAGCTCTGACCCCAACTTGTACTGGTACATGGGGTTGTTCTTGCCCAGATGCAGGACTCTACACTTGCCCTTGTTATATTTCATTAAATTTCTCCCCGCCCAACTCTCCAGCCTGTCCAGGTCTCTCTGAATGGCTGCGCAGCCTTCCGGCATCTCAGCCACTCCTCCCAGTTTTGTGTCATCAGCGAACTTGCTGACAGCGCACTCTAATCCCTCATCCAAGTCATTAATGAATATATTGAATAGAACTGGTCCCAGAACCGACCCTTGCGGAACTCCGCTAGACACAGACCTCCAGCTGGACTCTGTCCCGCTGACCACTACTCTCTGGCTTCTTTCCTTCAGCCAGTTTACAATCCACCTCACTACCCGATCATCCAGACCACACTTCCCCAGTTTAGCTGTGAGGATGCTGTGGGAGACCGTGTCAAACGCTTTACTGAAATCGAGATAGACCACATCCACAGCTTTACCATCATCTATCCACCGGGTAACATCCTCATAAAAGTATTAGCAAGAGGGAGGGGGAAAATGGAACTGCTACACTAATGTTAAGATGTATCGCTAGGACAATGCACTTGTAACTTTTTTTAAAAAAAAAAAAAAAAAAACAACAAACTAAAATAGAAGAAAAAGCCTTATTTGGATATAAGAAACTTTGGTTAAACCTGCAGCCTGGTAATTCATGTACAACCTGTACAGAAGTTGGAGAAAATACTCGGGCATAGCTTTGTGTTCCTCTTTCAGTCTTGTGTTGTCTTTCAGTCTGCCTGCAGAACAGTTGCTTGCTACAGTGATACTTTTTTGTCTTTTTTTCTTGCATATATATCCTGATTTTAGAAAAAATACTGAAATCAGTGGTGAGGAGAAGGTCAGCACTGAATAACTTGTTTAACTTTTGCATACAGATGGACATATACCTTCAGAAAACAGCCCACGAACAGAACCAAGTGGAAATGGGATGAAAGATCATTCTAACCTTAGTGTAAGTAGCTAAATGGAAACTTTATTTAAAGAAGCTTTAATTTTCTGCACAATGTTTAGGAAAATTTATCTCTAGTATATTGGTCACCTTGCATTGTGCTGTCCAAATTATAAAATTGTATGTACACTTTTATCACAGCACTTACTGTCTTTTGAGTTAATTTTATGTGTGACTAATATAATCCCTGCTGAAAATTAATTACAACGCAAAAGATGAAACTATGATCAAGCTGATGGTCAGTGCACGTAGATACGCTTGCTCAGGATTATGCTGTAGCTAAGGCAGAGTCGGAGCTGTTAGCTGGCATGACAGTCTACATCAAAGTGGGTCTGATGGGACTGGAGATGTTCCCTTTCCTTATCCCTTTCCCTAAGCTAACTTCCCTGTTTTCACTATGTTGCAGAACTCACTACCTGATCAGTCGCTGGCATCTGAAAGTGAAGCCCTCAGTTCAGGCTTTGCTCCTCCACCTTTCCCCCCAGTCAGGCCTCCGTTGATGCCTGTGGATCCTAGAGCACCTTTAATGAGACGAGGACCTCCTTTTCCTCCCCCTCCTCCTGCTGGCCTATACGGACCACGTGAATGTTTTCCCATACGAGACTTTGGGCTTCCGCGTCCCCCACTGCCAAGTACGTAGCTTTTGCCAGCTTTTACTTTAAGTTGATGAACATGAGTGCTTTGTGCAGGTAGTGAGTTACCACTCTGGGTGAACACCTACATCTTTATTTGCATGTACTACTTCTCAGTTCAACTAACTGGGAGCATCTTTTCTGATGAAGGTTAATTGCGTTGTACACTTTTCTTCTTCACAGTTGCTCGTGTTGATAATGTTTTTACAGATGCTAGCTTTGGCTGGGAAATACACACACTGATCAGCATTTAAAGGGTTCTTTTTTGGGGTAGGAAAGCAAGTAGATGCTTACCTTAATCCTTTTCCTCCTATCAGGTTGCCTCATATATAAATTTTAAAGTTTCATCCTTTAGTTTTGAGATATGCTAGTGTCCATACAAAGGCATGCATTTGGGACGTACTTGTTAGTCGTTTTTCCTTGGAGTTTGCATTAGTGGAGCAAGATGTAAGTATCAGACTGAAGGGCTTGTTTCTGCCTCCTGCTGCTCTCTGATTAACCTGTGAAGAACTAAACTGTTACCTTCCAAAGTATCTGTAAGGTGTGGGAGCTAAGGACTGCCACAGCAGACCAAAGGTGATGGTGGCAGCAGCTGCCCCTTAACAGACACTGACTGGCTGCTGCCATGAGCCTGTTGCGGGTAACTACTGAGAACGGTGATTGTTTTGTCCTCCCCCTTCCTAGCATCTTTGTCTCTTTGGAGCATAACACCTAACCTTGGTATACTTTGTGACTTCTATTGAGGGTAGGCTATTGCTGAGCAGTAAGTGGGGTAGGAGGAGCAGGTGTGTGTTTGCTGTTGTGATTGATATTAACTGGACTACTCTGATTCTCTCACAGTAAGAAATCCATTTCCCATGAGATCTTATCCTCACTATCCACCTCCACGACCTGGATTTTTGCCGCCACCACCACCTCCTGAAAATAGAGTTGAGCCACCTCAGTCAAATCCATCAGCTGTAGAACAAACCGAACCACAGCAAGAGACTTGACAGTCATTTGAGCAACGTGCTGAACCATTTCTGTACTCTTCTCATGGCATTTTTCCTTAAGTAACCATTGTTACTTAGATATATATAAACTACTTTGCTCAAATTGAAGCTTAATAGAAAATTCTCAGGATAGTATTTTGTAAATAAAGAATGAAATAACGATGAATATTGTGAATAAGTGATTTCCATTGTACAATAGTCATTTTAAATTAAGTATTTCTAACTTGAGTAATCTCTTCAGAGGTGTATAAAATTAAATTGTGAACCATATTTTAAAAGTCCAGCTGCTTTGTCCTTGTTGGCTGTACAGGGAATCTCTCTGCATGCCAAAAGTGATGCTTGCTGCTTTATGAATAGAATGTGAAAACAAATTGAAACAGTAAATAAAAGTCTGCTGAAAATGAAGGCAATGTCACTGTTACCATGGTACTATAGAAGTAGTTGATGTGAATAGGAATTAGTATCATTCCCTACTACATACATACTCTGTTAATGATCCCGTAGGTAATCTTTCATCTGTCAAAGCTTTACAAAGTGGCAGTTGTCCTACCCATCCAGTGGGAGGGAATAGGAAAGGTAGAGCATCCATCACTCTTCAAAACAGATATTGGGGGGGTAGTGTTTTATTGAAGATGGCGATATGGTTTTTTTATGACATGAGAGGAAGGAATCATAACTATGTGAGGCTTCAGCACCGCCTGACCCTTGCCTTTGAAGATGCATGTCTGTAGCAAGCTAGGATTAGGGTTTTTTTACTGTCTCAACATGAATTCAGGTTGTCTTCAGATTTTAAGAAGCTGAGTGGGACTAAAAAAAAAACCTCCTTCAACTCTGACTTTGGAGAGCACTCAGGCTTTCTCAACAAAAGGGCCACAGAGGATGGGGCAGGAGATTTCTGTAAGCATGCTCATCCTAACACCCAGTACAGGTAACTAAAACTGCAAGGCAAGGTAGAATTTCTTTCTTGTCTAGAACAAACACAGGAGCAAGTACACCCAATATACTTAGCAAAAAAAAAAGTGACAGAAGCGGTGAAGAACATGCTACTGTGGCAAACATTTAAAAAACCCAAACAAGCATGTAATTTTAAACATGAATTGTGTCCATGCACATTTTGTAGTGAGTGCTAGGCTTCACAAAAAAAAGCAGATTTCAAAAACAGAAGAAATAAGTGGCCAACTGCAGCAGTAATAATTTTGTGCCTATAAAAGTATTTAGCGTGTTGTCTTGTTCACCTCTTCACGTGAGGTTACTCTTGGCTTCTTGCCTTGTGCTAATGGCCATCGCAACAGGCACCCTGCACCTACCCGCAGCCCGGGCCCAGGCGTTTCAGTGCCATGCCAGATCTGGGCAGGGCCTGGCTCTATTTTCACTGATTATGTACAAACTAAAGACTTCTGCTGGAAGCTGTTGGCTCTTCTGTCAGTTTAGGTTCAGCCTGAAAACCATGTTAATTACTCACAATGCAGTCATTTGGTACAAGACCCTTTAAGATACAGGAGGAGACAGGTTTTAGACAAGTTCCCACTTGCAGTAGCAGCAGTGGGCAGTTCAACTGCGGTTCCCCCCATTCTCTGTACACACACACACACACACACCAGTTTCAGCCTTTAATATAAATACAGCCACCACACCCCATAATTAGAAGTTACCAAAAAAATCTCCAGCCCACTTTTTTTGTAATTACTTAGCTCAAGTCTGCCAAGGGAGCTTTTTCTTTCACAGCTCTGTACTCCTGCTTCTGCCATTATTTCCACATGGGCTTATTTCAGCTGCAGAACTCTTCCAGGGCTCATTCTTGCAATTTCTTTATTCTCCTTTCTATTTCTAGTTTAGTCCTCAAAGGCATTTAGATAAGCCTTTGTACTTCAGCTATTCACCGACAAATACAACAGACATTTTAAAGCATCATCCATGTTAAATTGTTTTAATGCTATTTAGCCTAATTCAAGCTGTTGCATCATTTTTAGCCAATTAGTGGCTTTGTAAAGGCTCTGAGCTTGCCTGAAAGACTTCACCAGATTCTAGAAGAAACTATTCAGTTTTACCCTTGCCCTTGCTATCAGTCCTAGAATAACCTGAATGGCCAACTATCAACTTGGCCCTGTACACAGAACCAGGGGATAGCACAGAGGTCTTTTTAGTTTGAGAATACTGCCACCATAAGAACTTTTTTTTTCAACTCACCTTAAGGGTTGCAAACTACTTACGAATGTGTATTTTCTGAACAAATACAGTATTTTCTCTGTGTGGGTTAAATATTTCTTCTAGCTTGTAATTACAAAAAGTTAGCTGTCTGCAAAAACCAATTCTTCCTCCACCAAAACAATCTACTCTGTGCCCACAATGATACTGGAAGCCGCAGGCAAAACAAAAGTTAGCTGGACTAGGATAATGCAGGGCAAGTACGGATTAGATCATCCCACAGAGAGAATGGAATAATTTCAGACTTCTTTTTCCCCCAGTAATAGCCAAGCAATTTACAAATAAGTTCAGATTTATGCAATAGGAAGCAGGGTGTAGTAACCCGTATGATGTGTTTAGATAGATACGTTTAACTGAGAAGAGTCATACAAGTGCCTATGCAGGGAAGTCCCTGTTCCCCTCCAAAAGAAAAAGCAAAGCAATCCAGTTTTAACAATTGAAGGCTTGTGTTCCAAGTTCCTACTGCTAAATCTAGAATGCAGCAAGGCTAACTTGACATTGCTCTCTCTTTAGGAAACACCAAAAAAAATTTAAAATCCCATTTTGGATTATGCAAACTCAAAGTAATTTCACACAGTTTGTAAGGCCCCGCTCCCAATACAAGCGCACTTTCCACATCAGGACTATCTTAGTTTCCTAGCACTTGATTTCAAATTGCTTCTGCTTGAGTCCCTTCATCCTGGTATCATTAATTGAGATTATTGCTAAAAATACAAACAAACCACAAAACCAACTTTTATTTATTTCTCAGACAATGGAACAATCATCAGAGGTTTATTTCTCTAACACTGCTCAAGGTGTGGGTTTCACCACACACCTGTGCCTTCCTGGACTCCCTATACTTGTACAGTGAGAAAGATTATAGTAGTCTGTTTGTTTTTTCAGCTTCATACCTGGAACACAAACCATACTCAATGAGTAAACTTCAGACTGTATGGCAAATCAGACCTGGAGTACTAACAACAGATATCCACTGACACAGCCTATTTTCAAATGCTGTGGCTATTAACTGCAGTAAGTGAAAGGACTACACATCTCTACCATTGTCAAGTGGCCTCCTTCTCCTGAATCTTGAGAGGTAAGATAAGGAGAAGTTAATTAAAAACAAAGCAGAAAATAGGTTAGACTAGAAACACGTTTATATAACAGAAAGGTAAACATGTTACTTCCCAACTGCATTAAGTCAGTCAGGCCGTTATCCATAGAAACCCATAAGTCTGCAGAGATAAAATTAACGTCCTGCAACTGTTTAAACCAGAGGACAATGCATTTGCTTCAGGAAGTTGCACAGAAAAAGACATCTTGATCCCTTTAAGACCAAATTTAAGGTTCAGATGATGCTGAACAATCCCTATCAGATTTAACTGCTACATAAACCTCCCTCCTGAGGCTGAGCCCTGAAAAGCACTGAGACCAAGCCCCGATATTTCACTTTACTGGAATATGAAAAGCTGTAATTGTATTTACCTTATTACCCACAGCATCTCTTCAGTATGTTGGTAAATGATCTTGCTTACCAAATCTAGAAGATCTAGGAGACTGCTTAAACAACAAGCAGTGTAATTCTCACACTTGGTAGCGGTTTTGACTGTCATAAAATGAAGTTCAGAATCTCAAATTAAATCTGTGCTTGGCGCGCACACACTGAACAGCCACTCTGACAATTCTCACAGCACAATCAGCCATTGCCGGGCCTGGCAGCTCTTCGACAGCTCACCAGACATTTGCAGTTTCCAATCAGAATACACAGCTACGTACTCTTGAGTACGGATAAAACGTGAAACCGAAGCATTGCAGGTATTCATAATCTATTTAATAGTGGGACACCAAAGAAGTACTACACATTTTTCTTGAGCACATTAGATTTTGATTTAAGCAATTGCAATGGATGCAGGAATTTCTCAAAAATAGTCTTCTATATTCTACAATCCACAGTTTACTGTATCAGTCTAGTAGGTCATATCATGATACTGTTTGTGCTAACTGGTCTGATAGTCTGATCTTTAGCAAAGCATCCTTCCCTTTCCTCCACCCCCCCAAAAAATGTTGACAAAATTCAGCCAAATTAAAAAAAAATTACTGTAAGACTTATTTTAGACTCTTTTGTTGACCTAAACACAGTGGGAGCTACCAGTTATACACAGCTTATGAATGATGTTGCGTTTTAATTCTAGAAGTCTTCATGCTGTTACAATAAAATATTTTATACAGCAATCAACTTTGAATGCTTTATTCATTGATTAAAAGAATATACATTTAACATAAACCATACAACATCAGTCATCATTTCAAACATTCAGCTGGTTTCCTTACATTTTCTGTCAGGAGGTTTTTTTTTTTTTATCTGATCACATTTATAAGATAAAATCTCACCACATCTGGCATATACACACACTGTGCCAGTGGATTCACTCTACTGATGTACATATAAAATCCGCATGGTATGTGCTCACTGGAGACAAAACAGCGCACACCTGTCAAAAGGTCATTTTAATATAAGATGGTAAAACCATTTGTAAAACACATATAAACTTTTTCCATAAATAGAATCATATCTGGACATCTGTTGCATAAATTGTGTTTTCCAAAGCTTACAATATAGCAGCCAGGTCTCAGCACTGCTGGGCACCCACGTTGGCCACTTACTTTATTATTGCAGACTGTCCTTTAAACATTAAATGCACAACATTCGTACCACTTAAAACTGGGGTCAGGTGGAAGTCTCACAGAGACCACGTCTGTACCGCGGTTGCCCTGAAACAGTTAAATCGGCTTTTAAAGCCTCTCAGATATAACAAGATTTTAAAACATACTTCATGGAATGTTCTTCATGCATCATAGCAGCTCATACCTGTGATAGAACAAGCTTTGTATTTGTTTCCTTTCCTTCCTTTACATTCACTATTCACAGTGAAACAGGTGCATGTTTGTTAAGAGTTCTGAGGTTGCTGACTGAGCCACAGCACAGCTGTGTACCACAGGTCGAAATTCGACCTTATATATTACAATCTAGCAGTATCTGGCTGGCCAGAAGTTGGCCTGCCCCTGCCAGCATGTGGGCACTTCTTCGTTTTTAATCTATTCTTTGGCAGCTGACACAGGCGCTGACAGAGAAAATCCAGTGACTTGGTTGCTAGGGATTTCACGACTAATGTTTGTTTGCAGGTGTATACCTTTGTATTGAAGTCTTCACTGTCACGTTTTTACCTCATCGGAGTACACATTCTTGGTTTTTTTTTTTTCTTTTACACTTTGGCCCAAAGCTAACTTTTAAGGAAGATGACAGAACATGAGAATAAACGAGGAGGAGTTTGCAAAGAATCCAAAAGACTACAGCTTACGGAGTGATTCTGTAAGTGCAGGTACCTGAAAAGCTAGTGTTTCACACCGCCACTTGACAGCTAAGAAAAGCCAAGAGCGGTCGCTAAGTCATGCTTCAGAATCTGCACGTGAAATAAAGCAAGGCGGGAGTCTTACAGTGAACAGCCCTGGATAGGCTTCTCTTCCTTTAAGCCTATTAAGTAGCATGCTACCAGATCAAGCACACAATGACAGCACAGAAATCCACTGGACTATGGATATGGGTATTAAAAAGAGTTGGCTCCTGAGCACAGAACTCCGATATAACAGTAAAATCATTCAAAAATGCAGTTACTCAATAAAAGTAAAGTTAGCCGGCAACCTCAGACAGCCTTTGGCTGTCTCTCTGTAAGATTTGGTAGACAAGTCCATTAACCGTGAAAACCCTAAACACTGCCACTTTCAGCTTCTAAACCAATACCCGACTACGTTCTTTGATCAAGAAGTAGAATACACATATATAATTCTATATAGCTAATACTGATTAAACACAGCACAAAAGGGGTTAATTCACGCTACTGAAAAAACATAATAGGACCCTACTTGCATATGTAACCACAGGAATTGTAAATAAGGAGCTAAATGCCTTCACTGAAGCTTTGCATCTCTCTGTAGAAGTGACGGGTTGGCTCAGTGAAGACACTGAGCAGCTCTATGTCCATGACTGCATGCCAAGGTCGACCCAATCCAAGAGATACTTGCTCAATGAGATTGTGTACTGGATCCACATCCTGATCAGCCAGTTCTCCTTGGTCAAAATCAATGCTTTCTTCTGTGACTTCCAGAACTTTCAGGTCAGAGCCACGAAGACGAGCAATTGCAATAAGATTATGAGCCCAAACTGTGTAACCTAAGGGAAAAAAAAAAAAAGAAAATTGCTCTGTCATTTTGCTACAAGGCATTTTTTTGCTGAAGCACTTAATACCAGAGCATCTCAATATCCTTCCTAACCTATTTGTCATCTTCCATCTAGCAGAATCCCCCCGTATAGCTTTTTTTCCCCCCTGGCTGCAAGTAGTAAAGCCCCATTTTTATATTCTGAATAAGGAAGTATCAAAACTATTTCAGGTAGTTTTTCAAGCTTTTCTAGATGTAATTTTTTCACCATTTGCAGAGAAATGGACTTCTTTACTCCAAGTTAAGTTATATCTACAATTTCCAACCTCCTGTGATCTACTTCGTAGTATAAATAAATAAAATAAGTAAATCAATTATTTTAAGCAAATGTATAAAAGGACTGTTTTAAAACTGCTTGTGCTAGAAACGACATTTGAAGTTTGCTTTTGTTGCATTAGAAGTAGACTTAGAAAAAAAAAACCAAACCCCAAACACAACAACAAACCAAAACACAAAACAGAAGCCTGTGCAGGAAATCTGAAAAACAAACAAACAAACAAAAAACACCATGTATCTTATTATTCCGAGATTAAACATAATTATAAAGATTCCCTCTCTTCCCATAAGTGTTTATTGGCAGCCCACTGTAGAAACACCTACTCCCCAGTTACTTGTTAACTAACTGTACCCTGACTAAGGCAAATGCTGAGCTCCTCCTTATTCACGTGTAAACCACAGATGACCTGGGAACTTCCCTTATTGGGAGCTCTGACAATTCAGCCCTCCCACTGCAAAAGGAAAGGCTCATTTCTGCCTTCATCATCATTCTCACAGGTGCTATGCCTCTGGGTGAGATGCTCACTTAGATTCCAAGTAAAGCTGCAGTCTGCACAGTATTTGAACTGCAAAAGTTAAACTGCTGAGAAATAAAAACTAACTGTGGTTTGGTCTTCAACAATGCAGTTAACATGCTCTCCATTATAATGTATCAAAATAAGACAGCTAGTTAAAGACTGAAGAAAACTGACGTCAAAGTAATAAAAAAGGGGAATTTTTCATTCTGTTTTCTTGTACTTTTTCCTACTGTTTGTCTCTTACGGTTTCCTGTAAATATGTTGCTCAGGGTAGGTTTTCAACAAAGAAGCCTGCACCCATCTGCAGGGCTCATTTCTGGTATATTAACCACTAAGAATGTATGAATTCCCACAATTTTCATCTGCTGATATTTCACCTCCAGCACAACTGTCCGCAGAAGACGAAGCTGTCAATGAGGCCGTAGGACATTAAACCAAATGGAAAAGTCTACCTGTATGATGACACTCCCTGATCAGGATTTGAAGGAGCTCACAATACCTTCCAGTTATCTTGATCGTACAGGAACTTATTAAAGAAATCCTTGACAGAAAGTGCAAGAATAAAGGGAAAAACAACTGCAGTTAAGTCCCCTGTACCATCCTTGTGGTTCAGGCATATGGCTTTGCTATAACTTTTCATGGTCAGACCCTCTATGCTCTAGAATAATCATCTTATTCTCAGTCTCATTTTAAATTAACTCTCCTTTCAAAACTTTTGCCTGAAGTTTCTCAGTAACCTTCCAGCAGCCAAAAAGCCTCTGCCCAGCTAAGTATTCAGAGGTAACAGGGAATGATCACTGCTCTACAAGTACCATTGAACAACTTATTCACCATGGGCACACCATAATTTGTTTTTTCTTGCTAGTAAAAATTTCAACTTTAGTTTTTCTCATGGACAGAATAAAACTGAGAATCTCATAGGTAACACAATATGTTTACAACACAAAGTCTTGAAAATCCACATCCTTTAAGTATCCTTAAAGAGGGGGGAAAAAAAAAAAAGGCTTCAGGCCCCATGAAGGGGCTGTGCTTTTTATTCACAGCGCCAGATCACACCACTCCAACTGTCCGACTGTCCCCATCCCAAATGGCCACACACTCTTCACACCCTTCCTTCATCCTGCAAGAATGTATTTACTATACTTCAATCAGCTTTCCTCTGCTCCTGAAGATGCTATCTTGGTTGAAAGATTACATGATTTCCCACAAAAGACAGAAGAGAATCTCGAGGCACCCAAAGAAAAGAGTGTCCTTCAGCTATGTTTTCCCCCTTCTCTTTTGGTTAATGACAGTGGCAGCCAAAACTGTATGTAAATCAAAGCCTTTTTCAGAGCAATCTAATAGCAAAAGGGGGAAAACCAAAAAAGCCTGAGAAGTATTAGAAACTGAAGAATAACCTCTTCAGGAGACAGGAGAAGAAACCTGAGCACTTTATATTTAAGTGAATTATGGCACCTTAAACAAAACCACTGTTTTTTTCCTGAAGGACGTTTGATAGCATCATGAAGAATACGACAAGTAGAGCCAGAAACCATTATTTGGTAAACCTCAGAAAATACAAGCGTGATGCTAAGACGCTGTGCTGAAGCATCACAGCATTCTAGATCTTTCTTCCTAGTCATGTTCTTCTCACAGTTGCTACTCTAGAAGAAAGATGCTTACACTATAGTACCAGAGAAGTCATATTCACAGCTTAAAAGAGATCAGGAGACATTTATAAGCAGCTTAGCTAGCTTCTGCTGCAAGTAGGGGAGAAAAGAAGGGGAAAGAATCTGAATCCTAACATCAGAGCAAGGGTGATATTTGGCCATTCTCTCCCCCAGGCATACACAGCATCTCTCCAAAGAAAGAAGATGCAGCAACAACCATTTGCTAGGCAGAACTGTAGAAGGCATTTGCTTTCCCAATGCTCTGCACAGACTAATACCTTCTACTGAATAGACATGTGCTGACATTAAATGATACTTACGCTAGCTTACGTTCAGATATTTTGCCATGTTTTTAAGTTTAGATAATACATTAGGGGACTTCCCAGTAGTTGGAGGACAATTTAAGGTAACACATTGTTTTTTTTTTTTTAAAAAAAAAGGTCCTCAAATTTGTATCCAAATGTTAAAAGAAACTGCTAAAATCCACATTTAGAGTGGTACGGTCATGTGCCAGTACCCAAAATCCGTCAGACCTGGAAACTATAAAGGAGAGACAGCTGAACTGATTTTTTTTTCCCCCACTATGATTTTTCATCAGAAGACAGTGGAAAAGCTTTTTCTAGCAAATACAGCAGGACCTTGATTTCAACCAATGGAAATCTAAATGTACCTACCACCTTTACTGCTGAAGGTCTCTGTGCTGAATGACTGGAGATTTACTCCCCCAAGCAGCCTGAGGAAACCGACATTCATTCTTAAGCAACACAATACAGAGTCATGACTTAACTCCTTCATGCATCGGCAAACTTGGTCTTGGTAAGCTGATTCCAGCACAAACAAAACAAACTATTCTGTATTATTTCAGTTGCTTTAAAATTTACCAAACAACTGTAACTTCTAGCAAGTACTGTACTGATGACAGAGTTGAATATAAATGCACACTTTTTTAAATTTGCAATTATATGGCAAACAAATAGGTGGGATAAACCTACATCTGGTATTACTGGTGAAACCAATGCATTCAGTGAGGCAACCTCCTCCACATTATATTTTTCAGCCTTCATCTGCTGGTAAAGTCTTACCAAACTGGTAACAGACTTCCTCCCCTCAGCCTTGGGGCACTGAACCCATGTTACTTACAAACAGGAACCACAACAATCTAATCTTACCAGCACACAAGCTCACAGTAAAACAGCAAATGTTTTCAGTGTTCACATTCACATAACCAGCCACTTGGTGGAACTTGCACAGTGCAGACCACTTTCAGGATAAGCCTTCTGGAATGGTCACTTCTTAGTTAACCACGTTTCTGTGAGCAGTCTAATAAAATCCCATGTGACTTCTCAATGTAAGTTAGTAAGCTACAAGTATGTTCAGAACTCATACACAATAAACACTTTATATTTTCAAACACAAAAATACCAGTATAAGGTACAACAGCGTGCATTAACAACCGTGCAGCAGGCTTTTGAACACCACTCCACTAAAACACATTATGATTGGAAAGATCCAAGTGTTGGAAGTATTTCAAAGTCACGTCTATGCCCATGCAATGTATTACCTACCATGAACAGCTAAGAGAGACAGTCTTGTGCACCTCCAGGCTAACAGGACAAGTGGATCTTCATTCCGGTTGTCACTGAGATCTGGGAAGCCAGACATATCTATCACATCATTCATTAGTATAAAATGAGTGAGGAACTTGTCATACTGCCTGGTTATGAGGTCAACAACAGCCCCTGAAACACAAGTGATGTAGCTGTCAAAGTGAATCCTCTCTAGGGGGATACTGGGCTTAAGAATCCTTAACATATCATCACTCTTGACATCAAAAGCCATTATATAGACTCGAAGATTAGTGCTATTGCGAGTCAGCGCCTTCCAATTCTCATCTTCTGGCATGCTGTCCAATGACTTGTGCATTATGGAAACACTGTGGACCAGGAGAGACAGTCGATGCAAAGGCACATGGTTGCTGTCAGCCAGGACTCTTGCCATTTCAGCTGTAAAATCACAGAAATCCAAAGCGAGCGAACGCAGGTTCACAAAGCGCTCCAATTCAACCGCAGTGATAAGAGTGGTATTACCAGGGATGTGGTTGTCCAATAAGCTCAGATGTTCCATGGTGTTGGCTATGGGGTTTGATAAGGAGGACAATGATGTGGGAGTTACTATTTGCAGCATAAACCCACAAGACAACCATTTCAATTGCCTGCTATTGCCTAATATCTCTTCAAACAGTTGTTGGATTCTGTAAGTAAACAAAACAGACAATGATCCTATTAAACATGGTTTAGTCTTACCAATTGCATACCATTCTATTTTTTAATTCAAGAATTATTCTTTCATTTATGGCCTTAATCTGCAGGAAGGTGCTATTTTTACAGTTCTTGTGAACTACAAATGTTAGAACCTGACTCTGCAGATCTCCTCCAGAGATTTAACCTTCACTACACTTAAAAGGTTAAAATTGTAAACTATCTTGAGAAAAATTATGTACTTGGTCTTTCAAAAACAGTCGTACACTATAAACCTTCATTTCATACATTTTCCAGCATGTCTTTAACACCCTCCCACATACATTTTAAGGTTATGCAAATAAGAAAACCTGTAATGTTTTTAAAACACAGCTCTTGTTTTTAAAAACAGCTTTTCATATTTGCTAACCTCTCTAGAACTGCAAATTCAATATGGGAAAAAAAGTCATTTTCAATGAAAGGTTGCAGAAAATTGACTTTGAGCGTAAATTAGAATAATCTGAAACTACCTGCTTGACTTTGCTCAATAAAGTGTAAAGAGCAAACACGTAAGAAGAGGATTCTTTAAATAATTCCAAATGTATAGCTGACTGGATTTTCAAGTGTCAACAGGTTCAAGTTTTACCAAAACAACTTGGACCTGGTAACATTTCAATCTCAGATTATCAGTGCCAGATGATGATGCCATTTATTACGCTGCATGAGTATCATGCACTTACTCTGATGCATCCCACCTCTCCTACGCCTTTATTTTTTTAATTAAGGGATGTTCTTTAAGTTAGATATTTAATTCAAGAAGGCAACAAAAGTATTTTAAGATACGATTTTGAATACTAAATTCAAATAGTACAGTCAAAACTCTACAAACTTCCTCAAAAAAAAACATTTTTCCAGTCTTCATCCCACAGCTGCTAAGGCCCAAAAGAGTCCTCCTGCCCAAATGACAAGTATTCTTTGAGCATATACATTTTAGGACACGTGTAGATGAGTGTTTGATCTCAAACCCTGGTCAGCCAGAAGGGAAGATCAGCATTTAAGGGAAGCAGTTGAGCCAGGCTATGATAGTTCCATGAAATGCCAATAAATAAGATGTAAACACCTCCAGTAAAAAATTAGCAGAAAACTTTGTGCCTCGAATCATGTAATGTTTTGTGCAGAACACTTTTTTTCTTTATCGTTATGAGTATCTGTATACTTTATACATCTAAGCAAAACAATGCTAGTAAGTTATTATTCTCATCCACATATCTTTAATTGAGATAATGTCCAGACAAAATTAAAGGCTTATTTAGCCCAGTATCCTGACTGACAGCAGAGAAACACTAACACCTTAAGAAGTGCGACAGAACAAGGAAAGCACATAGGGATATTTCTCAAATATCTCTTTAGTTTCCAAAAATCTGTAACTCGGACCCCCTGACCCAGAAGTGGCTTTCTGTATCCAGTAACCCTCAGGGAGCTCACTTTTACAAATTTATCCAGGTTCCTCTTTGAGCCAAGTGTTTAGCAACTGTAACATCCAATAATAAAGATCTCTGCAGTGCAATTCCCTTCTTCTTGCTTGCTCTGAACCTGTCACCTACTACCTTTGATGCCTCATAATCTTTCTGTTGTAACAAAGTTAAGAGAGCAATCCTTATTCCTCCTCTCCCTCTGAAAATCCTTACTCATCCTCTCCCTTGCCTGCACGTGCTTTCTTCCTTCTCCTAAGAACGTACTGGGCTTGCAAGGCCTGACTTCTCTTTCTAAGTAGCAAAGTTGGTGTGGTTATTGTATTTATCTATTACACACCTCAGAATAGTTCCCAAGGTTTTGCCTAGTATAGTCATAGGTTTAAAGACTTCACTTCTTCCAGATCTTCTCCGAATATTTTTTTTTAAACTAAGGACTGGCAACTGCAACACAAATTAAACAGTTTTAAACAACAGATCAAGAGTCACGGATAGTGTAGTTTTGCTATTTTATTCCTAAATTCTTTTACAGTTCAGCTGAGCCCTGTTTGATCCTGGCAATGTTTGTTTCGTAATTATTTCTGCCAATGCTTAAATTGAAGGCAGATTCTCTAACAATCCCCCAAAGAAAAAGGTTCTACCACAGGAACCTCTCTAATTTCTTCCAGTGAACAATCTTCCCTCCTCTGTCTCACCACACGCATCTATGAAAGGTGGTGTAACGGTTGCAGCAATAGTAGAATTAATTTTGTAGTAGTCCAAGTAGTCAATCTTAATTAGTGCTTGTAATATTTTACAAAACAATTGAAAAGATGACAAATCAATTTTGAGATGCTCAGTAGAACACTACCATCTGTATACCTCACTGCACTAAAAATCCGTTTAAATTGTGCTTCTGATACAACTTAAACACCTAAACTTAGAAGAGTACTGTCTAGTACTCACACAATTTAATGAAAAGCAATATCATACAGAACTCTTCAGCTGTAGGGTGGGTCTTCTCCTCCCTTATGGGAATTGCACTAAACTTTTAAGAGAGAGATACTATTTAATGCTATCTACACATGAACTTTTTAGTGTAAGCATCAAAGCATTTAGATCTGTGCTAACAGTCTACTAACCTGTAGGCCTTAAGAACATCTTCCTCAGTTCTTTGCCAATTTAATAAAAGGAGATCAAACATGTCAATAGAGAATATTTAACAGTGATCACTTTTGGATTGTTTTTAATACCTGCTTTATATAAGGCCAGACAGGAAGCACCATATAAACCACAGGCCATTGGTTTTAACATATTTCAAATAAATTTTTCAAACATCCCAATGGGGGTCTTTCCCGCCCTGCGAATTCTTATGTACATCCTATTTTTCACAAACAGACTGCATTTAACTGGAGTTTACAAAAATACTTTGAACTGTGTTCTAGAAATTTAGACACATTAAGTGAATTCTTAGGAATTAACACCTACTTTATTATCATATTAACTTTTACTTCAACTGCCTAGCATGTAGTACAACATTTATCCTAGCTTACACACAGTTATCTTAAAGCTCACTTATAAAACTAAAGTTTAAGCATGGTTTAGTGAGTGTAACACAAAACAGAAGCAGAGCTCAGCACATGCAAGAGAGCAACATAACGCAGTGATGCCTTAACAAGTGTACTTCATCAGTCCCCTTTGCTCCCTGTAAGCAGTAAGTATGGGATGTTCACCATCAACCTGAAACCTAAAAATGATCATATTGGAGCAAACTATTTTAAAAATTAAAAACTCAAAATAAATTACTTTCACAATTAATGCCCCAAACGGCGCTTTCAGCCAGAGGACAGACCAAAGCCTGACTAGACAGGCTGAGTTACTGTTTAAGCCCAAAAACCAGTCGTGACCAGTACTGAAGCACATCGATGGCCCTGGACAGGAAACAAACATATTACTAAGGTCCACATGGAGCCCATTTGTTTAATTAAAAACTATCAATCAAAATGTTTTGTTTAATAACAGAGGCTAAACTGGTTCTTTTGGAAACCAAACTATCTGAACCACACAGATCAATCACGGGAAGCAGATTTCAGAAAGTCAAAATTTTAAACAACAACCCTTTGTTCAACTCAAGACAAATGTATTGTTTACGCTGAGCTTCCCAACAGTAATGAACTAAGTTGTAAAGAGAATTTTAGAAAGTAACCAGAGACACATATGCTATGCAGAAAAAACAAGCATTACAAACCCATGCTGATCATTGCAAAAGCGTATTTTTGAAAACAGAGTCCAAAGCCGCCTCTCCCTCAGAACAAGCCTTAGTCTTAACCTGGGGGAGCATCCTAGTGGTTCTGCACTAGCTGAGATTTCACCCACAGTCTGTTACAACCAGCTCAATGCTACAGACTTAAGCAAGTGTCACATTTTCCTCCCTGAGTGCTTTAATTGCAGGAAGTTCCTGAAACAGCTAGTAAGGTTTATCACCACACAGGTTCCAAAAATCCTCAACTACCAATAATGCTGTCTCCAAAGGTTGCTCAGTATCTTTCAGTGTTAGGTATTGGTATCCATGTTTTGCAACTTAACTGATGCAAACCCCAAGTGCAAAAGACAAGACCAAGGAGCCATGAAGATTTACTTCCTGAAGTAAATCTGCTGCTAGTGCTGATGAACTTGAGAACACCAAATAAAACACTGCCAGCTTTCCTTTAATTTAGAAAAGGACTAGCAGGTCCCAAATACATTGTTTTATTTTAGAAAAACAAAAAACAAAACAAAAAAACCCCACCAAAACCAACAAAACAAAAAAGAGGCAGCATTTATTTGCTCATTCCAAAACGTGCAAAGGTTGATATTCACCTAAAAGACTAACTTCAAATTAGATAGAGTTTTGAATGGTTTATGGCTCTGAAAAGTGCATACTTTTGTTATTTATTTGAAGAAATGTTTAACCATGCACTCAGCTGAGTAAATATCAGCTTAGATGACTCTCTTCAAGCCCCTTGGCAAAGATTTGAGTGTATATTTATGTTTTCACAACAACGGATATGGAAAAAAAGGAGTTTTTACTGAATCAGCCTTTTACCTGCAGGCAGCACTACAGTACACATGTTAAATAGAATCCCAAACTGCTCTAAGTTCTGCATTCTAAGCATAAGGGATGACAAAGACACAGTATGTGACACACGTCTGTATTTGCATTGTTTTGCAAATTTAAGTCAGGACCAAACATTTAGTTAGACGGTTGTGTTCACATACATACACTGATCTGAAAATATACCTACACTAGTTCTAAAACCACTCTAAAAAATAACAGTAAAGATCTACAGTGGCTGTACTTATTCTACTTCCAAGCTACTGGGAGAAAGATGTTTAAACTGACACAAATTAAAATCATAGAATGGTTCGGGTTGAAAGGGACCTTAAAGAACATCTAGTTCCAACCTCCCTGCCACAGGCAGGGACACCTTTCCTCTAGACCAGGCTGCTCAAAGCCCCATCCAACCTGGCCTTAAACACTGCCAGGGAGGGGGCAGCCACAACTTCTCTGGGCAATCTGTTCCAGTGTCTCCCCACCCCACAGTAAAGAATTTCTTCCTCATATCTAACCTAAATTTACCCTCTTTCAGTTTAAAACCATTCCCCCTCATCCTGTCACTATTTGCCCTTGTAAAAAGCCCCTCTCCAGCTTTCCTGTAGGCCCCCTTCAGATACTGGAAGGCTGCTATGAGGTCTCTCTGGAGCCTTCTCTTCTCCAGGCTGAACAGCCCCAACTCTCTCAGCCTGTCTTCATCGCAGAGGTGCTCCAGCCCTCTGATCATCTTCGTGGCCCTCCTCTGCACTCGCTCCAACAGCTCCATGTCCTTCTTATGTTGTGGGCCCTAGCGCTGAACGCAGTACTCTAGGTGGGGTCTCACGAGAGCGGAGTAGAGGGGCAGAATCACCTCCCTCAACCTGCTGGCCACGCTTCTTTTGATGCGGCCCAGGATGCGGTTGGCCTTCTGGGCTGCAAGCACGCACTGCCGGCTCATGTTGACCTTCTCGTCAACCATCATCCCCAAGTCCTTCTCCTCAGGACTGCTCTCAATCCATTCTCCGACCAGCCTGTATTTGTGCTTGGGATTGCCCCGACCCACATGCAGGACCTTGCACTTGGCCTTGTTGAATGGTATTCAGGTTTTATCTACACGGAAAGTTTTAGCAGAACTGCTAAAATAGTTAACTTATCATAGCTTCCTCTGTGGTAATTTATTCCAGAAGTCAGTAGCTTTTTACTTTGTATTTAACCTTTTCCAAAGAAGAAGAACTAGCTATTTTGATTACAAGCATTCAAGGACCGTACCGTAATGTAATTATGGCAAGGTAAAACACACCTCGGACCTAAACAAGCACATTGCGCGCTATGATCTTCCAGGAATTCTGCAAATACATAACCTAGTTTTGAGATGCAACTTGAAATAAGTTGTTTATATTTATGTCCTCTTTCAAGTTTACTTGCTACATGTCCTCAATTCCTGTGAAATATAACAGATAGATTACTTCCTTTTCCAACTTTTTCATATACTGCAATAGTAGAGGTGCTGCTAACAATCCCCCATCCCTCCTCCCTTTTTTGTGCCATTAACATAATATTGTTTCTAGAACACAATGAAAAGAGGAAAGAAAGGATTCTCACCTTGCTGAGACAGGGGGGAAAAAAGCCACAAAACCAGAATACTTCATGTAAATAGTAGGAACAGAAATCAACTCAATTTAAGAATTTAGATTCCAATCCTATTAAAAAACTTAAAGCTTTCTCAGTCATGTATTTCAGGCATGAAAATCTGTGTTCTGTTATCCATTTTTAGTATTTTAATGTATTTGATAATTTACAAATATAACTTACTGCTTAATCTTCTTGCCATCAGGGTCAACCTTGCCGAGGTATGTATTTGATATACTTCCATGTTGCTGCAGAATGCTTATATCCCCAAAGAGACTTAACTTCTGGAGGTTCCTATGAAACGACAAAATAAAAAGGAATCTGTACATAAAATTAAAACACTGTGAGGAATCATTCTGGATAAGACAAACACAGGCAATAAGAACGCATTATTACATGGAACATGTAGTCTGTTTTGGGAAACATCCTACTGTTCTGGAACACAGGCACATATGGAACTACAAAAAACGAGACTGAAGTATAAAGGGGAAGAGGACTACATGAACTGCTGAATCCAGCTGTAAAAGCAAATGCCAGGTTTCAGTCACCACAGGAGTATTTTCAGCAGGCCAGCGCCTAAAGAAAACTTTCAGCAGTGCTTTCATGCACTTTTTAATCCTTGGAACATAAGTGTTAAGTGTCACAGATGAAGACATCAAATACCTATTCTTTTTAACATGTAACAATGCATTTATTGCCCAAGTAGAATGTGACCACAAACAACCCTGTCTGAGCACTTACATACTGCAGCAGGGTTACAAATGGGAGCCCAAACCTGCCTCAATCAAGGCAAGACAAGGTCTCAGACAGGAAAAGCGAAAGCTCCCCACACCCTAATCAGTGTCTGATTTCTGTTCTATCAAAGTAGGGGAAGCTGCTCTAATATTTCCCATCAGTGACCAGAAGAGGATTAGTGGTCCACCATGACATATAATTTTAATTTTTAGAAGGGATACCTAAAAAAAAGTGAAGGAAGAACCTCTAAGTTTATGCTGGACATGACTCTGTGTGCTAAGCAGTCAGTTTTCCTTTCCCTAGTACAGTTTATTTCTCTGACTTGCACCTTTTCTATTGCTAAAAAAGATCAAGCAAGAGATATGAAAATGACTGCAGTTTTAGAGTAGCTGTGTGGCATTTACTTTTAAGATTTTTATTTTTTTAACTAAGTTTCAGGTCAACATTTTTTTTATTTATACATGCCGTAAATTAGATTTACTCCTAACATGCAAGGACTAGTCTGCACTCGATAATTAACATGGCAGAAACTCCAGTTTCATCACAAATGGATACATGAGTTAAATTCATCTTAACCAGTAGATGCCAATTAACCTGTAGCTGACAATTAAGTGAGTTACATAGATTCTTATTTCTACTGGCTTACAAACTGTATGCTAATATTTCAGATCAGCTTTGAGGAAAATGCAATACAATTACAATGCTCAAAGCACTGGGAAGCTCTGGTGCCAGTTCACTACCTCCACAGTACAAGCTGATACTCTACCAAGAGGAGGGGAAGTATCAAGTAGTCAAGTTTTACATTTTTTAAGTATGAATTGGTATCTACCACAAGTCGTAGTTCACCTGTTTTGGAGTTCCTGTATTCAATAACTGTACACTAGTCTCCTGAAATCTATCCACTGTTGCACCTGCTCCTTTTCTTCTATAGGTGAACAACAACTTAACGGCAAGATCTGCAAGCTTCATATCGAGTCAGACAAATACTGGAGCAAAATACCTAAATTTTACAACTGTTTCAGAAATTCTAACAATTTAATATTTAGTCTTTTAAATACATGACTACTGGACTGATGATACGTTAATATAAACTGAGCCCCGACCACATGCTCAATATTCTATAAATCTGACTAAGACAATGCCTGATCATACTGAAGAATAAACTTGGCAGGGAAATCCAAAGACACTGGCACCACCACTGAGAGTGTTTTGGGCTCTTCCTTCCGCAAAAGCTGTAAGAGAGAGTATGGTATGGCACGGAAAGCGGCAGAAACCACCTGGTGTGAAAGGCACTGTTCACAGCCAATGCTATAATTAAGCTTTTATCTTCTGATCTCAGTGATTTAATTCTGAGAGCTGAGAGACAAAAACCAGTCTTCTGAACAACTTTGAATCACCTGCATATTCGCATCACATGCAGGTCTTATTTTGTGCTACTCATACCCCCAGTGACTGCTACTGTAGGCAGGTATTAATTTTAGAGCCATCGAACTACAGGACACATGAAACACTATTTACTAGTTTCCCCCACATTTTTACTACATCTATTTGCCACTTCATGTGCTACAGAGACGCACGGAAAAGTTTTCCACCCCAAAACTTAAGCAATGAAAACATCCAATATTTTTCCATTCACAGCACAGTTATTACCATCAATAGATCTGATCACAGTTCAACCTAGTATTAGATTTTTGCTACTATTTGCAGTGTCATATGATCTCTATGGCATTCAGCTCACATCTCATCTTTATTTTAGAGAGTTAGTAAAGTGATTGCTATTTAGTTAAAATTATTCAGAAGTTAATTATCATCTTTTGCTAAAAGTCATAACGGCATCCTAATTCTATGTACTACCATACAGACGGCTGGGGAAGAACGTGTGTTTGGAGGGATTTCTAAACCATTTATCTTCCACTAGCTCAAAAAGCACGATAAAAGTAATAAGCTTCTTACTAGGCTCCGTCTTCAGTTTTGGCCGGTCTTTTTGAACACCCAATGAAAAAAGAACAAAATGGCCTTGCTTACGTTCAATGTGAAAAAAATGGTCAGGCACATATTGTATTACTATACTAGTTTTTGCCAGTTTCAGCTGCCTGCTCAGACCAGTAGAGTCATTAGAAAACCTCAAATACAGATGCAGCCTACTGTTTTGAACGATTCACCAATTTTTGGCAGCTCCAAGATAGATGCCATACTTCACCAAGATACCACAGTTTTACTATAAACTGCATTTTTCTTTCCACAGCAAAGATCAAACAAGTCACACAAATTAACATACTGCAGAGGAAAGGGGTGGTGGGGGGGAAATCACTACCTTCCTATCTTCCTTTGTAAGCAGCTAGAGGAGAGATCATACTTTGGGATTTCAGAGTTACATAAAAGAACACAGACTTTCCCTACTGAACGATTTGCAGTTGCTTATTAGCTGCTGTATGCACTGAAATGATTCACAGAAAGTTTGTCGCCCTCCCACCTGCTTTCCAGAACTTAGATTTGAAAGATCAATTTGAGAAGGTGCAGATTATTAGGATCTCTTTAAGAGCCAGTAAGAAACAACTCGTCCCTCTTGATGCTGCTACAGATCATTATGCCACCTCCCCTTTTTTTTTTTAATAGGAACTAGAACATCAACTGTTTAAACAATAATATACTTTGTTATTTTGCTTCTTTACTGTCATAAACATAACAGCTTATGGAAAAGTTACAGATCACTACAAACACTACTTTAGTAACTTTTAATTAAATGAATTATAGATTTTTAGAGCTCATCATGGTCCCAGCACTATTAAAGCAATATTTTGGGAGTAATATGCTGCCACCCACAAAATAAAGTTTATGGTGACTTGAGCTCTACTTCAAATATGAGACAGACTCAGAACGTACCTTTTTGGATAACTGGTTGCCAGCAGTAATACTTGTCGGAATATTATCAGCTGTTTTTAAACCAAGTTGCAGACAAGTAGTTATTTCCTCAATTCCATCTGAATTAGCAAAGGTCACTCTGAAATATTTTTCTAGAGACTTAACATGCAGGTTTGCTTAGAAATTGGCAATTTTATGTTGTAGAGAAAATGCTTTTATTAGCAAAAATACATATCATTCTCGTCTACCCAAGAGAGCATCTAGAAATTGCACTACTTTTAGTCATTACTTTTCTTAGGTCCTGTGGTATTGTAAATCCTCAAGGAATTCTAGAGCCATCTAAAGTACTTTTTTTTTTTCCTGCAAGGAGGGGGGTTGTTACTGCACTGTTTAATAATAGATTTTAAAGCCTACACAAGATTACACAGTTAAGAAACAGCATACCATTTCACAAAATAGACTTCCTCCTCCCCAGTTCTAAAGTATAAGATGGAAGTTCTTTGAACTTCTCTGCCAAAAAGCTATCATAAGGGCTGACAGGAGTTATGAAAGAACCATCCTGTTTTAAACTTAATTCCAAAAGGAATGCATTTGCAGTGATTCAGCCACTGGAGAAGTTCAAAACGCTGCCGTTTCCATTATTTTGGAAATTACAATAGCTATCCCATGTACAATGGCATACGGCAAACACAAGAAGGAATTATTAATTATCCTTGAGTTACAGATAAATAAACAGAAGCAGAGAAATAAAATGACTGGACTGCGGTCATTCCTTAGACAAAACTAATCATCAGGCAGGTGACAACGCCTCTGGTTTAGACACACCAAGAACTAAGCAGCAATTTGGCTATGTTAATGCTCCTTTCTACCTCATTTAAATCTCAGATTTCTTCTTAAAGAGCTAAAAAACAATGTTCTACATTGGTTATCGGTAGTTACCTTGCAAGAAAAAAAAATACATCAAAATAAACTAAAAACCTTGTCTGTTCAAGGGAAAAAAGGAGTGTATTTAGGAAGTAAATCTGAATAAAAGGTCAAGTGTTTAATGTAACACCCCCCCCCCAATTTTTCAATGCTCATAAAAAAAACAGCCTGCTGTAATAACCAGGTACCCTGTGTTCTCCAGTCATACATTACTCATTTCAAAACAAAAGAGCAGCATGCAAATTATTTGAAGACAGCAAGAAAGTACAGTAATGCAAAAATCCCGTCAAGGTTGGTAACTTTTCACCTCTGGCTTGCCACCAAAATTATACTCATCTACCAGAGAACAGGTACTGTAGAAACAACTACTTCTACATAGTATTTTACTGCAGTCCTGAGCCACGCTGTGCATACAGAATCTGCAAAAAGAACTTTAGAAAGCAAGCGTCCTTGTACAAATTTCAGATAAGGCCACCGGGCACAAATCTTTTTCAAAGGAAAAAGTGTACCAAAAGCCTTCTCACAACACATTTGATTTTGACAACCTCATATTTTAGTCAGAGGAGAAAAAAAAAAAAAGGCTTCTAGTCTTTCCAACAAAACCCACAGGCAACATCTCCTGCAGATACTATTTATTTTAAAATTCCAAGTCCGTGTAGTGATACTTGTCTCAGATCAGATAATCACTAACGTCGCTTCCACATTTTTTCCACTTATGACATTAGCTGGATTTCCCAAAGATTCAGCAGTTAAGTGAAAGCTCCTTAAAGGCAAGAGAAGACCGAACAAGACAGATGATCGTGATTTGCACACCGAGGATTCATAGGGCAAGAACCAAATAAATTAAGATAAAGGTGAGCTGGGACCAGAGAGCCGTTTTCGGGAGTAAGGTTTGTAACTCCCAACCATCGCAGCTGCACCACAGAGGTACCTGCTGGGCACAACAGAGCAGAGGAACTGAAAGTGAGACTTCACACACCACATTTGCATTCATCTCAAATCAACGAGGAATTACATTTAAAGCTCTCTTGCTACAATTCAAAATAAAGCAGCAAGGAAGGCCTCAAATTACTCTAATCCCTCCGGAATCAAAGAGGGGCGGTGACCAGGCCATGATCCAGTTGCAGACAGTTTTCCAAAGGCCATCCACAAGGTTTAATTCATCCTAAAGATACCCTGAAATACTTGCAGCAATTTTTTCTTCCTAGGTGAAGCTATACGCACACAGAGGGGAAATAATGTTAACCATTTCCTATCCTAAAATCTGCATGGCTTTCCAAACACATCATAACCTAACTGTAACATCCTTGTTTTCCTGTTCTAGGTGCTGACTAGAGGCCACCTATTAGTATATCTGATTATCATCTTTTTTTAAAGGTATTTATTTTGATCACACCCACACACGGTAAAAAGAATGCAAGTATTTTCATTTTAAAGAACTCCAACCTGAGGAAATTATCTAACCTGCCAAAGTAAGTCTGTGAAAAAGCAGGATCTAAACATATCTTAAGTCCAAACCACAGGAAAAGATTTCTATCACTTAAGTTCAGTTTCGTCAATAAAGTCCTACGTTTAAAGTATTTTTTTCAATAAACAAACATAAAAACCTCCTCCTAGTTAAAACTGAGTCAAATCTCAGCACGAAAGCCCAGCTTTTCAACGGCAAAACCCCTCATAGCTGGAAAGGGGAAAGTACGTTATCGGGGCAGTACTCCATCCTTCTCCCTCCAGAAAAACATCAGTGCTGCAACTTTAACCCCCCTACTAATTTCTCATGACATTAATTTTTTTTTCAGTCATGTATAAGAGGTCTAAAGCCTGTCCCTAGTGAAGTTAATGTTTTAAAGTGAGAAAGATGCCTTGATAGGCACCAAATTCAAACCCCCAGCTCCCACTTGCTCCGCTTGAGCTGCACTCTCCCATCCTTCGAAAGAATGAACAAGTTTTTATTATCGCAGCTCTGTTTGACTAGCCGCTTCCCAGCTACGCATCTGCACTTATATTCTCCATCAAACTACAGAATACCATAAAAATTAGGCAGCTTGAAGCAGCGCGCCTCCGTTTCTGCTCGATTCGCAGCCGCAGGAACACCCACCGGGTTACCCGGGACGGCTGTGCGGCTCTCGCCTCTGCCCCCGCCGCCGGGCTCCAGAGGCGCAGCCCCGGCGGGAACCGGACGGCGCGGAGCACCCACTGGCGCCGTTGCCGGCTCCGGGCGTCGCTCCCGCCCGCGGAAGCGGACGGGACGGCCGGATCCCGGCTCCGCGCGTCTCGGAGAGCTCCGGGGCTCCGCCCGCTCCCCCGGCACCCCCGCGGGCCCGCGCCCGCCACCTCCCCTCAGGCTCCCGCCGGGCTCGGCGCGGCCCTCTCCGGCGGCCGTACCTGTTGTTACGGACGCTGCTCAGGACGCACAGCACCAGCTCCAGGTAGGTCCTCAGCAGGTCGAGCCAGCGCGGGCATAGCGGCGGCGCCTCCCCGTCGCCCGCCGCCGCGGCGCCCTCACCCGCCACCGCCGCCGCCACCGCCGCCCCCCCTCCGCCGCTGGGGTAGTTGTCGGCGGCGAACTGTACGCGGAGCTCACGGACGAACCAGCCGCACTTGCGCATGAGGAACTCGACGCGCGGGCGCTCGGCCGGCGAGACGCGGAGGCTGAGGCGGAGGCGCGGCCAAAGGGCCGGGTAGAAGAGGCACTCCCGCCAGTGCGAGCAGGCGGCCGAGGCCCGCAGCCGGTCGGGGCCCGCCAGGAAGGAGAAGATGTGGACCACCAGCTCGCTGGGCAGGGAGCCGGCGCCCACCGCCTCCCCGCACACCGACATGCCTGGCGCCGGCCCGAGCCCCGCTGCTTGCTGCTGCGGCGGCCCCAGGCGGCGGCGGCGGCCCCGGCCTCGCCTCCGGCTCCTGCGACAAAAACAACAACATCAATGACAAGGCGGAGGGGGCGGGCGCCGGCCGGGACGCGGCTGCTGCCGGGACGCACCACCCGCGCCGCCGCCGAGGGGGGGGGGGGGGGGGGGGGGGGGGGAGGGGGGGCGAGGGGCGGAGCGGGCCCTACCACAACCCAGCGCGGTGGGGAGGGCCAAAAGGGCGGAGAGGTGGGCCGGGCCCCCCGCCGGCGCGGCGCCGCGTGGGCCCTACCACCCACCCCGGAGCGCAGGGTGTGAATGAGCACGCCGCCGGCGCTGCGCTCTGTGTCTGCGGGGCGAAGAGAGCCGCCGCGACGGAGGGAGGAGGAATTACCCCGCGGGGGGAATGGAACGTGCCACCGGTCGAATGGTTGGCCATTAACCCTTCCGCGCTGGCCGTGAGGGGGCGGCCTCCGCCCCACAGCGCAGCCCGGGAGCCTCCGACACCTCGTGGCGGGGGCTGCGCGCCTCCCACCTCCCAGCCCCGCAGCGGCGGGCTGAAGCACAGCTCAGCGCCCGAGCAGGGCGGGCCTGTCTGGGTGCCCCGGTACCGGCGCAGCGCCCTGAGGGGCCGGCCCGGCGGCGCGGGCCCCCTTCCCCCCCAACGGCTCCTCCGCCCTAACGCAGTGCGGCGGGAGGGCCATGACCGGGGCGAGGCTCCAGAGTCGGCTTCCCTGCGGGCGCTGCCGGGGGACAGGCGCGGGAGGGCCCCGCCGGCCGCGCCTGCCTTGGGTTCAAGGAAACTTGGAAAGGGTGTCGGGTGGGGGCCCGTATCTGAGCGCACGTAACGCCTCTCAGCCGGCGAAATTACCTCAGCAGCGTTCAGCTGCCGCTACGGGAAACGCGCTGACTGCGCAGGAAAGGCGAAACGCGACGGGGAGTCGGACATGTGACAGAACTGGATGCGAGCCTGGGGGGGATGCATGAGGAAATGCTCCTAATCGGAGTTCTCTCAGTTTCTTAAAACTCATCCGCTTTGCAATACCGGTGCCCACGTCAGCTGTAGGTGTGGGAAGATAACTTCTCTTGTGCATCCAGACTTGTGAGAGAATTTAAAAATCTGTTACGTACTGATGCTGCAAAGGCTGCACATCAAAGTGATGAAGCTAATTGCAATGGTACATGTAAGTTTTACAGTTGTAAAAACCTTATTGAAATAAAATTAATTGAGTACTGCCAGTATCTTAGAATAATGCACATAAGTTTATACAACAATGTTACATCTGAGTGTACAGAAATGTACACATGAAAGAACAAAAGATGTGCTAAGAGAAATAAAGCCTAGCCTCCTCTTTGCATTCATAGGGTCTGATTATAAACAGATTTCTCAACAATCAAATCTGAAACACCGTCCTCCCTTTACTCCATGACTAGCCATTTTCTCTGTCTCACAGCAGGGGTGAAAAAACAGTATCATTTCTCCTTTCTTGAATCTGGTCATGGGGGAAATGTGACTGAGTCTTCTATTTCTCCTTGATTAGAGAGAAGGATCCAGAGGGGCAGATGTTATTGAGAAAGTGAGACTGTAGGCAATTCCCAGCCGGACAATTCTGCCATCAGGGACCAGTGCTGCTTCACACACCTGAGCAAGTGATTTGGACTTGCATAAACAACTCAGGTAGGTGCTGTGCTACTCTCACTGCAGATTCCCCTGTCAGATTAGATAAAATTCCCCAGGCAGTCAAGATGCAAGCTCTGAAGCAGCCAAACTCACCAGGCCTAGAAGGATGCAAATGAAAGGAACTTATGTGCCTACACATCTCCATATTTTAATACTTATTCCACAATTCCACATTGTTGGGCTGATGATGAGTCAAAGGATTTCTGAGATTACTAAGTATCTTAATGTAACAGAATCAAGCTTTACAATTCAGTGCCCTGGGATTACCGAAGTGGCAGCAAGAAAAAATGGTTTATGAAGTTTGTAGTTCTGCATTTCTGGTTACCTTTGTTGGATTGTATTGGATCAGCAAATGTGGCGTGCTGGGATCGTGCCTGTGATAATAAACACGGTGAAATCGTCTTTTTACTGTGACCGTTGCATGGTCATTTACTCAGCTCCACCTTATTGGGGTTGTGTTAAAAAAACTCAGTCTTGGGAGCTATTACCTTCAGTTTTGTAGGCTTGAGTAAATAAATGGGTCTATCTAAAGCTTCACGTCATCACAACTATGGCCAAGTGGTCTGACACGATAAATGCCAGACTTGGTGAGGTTCCCTGGTTCAATCTATCTGCATGGCCAGTATGGCACTGAGGCAACCAGATCTCTGAAGCTGCCAATTCAGGGTGTTGAATCACAATTTTCCCTGCCTTGGACATCAGAAATGTGCTTCAGCTTGACTGAGAGTTGATTTCATGGTGCATGCTTTTGTTAGTACTAATGCAGTTGATGCGATAATACCTCGGAAAAAGAAAAGTGTATCTAACTTGCTTGCAGACTTTAGGGAGTTATTGGGTGGCCCCAGCACGTAGCTGGTCAGCGGTCTTCTAGCTGAAGCCCTAGGTTGTCCCTACGACTCCAGTGCATTGGCCTCCATGAAGCCACTTGCTGAACATTTAAAGCCGAGAGGGGTAACCGTGAATCTTTAAGCTGCAAATCGGAATTTTCACATGGCTGAAAGGCAGAGGAGCCATACCGCACATCTTAGAGGGGCTGAAAAGAGGAAACCACTCCAAAGCAGTTCACAGGCAGGAGATGACAGCCATTTCCTGGGAAGTGACCACAGGTTCTTGCACAGCCCGCCATGGATCAGAACAGGCTGTGCGCCCAGGGAGCCCCGGGGAACCTGGTTTTGCCAGCCTTGACAGCTCCTGTTGGGTTACTTCCATATTGCTGGGACTCTCATTGCTCACCAGTGCCAGCACCAGCACTGTCCCACAAGCAGCCGTTCTGGCCTGGGAGTCAGGAATCATACGTGGCTCCAAAGCTGCAGATTAGCCATAACCGGGTTAAAGTTCACTGGACAGGAAGGTCACCGGTGCAGCAGCGAATGTCAAGACCAGAGGCTGCCAACCCCGCTCCTTCAGGAGCTCTGGCCCGCATAAGGCTAATGAGCAAAAACCAAAGTACAAGCTTTTTAAATTACTCAGTTCCTTCTTGTTTTTGAGGTACATTGTTAAGACATGTATGTTTGTGGAATTACTAACTTGGTGTGTGTCATGAGTGAGCTGCTATTAATGCCGGAGTTCTCCATCACCAACTGCATGAACGGACACACCAAGTCAGGAACAGAAACCAAGTACTAGTAGGAAACCAGTGTTTCCACATGTGCTGTAAGGAACAGAAATAACATGTTTTTTGTGATGATTTCTGTTAAAGAGTTCAGCAGTTAAACGTTGAACTTGACCGTAAACTTCCTGCGTAATCTTCTCCTGTAAAATATTCTCCAGATCAGAAACTTATTGTAAGAGGAGTTGGGGAATCGATCCCGATGGAACCGGGGAAAAACCCAAGCACCACGCTGGTACTGTTCAGCCTTTCGGGCTGAGGGCAATAGCAAGCAGCCCGCTGCCGGGGCCGGCGGGAGGTTCCCGCGCGGGACAACGCTCATCCCCGCGGGGGCTCCTCGGGAAGGCCGGCCCCAGTCAGGCACCGGGGGCCGCCGCGGATCCCGGGGGAGCGCCACGGGGGGAGGCCTCCAAAGGAGCGGGTACTGTCGGCCACAGGCAGCCGGTAAAGCCGGGGCGGGGACAGGGACACCGCCCCGCGCAGCCGCCGCTGAGCCCCGGCGGCGGCCGGAAGCGGAGGCGGCGGCCGGAAGCGGCGCTCGTTACAGCGCCCACCATAGAGCCGGGGGGGAGAAACACACTCCCCCCCCGCCCCGCCCCGAGCCTTTGGTATTTCCGGTCGGGCGCTCCGTCACATCCGGGCGGCTGAGATGCCGGTAAGGCGGGCGGGGGGAGGCGGGGACCTGGACTCCTCCAGGACTCGCCGCCCTCTTCGGGGCACTGGAGCCGAGCGGGCCGGGGAGCGGCGGTGGGCGGCCGGCCCGGCCCTCCCAACCGTCGGGAGCCGCCCCTCACGGCGACAGACCGGCTCCCGTGGTGGGGGAGGGGTGGCGCACCTGCCCCGCGTGGGGGAGGGGCGCGGCCGTAGCCGGGCCTCGGCGCTCCGCCCTGCCCCGGGCCGCCGGGGTCTCCCGCCCCCCCCCCCCCCCCCCCCCGCCCAGGGCTCCGGACGGTGTCCGCCAGGCTGCCCCCCTGCCGCCCCCCGTGCCCTTCCAGCTGAGGCGTGGGCAGCCGGGCCTGGCAGCTCCGGCCCTGGTGCCGGTGGGGCCCGCGGGGCCCGTCCTCACGGCTGCGGGCTGAAAGGGGGCGGCGGGTGAAAAGCGGGAATATTCCCGAGCCCTGGCTTGCGCGTGTTGGTCTGAGTTACTGTGCTTTCACTGTGTTTATTATCTGGTCTCTTCGCGGCAGAAGGCGAGGCTCCTGTACCGAGCATCTTGTGCCGCACTGCTTGCTGTCAGGAGTGCTAGGGAAAGGCTTTTAGGTTCTCTTTTTAGCTGATCCAGTGTTCTCATTATTTTTTAATGTATTCTATAGAGTTGTAATTGTGATGGAAGGAGGGGAAGAACTGTACATAGTTCACTTTCTTCTCTCATCACTAGTGCCCGAATGCTTTCACAGTAGGCAAAAATACAAACTTGTTCTTATTTTCCCTTGTAGTCCAAAGAAGAAACACTATGAGTATTTGTGAAATAACTTCTAACCTACCTGTGTTCATCAAGACACTTCTCATAATCAGAAATGTAACATCTTAACAGACAGAAAAAGCAGAAGTTTCCTGGTGACAAGCTGTTTGTATATGGTTGCCTTTCATCAACAATTTGGATAATTCCACCATTTTGCAGGCTGGGAATTCAGCCTCCTTGTCTCTTGCATGATCTGTATGATTTTCAGTTGATCCCAGGACAAAGAATTCAGTTTTCCATTGGAAATGAGCTATTGCAAAGTAAATGTGGTAAACAGCCTTTGAAAATTATTTTTGCAGTGTTAGGATGTTATTTTGCTGACTCAATGACAACAGAAATGCAGGAACATGGGTAAATGAGTTTTCCCAGTACTTCAAAGTGTATTTTACAGTTACATACACAATCTGCTTGCTTCTTTTTGCTTTGCTCTCCTTTTTTGGTGCCTATCTTTTTATATTTCCTTTTTTGTTGTTTTAGGTTAAATTGAATATCTGTGCAACACAGCTTGCAGAAGGACCACCACACTGTTGTACACTTAGGAAAATATGAAAATAAGCAGGGAGTGTTGTTCTCTCTGAACTAAAACACAAAATCTGTGCCTTGCTGAGGACAGCTGCAGGAAGAATTGGACACTTGAATCAATGTTATCGGATGAGTTAGAATCCAAACCTGAGGTGAGCAATTATGAAGTGGGTTTGGTTCCCAGGAATGTTTATGGGCAACACTTAGAAAAAGTTCAATGAGTTTACTGAGTTTGCTGCTTACATGTTAGTTCTCAGTGTTTTCAGTGGCATCTTCTGATGCTTCCATGTTTTGATTTGAATGGTGAAAGATTAAAGAATATTGCAGGTTTTTTCCCCTCCTTTCAAGAGTCAGACAATGCTCTTGCATTGTCTCAGGATATATTATTTTTTTACTATTATAATGTTCTTTCTGTTACAAGAATAAAATAAATTACTGTATTGACTACTTCTTTCCCTCAAACCAAATTGACTTGACTTGGTTTTGGGGAGTCTGGATTATTCTATTAGCATCATCCAGTTCTGTTTTTTAAAGTACTCGTGTTTCCATTAAGCAGTTGGCAGCAGTGGTAGGCAGCGGCACCCAGGGGATCCTGATTGCTTGGTGTGGGGCTGCTGGACTGTTCCCAGGTTCAACCGGTAGCACGGCTGAGCATGAATTGCAGTGGTGTGTGTTTGTGTGCACAGTGCACACACAGCTGGCCACAGAGGTTAACACATACACAGGTAAAGTACCTTTAAGAAGTAAACACAAACTGCATGAACAACACAGAAGTTTGTTAGTGGAATATATGTATACCCTCGTGCAACTCTCATGCCTACTCACATTCACAGATGTCTCTGGGCTCTGCTAGGCCTAAAGACTTTCCGGTATCTGCTCAGACCGAGGGCTTTTTAGTGAGTTTCTGGCTGGAATCTTGTGTTTTTCCAGACTGTGGTTCCCTCCTCCTCACACATGAGTAGAGTAGAAATTTACTAGCAGTGCACTCACTTGTGGGCAGAATATTCAGGAATATGTTTAGTAGGTGGATAGAAGGGAATGCAGTGATCAGACACAGCAGTGGACTGACCAGCAGCCAGCTAACATATGATTGGAGTCTCTTCTCTTCCCCCCTACCCATGGTTCTTTCTCCACTTACCCATCTCAATTCCTCCTTTGATCCACCCCCTAAACATTGCAGAATAAGTTTTACACATCCCGCAGTCCCTGTTGCATCAGATAGTAAGTTTGGTCTTTCCTATGGGAACCATTCAGATAACCTAAGACAATTTTCTTTTCTTACCAGTTACAAAAGTTCTGGTTGAACCTCTTCAGGATTTCACTTCATCAGTGGCCCACTGATTCCTGTCTGAGGAATTCTGGTCTTTGTTACTCTTACCTGTAATTTGCTAGATACAACAGTCTACAGTTTGTTACATTCAAAACAATTACCTGTCCTGTTTCTTGCCTATGTCTTTTAGGCTGAATGGCCACTAGCCAGCTATCTGTATATCCCCCCCACTTAAAAGTGCAGAGGACTCTGTCACTTTGTGTTCTTGCTTTTCTGATTCTCGGCTTTACCTCTTCAGAAGGCTAAGATCCTAGAGCGGAGGACTTAGTACTACTATGAAGTACCTTTTGGGGAATTTCACAGGTGTAAATAGAATTGTTTTTATTGAGTCTTCTGTTTCTGTCCCTTTTCAGTCCATATGCAATATAGCAGGTATCTTAAACTGGTACTCCAAAGAGAATGATGATTATATGCTGGTAATTCACCGTAGCCTGGATGATGTGGTAAGGTATTTTAACAGAGCAGCCGTTTTTTAACGGAGCAGCCAAAGTCCTTCGAATCACACTATTCAGGTAAAGTAGCTACAAATTCATAGTAGCCCTGAGTAGTCTCAGCATGGGCTGCAAGGAGTTCCTTTCTCTTGCCTTGTGGTTGATACATCATAACTGCTATCAATTTTTCTCCCAGTTCTAATGGTAAGGTGGGGGACTTTCTTGCTTCAATCTGTGAGTGGGTGGATTCCCATAAATTATTTTTGACAGCCAAGGACCAGGATAGTTGGAATGCTTGTTCCCTCATTCCTCTAATAGCAGCTGTAAGCCCGCCTCGTCTTTTGTCGACTTGAGTAAGGTATTTGTTTACGTAATACTCGTATTTCCCTACTGCAGAGTTGCATTTCCTTCCCAGCAAGCCCAGAACAGAGTAGGCCATTCTCCAGTAGGAACAGGCCTGATGCATGAAAGCTCCAGTGGTTGCAGAGGGCATCCTTTCCATAGATGCTGTCTTCTAAACCATGTTCCTCAATCTTGATAAAGGCTATTTTATACTACAAATTGGGATTAATTTGCATTGTGTTTTACCAGATCTATACACACCCTCTTTCCGGTTCTGATTGTGAAAGTTGAGTGTTAAGTTATTGCTAATTTCTACTCCTTTGATGTGACACTGGTAGATACCCTTTTTACACCTTTCCCAAATAGCAGTTCAAGTATCTCTGAAAGTCATTTTATATCCTCTGGTGAGCCATGACACCATAATTCTTAGAGCCACAGATGTTCTTTCATATCCCCTCCCATGTGAAAAAGGTATTAATTAAGAGCTAACTGTATTTGTGTAACATCTAGATAATATTAATCAAAGCACTATGGATGGGATTACGTAAGCTTCTTTGCTACTGGTTTTATCCCCAAAGAAGCCACCAATGTGCCAGTAAATGTTTAATACTTGAGGTGAATCCTCCTTTCATAGGAAGTTGCAAAGCTGCTTGGAGGCAGTTTGTACTGACAGATGGATCTGCTTTTTCTTCTGGACTCCCTGCCCCCAAAGCTGTATTGCCAGCGTTCCTCAGGGGACTGATAAGATCTGTATGTTGCATGCTTTAAGCCTTCAGGGTGATTTGTTACAATTGCAAATATTTCCAGCCGCCTCCACCACACTGGTCCACTGCAGGGTGCTTTCTGCTTTCCGGGGTAGCTCTAGCGCAATCAAGTGAACTACAGCTCTGGTCTATAAATCGAATTGGCTACTGAAAAGGGGTGGAGGGAGTTATTTTAGCCTCTCCTTTCTCTCCTCATCAGCACCTCACAAGGAGAGACTCTTGTCAATTAATTAATTCCCCAGACGTTGGTTGGGAGGAGGGCATCCTACTTTCTAGCTAACGAGCCTCCTGCCCTCCCCACCCTTCAGCTCCAGCCCCTCCTTTCCCCTCCCCCTCTACTAAATGTTCTTTTGACCTCTGTATTTTGTAGTGGTTCACTGGTTAAATTTAGAACAGAAACAGTATCGATTAAAAACATGGTCCCTGCTGCTCTGGGAGTCTACTCTAGCTCTCCAGCTGTCCAGTGGGAGGATAGATCTGAGTATTAATACTGGAGCAACCTTCCCCTCTGTCCCTCCCAGCCACCCCCACCTCAAACAATGCAGCTGCCTGACGCTGCTTGGCTTTTGAATGATCTGATAAAGGGGGTCTGTTGTGGGACACAAACTTCAACCTGATCCATCCTAGATGGCCATATTTTCATTTGTTTCTGTAGTGTTTTGGGGTTTTTTTTTAGGATGTCTAGGAGGGGTTCTCAGTTCTTTAAATGGATTTTTCTTTTCCCCACCCTGTCAGGTGAGGGACATTACCCAAGCCTTCTTGGTAACACAAGCATTCTGCACTGCTTGTGGTGGTAGACCCTGGGATCATCCTGTCCAACCATCTCTTGTTGAACAGTAGGCATGACAATTATTTGTTTAGTGACAAGAGCCAAGAAATATTTTACATTTTTAGTACATACACTGTCTACATTACTTACAGGATTTTCAGAGTTATGTGGTGTTTCAGCAGAAGCAGTAAAAGGAGGGTATATTCAAGATGGTGATATGGCAGAGCCAAAAATAAAATTCTTCATAGCAAGATGCAGATGAACTTTGCTCATTGTGTCCCTCCAACGCTTGTAGATTCTCTCTGTATGACTTGCATCTGGCCCATAAAGTTTGAATCTCTAAGTTGAGGATGTCCTTTTGCAATTAATCAATAAACAAAATTTGTTTCAAATTCCAAGGGATATTTTGGCTATAGAGTAAAGCCACTCTACTCTACACCTCTTATCATTCCTTGTGTGTTCTGTTAATATTCTGTACATTTAGTTTCCCTGACTATTCCTACTCAGGTGCCCCAAGATGTTCTGTCTGCTTGGTTACAAATTCTAGCACTTTGGCCATATTTGCAGAAAGATCAGTCCTCTGCTTACATAGAAATTCTATAGTCACTGTCTCAGGAATACTTACAGTCCACCTGGATCCTGTTTGTGATGCCAAATGTTCTGTGGTTATGAGATCTGATGAACTGTAGCATCCAGGAGATTCCTCCCCTCCTGGTCCTTCAGACAAGAGACCACTGGACTGTTCCCAGGTGCGGGCAGAAGGCACGGCCTGAACTGCAAATATGCGCCCATGCACACAGAGAGAGTACAGACACGTATGGCTGTAAACACTAACACCTGTCAGGACAGTACCTTTACAGGCACCCACAAACACAAATAGCATTCACATGGAACAGGAAGACCACAGATGGCCTAATTCTGTTCCTACTCATCAGGAAATCAGGCTTGAAATTTCCTAGCGTATCACACATATGCCCTCTTTCAGCTGACACGCACACTCACAGTCATGGATCTGTCCAGTCTCTGCCAAACCTTGAGTCCTTCCAGTATCCACCTCCAGGCCCTGGGCTTTTTAATCCACTCTCTGGCAGGATCTTGGGTTTCCACATTGTGGTTTCCTCCTATTCACAGGCTAGTCCAAATTGAAGATAACTAGATGAACATGCTTGGAAACTATTTAGAAGCAAACAGCATTTGAGAAGAAGACAGGATAGACAACAGTGACAAGGCAGAGCAGTGTACTGACCTGCAGCCTGCTAGTATGTGGTCGACACATATTATTCCCCCACCCCCTTCCTGTTCCTCATGGTTGTTCTTCTCTCCACCTTGATCCCTCCCTTTCCCCACCTTTGATCCTTCCCCTAAACATCCGTAAGTTTTTTGTGTTGCCACAGCCTCCTCTTAAGACATCTTATTATTAAGTTTTACCTGGTCCCAGAATTTCCCCTGTCTCCTATAAAAAGTTTGCTCTTGCCTATGAGATGTGTTCTGGTAACCCATGATAATATTGTTCCTATCTCTTACAAAGTTTCTGGCCAAATTTCTTTAAGGTCACACTCCAGTTGTTTTGTAATGGCCCATCCATCAGTGTCCCAGGAGTTCTGGTCTTTGTTACTCTCTCTTATCTGCAGTTTGTTAGAGTTTGTGTATCTGCATATTTAATTTATCACCTTTCCTGTTCCTAGTCTGTCTTTTATGCTGAATAGCCAATTACCAGATACCCTTAAAATTTCCTATTTGCTTTCAGCTGCAAAACCAAATTAAAAGAAACTTAAGAAAGCAGCACGTAGTGTTTGTAATTAGTTTTTTTCCCATATTCCAGTTGCTGTAGTTGTCACAAGGGTATTCAGTGATTTTGAATGGGAAGGAAGGTTTCTGAAAGTGCTTGGCTGTCAAGATACAACTGTCACATGAAAATTTTTATTTTCTCTGAATTATTTGGTGTAGAGTTGGGAGGGATATATTTGGTGATTGGTTTGCTTTAGTTTATGGGAAGGGTTGGGTTTTTTTATTCCCAATTTTAACAATGAGTGTGATTCATGTCCTTTTGTTTACTTATGCTTCTTTTGCCCCTTTTTAATTCTCTAGACTAGCTTGCTATTACTTTACAAAGAAAATTTAAAGGATCTTTTCTTTTGAGCATCTGTTTGTGGCTGCCGCATTTTGCTTTTCTCTAGTGGCTTAATGTTGCTGTGTGGAAGTGGAGTGTTTGAAGCAAAGCTTTCCTGTTGTCGGAGGAAAGTTTTAAGGCTTTCTGTATAAAAATAGAAGACTCCCTAAAACAAGTGTTTTGTGGTGGAGTAGGCAGCAATAGGGATCATGAACAGCTTTTACATGAAAGGCAATCCAGTAATTTAGAACCATCTTGCTGCTCACATTTTTTAGTTCAACTTCTTTCTTCTGGTTGCCTTGCTGTTATTCCTAACTCCCTTCTCTTTTTACCCCTCTTTCTCCTATTTTTAATCTTAACTTAGAATGCATGGCCTTGGGGGAGGAACTGTCTCTTATTGCCTATGTTTTTGACAACATAAAAATAGTTCCCTCTTCTGACTGGGGCCTCTGATAATCTTAGGTATATTATAAGAGGAAAAAATGCTAACCTTTCAAACTGCAGCCTGGCCTATGGCCTAGTTCAAGTGGCATACTGCCATCTGAATGACTTCAAGACTTGATTTTTACCTTCATAACTGTCAGTGAGGACAGGCTGCTCTTAAGGGAGGGTGAGCTGAGAGATAAGGGTGATCCCAGCCCAGGCAGTGTCCTCACTGACTAGGGCACAATCCTGCAGCACCTGAGCACAGCAGGCAGAGGTGGGTCCTGGAAACAGGATCCATCCACAGCCCTGGACAAGGCAAAGTGATGAACCAGGTGCAGGGTCTATCCAGAGAGTGCAGTCAGGAGTAGCAGGAGATGGGGCTGGAGACACTGATGGATGCAGTAAAAGTCTGAGGTCCATCCAGGAGACAGGGCTTGAGACAGGTAAACCTATAACACAGCTCAGGAAAGGACTAGGGAGCACGGGCTGAGCTTAAATAGAACCCCTGGGTTTAAGTGGAGCCCCTGGGCAGAGAGTGTGGGTGGGCACCCCAGGTGAGACCACTCAGGGCAATTAAGGCTTCAGGGCTCTGATAGCAGTAACTCTTCGAGGTAAAACTATTTGAGGAAGCATCAGTATTTCCAGTGTTTTCATGAGAGGAAATAATCATAGAGAAATTAGAGCCCCAACTATTAAGTTTTCTTTGCAGTTTCTTTGATTTAATGAACTTTGTCGTGATGTAGGAGAGGCTCAAAAGGCTGGTATCTGCTATAGAAATAATATGGAATTGGGTGCCAGTAGTTCTGAAAATTAAATACTCAGACAATCGAAACATACAAAGAAAGAATCAAATTATTAGTGACTGTTGGATTTTAATCACAAATATACCATGGGCATATCATGCTTTTTTAGTCTGTTTCTTTTGACACTGATGACCCATCTCACTACACAGACAACACCATCTGGGATCTGCGTGAATGCGTGCTAACACGTGTCACAATGAGGGTAGTAGCTTTTGAATGACTATCTTGTACAGTTTCCTTCTAAATGCGAAAGATAAAGGAAGTCTGTTGCATACAGTTGTTTGCTAGGCAGCAGCAGAATGCAGGATCTTTATGTCAAGGAGTTTCCTAGAGATAAGGAATAGTGACTTGAGGGTTAAGTTTTTGGTGTATTGTTATTTTCTGTATTTCTTTCATCTGTGTTTTTCAGAATATTTTGAGAGTATGAGTATAGGAGTAAGTCTGTTTGGCAGAACTTCTAGCCAAATAAATAGATCCTATATATGGTTTTTGAGGGGCATTTTCTCTGAAATGTGGAGTATGTGTCTGGGTCTGTTATGACTGACCCCTTTCAGTCTTCCTGGTCTCCAGAAGTTTAATTCCATACAGGGGAGGGATTTGAGACCGCATTTGTTAAAAAAGCTTGTGGAGTTCACAGAAGAATTAGTTCAGTCCATTGCAAAAGTTAGGCTGTTATCTCCTAACTCCCAGCAGCACTTCCTTTGTTAAATCAGAATATTTTAGTATGGACTGCTGTGGCAATGATAACGGAAAAAAGAGAGTCATGTCTGTGCCTTGGAGGTTAAGAGGAGTCCAGCATTATATGCAGTAGTCTGACAAAAGCTTGAGGTCTTGTCAAGGGGACAGAATGAGTAAACAGGGCACATGTTTTGCTGCTCTGAACTTGGTTAAATATGGGAAGACTTTCAGGGGTGAGGAAAGGCATTTCTCTGACTTCCAGTTCCTTTTCAAATGTCAGGTTCCTTTTTTATAACTCAAGATTTTTAGGAATTAGCCTGAAGTAATTTTTGCATTGCCAGAGCTGACTGATGTTAAGGATAGCTAAATCTGCTGGACTGACTCACCCGGGCATGTCTCACCTTCTGGGCCCATCCAGATGAGGGCTGCTCCCTACTTCTGACCTTAGATCCAGCCACTAGTGAGGTTTTGTCCAATTTTCAAATAGGCACGCACACACTGTACAGATGTGACTGGCGCCAAACAGATTAACACAGGTAGGATGCTCGTAGCTTTGCCCACATAAACACAGGCAGCGGAAAGTGCCTGATTCTGTTTCCAAGGGTTGCTGCCTAGAGACAACCTTCATGGGTTTCTCCAGGATATGTCCCCACACCTCTCGCTCCGCTTGCCAGCTAGTCTGGCTGGGAGTTCACTAGCATGTAACACACACACACGCTAGAGAGCAGGTCACATGGGAGATAGGAATGGAGTTTAATAAGAAGACAGGACAGACTGTGATGGTTAGGCTACACCAGACAACTGAATTGACCAACTTCCTGTGGATATGTAACAGGCCTCTTTTATCCTCCCCTTTCCATTTTCCTGTGTTTGTTCTGCCCTGATCCAGCTCGATCCCTTCCTTTTCCTGCTTTTGGCCTTTCCCTTAAACAATGCATAATAAATCCTGTACAATCCCCCAAATCTCTTGTTCCAGTTCCAAAGTCCTCCCCAGGGAATGCATCCCAGTATAAGTCCTATACATCTCTATGCAATACTCCCCCCTTATTTTGCATAGTATTCTGGAGAGGGTTTCTTCTGTCGAATCCCCTCAGTGGGTGGGTTTCATGCTAAGGACAATGGCTTTAATTGTCCATCTTTGATGGTCTTGGATGGATAAGGCTGTCTGTTTTCTCCCCCTTGTCATCCCAGCCTTTTTCCTTTGATCATTATCTGCCTATTTTGAATAGCCATTAGCTAGACATCTTTGCAACTAGTCTTTTGCTTGCTTTTTTATTTAAGAAAGGCCAACTTTCTGTCAGTCAAGTATTTAAAGACAATGGTTTTAAAAAATACCTACACCAAAGGCTGAGCATGGAAAACATTTATTTGAAGGGTTAGAGCGTAGTAAACTATCAAGTGGTAAAAGATGAATTAAAAAGGAATATATGCCTTAAAACATGGCATATATTAGTAAAATTTATCTTGGTAAAAGATTAAATAAAAAAGAATATAGCCTAAGTAGCCTTCAGAGTAGTCTACAATGATCCAGAGCCTTTTATTGTACATTAAAAAAATGATGACCAACACAAACAATTCCTTCTTTGTAATTACTGTAAATTGAAAAGCTTCCATTTACTTTGATGTGTATTCATGGGATTATATTCAGTGTCTCCTACAAGACAGCAGGGGGTAATGGACTGGGTTTAGTACCTTTTTAAGTGATTGGTGCTGCTCTTGACCTAATCTTCAGTATCTTTTTTCAGCTGCTGGTTCAGTTTGTTCAGAATACTTCTATTCCACTGGGGCAAGGGCTGGTGGAATCGGAACCAAAAGACATCACCTGTCTTTCTCTCCTTCCTGTTACTGAGACCTCAGAATGCAACAGACTCATGTTGCCAGGTAAAACCTATGCAGCAGATCTTTGTGAGCGTGCCCTTCATACAGCTACCTTTACTGCGCCACTGTGGCGCAGTGCCTCTTGCTGATACGGCATTCCAGGGATGGAGGGACAAGTTCAGAAGGGTGACTGAAACTTTTCTCCTTCGGCAGTGAAGTCTGACTAGTTATAAAATTCCTTCCTTCTCCTATCTCTTTCAAGTTCTAATTATTTTATAGAAAAATGACTTCATAGGTATATTTTAGTCATCATGTATTTATACTTTTTATTTACTCTGGTTGCACTTTCTTCACTAGATGATGAGAGAGATCTCACTTCTCCAAGTCACACTAATTCTTCCAAAGATGTTTCTTCATCTGCTGTCTTGAGAAGTCTCCAGGTAAATGTGGGCCCTGATGGAGAGGAAACAAGGGCACAGAATGTACAGAAACCTTCTGAACTTCTGTCAGCTCCAGAGACTTCCAGTTTATTGCAAGACTTCCAGCCCAGTGACAGCACTTCATTTATTCTTCTCAACCTAACAAGAGCAGGTAATTCTCCTTCTGTTTGTCATCTGACTGGATATGTCTCAGACAACAGAATGCAGGAGATATAAGCAACAGGGACAGAGTTGTACTTGTGAAGGGGAAAGATCACAGAATTTGCTGGGCATTATTGGATGTTTCAGGAGCATTTAATCGTCAACAGCTTCCTACAATGTAGAGGTCAGTGAAGACTTTTTCAGTGCAGCTATTGCATCTATGCCATGAACACTAGCCACTGGGAAGCAAAAGAAATTTCCCTCTGTTACATTATCCTTCTGTTTCATGAAGTTGTCTTTTTTTCTAGGGCTGGGGTCTCCAGCAGAGCATTTGGTGTTTGTTCAAGATGAAGCAGAAGATACTGGGAATGACTTTCTCTCTCAGGATAGCACAGACAGCAGTACCCCATGGTTCCTACGAGTGCAAGAATTGGCCCATGACAGTTTAATTGCTGCCACTCGGGCACAGCTCGCTAAGAATGCCAAAGCAAGCAATAATGGTAGGAAATACCCTGCTTCTGTCTCAAAAATTGAATGTTCCATACAAGGCCCCTAGTTTAGGCTTATTTCTTCCTCTCTTTCATTCTCTCTTGCTTTTAATCTATTCTGACATGTTTTCACATTATCAGTGACAGAATTTTGTAGAACAATTATGTAATTTTTCTGCATTATAAATAGGCTTCTCAGTTTTTCTCAAGGAATGAACTTCAGTGGAGCCAGCAGTTCCATTGTAGGCCGCATGTTCTCTGGTATATGTAAAGAGTATCTTCTTTCTGACTGCAGCTGCTTGTAGTTCAACTTTTCATTTTCACTTTCAAATGTCTATTTTTAATGTATACTGTAATTCATATTTTCTTCTTAGCTCCACTGCGTTTGGAGATCTGTTTTCTGGAGAATACATAATTGTATTTAGTCACATGCTTTGTGACTTAATTATTTTAATAAATAATTGCAAACAAATGCAATATCTCTTTTTTACCTATGGTGTTTTTAAAAATAGTTATCCAGGCTGATACTTAAAATTGGTTGGTTGACATGGATATAGAGACCATTTTTATAATTTTTGATGCATTTGCTTTCTATTCTTGTGATAAGCCTCATCTGGTAGCAGCTGATCTGATCCAGATAGCCTGTTGGGAATAGTTTATGGGCCTGGTAAAGTCTGCAAATCTGTGTCTGATCCCTGTTAGGGGCTAGGCAGAAGCATGTAGGACATGGTAAACAATTAGTAACCAGGCACATACCTGCTTTACAGTCCTGTATCATATATGATGCTGTTTTTATCTATTAAGTTTGACACATTATAGTAATCTGTATGTTTTTTAGGTTTTGGTGTTGTTTTTTCTTCCAGGTGAAAATGTTCATCTTTGCTCAGGAGATGGGCAGCCAAAAGACTCTAGCCCCATTCCTCATTTATCTCGCGTGGAAAGGAAGCTCAAGTGCACAGTTGAGGGCTGCGATCGGACATTCGTGTGGCCAGCTCACTTCAAGTATCATCTGAAAACACACCGGTGAGTGGAATAAAGCTGTATGTTGTCATGACTTTGAAAAACTATGCTCTGTTTTTGGGATAGCATTAGTTTCTGACATCGACAGGCTGTGAAAACCTGGTATTACTCTTAAAAATACTAGGCCCATTGCTTGCTTTAGGTCATCTATGTTGAAACACTTGGACCAAATTTAGATTATTTTTGCAGGTCCTTGTTAGTGTTTGGTTTAGAATATTTGCATTTTAACAGGTGCCCAATAAAGAGCATCACTATCAGTTCTGTGGTATAGTGAACACTAGAACTTGTAGGCTATCGTGTTTTTGTTTCTGCTTGAACAAAGTTGCTTGCTCTAATGAATGACCCTAATCTTTTTTAGATAAGAAATTGGCAGTCTCTTAAAGTAAATGGTAGATGAGCAGCTTAAAAGCTGGGAAGGACTCCAGTAGACATGAGGCCATCATCTTGCTCTGAGATAGGGCCAGCAGTAATTGGATGTGTTATATGTATACATACAGTCATCTTTGATCCTCCAGTGACTGAAATTCTACAATGTTCCTATATAATCGGTTGCACTGCTTTACTATATCATTCTGGGTAGGGAATAGGCAAGGCAATATGATGAAAAGATATTACCTGAACAAATTCAAATTCTTCCAGTGGACCACCCAGACTCTAGTTCCTTGGGACTTGGGTCACTCACTTTGGTTGAGTCTCTCTGTTTTCTGATATAATTAATTTTGCTTTAAATATTTCTGCTTTTTATTTAATCAAAAAAAGAAGTCGAGTGTTCATGAAAAATACATTACAATAGCTGGTAATGAAACAGCTATTTTGTTGCTTTCCAGGAACGACCGCTCCTTCACCTGCCCAGCAGAAGGCTGTGGAAAAAGTTTCTACGTCTTGCAGAGGCTGAAGGTGCACATGAGAACTCACAATGGTGAAAAACCCTTTGTGTGCACGGAGCTGGGCTGTGGGAAACAGTTCACAACAGCTGGAAATCTGAAGAACCACCTACGAATTCACACTGGTGTGTTTTAGACCTCACCTATTTGTGGTCTGCAGAGGTGGGGTCTTTACTGAGTAATAAACCACTTCCTCCTCTGTCCTCAAACTTTTGAGAATATTATGTTGTTTATCTCTGCCCTTCATTAATGTCCCTTTTGTATCAATTCACATTGATCTATAGGTCAAATTAATCAACTGCTTCCTCCCATTACTATCCTGTATAACTTCACACAGCTTTCACTCTTCCAATGCTAAATGATGATGCTGTACTCTGCTCAGACCCATGCTCTGAAGATTCCATTCTCCCCTGAAGTTGTTTGATGGAGGGAGTGGTGTGTGTTGTTTTGGGGAGAAACTAGACTATTCCCAAGGGAATAGTTAGTAAACACCACTGCTGTAATGGGTTTTTATGAAGAAGCTATTTTAAATTCCTGAAAGGCACAATATCCAATATCTTAGATATTTCTTCAGTGTGGAGTCCTGATGGACACAGTCGTAGCTGTACTGACATCTGGCTGAGTGACTAGCTTATGTTAGCTATGCTGCTTGTAGAGTGGCTACATTTGGGAGATGTAGGGAAGTGAGGAATACATGGAATGAGTAGCAAAAATATAGTAGCAAAGTCTAGTAGAAAAAGGCAATAATTAGAGACAGCATTTTGGCACGCAAACTGCTCTGTTTGTGCTAATGCTAATTTGGGATGTTACCATATGCTGGAGCTTATGTACTCTTAACTCATGCTCAGCTTTTTATATTGAATATAAGAAGAGCCTTTGTTTCCTGGTGCTGTATTTTATACATGGTTTGTTCATGCTGTCTCCTCTGGAAAATTCGATCCTGCCTTGTCAATATTTTTAGAAGTTGGTGTACCAGCCAATCTTGACAACTGCATAAAGTGCTTCAGGTGTTTTTATCCTAGAAAGTTGTTAAAGGCACACAAGTTACCACTGAAATGATCAGCAATTTAACAGTTAGCAAAGTTCATAATGAATATTCTGCTGGATTTGTTTGGTTGTTTTTTAAGCCTCAGAGTTATCACACCACTTAAACAAATGACCCAGTTCAAGCCTCTCAGAATATTGTTAGAGATTCCCTGATGGCCTAGGCAGGTAGCATTGCATTACAGTTGGTTAACATTTCAACATGATGTTGACAACTGGGAGAGCACAAGGCCTCTCTGGTACAATGAAATCGCAGATTATGTGGGCCGCCAGCAGCTGTTTATGCCTTCTGCCTTACTTAAACACTGCCGTATGGTTTGCACTTTGAAGATACACACGGAAAAAGGATGCTATTTTAAAGAATTTGCAGTCTAGCTAGAACACATGGTTTGGGGGCAGATGTTGGGATGTAGTTAAAAATGATATATACCAATAATAAAATTTTGAATGTGTAGTAACAGCAGCCATAGTTTTTACAGTTTTCTTTTGCACTTAAAGCTTCCAGCCAAGGCGCAGATAAAGTTAATAGGTCCAGCTGACACATGCACAGTCCTCCATGATAGAGTGTGTCTTCTGCAGCCAACAGAGTAGTAGCTTCTGGAGAAGTAAAAGAATGACTTTCTTAACTGCAAATTGATAATGTGCAATTAAGAGTTTGATCAGACCGAAGGTGTCATAAAACTGCAGATGTAAATAGATATAGGGTTTCTTGTAGATGGGATTGTGTGCTGTTAAAGTACAATCAGTGTTTGAGAATCTGCTACGTATTTCAGCTTTGTAACGCCAATTAGAACATGCTGTGTTGGTCCTTTTTGCTCAGATCTGTTGATGCTATAGCAGATAGGAAGCTGAGAAATGAACTGTAGGGAGGGGACTTCTAAAGGCAAAATCACAGTAGAAACAATTTTAAAACAAGTTTACTCTGAAAGAACTATGTATATGTTAGACAATAAAATAGCTAAAATAGCTTGCTTAATCTCCTGTGGACTTGCTGTTACTCTGATACAGCAGTCTAGTTAAAGACTTGAAATCATAGTGTTAAACATGGTATATTGATTCTTTAGTGGGATGTTGCAGGCAAAAGTTACCTCTAGTTTAATTTAAGGCTTTATTAGGAGCATGTTTAGAACAGATTAATTATATTGCATTGCATTAGTGTAGTCACCTCCCAATTTATCATATAATAAATCAAAATCAAATAATATCCCAATATTATATTTGTATTTACACAAATACAAAAATAGCTGCAGAGATATATAAAAATAACAAATTTCAGCCTATGAGAACAAATTGTGCTTTGAATTACTCTTCCTCCACACATAAATATAAATGACTGACACATCTCTGACAGGATTTTGCCAGTTCAGCCTGATCTGAAATAAAGTACAGAATCTGATATGAAGGGAAATACAGTTAATGGGATTTTTGGCACTGAGAGGCAGAAAGGGAACAGGATTCTGGAGTTTGTGAAGCAGAGATCTGGTTGTTAAGAACTGCATATAGAGGATATATCATAGTCCAGACACTTTTATATTACTCTTTTGGTATTTATATACTTGGAAGGTCTATTTAGAAACGGTGGACCCTTGCTTTGCTTTCAGTGAATGATGATCTAAGAATATTTCAGAAAGAGGATCAGCATTTCCTCTTGAAAGCCGATGAAGAGAATGCCTTAAAAGCCTTAGGAAGCATATGTGTAATTTCCATTGAACTTTGTTGCATGTGAGGCCAAAAGGGAGAATGGGGTAGAGATCTCCAGGCTGTTCTCGGGGACTTGAACAATCAGATCAAGTTGTGATTCCAAAATCTAAGAACTTACTTTTGCCTTGTAGGGGAAAAACCCTTTCTGTGTGAGGCACAGGGATGTGGTCGCTCCTTTGCTGAATACTCCAGCCTTCGGAAACATTTGGTTGTCCATTCAGGTAAGAGTCTTCATCTGACATTCTGTGACCTAGCTGAGAAAAGACCTTTATTGTAGGACTTTGATTTGATTTCCTTAAGAAAAATCCCCTGGTTTCTACAGGACTTCTGGTAATAGTGTTTCGTGACTTCCTCTGTGGTGCCTGTAACCTGTACACTTTAATCTGTTCTGTTGTTTCTGTTTCTAAATTTTATGTTTCTGAATTCAAATTGCATTTTTAAAATTTATTTTTTAAATTGTTTCTAAAATGTCACGAAGTTGGATATTTGTTTCATAGCTGCCATTTTCTTATTTAAAAGAGAGAATCTAGCACTTCTATATATTAACCAAAGCCATTCAAATCTGAAGTCTCTCATGAGTGAGTTTCTGCCATAGGTAGGGTTTTCCTTTTTTTTTTTACTACTACATACTTGTAATTGGACAAAGCATTAGATGGAAATGTATTTCACAAGTGTTTCAAAGCTTCTGCCTTCTGTTTTGATTGATCTATCTTAAATATCATCAGCACATGATGTATATGGCTTGTTTGGGGAAGGGGAGATTTTATTGGGATAGTAACTTTTGAGACTCCCCGAGTTCTCCATGCTTTTTCTTTCCTGTCTCCTTGGCTTCCATGCTGTTGAGCTTACACGTATGGACATCATACTTCTTGTATTGTGAAAATGATGTACTGCTCTGTAAAACGGAAATCCTTTCACAGTGACAGGTCATCCAGTCTCTACTCAGTAATGTAAATCAGATGCTGCAAGTTGTTGTGTGATGGCAGGAGATAGCTTCCTTGCCTCTGCTTCCTTGGTTTTGGTAATTTTATTCTAGGTATGGGACATCAAATATTTCCATGTCGCTGAGTAAGAGATTCCAAATGACTTGTTCCCTCTCACAAATCAGACTTGATGACTTTGTGTTAGTCTTCAGACTTGAGATTTCCAATGGCTGGCAATACTGATACCTAAAACTCTTCTGTTCTGGAAGCTTATTGCTCTCCAGGAAACAGCAATATTTCTCATTTGGTTCTGTTTTCACTGAAAATTAGCACCAATGGTGTCAACAGCCATTTCAAAACAATGTTATTGGCTTCTTTGTTGATGAGGTCTTTAGTCCCAATTTGGTAATTCTTGGGATATTTCTTCCCCCTTCTACTCCAAGGAGTGAAGCCCCATCAGTGCCAAATTTGTGGGAAGACATTTTCCCAGAGTGGTAGCAGAAATGTGCATATGAGGAAACACCACTCCCGAATTGGAACAACTGGCAGCAGAGAGCGAGAACAGCCAGGTAAGGAAGAGAGTGCACTCTCCGTGGGGGAGAAGTGCAGGAAAGAATTAGTGGATGGTCAAAGACAAGGGAAGATGTTTGTCCTGAAAATATGAGACCACAAGCCAGTAAGGAATAAAAGACTGTTCCTCTTGGAGATGAGGATGGATTGCTCACCCTTCCCTTCCTTTTCTAGGACAGAAGACAAAGGTGTATTTCTGTACTGTGGTAATGGGCAGATTGGTTTATTTTTTCAAAATTAACATGAATGTGGTATCTTTTTTTCACATGGAATTTGTGCCCTTTGTTACGTATTCTTGTTGTAAGAATCCTGTTTTTTAATTCAATGTTAATTATTTAAAGAGAAAGCCAAGCCTGCATGAGATCCCACCATACTAAGGCTCAAAACAGTAAATATAGGGCTTACCATCCTTTGGAGCGCTGGGTGCCCGAAGAGTAGGAACAGATAAAGTAGGTGTCTGGGGAAGAAGTCTATGTGACCTGGAGGCGGGCAGAGATTGTATCATATATTGCAGTATCATTACATCATGAGAATTTTGTTTTACCCTTTTTTTTCCACAATAGAGTCACTGATGGGCAGCAGTTTGCTGGAAGAATCTACAGTGCATAGTAAGAGTCTCATCTCCATGAACTCTCAGCCCAGCCTTGGTGTTGAGTCCCTGCACCTGCCAGACACTGAGTCTATTATTGGAGTAGAGGAGGGTGAGACCAGCTGCTCTTTTTTCCGCCCTCTTATATGTGGTGACTGAAGTGGGATTCATCATTCCTCCTAGAGGCTCACCATGTTGCAGTGGGATGAGTGAACATTGCTTTAACTGTGCACAGAGCTGGTGGGGAGATGGAGAATGAATCATGAAACTGGAGTTGGAGAAGACCTACCATACCAAGTTTCTCTCTTGCAGAGCTTAAAAGGTGAAGTCTGCTGCTTAGGTGTCATTTAGCCCGTGTCGTGGAACGCCATTGCAGAACTGCTTATGCAGTCCATTCTCCTAAAGCCCTAACACGTTTGTTTTGCTGGAACACCTAGGAGCCCCAGTTAAGGACCAGGACCTCATTGTGCTAGGCACTGTACAAACATTCAGTATCTTGAGCAACAGGCCTTCCTCCCATCCTTTACCTTCAGAGACTATATTCTAATACATCTCACTGTCAGAAGCTGACTTACTATCCGAAATAAATGTACTACTTGATACCATTTAATTACATTTGCCCTGTTCTTTTCCTGCTTTCCCCAGTCACTTTTTCCTCCAAAATTTGGTATATCAAGCTCTTTAAATGAGTCTACCATGTAGATGTTTTGAAGAGTTTCTTCAGAATTGGGATTATTAAGAATGCAGATCTTTGCTAAGATACTACGTGTTCATAATAGTTGCTACGCGAAGAGAATGCTTTGAGTTTATATTGCTCCCTAGCTGAATGTAAAGGTACTGCTGCTGTCAGTAAAGGTGGTGTAATTTGGAGGTGCTTGTAGAAGCTCCACCAGGCATCTGTGAATTGGGATCTGATGTGGTTTGGCTACCATCTCATCAGCTGATGGGAGATGCTCTAGTGAGGTGTCTTCTTTACTACGGTATTTTTATAGGTTAGCTGAACAGGCTGTAATTCTTTTAACTAAAAATAACAAAATATTTTCATAAAATGCAAAATTACAGAGCAAAAGTGGAAATTGTTTATTTCCATACCATTTTTGAGATATATTAAGAGATGACAAATCTCCTTTAGGATTACATTTCTGTAATCCTACTTTCAGAACAAGATGTACGTTTAGCAAGAAAGGTGCTAGTAAGTTTCAGTTACTTAGTTTGATGCTTTTACTTTCACCACCATTTCAGCAATTCCTGTTCAGGGATCAATATTAAGACTTGGATTTATCTGGTACTGTATTCTTGCATGTCACCTTAGTATTTGTTGAAGGGATATGGCATAATATCATACATTAATTTAAAGTCAAGCCTTTGTTCCTCCTCTCGTAAGGTTTTCCTTTACACTTCACATACTTGGAAGTTTATTTTTCTAGCATCATCAATTATTATTATGGAAAGTAGCAAGCAATTTTAGTAAATACCTCTAAAAATGTATGTATTAAAATTTCCCTCCCACTGGTCCAGATATATCCATACAAGCCCAAGGGGCTTTAGACCACAGACTTGGAGCATGGAAGAAATCTTCTTTCCTTCCTTTTTCAGTGTAACAAGGCATGGTGACAATATGATTACATCACTGCTGTTTTCCAGGGGATACAGGAGAAAGAACAGCCTTTGTGTGTCCTACACCGTTAAAGCTGTGTAGAAACTGGTACACTGATAATGGCATTCCTTGAACCTTCCCAGGTGCTTAAGCCTCTTCTCAGTGTGGAAAGCCTCTACAGCAAAGGAAGTATTTCCAACCCATTGGGAATTTCTCTAGTGAAGGGCTGCATTTCAAACTGTGACACAGCACTCAGCAGATGCATTGTGTAGAAAGCTCTTCAACTGGAAAAGGAGGAAAAAAGGAAAAATACAAGCCTAAACTTAGATTTGTTGGAGATTCTTTGGGTCAGTAAGGAGGACTGCTGCAACCCAATGCATTCAGCTATGTATCAGCATGAGCTGATCTCTGTGGAAGCGTAACATAGCCGCTTGAAACCCCCGGGCCACAAATTCTTGGATCTAGTACTTTGTTATGATAAAAAATGTCATGAACTCAGTTTTATAACTTTCTAATGTGGTAGCTCTTACAGGTCCTGTATTTCCGATTTGATGATGAGGTTTTGTTGTTACAGCTTAAGGAGAAATGTATTGAGGTAACGAAGATGAAAAGAGACCCAGCTTCCATTTAAGAAGTGAGGAAAAGAGGATTGATAAAGAAATTGGACAATGCAGAAACACTGATAGCCATTTAAAAATCTTTTAATCTCAAAGTGCTTTGATATCATAATTCTCAGAAAACATTCCAGGTGGTAAGGGTTTGTATTTTTTGAGATCATTATTATTGTCAGGTAAAGGAAGAGCACTAATGTGTGAACTAAACCATTCAAGATGCACCAGGCATTTGGGTACAACATGCTGACAGGTAATACCTAATCTTTCTCCCACCAAAGTCCATCTTTGATATCACAGTAATTGTAGAATTAGGATAACAGCAATCCAAAGTGATGCATTGTTTAATTACAGCCTTCTTAATTTTGGTCGTTTTTCAGGCCAAATTAATGACCTAAATTGTTAAGATGTTAAAACAGTTTCAAATAATGAAGTGTGGGAGATATTTTAGTATAGAAAGACTATTGCTTCTTCCTGATGGGAGGAAGGAGCAGAGCTGGTAATGAGTGAATGAAGAGTTAACACCAGAGAAGGAGTTCGAGTCTTCTCCCAAGGTAGGTCAAATCGTGCCTTTTTTTTTTTTTTTTTTTAAGAAATACCTTGTTTAAAAGCATTCTACCACATATATGTGTAAACCAAGGTTTAGCACACCGAAAGGCATTCTTTCCTTTCTATGGGCTTCTGCAGCATGAACACAAGGAGCTGACATTAGGGGATGTACCTCTTCAGTCTTTCGTATCTGCTTTTATCGAAAGATAAAAGTGCTTCAGCCTTTTTAACTTGTTTTGTTGCCCATTGAAGAAAGGGAACTGGCTCACACAGGGAACACTTGTGAAGACTAAGGGTGGCTGCAGAGTTCACTGGGTTGGACAACACATGCTCTAAACAACAGTTGGTCTTTTTTTCCTTTACTAAGTTCTCACCTCTCACTTAATCCAGAGCAATTCTTAGGTGTCAGCCTAAACCAGAAAGTTCCCAAGGATTAACCTGGAGAATCTTGAATTAAAAAGATCAAGAGATGATTGGTGGATCCTTCTGCTAGATCTCATGTTGCCATTTCCTTTCCGCTCTGTTCCTCTTGAGGTTCTCCTTCCTGTACAGTACAGTTGTCCTTTTCACCCCGAGGTTTGGGTGCTCTGCAGAAATAGTGATAGTCTAATACAGGAAATGGTTTGCACTGTTTACTTGCTGCTTTGCCCCATGCATAAGAACTAGAGTGCAGTCATAGGAGTTAAGATGGAGTTAAGCCATGATGCTTAATAAGAGGAATGAAGTTGATTTAATTTTGCCTGCACTAGATGATACAAGCTGGAAAGCTTTCATGAACAAGGAAAATATTTCTACTCAAAGGCAAAAGAGAGGTCTTGCATTGTTTTTATTACCTGTGAACATCAGATTCTTCTTCCAGCAAGTCAGTGGCATCTTTCCCTTTTTTCTTTACAAATTCTTCATTGAGCCCAACTTGCTGAAGGGTGTGTCTGTAGTGACGCTCTGCTCCTTGACGAGCATCATGCTATGAAATCAAAACTTAAACAGTAAGCATGTAGAATTGGGGCTTCCCTGTAAATGTCAAGTTGTTTTAAAGTTCATGGCTGACACTCCTAATGAGAACAAAAGGACAGCAAAGCCCCTATCCAGAATTTTTGTCATCCCTACAGAACAATATCAAAACTGAATACGAGGAGAATGTCTCACATCTTTCAAAGCCAGAGCTCAACTTTTCCTGCTTCTGTTCTTTTTTTCTTCCTTCTGTTCTCCTGCTTGTACAGCATTCCAGTCTTACCAGACTAGCATACTTCCGTCTGAGCCCTGACTCCGACACTCAAATTGAGAGTATGTGCAAAAAAGGGTTGTGAGAAATTCTGGAAGCATGTTTGTTTGTAATTTGTAAGCATTAACCACAGTGGAGTTCAATAAACAGAGTGCGCCTGTGAAATAGCTTCATATCAGCTCATCTTCCAAGAAACTGAAAACCAAGCATCCTGGATCCTATCTCCTCACTGCCTCCCCATAAACATTGCAAATGAACGTAGTCTGAGATGACGGTTTTCCAGAGGGACTGGCCAGTTCCTAAAGATTAAGGTGTTCTATATGGAAGGATAGAAATCTTGTCTGGGCATGAGTGAATGCTCTCAGTACTGGTGAATTCTTACCAATCTGGCAAATAGAAATGTTACCAATATTTATCATACGAATGTATTCTCTGCCTCCATTAACCACTCACCTGAACAGAAAGTCTGACCCAGCAGGGTACTTTCTATTGAGAAATCTTAAGTCAAGAAATCTTAAATCAGCGTACTGTCAATATTTTGTCACTGTGTCTCTAACCAGATATCATCCCTGGCAGATGGTACTGTGTGATGATGGATGAGCTGGGCTGAATGCAACCCCAGACAATGGAGCTTGGAGGTGATATAAGCGACTTAACTGTCATTAATGGTTTTCTAGTAGCACTAAAAGCACAAAGAAAAACTGTTTAACTGGAGAGGATTTTAAGAAAAAAAAGTTTAAGATTTCTAGACTGTAGGTTATGGTATTCAGGTGTGGAATAGGTATTCATATAATTTCTAGTGTGATAAGGCCTTAATTTTGATCAGACCATGTATTTTGATTGCAATATATACTAGGGACTGGAAAGCTCTACAACCAAGAAATAAGTCCGAGTGTTTTTTCAAGTGGTGAGAAGGAATTTAAATTATACTTGGGTGGCCCTTCCATGTATTATTTTGAGTGTAGTCAAGAGACTATTCAACCATTTGCACCTTCTTACCCGTGAATTACTTGAGACTAGATTTCTTAACGCCTGTCTTAAATGAAAGACAATGTATCTTATCAGTCAGAAACACTCTGGAACTTTGACCAGTTACCTTGGTGACCTGTTCAAAGAGGTATGGTCTGTTCTTGACTCGCAGCTGCATTTCTTCCAGCTCCTTTCTGTATTCCTTTGTTCTCTCTCTCATATTTTGCCTGAAATGGAAAAGTTGCCTCTCCAATACAGGTTCCCTCTGACTGTAGCTGATCAGGAATGAGGAATTCTCATAACTGTTTCGTCCTTTAAATAGCTCTGGTAATTCTCTGGATTCTGAATGCTAGGCAAAAAAATCCTATTGCTGGCAAGTTATGGACCCTTAGCAAAGCTTTACTACTAGACTGTAAGCAGAGAACGAGGGTTCACATTTTTAGAAAACCTTGTCTTATGTGTGCTTTACCAAATCATACATTTCAGTTGGCTTGTTTGTACAAATGAGTTTCTACAAATGTTAATCTAAAGGAAACTGTTCTATATGGAAATAGTAGTGTGGAATTGTCAAGAAATCCAAATAAGTGTAGAATGGGTATGACAGCCAAAAAAGTTAGGCTAGGAATGTTCTTAAACCCAGCTCATCCTAAAGAATTATCTGATGATCCTCAGTAAGTAGAGTGAACTGTTATTTCTGTGCAGAATAGGATACTGACCAGTTCTGTTTCGACTTCTCCTTTTGTGTTTCCTCCAGACTTTTATGTGGATCCAGGGCTTTTGCTCGGCTGTTCACTGACTTTTGGATAGCTTGACATTTCTTTTTCTGTTTCTCCAGCCAATACATTCCTTCTTTGTCCCCTTCCTTTTTGTTATCTTGGGAGTATCTATATAGAAAAAAAGTTAGTAATGAGCTCACTTAAGACTTCCAGACTACATGCTAGCAGGGAATTTCACTTCTGTAGTCCTCTAAGGAGAAAAGCAAAATTTCAGACATATGAGTGTGCAGCTCCTGAATCAACTGGGAGGCAGGGCAAGAATTAGCAAAGAAAGAAGACAGAGAAACATTTAGGAAAAGTATTGTTGATGTGATAAGGGAAAACATTGACTTTTTTTCCTCCAGTTTGTCATTAGTTGGTGTATGGTCTTGTGGACAAACTTTTCTACTTACCTAATAGCAGATTCCCTTTTTCTAGTTGCATCTGTAATATGCACTGGAAGGGTGTTGGAAGAGAGAGAGGAAAGTCCAGTCAGAGAATGACTTTTTTGCACTGAAACCTTGGAAAGTTGCTGAGAAACCTGAAAAAAATGGAACTTCATTCAGTATTTGTTGACAATACAGAATCTCCTCTTTTCTTTGTCTGCCAAAAAGAACAGTTGGGGTATGTGGGCAATGCACTCATTCTTCTCTCTTCCATCAGCAGAGATTTACATGGGAAGGGGCTGAGGGGAAGGAGAGGTGATTAGGAGTATGGAAGGGTGGCTGAGCCTCAGCTGTCGTAGCTCATCTCTTCGTGTAGAATTTTGTTCTCTGGTTTGTCCTAGAATTCTGCAGTATTCCCAAGACAAGGGCAGACGTCACAGGACATTAACCATCCATAAATAAATGCTATAAATTTAAGAAGGTGCCATCTTGATCAGAGAAAGCAGTACCACAGAAATATCCAGTCATCTCACCTTTATCTTTTCATTAGCCTGCCTCTGCCTGCCACGGAGATTGGAGGTTCTTAGCTTGAATGGCTTATTACGAGTTGCCTCTTTGATTTCTTGTCTCCTTACTGCTTCCCTCTGAAATGCCCAGTAAAGTCCTTCAAAATCTGGTATTGTTGGATTAATCCTTGGCTTGAAGCTGAAACTTTTGTCCTGTAAGAAGCTAAGTCTTTCCTGCTTAGTTTTAGTGGCAGTTCGGGACTGAGGCTCGCTCCGACAGTTGCTAGTATCTATAGGAGCTACGGAGCTCTCAAGCAAATCCTTGGCTCTCATTTGAATGCGGATTTCTCTGTAGAGTTCAGCTTCTAATGAATCAAAAGCAAAGCAATGAGAAGAATATGAGTGACATAAAAGGCTGTGAAATTGCCACTGCACAACTCTGAACTTTTCTTTATTATGGCAGCTACAAATATAGGAGAGACTGGACATCCTGTGTTCTCTTTCCCAACTTTCCAGCTTCTCTCTCCTCTGCCTCCTAGGAAAAAAATTTCAAAGATACCAGAAAAAACATGGTAGAGTCTCTTTCTTAGGCGTTAATCTCTAGGTATCTCTCTCAATTATCAGAGTAAGTTACTGAACAGGCCTCCTCCTCCTATTCCTGTTCTTAAGGGTACCAGATAACTTGTGCCCCTTGTCTTGCAGACATGTTGTATTAATCAAGGTTCTACTTTTCAGACGGGACTTTATGTCATGTTGATTGTGTGATCCAAGCGGGCTGTTCAAATACACTTGTAACAGATGATAGCTTTTCTATGTAATATCCAGCAGTGTTTGTCTCTATTGGAAAAAATTTTAAGTAAGGAGCATTTGGTGGATGGATCGTGTCTTGTGACTTCTGTGACAAACTTTCCATAGAAAGAGTGTGTTTCAGGGCATAGTGTCAAACTGAGTCCTTTCCTGGGCAGCACTAAATATTTGAGAAAATGCAGACAAACAGTTGGCTGTAGGGTTTGGGGGTTTTTTTTGGTTTTAGAAAAAAAAATTAATACAGCTGTTTGCAAAAAAGACTTTTTTAAAGTCTATTTATAAGTTTGCATTGACTGAGGTATATGAAATGTTCATTCCTCCGCCCTTCTCTTATACCAGATAGAAACAGAACAGTGGCTTGTCCTTTCTTTTACCTTTCTATTCTATTTAGTTTAGTACATCACAGCACTGTTTTCTGATGAAAACAGAACTGGTGTATACTCAAGAAGAAATCAGTGGGAAACAGTAAAAAAAATTGTGAGAAAAGCAATGAGGATTATCAAGGACTGGTTTACCTCCTATATTCAAGCATGAATTCTGTATTGCTTACTTCAAACTTACAACTGTGGGGGCTTAAGCCATCTGAAAGAAAGTGAGCATCAGGAAAATTTCCTTGGCTGTCCCTCCAACTAGAATGGCCCTGGCACCTACCTCCCCTGTTCTAGCACTTAATAAGAAGGTTGAGAGCAAGTGGGAAGGTGACTGAAAACACCAGAGAATGGCAGGAGAGACTGGACTACTGCACTATCACTTAGAACCGAACTCTAGATCACTTGTGCGGGAGTAAAATTGTCAGTTCCAAGATACTGCACAGACTTTGGACGCTTCTGCCACTACATCTGTCTTCGTTTTTGTGCCACAAATCATCTAAGTCCCTTTAGCATAACCAAAGGTATGGAATCCAGTGCAGGGAAGGATTCCCAAACTGTCATGATTTGCAGCAAAAGGGGTATGGAAATCTGTCTGAAGAGCTCAGTGTACCCGTGTGTGCTGGGGAGTGGTGCAGAACTGCTGCTGACACTGATACAAGACTAACTTTAGGACAGACTCCTGTAAGGGTATCTAGATGAAATGTAATGACCAGTGATACACAGGAGACTAGACAACCACCAGGGGATGTAATGAGATTGGCTTTATACTCCAAGTAACACCCTACGGGCCATGATCCTACCTCCAAGCACGGAGACAGCGAGGGACAGGCAGGGAGTAGTTTTTACAGGAAGAGCCCTGGCATTTTACCTTTAAGTTTATCTCCAAGAAGTGGACCGTAAGTAGATTTAGGAACTTTTTTACTGGCTCGCTTCTGTTTGGAGCTCTCATTTGGGGTTGCTGCTGCCAGGAACTTTTGTCCGATAGCTTTCTTTTTCTCCTCCTTCTCCAGGAAACTGAAGGGCCGCTGGGTTGAAAGTAGCAGCTCCTTTCTTTTCTGTGTTGCTATTTGCCTGCGAATCTCATTCTGCTCCATTATTTCCTGATAAAGGGGCAGAAACACATGGGCAGGTACAGGCTGTGCCCGGAATTGTTTCTGACATTCAGCTTCATCCTGGCTTTGCCTTTTGTCTCTCTGTTTGTCTAGTTCAAGAAACATGTATGCCTTCATCAACTGGGACTTTTTGCGAGCTTCCCGCAGTGTCATTTCGAAGGGCTGAGGGATGGTGATGGAAGGAATCCAGGGAGATGAAGCGCTTTTTGGCCTCAAGCAGGATTTAGGAAACAAGGGAGGCTTTTGCTGATCCCACGTACTGTCCGAGGTGAGGTCAATCAAAGAACTGGACTGCCTTTTGTTACCCAATGTACGACTAAGACAAAGACATTATGAAGGGGAAATAAGGGAAATTATTAAAAAATAGAATTAAAAGAAGGGAGACACTGTTGATTGAGAGAAAGATACCATAGGCCAAGCTGGTTGTTAAAAGACAGGCCTAGGGCTTATTGTTCTTGGGCTCTATATTTTGCTTTGCTACCAAAGTTCATGAGGAGAGCTTTGCTTGTTTTCCGTTTTCCATGTATAAAATGGCGTTTATGCCTACTTAGCTTTGTAACGTAATTTATTATGCTGCTAGTACTCTATTGCCAGAAAGGCCACAAGTAAACCAGAAAGTTCCAACTTTAGGGATATCTGGCTGATAGCTACTCAACACAAAAGATAAACTCAGGAGAGGCATTAAATTAAGCACACATATGCACAAATCCTAAGGAACAGTGCCAAACACCAGAATTCCTAAGATGCTGATGGAAGGGCCATTGCAAGGAACTGTTTTAGTGCAACTCTTAAGAGGTTCAGCTGGAAACTTTGTAGCTGACCATATAATTGATAATAAGAAAAAAACCCCAAGACTATCATGGGTCTCACTGAAATAGCAAAATTCTCACAGGACATTTGAGGGTGATTGTGAAACTGACTGAAACTTATGAGATATTTAGGGAAGGAATATGCAGGTAAAAGGAAGGATCAAAGTGGATCAGGGTGGACTAAGAACAGGAAAATGGGAAAAAGGAGGGAAACAAGGTGCCGATCATGTGTAAACAGGTCGATACACTTGCCTGCTGATTGCTGCAGTCTGTTCTTCATAAACTATAAGAGTGTGTGTGTGTGTGTGTGCGATCTGCTAGTGAACTTCAAGCTGGACTAACTACGCAGAAAGTCAAGAGGTCTGAGAGCTAGACACTGGAGAGACCACAGCTCTGAAGACTGGGTGCTGGATAGAAACGTGTGATCTGCTAGCAAATTTTACATGTGATTAGCTGATGAGCAGGAACAGGATTTGTGCTGTTCACGTTCTGTGTGAATGCTGCTTACGTGCGCACCTATTGGCCCCATCCTCCCATCTGTGAATACATTTGTGGCCAGGGTTTTGGTACTATATATGTGCATCTTAGGACTTCATGCTCTGCCTTGTCACTGGTCAGAAGCAGCAGGAACCCCGCGTGTTATTCTGCCATCCTTACCAGGTACCACCCTACCTGAGAGCCTCACACAGCTCGTCATGCAGCACTGCCGCCTCCCGCCTGAAACCGTCGAGCTCCTCACCCTCTTCGCATACCCCGAGGTCACCTCTTAACTTTGCCTGGTACGGGAAACCCGGTTCTAACGGAGACAGCCGGCCTCCCATCCCGAGCTCGGCTGGCGGGAGTTGGGCCGTTACAGCGTGAGGGGATGTCATGTCACCTGGAAGAAGAAAAAAGTGCTCGTTTCGGGGGTGCGACCCCAACCTCCATGCCCGGCCTCGGCGCTCCCGGCTCCACCTCAGCCGCCGCCGGGGCTGAGGTGGAGCCGGGAGCGCCGAGGCCGGGCCTTTCTCCTCACCTCCAGGCCGCCGCCTCAGCCCTCCAAAGGCAGCGATCCCGGCTTCCGCCGAGCAGCGAAGTCGGCAGCTCTCTAGTCCCGCCTTGTTGGCCTCAAGCAGCCAATCAGACTCTAAGACGGACAGCACCCACCGCTCGCTCAGTGGTGCTGGGGAAGCGGTGTCTTGTGTAGTGCCCGCCCCCAGGGCACGCTGCGTTGTCATGGTTTCCCGGAGCGACTTCCGCTGGGAGGTGGTTGGTGTGTCGTCACTTCCGCAGTGATGGCGGGTGTGTGCGGTCGGGGCTTGCTGGCGCCGCTCGGTGGGAGGCTGCGGGCCGGCCCGCGGGCTCCGCTCCGGTCTGTCGCTGCCGCCGCGCCGCTCTACGATGTGGTGGTGTCGGGTGGGGGGATGGTCGGGAGCGCCATGGCCGCCGTGCTGGGTAAGGCTGTGACCTTCTCGCCCGTTGCGGGCGGTGTCGCAGGTGCCGTCGGCCCGGCCCGCTGCCGTCCCCGCGGGGGCTGCACTCACGGCCGCACAGTCGGCGGCGGTCTCTCTCTACTGCCCCTGCCGCGGTGGTGTGAGGTCTCAGTGGTCTTCGAGCCTCCCGCACCCTGTTCTGTGTGTTCAGAGAGTGGCGGGTTTTGTGTCCCGCTGCCTCACCAGTTCCACGAAACGCTTCAAACTGGGAACTTTCCCAAAACCTTCGTGTTTCATTATAAGTCGACCTTAATTATTAATCCGTGTTGGTGATAGTGTGAGATAACGTTGTAGTTACCGTTTAGGGTCTTAATGTTAACGTTTCTGTGGTGGAATTTCCTTATTCCTGCATGCTCTTGTGACAGCACTCTACAGTTGGCTTAAAGCTGTTTGTTTAGCTGATCGTTATGATGAGCCCTGTCCTATTTATGTATATATGTATATGTTAAAGTAGCCATTACTTTGAATTCTGCAGACTACTTGCAGTGTTTTCTGTCAAACATGGTTGGTCACCTTTAAATCACTGATGGGTAATTTCAGCCATAGCTGAAAATGTTTTTCTGATCTTAAGTTTTGTTCTCTAACCCAGTATTTTAAACACTGTAATACCAAGTTAAGATGGATTTATGCTTGATCACCAGAGATCCTGAGGGTACTGGCTGCTGCTTTATTTGCAACGCTGATTCAGAAGGGTGTAATAGTGACAGAAGCCTAAAGAAAAGAGTGCAAAGAAGAGCAAAAGAGCAAAGATCCTAAGCAAGAAGTGCTTTGCAAGTATAAGGGTTTACCTTGCAAACTTATAGTTGTTCTGCTTGTATTGTTAAACAAGACCGCAGTGGAATTGAGACAGCACGAGGATCCCCTCCAGCAGTGGTACCTAAGGCTAACATGCAGGTTTGGGACCTTTCAAGAGATGAGGTTATGTTATGCATAATCTAGAAAAGCTGTTCAGGATACTGCTGTTATTAGGCCTGCTGTAGTAGTAAACTCTGGATGTAATGAGGATACCATTTCTGATCTCAATACCTTCTGCAACCGTAGTGGTCAGATGTAACAAACGTGGCTAATTCAGCTGTAGTGTGATTTACTCTTCACTTGAGTCATCTCTTCATTTTTTTTCAGTTCTCTTTAACCGAAAGTTAAAGTCTAAACTGCCTGTGCTATTCCACTGTCAGAATATAAGGATAAAGAAAACATTAATGTAGTTGCTAAGTATCACAGAAGTTTTATTTTGATCTCTTGTTCTATTTAGGTGAGTTTATTGTTTAAGCTCTGAAAAATGTGTTCTGTGCTTGGAGTAAACGTTGCAGGTTTCACTTGTTAATACTTAAATAATGAACTTTCATAAAGTAGGCACAAATTTGTACAAAAATGTGAACTTTGTACACAAAGAAAATGTTTAATCCTTGCTTTAACTGCAATGGGGTTGTCAATCTCGGTAACGCGATTGTAGTCATAAAGCTTTAAAATACAAAAGTTTATCTGCCTGGTCAAAACCTGTGTTGTAAATGCATTTCTTTAGTAAGTTTTGCATCTGCTCTGTCTTATTGCAAAAATGTGTAGGCGTTACTGATACAGAAATAAGAAATGAGATTTTTGGCAGGAGCATTGTAACAAAGCATATATTTGCTTATTTCAGGGCATGATATCCACTTCCATGATAAGAAGATTGCTTTGCTGGAGGCTGGTCCTAGGAAAGAATATGATCGCATGCCAGACACTTACAGTAACAGGGTCAGTTCCATCTCCCCAGGATCAGCAACCCTCCTCAGCAGTAAGTGTGCTTTCTATTGTTTGCATTTTTAACAGCATATTTGAACTGTTTTTATTTTGTTTAAACAAAACCCCTTTGAGCACGTGCTGCCTTCATCCTAAACTCAACGGAATTATTTGCCTTTGTCTCTTCAGTATTCTGTATGCTGAACTGTGGTGATTAAATCAGGCTTCTCTTGATAACAGGGATCTGTGTTCTGGTATCTTGGTCTGATTTGTTATATAAATATTTGTGACATTAGGCTAGTGAAAGGTTGTGATGTGCTCTCTACAGCATCTGGAATGTTCTTGTTCACAAAAGAAGCATGTGCTTAGTGCTCTGTAGTCTGGTAACTCGCTTCTGATTAATTTTCATTTTAAAGAGAGATTTGAGCCTTGATTCCTTATGGAGAAAGAAATGTTCTAAACAATGATGGTTGTGCATTTCTGTGTCTGTTTCATTACTCAGCGATAGGACAGTGAGAGTTGACTGTTAAGTCACAGCATTCCTGGAAGGCTCTTGTTTCTTTTCTGCTGGCTTGTGTTAACAGTAAAATCATGTGATGCTGGAGCTGTGAAAGTATTGAGGCAGACCTGGCCCTGTCTAGGGACTCTGCAAGCAGAGTCTGTGCATTGATAGTCAGGGAGGGAGGAGGGGAGTATGGAGTGAGCTTCAGTTTTGTTTGGGTCTCAATGTCCCATGTGAACCTGTATCTCCATGCATTTGTGTCCTTTTTCTCTTTCAGGTTTTGGTGCCTGGGATCACGTCTGCAGCCTGAGACTCAAACCCTTCCGGCGAATGCAGGTGCCTTATTTAGGGCTGCAAATATACTGTGCGTCTGTCTACTTTCAGTTCTCAGAAGTACTTACATTAATGATCCAAAGGTTTTGTTCTTTGGCAAAGGGCAGGTCATGCTTATGATGATTCCTGTTACTTTTTTGGAAGTAGCAGTCTACTCAGAAATACCTGTCCTCAGAGTCTTGATGTTACAGGATGAAAGGTTGATTCCTAATGGAAGCTGTAGATATTGAGGCATGGGTACTAGTCAGGAAATAAAGGTAAAGGTGTGTATTGGTTTTGGCTCGCATAGAGTTAATTTTCTTCATAGTAGCTTGTATGGTGCTGTGTTTTGGATTTGTGATGAAAATGATTGATAACACAGGGATGTATTAGCTGTTGCTGAGCAGTGCATACCCAAAGTTAAGGCCTTTTCTGCTTCTCACACTGCCCTGCCAGTGAGTAGGCTGGGGGTGCACAAGAAGTTAGGAGGGGACACAGCTGGGACACCTGACCCCAACTGACCAAAGGGATGTTCCACACCATATGATGTGCTCAGCAATAAAAGCTGGGGAAAGAAGGAGCAATGGGGGACATTTGGAGCGATGGTGTTTGTCTTCCCAAGTAACTGCTACGCATGATGGAGCCATGCCTTCCTGGAAATGGCTGAACACCTGCCTGACGATGGATAGTAGTGAATGAATTCCTTGTTTTGCTTTGCTTGCGTGTGTGGCGTTTGCTTTCCCTATTAAACTGTCTTTATCTCAACCCATGAGTTTTCTCACTTTTGCCCTTCCAATTCTCTTCCCCATCCCACTGCAGAGGAGTGAGCGAGTGGCTGTGTGGTGCTGAGCTGCCTGCTGGGGTTAGCCCAAAACAAGGTGGTAGTATAGCTTTATGTGTTAATTATGTAACAGGAAAGTAGGGATAAAAAACTTTCTTTGCAAGTAGTTTTTGAGATGAAGCTAGATCATTGTATGAAAGGAATTATGTGATGTACTTTAGTAGCTGGGAAGGACGGTAGTCCAGGATGTTTCCTCTAGTTTTGTATTTCTAGATTGCCACATCCTTTTCCTGTTAAGATGGATACATTCATAGTCCCTGAAAGGAACAGCACTTCTTTCCCATGTAGCTTCATGTACTGTATTTTTTCTTTGTAGGTGTGGGATGCTTGTTCAGAAGCCATGATCGTTTTTGAGAAAGATGACTTAGATGACATGGGTTACATAGTGGAGAATGATGTCATTATGTCTGCTCTCACAAAACAGTTAGATGCAGTAGCAGGTAGTAGACAACTTCTTTAATATTTTATTTCCTGCAGAGAGTTTTCAGTTACTTGCCTTCTGTTGTGTGTGCTAAATTATGAGAAGGAGAAAGATAATTCATCCAACAAGTAACTCTGAGACATAGAATTGGGATGGAGGGAGAAATGTGTCTTCCTAAGGCTACACAGCAAGAAAGCAGTTGCATGTGTAGTTCTCCTGAATGTAGTCTCTCCAAAACTAGACTCAATGAAAAGATTTGTAGCTTTTTACCCAGAGCAGGCCTTGCAGTGACAAAGGGTTGGCCAGATCTGTTCTTTCAGGGTGCCTTGAGAATTGTAGGGTCAGCCGTTAAGACATGCGTGGCCTTTGCTGTTGTAGTGATGTTTCCTTTTTTCATGTGTGTTTCATGCTGTGACCATGGTACTTTGTTTCCCCATCAGACCGGGTGGAGGTTTTCTACGGGAGCAGAGCAGTTGGGTATACCTGGCCCCTTCCCTCTCACAGCTGTGACACAAGCCCTTGGGTCCAAATTGAGTTAGCTGATGGACGCAGACTTCAGACCAAACTGCTGGTAACTAAACTTTGTATTTCTGTTGATCAGGCATCATCTCTCACCCAAGTCCTTTCCACTGGATTTGGTTCTGATTCCGTGTGTGCCACTCCACCCCTGTGGAGGGCTTGAGTGAGGTGAGTGGCTAACTCTGTCAGAGATGCTATGGGACGTGGTGCATAGCCTTTTCTGTACCTGATGCAAGAAGACTGTGCTGAATTGGACAATTGAACCTCTTCTGTTTTGGGGGGAATTTTTTTTTTTTTTCTGAATAAACAAAAAACGTGTACATGCAGGCTGAGATTTGTAGACTGGAATATTGGCTTTCTGAGGAGCTGCTGAAGAGGTTGCTCCCTACTCTTTGTTTTGCAGATTGGTGCGGATGGTCATAATTCTGTAGTCCGGAAGGAAGCTGAAATTAAGAATATCGAGCATCGGTATGACCAGTCGGCTGTGGTGGCAACTCTTTATTTGTCTGAGGTGAAATTCTGCTAATTAACTCTTCAGTAAGCAGCAGAACTGCTTAAGCAGGTGATCCACTAGTTCGTAACTGTCTGCTTGATTCTTTCCACTCTAGGCCACAGACAATAATGTAGCATGGCAGAGGTTCCTTCCCACAGGGCCAATTGCGCTTCTTCCGGTAAGATGACTCGTGGTCTCTGTATTTTTTTTTTGTTTTAGTTTTTAGTCTGTTCTTTTCTAGTAACTTTATTTCTATCTGTGCCTTTCTGTGTTTGGTTCTGTCTCTTAAGAATTTGTTCATCTGTCCTTTTCAGTTACTGCATTTGTTTTCCCCTCCTGCCCTCTCACTTTATCCTTGGTATTTCCCACTTGTAGCAAGTAGGGCTGGAAGCGTAATGTGCAGAGGGACTGGTGTGGGGCAGGGCAGTGGGGAAATCTTTGCACTGATTGTTTACTCTTGATACTTACCCTTGACATTCTCTTAATCTAGCTGTCTGATACTGCCAGCTCTCTGGTCTGGTCTACATCTCATGAACATGCATCAGAACTTCTCGCTATGGATGAGGAAAGTTTTGTGGATAGCATCAACTCTGCCTTTGTGAGTATCAGCCTTGTGGCGGGTGTGAGGCTGACTTTGTTGCAATTGTGGGAAATACAATGGAACCCTACAGCTTAAAGGATAGTAATGGGAGAGGTGGATTCTCAAGTTCCTTCCTCTGGTGAGATGATGTTACAAAGGCACTTAGCAAAGTAAGGATGACCTCTTGGGACTGAATTAGGTTAGTTCTGAAAGTCACAGAAGAAGTTGAACTACATTTCCAAAAGGTGGGAAGGGTAGGCTCATCCTAGTTGGAAACTTGTATGTCCTAAAACGATGAAGATAGATAGTTTCTTCTACTGTATAGTTTTGTCCAGGTGGTTAAAATTCACTATTTGGTGCTCACTCAGATTTTTTTTCAACTAGATTCTTTTGTATGTCTAGTTTGGGTTTACAAAGATTTCTTTGATTTTTCAGTGGAGCAACGCAAACCACACTGACTTCATTGATACTGCTGGGGCCATGTTTCGATCTGCTATTTCCCTCCTGAAACCCTCAGGGACTGCTGTCCGTCAGCTGCCCCCAAGCGTTGCTAAAGTAGATCCAGAGAGCCGAGCCACGTTCCCTCTTGGAATGGGACATGCGACAGAGTATGTCCAGCACCGCGTGGCTCTGATCGGGTAAGGTCCTCAGTGGTAGCCCTCGTGTGAGTGGGTGGCATGTGGTTAGAAATTATGTGAGTATAGCGACTCCCAGTCAACAAATTAGATGGTTAGAAATAATTTATAGTTTCAGTTTGACTTTATCCAGGCTCAGTTTGTACCATGTGCTCTTGTGTCAAAAGAAGTCCTTTTCTATGAGTAGCTCTCTGTCCATTGTGTGCGCTTTCTATGTAAATGGCAAGATAATTATTTCCCTTTTTGTGTAGTCCAGTGAAACAATCCAGTATCTCATGCTGGATCTGTACTTCCCCAAACATTGTAGCAGCTATTCTGTGTACCAGTTTGAGTTTTAAACTCACCTTTCTCGAACACAAATGACAAAACTTTCAAATTATTCCGGATGGGATGTCATAGGCTTTTGTACGGTGGTCTATTAGAAATAGGAAAATATCTCATCTTTTACATTCTAAGGTTGCATGTACTTTTTTCTCCACCACAGCTGCAATACACTGGTAGCTCGTTGTAATTCATGAATGCTGTATTACACTTCAGATACTTGTCATCTTTCCAACTTGTGAGCCACTCTGTGCTTGGAAGCACTCTGTGCTTTATAGCTTGTTAAAGTGCCTGACCTCACATTTCATCCCCAAACTTTATTTCATTTCTCTTAACTTTAAGACTGCCTTATCGCTACGTCTGGCTTTGTCCTTTACAGATAAGTCTGCTCATAAAAGAATCTCATTTTGTTTTTATTCAGTGGTATCCCATTTCTCCTTTGTATTCATGATGTCTGTCTACTTTGTGTTTGTGAAATGTGCCAATGATATACCTCCTGTTGTGCCAAGGTCACACCTGTTCCACACGTGATCTGAGAGAGGACTTTGGCTAGTCACCTCTTTATAATTTTTCCTTTCAGAACTGCTTTTTGTTATCTCCCCTTTGTCTTGCTTCTTACAACTGGAGAGGCAGTCAGGTAGTTCAGCATAGCATGCAAGGAGGTACTGGATAAAGCGTATGTGCAGCTGTAAGGTGGTGTTCATTGTAAAGAGGTGAGGAGTGCTATTCTGATCCCTTCTGGGGTTTGTCAGCCATTATGGCTTTCCTCAAGAAGGGATATAAATTTCTGTCTTCTCTTGGTCCAGGGATGCAGCACACAGAGTCCACCCACTTGCGGGACAAGGTGTAAACCTGGGCTTTGGTGATATTGCATGTTTAGCCCATCATCTCACTGCAGCAGCCTTCAATGGGAGCGATCTGGGTAAGGATCCAAGACTGTGAAGTGGCAGTAAGATGATGAGTCTTACAGGCGTTCGCTGCTAATGTCAGGACAAGCATTGCCTCTGTTGCAGGTTAAGCGTGCTGCTCTCTTGTGTTTGAAAGGCACAAGCACCTTTGAAGCAAAACTGTTCTGATGTCCATTGGCTGTGGAGCAGTTAAAGATTCTTGGATGCAGCCTCCATCCCACAAATCTCAAAGCTGCTTTAAAAAAAAACAAAAAAGTTCTGCAGGATGATAGGTAAAGAGGTGGTGAGATGAAGACCACTAGCTGATGGAAGGAGGCCTTTGTTAAGACGGACCATTTCTCTTTCTGTGTTTTCACTTGTCAGTGAAGACTGCTGTATAGACAAGATGCACAATTGTTTGTGGCAAGTCGATTTTAGTAGGACCATTCCGTTATCTCTTCCAGGTTCCTTAAAACATCTCTTAAAGTTTGAGACAGAACGTCAGAGGCACAACGTCTCCTTGATAGCTGTTATTGATGTGCTAAAGAGGCTTTACTCCACAAGGCTGGCTCCCTTGGTGTTGCTGAGGACATGGGGATTGCAAGCAACAAATGCCCTGCCTCCTGTCAAAGTAAGAATCTCCCTTCAGTGAGGAGGAGTCCAGAACTACTGTAGGAGGAGTCCAGAACTACTCTTGAAACATACACAAGCTGTGAAGATTTTTTTCTTTTAAATGAAACATTTTTGGGTGGAAAATGCTACTTGTTCAGACTGAGGTTTTGTGTCCTGAATGAGCTTGAGGACTTCCTAAATAACTGACTGCTTGGTAGTAACTGGTTTCTCCTGCAGCACAAGGGAAGATAAGGATCTAAGTGTGTACCCTGTATCAGTAGTTAGAGGTTAGACATCATTAGAAGTCTTTGGCTTTATTTTGCTATGGAATGAAAATGTGGAACCTTGAACTGCATTCCAGAAAGGCACTATGAAAAACCAGCCCTGTAAAAACACATCTTCACTAAGAATAAGACATCAGGTGACTTGACAGATGTGGTGTGCAGCTCAAATGGCTACCTGTTTCTGTCCTGTTTTGTCTTGTTAAATTGTTTCCTCCTGGCAGAAGTGCAAGTCTCAAATGGAAGTTACCTGAGGAAGGTAGTGGTGAGGAGGAGGTTCAGTCTTAAACACAGACCCTCTGTTTGCAGCCTATCTGCCTAAATTCTGCACCGGCTTGACTTAGTTGTTGCATTTTCATGAGGTTCCTTGAGCCACTTGCTCTCAAAGCTCCCAAGCACCCTCAGATTAATTTCCTCATTTCTAAAACATTTGAATGTTTTATTCCACAAATCAAGTCACCTTCTTCCTATTAGACACAGGTGGCCTGTTTCCTTTGTGTTATTGTCATGGTTAAGACACTACCTGAGTTGAAGAGCAGCAAATTCCTAAGGCATAGTAGCTGCCCCTGACAAGGTGTCTTTATTAGTTGCACTAAAAAGAGGATTATGCTGCTACTCCAGTGCTCAGAATTTTTTTTTCTGTTTAAAGCAGAAACCCAAACGAAGACCTCTCTTTCTGAGCACAGAACCTGTTGGTAACACCTGCTTTGTGCTACTCAGGAGGGAAAGGAATGCTGCAACTTCTTTTAATTGTCTAGTGTACAGGGATAGGTGCTCTGCACTTGGCTAGAAAAGCTGACAAAGAACTGTTGTCCATATATATAAAAGGGAAGGAGACTATAGCTGCTTTTTAGAATGTATGCTTACTACCAGTTTACAAATTACTTATCTTTTTTCTTCCCCCTTTTCAGGAGCAGATTGTGGCTTTTGCCAGCAAGTGATCTGTTGTCAGTTTGGAACAGCAGCTTGCGAGTGAATGCGTTGTCCTTACAAGGACTGTGACTGACTTGAATCTTTGAATTGTGTTATTTTAATTTAACAATAAAACTGAGGGATTGAGCTGTGTATTACATCATCCACTGGTTTATGCAAAAGTTCTGTCTCATCTGCTCTCCTCAAGAGGATTTATGGTCTCTTCCTGTAGTACCATGATGTCTTCAGCCACAGAACTATCTGTACAATGTGCTTTTAATTTGGGCCTTTTGAATTGAAGACTAAGGTGGAAACAGCTGTCTCTCTTTTGACAAATGCAGTGCTGAATTTTGCCAGCTACAACTTTTGCTGTTTAATTACTTTCATTTTTTTCTGACGTGATTTCTAGAGCTGTAACGTTACTCCTGGGTTCTTAGCACCTCCTGGACTCAGAAAGGAGAGGTAGTTTTCAGTAGAGGAGAGCCATCTCATGATGGCAGATATGTTTTAAAGCTCTAATCTTTCTCTCTTTCACCCTTTTCCCTGCCCTTCTCTTGGTGTTTTATTTAATAATGTTTTTTCTTGTGGAACTGACTAGTCTTAAGGGCTCCATGAAAAAGAGGTGCAAGACAACAATAAGATCTAGGAAACAAAACTGCACCACAGCATCTTGAATATTGTTAAAAATGCTTTAATTACTAAAATAGACATTCAAGATATTCTGTCTTAGGTTCCAAACACCAGCCTCTGGCATTAGACATTTGACACTCACAACATTAAGTGAGCACTGCCCATGGGCAAGACTTACACATATGGTTAACCACTATCAGGAATTAACATCAGAAAGAATGAAACCTAAGTTTTGAACTGAAAGCCATTACTTGTGCTTCTTCAGTCACTCATATGAGGCAGTTCCTGTTAGTGACTGACTAAAACACATTATGAAGGAGAAGATAAAAATCAAGGCTGCAAGTAGAACTCTTCTCTTGAAAGGCTGCTTAGTTTTTAGTTAAGCTAATAAATAATCTCATTGCACTAGGGTAAGTATGAGGACTTGACTGGCTTCTCTAGATCCCCCACCCACCTTGAGTAGTTCAGATGTAAACAGCAAGGGCTCAATTCTGCAATTTCTTGCACAAGAAACCTTTGAGCTGAGTTTTTGTTTCTCTCATGACTGCAGAATCAGGCCCCTGAGAGAGAGCAGCGGGTTTGCTTCAGTTAATGAATTGTGCTGCTGACAAATGAAGGCCCTGAGCATTCAGATTTAATGCAACTTTGGTACTGGGAAGCAGATGTTCCCACCTAGCATTTGTAGTACCAGAGTCTGAGGCAAAGAACACAGAAACGAAACTTCCTCCGCATGGTACCTGTCTTGTTCTAGATCATCCTCCCTTCAGACAAAACCAAACCCTTAAGTACTCCTCAGGGCTTGCGTCTATTCAGTTGGCAGATACGCTGCTGCTGCTTGTTCCTTACATGTAATACCCCACCTTTCCTTCCTGTTTCAAATACAGCCTCACTGCTTATGGCTCTTAGCCCCAAGATCTAGTAAGAGTTTGTCATAGCACTGGCTCAGACTGAAAGAGGACTTTTGGATTATTAAATTAGCTAGTTCTCAGGAGTAAATGCAGCCTGTCTAGTAACCACTGCATCCTACTTTGTGTTCTCTGAGAACACAAACGTGAATGCAGCTGTTCACTGAAGACAAAATGAATGCATTTGCAGTCATCTGGTTGTGGAGACCAGACCATACACCCAGTTTTGCCAAACACTAAGAAGGGGAATAAGAAATATTCGTGGTTGAGGCCAGCCTTCAGGCTGCCTCCACAACTACCTTCTTCATGTTCCAACAGAAGCTCCTAGTGAGGAAGGAACAGAAGTTTGGTGTGACGCTGAGGAATTTCCCAACATGGAGCTCAAAACAGATACTGGTAAGGAGGAGTACAGGTAGGATGAGCGTTTCCTATTTCAAAGAAACAGCCTGAATTTACACCAAGGTGTCAGTGGTGGGACAAGTACGGGTAGCTCCATCCCCAACCCTTGGACTCCTGTTGATGACAGAACTTGCTCAATCAAAAGCACGCCTTGCACCCTAGTGCCGTAAAACCTGAGATTTGAGAAGGGGGTAGCTTAATCAGCCACAGTCAGACTTGTGCTACTGACTAGAGGAAGTGGACTAATGTTCACAGTAAGGCAAATTTCTAAGTCTCCAAACTGCTTGGCAAGATTAGTGAGGGCATGAGTGTGCTACTTCCTCCCCTTGCTGTGAATTACCAATTATTTTCAAATCCAGTTTGCAGAGAAGGTAGCATGAAGGCAGTCTTTGGTTTTATGGAAGTGGAAAAGGTGTATTATAGCAAATGGGTAAGTGCAAATGCCTGACAGGAAAGTGTTCATCACAGAGATCAGTGGATAAAAGCTTCCCTTAGTCACGAGTAATACCTCTCTGTTCCTATGACTGCGGTAAATTCATCTTTACGTTACACATTCCATGGTAAGTAGAAGATTTTTGCTAAATCTTTGCTAAATTTTGCTAAAGTTTTGCTAAATAGGAGCAAACAGATGAGCTCGCTGCCAACTATTCATGGGGTAGAAAAAGTTGTCTCTACAGCTGTTTCCACTTAGGACAATGCAAGGTCTGCACTTGGAGCCTCGAAGTATTCGAGCAATCTTGATGTTCTCTACAGCCAATTAAACAAGAAAAACAGGATCCTACAGCCCAGCTTTCTAGCCTATCTTACAAGATGCTTTATTTAAAATATCGATCTTTCATTGCTTCTGTGTGTTTGGTGTGAAAGAGATGGCAAGATTAACTTTAAATTGTTACTCAGATAGCTTCATGCTACCCTGAGAGAAGTCTTGGGCTTCCTAAACAGCTGCAACCCCTTCACTAGATGCACTGTTCCTAAAGACCTGCTGTATATATTAAAAATAATTCCAGAGCAATGCAGGGCTCCACACACCATTTTATGGGTCAAACTCCACTATATTAAAAATAAAGAAATTAAATTTAAAACAATTTAAAAGGGACTAGGGATAAGCAAACAAGGGATAAGAAAGCAAAGCTACTTCTGCTCTTGTTCTCCCTCTGTTTCTGATGCTAATTCTGCTCTCTCCCTATTTTTGTCTATTAAACAACTGAAAAAACTTGTTTCACCACAGCTCTGCATTCAGAGGAGGTTCCCAAGGAGAGCGCAGAAAGCGATAAGCTCAAACTTTCAGATGGGAAACCACACCTTAGGGCTCACTCTGACAAAATGGGCTGTGCTGTTCTAACAGCTCGCTGGCCCAGCAGGCCTCCCAGGCTGTGCAGTGCTTATTTCCCTTTTGCTAGCATGAG